>NC_132935.1:49985558-50612558 GCF_034638445.1 Ciconia boyciana | reverse complement strand
TACAAAATTAAGAAATACTTTTCTCTACTGAAATAAATTTTTGGATTTCCACTTTCTATTGACATGTGATTGCAGATGACATTTTGCTTTCTAGGTGTACCCAAATCCACAGAAATCATTACTAAAAGAAAGGAAACTTGTAGGTAACCTCAGATAAATTATCATAGTCAGCATCATGAATGTACACAGATCCATTATAATACGATTTTCACAGCAAAATGTCTTTGGGGGAAAGCAGATCCTTGCTTGAAACGAGCATACACAAGTGGAACACACACAGAGAGGCACGTTCCAGCCTTCATCGGGTGTAAAAGCACAGAGACTGCTTCTAGTAAAAATAAAAAATTAGATAATGATTAATCTGCAAAATCTGGTGAAGTTTGTGAGGCACCATACCACCACACAGGTTTGATCACAGGAAACATCATCTCTCTGGGCCAGGACTGTGAATGACTATGATGTTTTATAGAGAGAAGAATTCTCTGTGAATATCGACACAAACAAGGAGCTCCCTGGGAACCTGTCAGTGGTGTGAAGGTAACCTCACCAGCCCAGGTAACCTCACTGTGTACTCCCCACCTTGGTACATCTTCAAGCACCATTTACACCTAAATTTCCTCTGCTTTCTTCTGTTTAAATTGGGGAGAATCACAAAGGATGGTTTTCTCCATTATATTGTTAAGAGGAGATAGGTGCTTAGCTTCGATTTTGGATAAAGTCCTTTAGTAGACTATGTACGCATATTCTGCAAAATATACTTCAACCCTCATAGAACATATTCCTTTGAGTGTTATCCAGTATCAGCTCATTTATATCCCCGCAGATATATGGAGAGTTTCCCAGCCTTGAAAGCAAAAATCAAGCAACTAGAATTGGCAGCTATTGGCACTGATTTGGGTGAGAGTTTTTGCTGTTTCTTGCACAGGTCTATATTATTTTTATCCTTTTAGGATTCATTCTTTTATTTTGGGGACTGCTGGAGGGGAAGCTAAGGAAGAAAACCAGAAGCCTCAAGGTAATGACTCAAGTAAGAGTGTTCACACCTTCATTTTCTATGTATGTGTGTTAAAACAAGAAGGGAAGAATGAAGGTAGGCAAATGCAGTCTGGGAAACTAGTAAATGCTCACCGAGAGCCGCTGGCAGCAAGGTGAGGGCAGGGTGAGAAGCTTCCTAGCTGAGACACAGCCCCTTCCTTTTGTCACTGGGGTCACCAGTGGTTGTCACACAGGTCCGATCCCAGGGAAGGAGAGGGGTGAAGGGCTGTGCTTTGTGGGTGAAGGATGGCACCCCCAGGTAGCAGGTGTACAGGCAGGGTGTGGGGGAAGGCAACCGAGAGGACGACTCAAGGATGAAGGAGTTTCATTGAGAAGGATGGGGAGGGTATGACAAAACAGAAGGAAGAAGAGGCATTGTAAACCAAGGTCTGTTGGTAAAGGACAGGTGAGTGTAAGCTAGCCATGAATAAATTCAGGCTGGAAATTAAGAGAAGTTTTCTAGCTTTGAGACCTGTAAGCTCTGGAGCAACCTTCCAATTAGAGCAGCTATAGAAAAACTGCTTATCGTAACGTTAAGAAAGGTTGATGTGTTGGAGAGAAAGCATTATGTTTTATGGGTACCGGAGACAGTAAAGTACTGGGCCCTTTCCTGGTCTGCATTCCTAATTAAATGAAGCATTTATTTGCTGCGTATCAAGCCCAGGATATGGGCTGTGAAGATGAGATGTGAAGAAACATCTCAAAGGCACAGAAACCTTTCTGTTCCTCCTAGAGCTTCCCCACCAGCGGTGTCTTCCACAGCACAAACCTTACTGTAAACAGTAAAACAAATGCGAGGCTTGAAGAACAAACAAGGATGCACCAGGGGGTGTGCTTGTTCTAGCTGGCATAGAGTTAATTTTTTTTGTAGTAGCTAGTATGGGGCTATGTTTTGGATTTGTGCTGAAAACAGTTTTGAATGATAGCACAGACATGTTTTAGTTGTTGCTAAGCAGTGCTTACACTAAATCAAGGACTTTTCAGCTTCCCATGCTCTTCCAGGAGCACAAGAGGTTGGGAGGGGACACAGCCAGGACAGCTGACCCCAACTGACCAAGGGGACATTCCATACCATATGATGCCATGCTCAGCATATAAAGCTGGGGGAAGAAGAAGGAAAGGGGGGATGTTCGGAGTGATGGCATTTGTCTTCCCAAGTAACCGTTACATGTGATGGAGCCCTGCTTTCCTGGAGATGGCTGAACACCTGCCTGCCCATGGGAAGTAGCGAACGAATTCCTTGTTTGGCTTTGCTTGTGTGCGCGGCTTTTGCTTCACCTACGAAACTGTCTTTATCTCAACCCACAAGTTTTCTCACTTTTACTCTTCCGCATCCCACTGGAGGGGAGTGAGCGAGTGGCCGTGTGGGGCTTAGTTGCTGGCTCAGGTTAAACCACGACAGGGGGAATGATGTTAAACAGTGAAATTCTCAACTGCTTCTGTTCAGGTTAACAAGAAGGGCCGCATTCTGACATCCTCGCTCCCTGTCTACCAGAAAAAGCATTTCTTCTGACATAGAAAACTGTAACTTGGTGATGGAAGCTGACTTAATTACAAAATTCCTGTCAAATCATCAAACAGAAAGCACAAAAGGAACATTTAAGGGTCATTGAACTGTGTTCCCAAGAGCTGGGCAGAAGTGGTGTAACTCTACACAGCATCACCTTACACTCCTCATTTCTAAGGCAAGCAGGGCCAAGATAATTGTCACATTTCAGATAGCTTTATCATAGTTTCTTAGCACCATTCCAG
Source organism: Ciconia boyciana (assembly GCF_034638445.1). Lineage (NCBI taxonomy): Eukaryota > Metazoa > Chordata > Aves > Ciconiiformes > Ciconiidae > Ciconia > Ciconia boyciana. Next base: position 50,609,771 of record NC_132935.1, on the reverse strand, counting down.
TGGGTTTTGGTTCAGCTGAAATCCAAAGTGAGCCTGAAGGTTAGTTTCTAGTTTCTAAAGATTGTTTCACCTTTTTGTAGTAATGTTGTGGTTGAACCCCCGGCTGGCAACTAAGCCCCACACAGCCACTTGCTCACTCCCCCCTGCTGCGATGGGGGAGAGAATCAGAAGAGCAAAAGTGAGAAAACTCCTGGGTTGAGATAAAGACAGTTTAATAGGGAAAGCAAAAGCCGTGCACAAGCAAAGCGAAACAAAGAATTCGTTCGCTACTTCTCATGGACAGGCAGGTGTTCAGCCATCTCCAGGAAAGCAGGGCTCCATCACATGTAACGGTGACTTGGGAAGGAAAACGCCATCACTCCAAACATCCCCCCTTTCCTTCTTCTTCCCCCAGCTTTATATTGCTGAACATGATGTCACATGGTATGGAAATATCCCTTTGGTCAGTTGGGGTCAGCTGTCCCAGCTGTGTCCCCTCCCAGCTTCTTGTGCACCCCCAGCCTACTTGCTGGTGGGGTGCGAAGCAGAAAACGCCTTGACTCTGTGTAAGCACTGCTCAGCAATAACAAAAACATCCATGTGTTTATCAATCAATCAGCACTGTTTCCAGAACAAATCCAAAACATAGCCCCATACTAGCTACTATGAAGAAAATTAACTCTATGCCAGCCAAAACCAGCACAAGTAAATATCATCAATCTCCATGTCAATAATCAGAGGTATTGGAACTGCTTGATTATTATGCTATTATAATGAAGGATAGATTTTAGGAAGATTAACTGCAGCAGAATAAGCTGCAGCAGAAGCTGCCTGATTGACAGAAAAAGCATTTAGACTGTTTTCTTATTTGTTTTTTTTTTTTAATGTTAAGGTGAATGGGCATGCTGAAGTAAATATAAAAGGCAGTGAGCCAGAGGGAAAGTAGAAACACAAATACATTGCAGTCAGAAATACCAGGGTGTGCGTGCATGGCTCCTGGGCACCATTATGAACCTGCACCCCAGGACGACAGGTCATCCCAGGAATAGTCTGTGCTAGGAGCATGCAGGGTCATCGGCGAGGACTCACACGTACCACAATGTGGTGCCAGGTTTTATTCTGATGGAGAAGCCAGCAGCCTGGCAGGGGAATGCATTTATTTTCCTCACGCAGATGAGGTTAGGTCAGCTTTGGAACTGGAAACTTGAAGTGGTCGGAGTATATTGGATCTCCAAGGCTGACCAGAAAATTGGGGAAAGGTAGAGTTTGCCACATGCCTCTTTTTTTCGACAGTGCCAAGTCATTGAAGTAAAAGACATTAATGCCACAGTTGTAACTCTTGCCTTGAGCTCTCAGGGATTTCTGTGTGCTTTTAAACATACAAGGAGCAGAGGGGCAATGTCAAATAAGCAAGATCGATGTGGCTGTTCTGATACAAGAGATGTGACAGGATGAGCTGTATGACTCCCAGAGTACTCCAACTATGATTTTGTGGGTTGGAAAATGCCATGAGACTGGGAGCATCCTCAGTGAGCAGAGGAGGAGAGTCTTGCTGGGAACGCAGAGGAGCTGTGGGAGTGCTGCACTGGAACGGGGGTGCTCCAGGGGGGTGGTGGAGGGGGGGAGGTTTGAGAAGTAATGAGGGCAAAACATCGGAGGAGAACAAGGTACCAGAAGCAGAGGGAGAGGAGGCCATGGGAACACACCCTTCAAAACAGGTCCAACGATAGAATATTGACAAAATAATGGCAATACTTTAGTCATCCTCTTACTCAAAATGCTGTAGTAATACAGAGGAACGTGCGCCGAGCCTGGCTTGCAATGGAGCCGGTACAGAAACGTTCAGTCAACTAACTTGGTGTCATCTGTTAAATGCAGTGCTTTTAACCAACAATCCTCTCACTTTACATATGTACATATGAAAGCCACACGTGTCATCAGCAGAGGCTAAACCTGATGACATTTAGCCTCTCTTTTAGCTTTGTTCACTACTTCCTCTTCTTTGGCAGATGGAGCACTGCTTGATGCTCTGGACACGAAGCTTCAAGCCCATTTTCTAAACATGGACAGCATAAAGAGTTAATACTTTCTTCCCACGTCTCTTTTTCAGGGAAAAGAAAAAGAGAACAACAAAAAATCAAAGCAACCCCCATCTCCCCCCACAACACCACTGTGCAAAACAGACAGAGAAAGCAACTGGTGTTGCCATAAGAGGGCACACTGCAGCTGTAGCTTCAATACAGCCCAGCAAATCTCTCCCAGGAATGAGAAGTGCCAGTTGCTTCCCCTCTGAGAGTGTACAGTGTTTGTGTACTGAAAAAAGTGCAGGAGGCTTTCTATTAAGTTTCCCACATGTTTGTTTGTCTGCTGGCTTCTCCCTCTGCACCCTGCCTCTCAGCCTTGCAGTCTTTCTTTGGATTGCTTTAAGTAAAAGTTTCAAAGCTTGCAGAACTGTTGCACTTCAAGTTAGTATTTCTGGCCACAGTTTTAATGAATCTCTAATTTCTCAGGCTTAGTGTATTACAGCCAGGGAAGACAGAGCACTGCTTTGGAGACTTTGTACTGTAAGAAGCAAGCAGAAGACAGCAGGTACATGCAAAGACATCCTATCTTGGGGTGAAGAGATGTAGATCTCTCAGTGCGTATCACAGGAGCCACATCAGCAGCAATTTTGCAATGAGTCCCAGGCCTAAAAAGATTCTGACAATATCCGTATCAGGAGTATGGACAAAAATAAGAAAAATGATCAATGAGCTGAAGGGATCAAAGTGTAAAACAAGAACACTAGGTGTTGTTTGATTAAAATCATATTAACAAAAAAACACGACACTTGAAGGCCATAGAATTACTGGATAGAGAGAAACTATGTAGCTCAATAGAAACGGGGTATAGGAAAATAGAAATAAGCAGAGGCTACTACAAATCTCCTCCTGACTTTCAGAGCAAGAACAGCAAAGTCCTTTTGCAGGTAGGGTGGAAAAGTATTAATACATGAACTGTGGGAAACAATCTGTCCCTGACAGAAGGGTACCTTGGATGTACTTAGCATTTTTTTCCTTACTTAGTGACTTTGATAAGTATACAGGGAAGAGATTAGGGATGAACTACCTTTGTATTCAAATGGTACTTAGCATAACAATAAAGGATAACTTTTTTTGCAGCTGAAAGCCCAAACATATTCTGTGTCATTCCCTTTCCTTTTTTAAAAAGTCTGGAAATGTACCAAATTCTGATGTGTGTCCGTAACATACACATTGAAGCTACAGTAGAAGTTCAATCTGCTGGAAGATTTCTTGTATCAGTGAGGCATTTCAGAAACTTGAAGAGAATCTCCTGCAGCTCACACCTGGTTTGATGTGAGTGTTGTCTTCCTGGCTGCCCCTGCATTGTTTCATGTTCCCTTCGTTCCCCAGCCCTCTAGTTGGAGTGCCAGGCTTCTGGGACATTTCTTTGTTATACTTGCACACTTTCTAGCACAGTGAAGCCCTGACCTCCAGGTTATCATACCACAGCTAACTCCTAATAATGATAATCTGACCTCCTGGTACAGAATGGCATGTAATAAAAAGTAATAAACATCTATGTCAAGGAGCAAAACTCACAGCCTTCCTAAATAAGTTGACAAGACTATTATCACATCTCTGCTAGAAATGCCACAACTCCTGTATATTGTTGTCAGCCTGGTCGTTGTCAAGAAGATGAAACTATCTACTTTCAAGTATTATGGCACTAGTGTTCTATACCAGGAGTCCCCTGAAAATACTTGGAGAACACTTACTACCTGCAGACATCGCATGCTCTTAGCACACACTGCATGTTGCTTTTCTATCCAGCTGACTGTGGCAATGGTCAGACATCCTCGTGAAGAAGAGTCTAAGAGTTATGGGCATCACCACTGTCTTGTCCCTTTGCTACCTCCTGAGCAAAGCTCCTAGGACTGACCATGTAAATGGTCTTCAAATGTGTCAGTGCAAACTCTGTCAGCTCTGTATAAATAATTGTCATAGACAGCTTAACCAAGGTTGCTTTCCACTGAGGAGCACTCACTTGCTCTTTTCCAGGTTCTGTGGGAGATGGGTAATCTGGAGCAAAGTGAAGGAACAGGATAGTAATACCCAAATCTACTCCCACTAGATCTCTGCAAACATGTCCAGCTATATGCTGAAGTCCCTTAGCAGCAACTGCCACTCCTATGAACACTGGAACTATTTCAAACTTTGGCACAGCAAGTGCACTCAACAGCAGCATACAGAAAGAGAAATGGCTTAAAACCAGTCTCTAGAAACCCATGCAGGTGAGCATGGATTGTGCCTATGCTTGTGAGAAGGTCAGTCATTGAAAACACGCATGTTGACAATTTCTTCTCAAGATCCCACAGCCTTTGCCAGTGTCAATGATAGAGGAAAGGACTTGCAGACCTTTGGGTCCAGAGCCCTGACACCTAGATTCAAGAGGTTTGCTTCTTCCAGGGAGCTTGGATGCTTCATGGCGCACACTTCAATTGGCTATCATAATCTTGTTGTTTGAATAATTTCTTTTTGCTGTCACTGGACAGGATACTGACTTATCCTCGCAGCACAACGTTACAGCTTTGTTTCCATACATTAGTTTGACTGAGTAGGTGACATCCTGCAGAAAAAGGAGATCTCATTTCTTAACAGAGATTAGAACAACTTATTGCTGCCTCTGGGACTGTGAGCTCATCTTCTAGTTGGCCTTACTAATTAGCAACATAAACTCCTGCTTCCCTTATGAGATTGGTTTGCAACTGGATTTTGACAAAAGCTCTGAGGGTCACGTAAGGAATGTTCTGAGGGACTCCTCGGGATGATAAATTGAAGAAAAAAGTACTAAAATACAGTGCAATTCCTAATGTGAAACACTTAATGTGAGATATTGCTTGCTGTGAAATGTCTTTTGAAGTGCCTACTTTCATGCTCTTTATTTCACCATGTATTTTTAAAACTAATTTTATTCTTAACACAAACATTTTTCCCATAGTCTCTTTGAATTTATGTTAGCAGGGATACACTGCACAGAGCACACCACTACCACTGTTGCAGCATCTCTGGCAATTTATGTTAACCATTGCCTGAGACAGCTTCCCAGCCACCTGAGGCCACCTCCTATTATGCAGTCCAAGACTTCTGGTATCAACAGATCTAGCCCTGTCCAGAGATTTTTCGAGCTCCCCCGCGCTGCTGTGAGAGGAATGACCACCCTAATCCCCTGACAGCATTTAATCCCAGAGTAATTTCCAGTGGAGATACTTTGCCTGCTTCATTTGTTACAGAACCACAGCATCATTAAAAAGGAAGGGCTAATGCAAGTGTATAACACCATTGCTACTCATAAATTGTTTCATTATCAGCCTGGGTGTATTCTTTAAACCCTGGAATCTCAGATCATGATATTTCCAGTTCTCACAGTTGTAACAGATGGTCACATAAGGTTTAAAAAAACAGACAAACAAAATGTTTTTAATTTAAAACTCCTCTGACTTTAAAAAGACAATACTGTGATTCTGAGTCCTACCGCACAACTGGCAATATTTTGGATTTGGCACACCAGTTATTGTAAAGTTTGTCTTCTTGTCTTGTTTTCACCAAATAGACAGCACAAACCAAACCAAACCAAGACAAACTTAACCTTCACTCTATTTAACAGCAGCTATATGTCCCCAAGTACTCATTAACAATCTTTTTCAACCTCAAACTCAGATTTGTGGGTCTGGGGCAGCTGAAGAATGTCAGACCACCCACTGCAGCCTTTTCAGTCAGGAGAGCTGGCAGTTGTGAGGAAGGGGAAGGGAGCTCTCTCCCATCAACCAAAAAGTCACACCTGTGACTGAGCAGGTTTTTACAGCCCTGCTACTGCCATTAAGGAGGGACAGGAGATGCACAGCCACAACGTAAATGTATATGATCAAGATTGTACTTTTGGTACTGCCCTTCCTTTATGTTCCTATGTAGGTCTGTAGAAGAAAAAATAGCTGACCTACAGAAATCACCATGCCTGGGTTATACAGATGTCTCTCAGGCACCAACCTCACTAGTAAAGTTTGGTCTGTAAAAAATGGCATTTAAAACATCCCTGTAGTTATTTTTGTCAATGGATTATCACCACCAGAGGCGCTCCAAGCAGACAGAAGGATCCACAAACAAAAAAAAAAGAAGAAGAAGAAAAAAAGAAGTGTTTGTATTAGATAGTTCAGTTGTTGTTCTGAAGGAAAGGATCTGGTAAGACCTACAGCCATGGCTGGAAATGAACTGGCTGATCTTCAGGACTTCCTGACCTGATTTGCCTTCAAGAAGGTACAAAGAAGGCAAGAGAAAACCATCATGTTTCAGCAAAAGCAAGTTGTACTATGTTTACTCATTGCAGGTGTAATGATTTGCTACTTACAGAGAGCATTCGTAGCTTCATGTTAAATCACACCACAGGACAATGCTGTCCATTAACAACCATGAGAGCAGACGAGGCCTCCCCTTTTCAGATTTATCCACAGAATAAACACTTTATGTTGTCTGGAGAAATGTTAACACTCATAAGAGAGGAAATACCAATGTTCAGAAAAGAAGAATGGGAGTCAGGTTACCTATGTTATCTTTCCAGTTAAAGTTTACTATTAAATCTGTGGGGTAACCAGAGCACTTCAAATCTGCTTAACCATTTGTAATATATGCACACACAACACATATGTGTGTGTAATATATATAAACGTGTATAAATGTATATAATATCTATATTATATATAAAATATATCCATATATGTAAATATAAATATTCAAATTATATATACCTATAGGCATATATAAATGTAGTTGTAAAAATAGTTTTGACCATTTCCTAGAACTGCAGGGCTCAGTACTTGAAAGCTGCTTTAGCTATAGGATTTCCTTCTGGGAACTGGAAAGCTTAATGTTATTTAGGTCCTTCTACCACATCCTTTCCTGGAGGTGAAGGTAAGAACTCTGTTTGCATGACTCTACAGGAGATGTCTGGGGAGCAGCCCAGTGCAACACAGGTCATTTCTTGATTTGCCAGCTGCTCATCCCCTTCTCTGCCTGCCCTCAGCTTGCCTCCTTGTCAACTCCGGCCATGTGTGACCCTAAATCTATTTTTCCACTGTTGCATTAAACCCACAAATGAGTTCAGACACATGAAGCCCTGCTCACTCTGAATCTTCTGCCTGTGGAGACACTCTGAAGAGAAAGTACCTCTGGTCGTGGTGATGGCAAAGGAACCTTCAAATATTTAGTAGATGTATCCTCTGAGCTGATTCATCCCCAAATTATACAAGGCAAATTTTATACATGACAAATTAATTGGGAGCCCTTTCCAGGGCTGAGGGATATGATGTGGATTTCCCATCCTCCGACTGCAAAACTGGAAACCTAGTATCTAGGTTTTCACCTCAAGTTGTTAGGATTATACATTTCCCGGTTAGCCCTGAAAACTATGAGATGTTTCACTGTTGACTAAAGTTTGTGTTTGCAGGGATATAAAATGACAACTTTTCAGGCTCCTTCCAGCACCTAAGACTCCAGCTATGCCATATATAACTGCCAGGATGTGAGTTTTCTCCCTTTACACAATGTTTACATGTTGTTGGCACAAAAACTACTGGCCCTTCAGACACTGAAAATGAGAAACAAATGGAAGGGAATATAAGAAACACAAATATTTATTTAGGCAATTGTCTCAAATATGGAGGTTTTAATGATAAATTCTAAATAATTAGCAAAACATTGAGAAAATGGATAAAAAAGGGCAGGACTCAGAAGAAAAATTTAGGTCCATCATGAAATAAAGTTCATGGAAACTGTGTGTGTTTTATTACGAAAAATACCATCTGAAGTGAAAATGAAGAATCTGAATCAGAAATTCAGATGCTTGAAGCTTCATTGTAAAAACCTCAGCAGTCCCCATAGAGTCCCAAATTCATTGAAGGTACAGCTGTCTATGCAGGAACTATAGACAAATGGAGACCATGTGGTGGAGGGTGCCATCAAATCTTGCAGAGCAAAGACATCAGACAGAAAAGTTAAAGCATCCTCAAGTGACATTCTTTGACAAAGGAAAAAAAAAAAAGGATAGTGAAAGACTTTGCTAGGTGAGAAAATGAAGTGTTCTATTTAATTCCATGAAATGTTTGAGGATTCAACCTGTAGAAAAGATAAAATAAAGTGTGCACAACCTGAAAGAAACAGAGCTCTGTAAGAGGAAAAAAGACCAAACTCCCCCCCCCCCCCCCCAAACAAACACACAAAGCAATTTTTCTAACTGGGAAGAGAATAAAATCATTTCGCTTTGACCTTTTCCTCACCACTCAGACACAATAGCAATAGCTGCTATATATAAACCTTAGATGTTCTTCAGCTGCTCTCAACCAAAGGATATTTATTTTAACTCAGAAAGGCTAGTGGTAAAAGAAGTTGGGGGATATTTTATTTACACAGTGATAAATTAACCTATGGATTGCTTCTCTAAGGATAGCTCTAGGAATGACTAGGATGCAGAAGGATCCAGATGGACTTTTTGACCTCCTTTGTTAAAGCTCCCTCCATGGTATTTGCTGGGCTCTTTCAAACTAAAAGGTTGAAGGACACAAAGCTTTATTCTCACATTTTAGTCTTGAGGCTAGAGAATCTTCTGCATTTATGCCCTAGCAATGTTTGCCTCCAGTAAATCTGAAGTATGCTGGGCAGCTGTGGAAGGAGGGAGAAAAACAAAAAAGCCTTGTGTCTGAAACATTTGTGTTTGTGTGCATCCTACCCTGTACAGCTGGTCTGACTCAGCTCTGAGAAGATGCTGTGCAGCTGTTTCTCTGGAGCAATACCTGTGGGCAAACAGCAGCAGAGTCCAACATTTATGTACATCTTCCTGATCTCCAGAGTTCATTTTGTCCCTACTCTGTCATCTTTAATCATGAAGCATTAGGCTTTTTCTTACTGGATGTTCATGTGCATATGTTCAGAACTTACAGGGCAAATCGACCATTGTTCCAGTTTTCCTGTTGATGTTTTTCTTGAAAATCACAGCCTAGAGACTTGCCACAAGGCCAAATCCCATCTTTTCAAAATCAATTACTTCTTTGCTGGGACACTGCTTACTCTACTGCAATTGTCTAAGACTGGGTTCAGCTGGTGCAAACCAACTTCATCTCTTCTGTGAAGCTAAGGCAGGATTTAGCCTGTGTACTGTACAGCTCTGGCAAGTCAAGGCAGATGAGATGCCTCCTCTCGGGTAACTCTGCTGCTGCCTAGAGAAAGTGGCCCCAAGTCCAAAGTGGCAGTAGCGGCTTGAAGAAGCTCAGAGAAGGACGCTCTAGAGACTAAACCATTTCATTCCAGCTCTGATGAGCTCATTCAGTGGGAAAGGCAGGGAATAAAGCAAAATAAAACAAAATAAGCATGCATTTCAGTCTAAAGATAGGGCCACTAGGCAGCTAGGCACTGAGATACCATGCAAATGGAAATAATTAAGCACTGGAACAGAATAGTGCAGATATCACTGGAATTATCAAAGGGATTTTTTGACAAAAAATGAATGAATCCCCAATGCCTTGAGATTTGCTGTTCCGAAGTAAAGCAATAATCCCCACAGAATAAAATGGAACTAACCCTAAGGTAGGATGGGATAATGGTAAAATATTTCTCATGCTAGAAGGTTCCAAAATGTGTAAGGTAATAAATTTTTAAATGGTTCAAGTGTGGAAAAAAAAAAAGCCTTATGGCAAATTAACCTTGAGAGGAAGAGCAGCAGAACCCAATTGGCTCTTTGGCAGTAGGAGACAGCCGTGACCACTCTTCAAGCTGAAAGCCATATGGCTCAGAATAAGTGGAAATAAATAACCATGTCATTAGGATCCCAGTGGGGCATGCAGCAATCTCAAATGGCAGCTGATCTCCCATGGTCTTACCACTGATGTTGTCCACTGCTAGGAAGGAGTAAATCCAATGGCCGTGCAAAGTTGTGCATCTCTGTGTGTCTTTCACACACACGTGTGTGCACACATGAAGTCTATTCATACAAACTTTTAGACATATTGTGAATTCCAGAGCTTTTTATGAAGATTCATATCAAAAGGGAAGTAGAGATGAAGCATCACAGGAACATCACGCACATTGCTGTGCGTGAGTGGAGAAGAGCCACAGAAAGCCTCTGCCTATCACACATGGCAAGGTGAGAGACAAATAATATAAGCTCCTTTCGCCTTTCAAAAGAACCTTGTGATTGCTTTTTTAGCTAGATTATTCCACAGTCTTTGTACTTGTAAGGATTGCTTTTCTAATGAGGGAAGAAAGGTCAAAAGAAATTAATAGTCAAGATAACAGTTATCAGTCTGATATAAATAAAGCGGCTTATAAAGCTTGCAATACGCCACAATCTGCTACAGATAAAGGAGTCTAAAGCCAAAGGAGGGATCAAAAGGAAGCTGATATTGGGAATATTTACACTCTAAGTTCTCTTTTTAAGTAGATGACTGGGCCACAGTTGCTGTTTGCAGTTGTCGCTGCTGAAGCCAGTGTCGCCACTGAAGCTTAGAGGAAGGACATCACTCACCCGGCACGGCTCAGCCTCTCCCATTCAGTGGCTCAGATGTGATCCCGCAAGCCTATGTGCACGTCCTCATACAACAGGGACCACGTTTTTATCCTGTAAATGATACCACAGTGCCAGCAAACACTGTGTAAGAGGTACACTTACAAAGCTCTCCCTTGCCTGCACTGTTGCTTTCCTGTTCCTCCCAGGTCCCTGCTGCATCTTAACCCTGGAGACAGCTACATCACTACTTGTTTGCCTTTCTAACTCTCCAGACACCTAGATTCCTGTTTGTGAGTCTCCCAAAATATCCAAGTGGCTCCTACCTTATGTGTTTGTGACCCCAAAATAATTTTACTTGTTCTGCCTAAATTCCCTTGGGAACCTCTTTCAGTAAGGTACAGATCATGTGTGTAGTTAAAATACATGTCACGCACACAGACGCACACCTAAGCCTCTTGAGAGGTGCCTCTGGAGCTTGGATATGAAGAAGCCGAAGGCAGGAGCCGAACCTCTGCGAGGGGTGAGTTTCAGGTACAAGTCTGCTCTCAGCTCTTCCTGCTGATTAGATGCTACCCCAGGTGATGGGTTTTCATATTAATAATTTTCAGGATCCTAATTTCCTCCATGAATGCCATACGTGTCTTAGGAGCTAAAATTTGCATTCCAAGCAAGGAGCCAGACAACCAGAAATGTAATTGGTACAGGACCTGATTTCTATTGCTGAAGTTCCTCATGGGAGCTTGGTCTCGCAAGCTATGCTTTAGCGAAAGGACTCTGAAGTGCCAGTGTCACTGCTATCACTTTTGCAAAACCTTAGCTCTCCACTAGTCCTATGTGTTTTAAAACCTTCTAGCAAAATTGGTGATGTACATGTACCAGCATAACTTCTGCTCTAATTGGTTTAGCTTGTTTCCATATAGATATTAAATCTCTTTCACAATCACCTCTCTTCACTGACAAATATTTTTCCACAGTAAATCATTCATTCTGAGCTGCACACACTTCCAGACTCCTCTTAGACATGTTCTATTGGCTGGATTGGGTTTTTTCCTTATGTTTCAGTCCTGAGCTTTAGGATCATTAAAGGTTTCCAGTGACCACATGATGCCTTTTTTTTAACAGATAATTTATTTGCAACAGTAGTGTGAGATACAGTAGAATACAAGTGGGAACCAGATAATCATGTATTATTTTATAGTGTATATTTCAGTAGATTATTCCAAATGTAACATATGGAAATTTTAAGTCCTATAACATTAGTTCTGATATCATGGTGAGTAAGCATTTCAACAATAAGCAGTCTTGTGGAAAAATTAATGTAGTTTGCTTTACCTCATTTGTCCTAAATTACAGACTGCATCAGTATGATTTAGATGATATAAGTGGGTAACAAATAGTTCAGTCTATATTTGCATCTTGTCTATTTAGTAAGTCCTTGAGAAACTCAGATACACACAGGTTGATTTGAGATACAAAAAATTGTGCATGGTGTTTTCATCTCTCACCTTGAAAAGAAAGGTTCACAATGTAAATTCTCACACATTTTATTTAATTAAAAATACTGTATGTTGTATAATATCCTGAATGTGTTACACAGACTGCAGATAAAATGTTGCAGAGCACAGCAGCAACTGCTCTGCCACCAAGCAACTAGAAAGGTGGAAATTTGAAGGCCATCTAGCTTTCTAAGCAGATACTGTGGCAATTATTAATCATCAGAAATAAAGCACATTTTGAAGAGCTCATATGCAAATACACGTGATAAGCCTAAACACTGCATGAGATGAGTCTCGCTCCTGCTTCCACTGAATGAATGAAAGATACAGCTCACAAATACTTCAACAGGAGAAGGGTTATGATGACAACTCAAATGCTGCAGGGTTTAATTTTTTTTTTTATTTTTTTTTTTTTCCCCCCAGAATAGTTAGAATTTGGCTGATAAACTCCTCAGAGTTCATGCAACCCAAAATGTATTTGTGTGCCTCAGGGTAACCACCCTTAGCTTCCATCCCTTCTTTTCTGAAATCCAGTGATTAAATATTTTGAATGGGTTTGTTAAAGTTCAAATATAGCGTTGTAAACAATCGTGCCATCATGGAGGAGTGAGAGACTCATTCATGGTTTTTTTAGGACCCCAGAATGACAACATACCTGGCAGACTTCCTGTGATATCCATCCACCGTCATAAACAAAAGACATTTACCATTTCCCACCCCAACCAATAAATACTTTAAGAGGATGCCACATGATGTTATGAGGTGCAATTTAAGAGCTGAAGGCCTTTAGAACATAAATCTCAAACAGTATTAAAGTACATATTTTAAAATCATATTAAGGCAGAAGTATATCCAATCCATAAAAAGGTCACGCTAGTCTATTATTTAAACAAATGTGACTATTGTAGAGTGATGATACAACTGCAAAACAACTTAGAGAAGCACACATCCCTGCAGGTCAAAGCTAAATCAAGTCCTAAGGGATGCTGAAGAGTGACGTTCCCTTACATGATGGTGATCTCTTGTAGTGGGGCAGAACTGGCTGTCATGACAGCCACTCCTAAGGATTTACTTTAGGGTGGGTCATAAACATCAAGTCAAACGCATCTCCTTCCACAATTAAGTATCTTGCTGAACAACTCTGCTTTTGGATAAAAACACAGTGAAGTGCAAGAGAGAAGCCATCAGGCCGCAAAAAAGCTCAGGAACATTTCCACTGTAGTCACTGACAAACTCTTCTATGAGTCTCATTCTGTGGGAGCAGGAGCAGACCTACCATATCTTGCTTTCCTACTAATGTCCAATGGCATGGAAACATCCTTTACTGTCTAGTGGTCTCTTTATTTTAGCTTCCCTTCTTTCCCCTAACCTTTTCAGGAGCCTCAGTATCTTATATCCGATACTCTCTTTGAGCGAGGAGTTCTCCTAGGACTGGTTCTGAGTGTTTGCCACACTTCACTAATAGAAAGTGTTTCAAGGAAAGAATCCTCCTAACTGAGGTGGCTGGTGCTATGCTCGTGCTATGCTCACCTCAGCAGCAGAATCAGGCTGGCTGAGGAAAATCAAGCCAGTTGTGTAAAGGACCCTTAAGCATAAAACAAATCACAGCTTCTTATTTAAATAACACAGTACCATGCAAAATTCACAAATTAAGAGCTTCTAAGGAGTGTCTTTAAATATAAAAATGCCAACCTTTGCTTAAAAATCCACCAGTGCTATGTGTATTACTCTTTACTTTACCTGTTTAAGCCATGCAAAAGGTTTAATCAAAGTGTCCCTTCAACAAATACAGCATTTGAAGAAAAAAAAAAAGCCAGAACAAATGCCTAGACAAAAAAACCCCCACAAGTTTTGATCTTTCTCATTGAATCTATTCAGCATGGTATTTACTCATCTGAGCAGATGTACGCAGGGGTCTAAACACCACATCTGTGTTGCCCTTCCCCAGGAGACTTAGTCCTTGCTGTGGGAAGGAGCTCTTATCTGCGATTTGACATTGTCCCTTGCAGGTCCCTCACCATGCTCATGCCTTTGAACCATGATGCTGTCACTGTGTCAGGGCACAGCTAAGGGCAAGTATCAGCTGTTTCACCAGACTCCACAGGCAGCCGCTGCTGTGATGCTGCAACAGGTATGCGATGGAGAGTGTGTCTGGTGGAAGAGCTCATGCGTTGGGAGCGGGGCTGTCACTGGGTCACCCAAGGAAGCCCTGTCCTGTGCCCGCGTGTGCTACATGCTGTGCCTGGGTGGAATAAGGGAGAGATTACAGCCCAACTGCAAATGCACGAAGGAGTCATGAATCTCATGCTCAGTGCAGGGAGCCTGCGCCATACTAACAGGGTTTAAGACAAGAAAAGCGTGAAACTAGGAAAATGAGTACGTCAGGACACGCTGGGACTATACAGTGCTGCAAGTTGGGATAGTAGAATTGCCCTTGGATCATAGTGCACAGATTTGAGGGTAGCAGTGGTTTATTATCTCATTAGAAACATCTAATTCCCTGTAATAAAGATTGCATGTAGAGTATGTCAAAGAACAGACAAGGCTATTACAGCGCACAGTCAGGACTAATGCTTTTTTTCCCCTTTTATTGCTAAAAAGGCAGGAGTAGCTTTTCAATTTCAAAATAAAAACTATATAATTACCGTAATAATACCATGCTCCTGACTGCTCTGCAGCTGCATATTGTAAAACTCAAAGCCACTGATCAGAAACAAAAGCAGTAAGTCAGTAACAGCTTTACAGAAATGTTCTGCTGGGGTGATTATGTCCATCAAAATACTTCTATAAGGGAAAGACTGATTACTGAACTTATTTCATGTCCCTTTCCCCCAAAAAAACCCTGCAAGTGCTTGCATCTTTTCCTAAAAACAGATAAAGAAACCTTTGCCAGAGGTGTAACTGAGACTATACAAACACTGCAACAAGCATGGATCCCGTTCAAATAGTTAGGCATCAGTTACAACAAAAAGCCAGAAGCAGTCATATTTTTATAATCTGTTATAAAAAAATATTTCCCAATCAGTGTTTCAATACAGGTAAAAGTTAAAAACCCTCTACATTACTAATAAATTAAAAACCCCATATCTCCAACCATCTTGTAAGAAAGTAGGTAAGTAATTTAAACCTTTAGTTTACATAAATTAGCACAGAAATGTGTATTTGAACAAGTGCACTGAAAACAGATATGCCTTCTTTTCTTCTGATATCTCTTATTTGAGTTATTAAGTAACAGGAAAGCCTTTATATTCTTTACATGACCTTGGAAGTCTGCTAACACTAAATGGTCAATAGTCAAACCC
Source organism: Ciconia boyciana (assembly GCF_034638445.1). Lineage (NCBI taxonomy): Eukaryota > Metazoa > Chordata > Aves > Ciconiiformes > Ciconiidae > Ciconia > Ciconia boyciana. The sequence continues at coordinate 50,594,443 of NC_132935.1, read as the reverse complement.
CAGGAGAATGTTTCACCAGATAGACAATGACAAGAGGGAGCATGAAGTATAGTCAAATGCTTTGCAGCCTTATTACAGTAGACTTCAACATTCAATTTCAGCCTATGTACTCTTGGGACAGGATGAAGGTAATACATTTATACTGCAAATCACATGAGTGAAATTTGATGGGTTGATAGAATTTTTTTTTTTTTTTAAATCTATTAAAGTATCATTTTTTCAGAGGTAGCTTGCAAGGCAATAGTGATGTACCTGAGTGGAAACAATACTCCTTTGCTTGACTGTGGATAAAACTCTTAAATGCTGTTGGTGCTGTCCCTGAACCTCGCAGAGAACGCTTAATGGATAAGATGTTCTAATCGGAGCTGACAACAGCCTATTAAGTGTCAGAAGAACAATCTGATAAGTAGGTCTTCATGTCTATAGGCATTTCCTGATATGTCTTAACTGTCAATCTGAATGTTAAACATCTTGATCTTTATCTCATTATTGACTGATTTATTAAAGGAGAATGCTTCATCTCTTTTTTGACTTTGGGGTTGCTCCAGAAAGAAGGAAAGGAAAATACTAAGAAAAACTCTTAATTTGGAATAATAGATGGGGAATCCTGATTATAGCAAAGTCCTAATCTTCCAACAGAGCAGGCATATGGTTTGGTGACACCACTACCATGCAGCTGCCCACATCATACCTTTTAAGAAATAGTAGACGCTCAGTCTAGAGGAGATCTGTTTCTTTAATAGGTGGAAGGGTATCTGTGGACGTGCTAGCAGGCTGCTCTCTGCTTTCAGTGCTTCTTGCTAGTCATACAGAAGACAACACCTCGCTGGATGGATCTCTTCCCTTCTTGTCCTCACCCCTGTCGATATCAATCACATGAACTATGCCAGGCTTCAGGATCAGGTCATCGGTCTCTACATGGCTCCTGTTGTCGTCCACCTCGATGTACTTCCCTTTGGTTGGCTGGGTAGCCTTACTGAAGACATCTTTAAAACGGCGCTTGAGTTCAACGTCTGGGCAATAGACGTACTCATAAAGAGCACCAGCAAGGACCGCTCCTATTATTGGTCCCACCCAATATACCTGCAAAAAGAGGTGGAAAAAAGACAGGCATTAAGCTCTAGAGCAAATAAAGAAGCCAGGGTCTCAGAGAAAAGCATGTCACTACAGACTTCACCCAGAAAAGTTTCTGAAAAATGCCCTGGCTGAATTGTTAAAACCAACTCTCCAGAAATGCATGGTCACATAGTTCCCTGGCTTTCATGAACTGGGATGAAATCTGCCATCCTACCATAGGTTTCACAGATGGTGACCTGGAGCTCAGCAATTAAGTGACTGCTCTAAAATCACATATGAAGTTAGTCAAAAGGCAGTCTCTTAGGCAGTTAATGGCATTAGTCCTAGGTCAATTTCTTTTTTTTCTGCCTCCTCCCAGTCTCTCTGCCTTACATATACTTCACCCCCTTCAGAAATACTCCCTAGTCACTTTCAATCCAGTCATCTAAACCACCTTGCATCCATGGGTGCGGCTCTTCCCTAAAAACTCCTCTCGTGCCAGTGTTTAGGGAGTCACCAGGCAGCGGACCCCATGGAGCAGAGGAGAGGGACCTATGCTGACACGGCAGTGAGGTACAGTTACTACTTCCCTGATGCCTGAAAAAGATTTCAGTCTACACGTGTTGCTTACCAATGTTCTGGGGCAGACCGGCTGAGCGGCAGTGAAGCCATGGACACCTCCCATGGACAGACAGGCAGGCATCCTCTCTGGCTGCCCTACCTTCTCCTGTTAACAGAAAGCAGCTTTTTTCCCCTCTTTATGGGAGTTTAAACTTATTTTTTAAACTTTGTCCAATAAGTAAAAAGTACAGGTTCTTCATCATCCTTATTTGGATCAACCATAGCTATAACATTTCTTGAGACAAAAAAGGCCAGAGATCCTGGTGGAGTCACATATGACTTGTCAAATACAGCTCTGTAGTCGCATACAACAAATAGTTGCTCTGGCGCAGGTTTGCTTTTAAACTAGCAGGAGTAAGATGATTGAGAAGCAGTCCCGCATCTTCAGACAGAAATAGTTTTGTTAAGTTTTATTGATCCATCTCTTTCCAAGAGGCCTCCCTATAAATTTTCATTGCTCATTGCCAGCTGTAGACAACATATACAGACTGTTTGCAAGATGACACACAAAATAAACACCAATGTAGAAAAATTGTTTTCTTTCTGCATTTTCACCCAAGGTGACAACGAACTTTTAAGGAAACAAAGCCTTTCCTAGTGTATACACAAACAGATCTACTTCAGTATTTCAGACTCACATTTCCAAAATAATCCAAATTTGGCTTCTGATCCTGCAGAATCCAACAGGTGGTCAGCTACCTAATTATCTAATTTGAATAAGCAAATACAACCGACATACACAACTTTGTAGGGTACCTATCTATTTCAGCATGACATGCAGCAGTTCTGTAACATTAATAGGTGCAGAAGCCCACAGGCTTCTGTCAATGGCATGCCAATGTCACTGCTCTGGAGGAGGAGAAAAGGTCGTCTTTCCAAGTGACCAGGACAGTAGCTTCTCCTACAAGTTTCTCCATAGCACATTTGTTTATTGTTTATAGCTTTAGTTATAAATTACAGGCTCCCTCAGAGTATGGATAATTAATCTGGTGGAAAACTACAGTAGTTTTTCGTATGAACAAGCCATTCACTGATAACTGGGTAAATCTGCCTCAATAGGATAACTCTTGGGAACAAAGTTACACATGGTATCGTGTTTGCAGAATTGGAGCCTTAGGGCCTGAAGACAATGCTATTTCTGTTATTAGCTGCAGTGGGAGCAATGTGGGCTTCATACTTTAAAAATCAGGAAAATCCTTATATGCACTGTAATACTGAGCTCTTACAGTTAGCATTGAAAGTGTCCCTAGAAGTGCTTTCCCTGTCTTTAATTAGTTGAGGCTGAGATGCAATCCATTCTCTTATAAAATGTGAATTGGTTTTTAATAAGTTTAGTAGTGGGATACTATAGAAAATGACTGCATCATTCACAATCTGTTTATCAAATTGTTTCCTGCGCAAATACTCCTAGTTAGGCTGACGCTTTCAAACTGAAGCAGGTAACATCTGGTCTGGTCTGCAAAGACCAGACTGCAATCCCTTCATCTCTCACTGCGGGCATTTGCCGAGGCAGGTTCTCCCCTGGGAACCAGATCACAGAGGGTCCCTGCTCTCATTTTATACGTCTGCCCCAGTTTGCTGCAGAACCAGGTGAAACGTGAAGCTGACAGAATTACTTCCATAACTTCTCACCAGCGTGACCAGGGGGTTTGCAATCTGCCTTGGAGGATTGTTCTTTCTAGCAGTTCAATTCTTTCAGTCTCGCTGGATTGCTTTTTTTGTTTTGAACTTTTTGTATGATTTCCTTTCTACCCCAGCTACTACCTCCACAAAACGGCCCCTGAATAGCAAAACGCTATTCCAACGAACTGCATACTGCACTGCAGTTCTAGGCGAGGAGCATAATTATACCAAAGCTTGTGGCAGGTCAGTGCCTGTCTTCCTCAGTGATGGTCTCTATGCAACGTACTGGGATAGATAACTAAAAGCAAATGATGTATGAAAAATCCTGATAGCTGTTTGTCGCTATGGTGAAGGAAGCATGAAAGCAGAGTTACCCATTGGTTTTCCCATCTCCCCATGATCACAGCAGGTCCAAATGATCGAGCAGGGTTCATACTGGCACCGGTGTAATTGATCTAAAGCAGAGACAAAATGCTACCCGTTATTAAAGTCTTGAAGATAGATAGTTACTCAATTTCTGCTAGTCCTTGTACTATGGGGACACCCTGGTTTTGCATGGCTTCTAATCTTGACAGCAAGTATTGCCACTCTCCTGAGTCTTATCACAAAATTAACAAAGTCATCACATAAACAGGCAGAAAACCTCTGATGCAACACCTGACCCAAGGGGACCGTCCTGCTACTCCAAAGTGTTTTGGTGTGGATTCATAAAGAATATAGCAGCTATATAGCTATAGCAGCTATAAAGGCCACAGAAGTTTCCATTTACTTCTGAAGTAGTCATAAAGGGAAAAGGAGTCTATTTTTTAAAGAGAAGCCATTAACTTACAGCAAATAAATGTCCAATTGCAACAGAAAATCCAATTGCTAAAGCTACTGAACCAGTGACATCACTTCGTTTTGAATCACAGCTGGCAAAAATAGTAAAAACCAGCTGGAATGTAATTATCAACTCCACCAGGAGTCCATGGCCAGCAGAAAGATCCCTGTGTACCTGGAAGAAGGGAAAAAAACACCGGAGATGAAACAAAGGTGATTTTGTAGATCAGAAAGCCACCACATATATTAATTGTGTTTCAATGAAAGGTATTTCTAAATGGTACACAGTGAAAGACAACAATGAAATTGAGAGGTACAAGGGTACAAGTTCCCCCCCTTCATCCCTTTTTTCTTTTTTTTTTATTTTTTTTTTTTTATTTTGAGAGCCATGGAAAATTACTGCTGGACTGAGAACAGAAGGCTTAACAGTAACATCCAACAAGAACTTCAAAGTTAGACTGCAGAAGCATAGTTTATTTTTACACAGGGATTTGCAAATGCTGCACTTCCCCTTCACCATTTTTTTTCTTGGGAACACTGTAATTTACTATTCAATTATAAATTCATTAATTAGCCCTGACTTAATTAATTTAAATTTCAATTAAAAATTAAGCAGTGTACAGCTCAAGTGCATTTTTAATAAGTCCTGCAACAGGGCTAACTGATGGCATTCCTTATTAGTTTAGAACAAAGCTGAAATCTAAGCCACAACCTATTTCAAAAGTATGTCATTTTAAATTGATGTTTTTTCAATCCCCATCATAATGGCATAGAATTCATTTTTCCCTCCCCAGCCCATATGAAAATGGCATTTCACGCATATATTATTTAAATTTTGTATGTAAATTAACATTACCTGCTGTCATCAGATTTAGGGAAGTTCTAGGAAAGAGAACTTCTATAAAAAGAACAGCTATAGCTATTACGCTGCATAAAGCCATCCTAAGGAGAGCTTTCAGCCCTGTCTAGATGTTGTAAATAAACCAGGAAGCTCTTAAAATCTCTACTTGAGCTCTCTTTATTCTGCGTGACACTGATTATATTTTATTAGGCTCTACTCTAGTCTAGTTCAAGAGCCAGAGGAGAAGTGATTACCGCAGTGACTCCCAGGCCTCCTACCACGCTTGGTGGTGTGACGAGGTAAAGGATGCCTGCGCCCACGATGGCTCCCAGGCACTGGGCAAGAATGTAGAAGACGGACTTGGCGAGGCTGATCTTCCTTGTGCAGACCATTGCCACGGTTACAGCAGGGTTAATGTGGCCTCCGCTGATGTGTCCAAAGCATTGCACCATGGTCGCAATGCTGAGTCCAAAGCAGAGGGAGATAAGGACCATGTCTACAGGCAAGGGCTTCTCTGCTCCACCCCAGTTGATCGTGGAGCCGAGGCTGAGCAGGATGAAAATGAGCATGGCCAAAAATTCTGCCGAAACGGCCTTCCAGAAGGGCTGCGTCCAGACTCCTTTAAAGGCCACCATGATGCTCTCACACTTACACAGACGTCCACACTTACTGAAAAGGAAAACAAAGCTTCATTAGAAGTCACCAAATAAGCCTTATACTCTCCTGTTAAGGGGTTGTTATCCAGCAGACTTCGGAGAGAAGGCGGCAATGCGGAGTATCCTTGGGCTGCGACAGCCACAGACTGCACTCTCAGAGCAGACTGCCCTCAAAACATGACCAGTGTTTGAGTGTCTGCAGGACACAGGGTAATTAATCACCCCTTGCAGTAAGTCTGTCTGTACAGCTTCAGTTCACAAAAAGCAACCTCTGTATCTCTTGAAATAAGTGAGCGTGAAAGTATGTGAATTTGTCTACACTAGCTGACCTCTGCCTGACTTAGAGACTGCACAGCCCTACCACTTCCAGTGGCCTGTTGACCATCATGCTCATTAAATCAGTGGGTATCCTCTTTTTCTAAGCAAATCTGTACTTTTCACAAAGCAGGTATGACCATTCAATAAAAAGCAGTCTCTCAGTCAAACCCTAATAGTTTTGATAACCGTGTAGTGTTGGGAGGTTGCCCTGGGAGCTGTAAGAGAAAGTCTATTTGTTTGAACACTCACACAGACCAGTATTTCAATTTGTATTTATGCAAAAAGTGGTTTCTTCACTGTGGATGTAGGGTAAAAATTGAATTCAGCCAGCAGAATAGATGCAATCCTAAATTCTGACCTTTAAATCAATCATGCAATCAATAAAGTGCTTTCTTTTGGGCTAAGGGTGCCGAGTAAGCTGTGGAATAGAGCAATATTTTCTGTATGTGTGGTGTGTAGAACTCTGGCAAAGAAAGAAGTGTCTTGATTTTCCTCTCTGTCTGGAGATGCTATTTGTTAGTCTACACTGCCTTCCTGATGAGTTACAATTTTGCTAGATGTTCAGATACCTATGAAAGTGGGTCACCAAAGAAAAGTTATTTGTGGTATTAATAAATTAGGAGAATAAGCCAAAAGGGAAGCATTTTAATGAGTTTCTAAGGAATGCTAACAAGACTCTTCCCTAAAAACAAAAGCAAAAAACCTACAACCCCTCCAAAAAGTAGAAAACAAAAGAAAGAATATTCAGCTGCTACATTTGGGAACAGAATTTCAAGTGGAAGATGGATGAATTTATGCTCTGTTATCTAAGGTAACTGAGCTACAATGCATATTTAATACCACTTACATCAGAAAGAAGCATAAAAGGCATGTCTGCCCTTTTCAAGTTATTGCAAGAGGAATGGCCCATGAATTTCTTAATAGTTGCAGTGAGTTAGGGAAAGGCAATTTAATCCTGTGACTGGAGCAAATAATTTGTTTCCCTGTCTCATTTCTTATGCTAATTTACTGTATATTCTGGATAGGTCATTCGAACTCTATCTCAGTTCTCTAGACTCTCAGATGAGAACAAGAATTACATTATCTCCTGCAAATGCCTGTTGCAAAGTGCTTGTGAAGTGATCTGAGATACTTGAGTGGGACTTGCTCTGCTACAGAAGAATTGAAGCCAGAACCTCAAAAGAGAATAAAGTCACCCCCAAAATCTTCTGATTTTGGGTCAAACTCGAGACAAACGGAAAGATGTTTTTGTAAGATCTCATATTAACAGTCAGTTAATGACCAACTATCTAGACTAGACTTTTTGTTCAAAATGGCTCCCAAATCATTGCCTCCCCCAATGCTGAAGCTCACAGGTATTTGGTCGTCCTTACCTTTGAACCCTATGCCCAGATTCTCACTGAAACCTAAAGGCTTACCTCTGACACCCATACTACTTCCTCACTAATAATTTATTTTAGTGGCCTGAGTCAGATACAGGTGCTATATCCATACTGAGAAAAGCTCATTTTCCCAGGGCATGTCTCAGGTGAACATTTCATGTAGGGATGAAGCATATCCTGAAGCCCATGGAAAAGAAACCTGGATGCACAGACAAGGGAAGAGGCACTCATCCACCCTTTCACCTCCAGCTCAGCAGGGATGCAACCTGGATTTCCCTGAGCTTTTGCTTGCTAAGCAAAATGCAAGGCCTGGTGTTATATTCCAGATGTCTGCAAAATTTCCAACCACCAAAGGCACTATGGGGGGAATGTAGGTTTCTGGAGCATGGAAGAGAGGGGTATGGTGACTCCTGACTTCTTTGTCTGAGTGTGCCTGACCATCTCTTTCTGTACGCAGAGAATAGTGAGATCTGCAAATTAATTGCATTCCTTCATCCTGTAGAAGTGGACAGGAAAGGGTGTTTGTATTTGGTATTAAAATCGTGCAGTTAGCTTCCCTCTAGTTGTAGAACATCTTGGAAGAACATATTAAGAGTGAGTGTGTGTGCATGTGCACGCACGTGTGCAAGAGAGACAGGGAAGATCTGGAAGATCACACCTTCTACTGAACTGCTGATGGGCCTGTCTAGAAGGAGGCTACCACTTATGAAGGGCAGATCTCATACTGCTTTTCCAGCTGAGACCACGTCCAACCAATTCAGTTAGTATTGTTTATAGCCCTGAAAATGCAAAAATGCTGCATGCAAGCCAAAAGCATAACTAACTCAAACACAGAAGCTTGCTCACCAACATAAAGTTTCTGCTCTTCTAAACCAGCATGCTACATGGAAGAAAATCAAAATGGTAGAACTACACTGTCAGCCATAATTTGATAGTTAATGATCTAAAGATCTATTCTTAATGCACACATGTTTTTCTGAAACAGTCTGTTTTTCTGTGATTTCAACACCCAGCAAAATGCCCAGCTGTCATGGCCAAATTTTTCTTTCAAACCGCACACCTTTCTTCCCCACAGCAAAAAACCCCTACAAATGTTAATAAAAGCTTAATACTGTGTTTGAGCCCTGAGTCCAGGTTTTCACTTAAATCCAAAAGCTATCAGCAACTTGGAAATCAACACCATCTCCAACATCCACTATTTTTTCAGCATGCAGTTAAAGGCTTGAGATGAGACAGAGTGATGGCTGTGCCAGGCCTGAAACCAAAATGGGACTTTCCAGCAGCTAAGATTTCCCATCAAAGTTGCAAAACAATTTTTGGACTAGTTGTTGTTCATGGTTGCCTTTGATAAATACTAAATGCAACAGAAAAACAGAAAGACACTTTGACGCTATGGTCACACCTTAATTTCACGTGTGGCCACACCTGAAATTCTCTGGTCTGGACTACAAGATTACACAGTGGACTGTGCCGGATAGGATGCAAGGTGGGTTTTTACAGGTCATGCTGCCATCAGGGCTGCGGGCATGATTATAGCTTCAAAGCCGTAACAATAGAAATAATAACAAAGCCTTCAGTACAAAAGTCAAACGGTATTTTTAGAATTCTTCCTTTTCTAACTAGTACCGTTGCAAGGAGCAGAGCAAACAGCCTGGACGGACCTGGGCTTGCAGCCGGCCACTCCACACAACAGTACTGTCACACAGAAGTTTGGGGGTGCGGCAGCTATTTACAGTGGCATCTCCGCAGCAAACTCAGATACTCCCCGACCTGTGCTGGCACAGCCGCGGTACCTCAAATGGACATTAGGGACCCGCTTGCCAGCCTGGGGGGAGGAGGGGGACAGGCTACTGTTGCAAACCAAATGCGCTATCGCAGGGCTTGCTTATAACCATTTCGCCTCATTTTTCAAAAGGATGTGGAATGAGCGACCGACACGGATCTACAGGAGGTGGGAAGGGGAGGCTTGGGAGCCCCGTTCCGCAGCTTTCTGGCTGTGCGGGAGCTGGGCTTTCCGCACACGCTTCTCTCCGTCGCAGGACCGCAAGTGGCGACAAAACAAAGTTTTAGGGTGCGGAAAAGGAGGGGGTGCCCCCCTTCGCACCTCTGGTGTCAAAACCCAAGGACCACCGAAAGGCTCCGCTAGTGCCTTCGGGGAGGGGGAGCCCGGTGCCCTGGGAGCCATCCCTCGGTGCAAAACGCCGGGGAACGGCAGCTCGCAGCACCCCCGAGCCCCCCGCGGCGCAGCGAGGGGGACCCGGGGCCGGGCGAGCGGAGGGGGGGGTCCCCGCGGGCGCGGAGAAGAGGCGCCGCTCCCGCAGCCGCGCACCCCGCTCCCCTCTTCCCCGAGCTTTCCTCCAAAGCCACCTTCGGTTTGCGTGGGGGGCCCCCTTCCTCCCTCCCTCCCTCCCTCCCTCCGCGCCCCGCGGAGGGCCGCGCACTCACCCGCGGCGCGGAGCGGCCGCTCCGTCGCTCATGCCTCCCCGGCGGGCGCGGAGCCGCGGCAGCGCGGGCGCGGGCGAGCGGCGCTCGCCGGGGTGAGCTCGGGGCGCGGGGCGGGGGGGTGGCACGGCTCCCAACCATGCGGCTGGCCAGCGCCGCGGGCCCCTACCTGCTGCTCCGCGCGGGCCGAGGGGACTTGAGAAACTGCCGCCGGAGCACCGGCTGCGGGTCATTTGCGATCATGCGAATACGCAGATTACTTCAGGGGGTTCGCGGCGGCCGGTGAAAAGAAGCAGCCAAGGCCGAAGCGAGCCCACTGTGCTTCTGCGGCGGGGGCCGCGCGGCGTTGGGAAGGACTCGAAGGTTTCTCGGCTTCTTCTGTGCCACGCACCGTATTGAAGGAAATGAAGTCTAAGCTACTCTGCAGTCAGGGAGCTTTACCCATCTAAAATACCTATTGGTTCATTACCAGAACTCTGCGGGTTACAAAAGAGGCAAAGCGTTTAATTTGTTGGAAGTTGCTACACTCAACAAAGTTTTGCCTAGTGTGGAAAGGCAACGGAGGCCACTGGAAAGAACTGTTGATATTAGACCATGATGCTGTTGAGGAAATTCAGGTGGTCCTCACCAGTTTTGCCTAGTGTGGAAAGGCAACGGAGGCCACTGGAAAGAACTGTTGATATTAGACCATGATGCTGTTGAGGAAATTCAGGTGGTCCTCACCAGTTTTGCCTAGTGTGGAAACGCAACGGAGGCCACTGGAAAGAACTGTTGATATTAGACCATGATGCTGTTGAGGAAATTCAGGTGGGGCTCACCTTGAGAAGAACCCATCGAATCTACAGCATGAAAACAACCCAATGAAAAAACAGCCCTTTGAGTAATAAGAAAAAATCAAAGTCGCCTAAGTTGCCAGGCACAATTATTTTGTTAGAGAATGCATAGAAACTGTCGCTTGAAGAAGGCAGGGGTGAAAATGGAACAAAGTATCTAGAAAACCCGTTTTTTCCCCAGTGGCTTAGACCTTCGCATGCAGTGCAAGAATCTGTGCCTAAGTCATATACAAAACATTTGAAGGAACATGTTCAAGTGTTAAACGAGGTTAAAATAGCATGCACAGAAAAACTACATCTGCTGCCATGCATCCATGAGATGAGAATGAATCTCATCTCAGAGAGAAAGAATCATCACAGAGAAAGAATCAAAATTGGCATGATGATCAGCCAGCCTGTACGGGGGACACTGGACCAGATAATCTTTCTGACCATTAGAAAACAGTGCAAGAGCTGAAGAGCTACTTTGGGCATGGAAACCGTGGACAGAAAGTCCTCTCTTAGCTTCTGCTAGGAGATTGTAGGCAATAATTTACACTCGTGAAAAGCGAGTATAATGTATAACACTGTCAATTCAGGATGCCCTCGACCAATTTGTACACACAGCAATAAAAAAAGTCATGCCCGTGTGTTAAATACTTACTGATCAGAGTTTATGGTAAATGCAAGGTGATCATAAAGTACAAATGTAGGTGTTTCTCTCACGTTTGCCTGCTCTTCCCCTAGAGCTGTGTCATAAAGGATACCAAGAGACATTCACAATTTGATGGCAAAACAGCTGGCTGGATGTTTGCCTTTCTTGTTTTCAAGCTTTGCTTCATTTGCTTATGTCTTGAGCTTAGCCAAGAAGGGGTGCAGTCGTCATTACACCGCTCTGCTCTTTCATTTGGTGCGTTTGGTTTTTCAATCTATGCCCTTCACAACCTGCTACAGTGATTCCAGAAACTTCAAGTCCTAACACTGTCTTATCGACACATAAGACCATCGTATACTTCGTATACTCACAGACCAACTTTTTATGTCAAGGCTGCAGGAGTTCCTCACAGTGAAAGGCTTCCAGTTAGGATGTTCCTCTGCATAGGATTTTTTTACCCCTATGTCCTTTTCCCCCTCTGCCAGGAATTACTGTACAAAAAGCTCCTTTTTAGTGCTCTGTTTCAAACACCTGTGGATTCCCTTGATGTAGCTTGAACATGCCACATCTTTTCCCACCTGCAGTTGGTGAAGTCATTATCTGATCCTTTCAGCCTTTTACGCCACGGCTACTTCTGTCATACAAATCCTTTTCTCTGTTGTTCCAAAAGCTACAAAAGACACATGTACAAAACTCAATTTTCTTTCCAGTTTTGGAGCTGGCTGTTTGAAACCAGGGCTGAGGTTGCTTTCATAGCTTTGTCCCGACAACACACTTGTTCTTTGGCACCTTGCAGACTCAGCTCCTGCAAGCTGTTTCTTTGTTCACAAACAAAATTTGCTTAGCAAAACCAATAATTTCTTTTCCTTTTCTTGCAGATAGCGCATATCTGCTCTTTTTGATCTGCAGAGCAGGTCACTGCCACATAGAGAAGCCAGAACATTAATAGCTTCTGTCACTGCTACCATTCTCATTGCGATAGATCTCCTGGAGGATTAGACAAAGGTTGTGGCCACATAAACAGAGAAAGGCAATGCTTCGGGCACAAACCTGGAGCAAACTACACTGTGCCAGCTCTGATCAAACACACAGACTATGTTCTGTTGAAAGCACAGAAGGCAAGGAAGACAGCCCTTGAGATGGCACTGAAACACAGAGGAAAGCTGCCCCAGTTTGTCCAGGGATAAATTTTTCAATGTTGGGAGTTGGGACCACACAGATTCCTTTTTTTTTTTTTTTTGCTTATGTATTTTCATCTTTATAAAACCTGGGTTAACTCGTTTGGGCTCTCTGCCCAAGGATGAAATATTCCTCCTGCTGCTGTGCTTAACACAGTTAAGGAAATAACTTACAGAAGAATATATATGAAAAATTTAGAAATGGTGTTAATGTTCAATCCATGTCTGAGGGGGGGAAAATGTGCAGTGGAATCTTGCTGTGCCTCTGCTTCTCCTTCACTGAACATTAAGTCTGAGTATCTACAGTCATTTTTAGGGCACCATGAATTAAAGATCTCCGTAGGAATGTAAGCCATGGTGAGAAGATGCTGCAACACGTAAGACACATCCCCATTCTGAACAAGGACTTCCCAGACAGTTGAAGCGTTCTGGATCTGGGCTTTCAGTTTGGTCTGTTATGGAGGAGAGGGCACACTGCCAAGTAGGAGAGGAATGTGCAAACAGCTAATTCCAGCTAAAACAATATGAGGGAGAGAGGCAGAAAAACTAGCACGAGATTCTGTCACCTCCCTGAATAGCAGTGTGGGAAGAGTCCCTTTGCTCCTATGGTGAGTCTCGTAGATATCTATCCATGCTGGGCAACTCTGTCAGATCTGCCTCATGGGGTTTGTCAGCTAAGACTGAAGCAGAGAAAAGAAAGACCAACCCCCCACCCCAAAAGGACACAATTTAGAAACACAGTGTGTTTTCTCAGTAGTCCTTTTCCACTTGTACCCAGAGGATCTGGACTGTTCTCCCTTACGTTGCTGCTGTTAAGCCCCTCAGCTTATCTGGCTCCTCTCTCAGCACCACTTCAGGCTCTCAGTTTCCAAAAGAAACGAGACTTACATGCACGTACTTTCTCTGTCCCCCCCTCTTTCTCTGGGTGTTCCTGCCCTTTCCAACAGATCTTGAACTCAACAGCCAATTTCAGCGACAACTGATGGAGGATCAGAAATCCCAAAGCTGTTCAGGTTCCTGCCAGCCCCGTGTGCGTGAGTGGCCAGGGAGGGCTGCAGGTATCCATAGTAGGAGAGGCTCCAGGAGGATTTTCAGAAGTGCCTGAGTGATGGAGGGACTTAGCTGCTGTTTTCAAAGTGGTGCAGACTCCTAGGAGACTAAATTCCTTTGACCTTCCTTGGCTCCTGTTGACAAGAGCTTCTGAAAGCAGGCTGTAAGCCTTTCAGAAACCATTGACGCTTGCAGAAACTCTCAGACTTTCTTTTCTGACTGATTGAAAGTTTCATTCTGTTGCCACTAATAAATCCCCCTCCCCTCACCAATTTATGTTTTATAAGTTTGGGTTAAGCTTTGTCCACTAAAAGGATCTTACATAAAACACCGCTTACTGAAATGTGATCTTTGCACATTTCTGAAGTTATAATTTTCCTGCGGTGTAATCTTGTTACTTAGGTCATTCATTTTGTCACGCCTTGGTATCAGTCTGGTCCAGGTTTGGCTGCAGGGCTATGTTCTCCTGACATTTAGAGCAAGAATTCCCTGGGAAATCAGTCAAGAGATTTGACATTGCTGCTGGCCAAGCTCCAGTGGGTTTAGTTTTACTCTCCTTCTCTATTTATTGTGGAATCTGTCTGTCCACAAGCTGCACATTGAGTTCCATGCTAGAGAAGGAGAACTGAAAGGGACAAAATGGCCATTCATTTTGGGGGATTCATTCAGGCTTTTCAGAAAGGTTTTACAAGAAGCTGTGCACTTAGATGACTGCTGAGCTTCCTTAGCCCTGCTCTATTGCCTCCCTCATGAGACAATTTGGATTGACTACTTTTTCTTTGCTCTCTCCCCCCACTGCAATAAGCAGCAATTACAGTTGGAAAAGCAAAATTAAGATCTAGGTAGTATAGGAACCACCTGGAGGCTTTTCATCTTTAGAAACAGTTCAATTTCAACATGGCACAGACAGGCCCTTTGCTGGGAATATGGAAAAAAATGTCCTTTTTCTCCCCTTGTACCATAAACTGCTGCAACTCCCATTGCAAAAAGCTGCCTCAGTGGCAGAGACAGCAGGATTAGAAGAACTGGGGGCGAGGAGCAGGAAAGCAGCCCTGGGCACTCATGGGGGGTACAGGAGAGTTGGGGGAAGAATCCCAGGTCAGCTGGAAATGGGGGAGAGAAGTGGCTCTCTTGTGGGGGGGCAATGACATGCAGCAGCACAGGGCAGGGTGCAGGAGGGTCTGCATGTGCCAGGAGGCAAAACCAGCCCAACATGCTGTTGGCTTGTGTGCTGAGGGCTGTGTAGTCTTAGCCAGGGGGGCCAAAGAGATTTGTCTAACTTTGCTAGGTGAGACACTGAAATTCGGTTAAGTGCTCACAGATTTTATCAGCCACAGAAGATGTAGTACTCCACTTCGTATATACCACTGTTGTATGCTCTTTAACATCCAGCCATGCTTTCCTGACTGATCTGAGTTGCGTTCCCTTACAGTCCTGCTGCTGTTTCTAAGCTCCTCACCTCTAAATGCTCAGCCTCTTCCCTCAGCACTGCGTCAGGCCTTCAGTTTCCTGCAGAAACGAAGCTCAGTCAAAGAATCATGGAATTTAAGACTAGACGGCAACAAAACATTTTCTAGTTAACTTTATATATCACAGACCATTACATTTTACCTCATTACACATTTCATGAGTTCAATAACTTATATTTGGTTAAATATGTTTTACAAAAAGCATCCTTGCTTGATTTGAAAACTCATGGGATAGAAAATCCACCCATTCCCTTGGTAGCTTATTCCCAAGACTAATCATTTTCATCACCAAAAATGGTCTTTGTCTCTAAATGAGTTTGTATGAATTCATCTGCCATATAGTGGTTCTTATTATGCTGTTCTCTCACAGATTAAAAAGTCTCTTGTACTTCTACTGTCTCCCCATGAGGATACTTATATAATGTGAACAAGTCATCTCTTCATCATCCTTTTGATAAACTAAGCAGATTGAGCTCTCGAAGTCTCTCGCTCTAAAGAAATTTCTCTAACTTCTTTTTCAGCTCTTGTTTGTGCCTTCACCACTTTTTCAACATGCTTTTTAAAATGCATTTTTAATATCAGACTCCCAGCAGGCATATTCTGAAGTAAAAGCATTTCTTGTAGCACACCTAGGAATTGAATTAGCCATTCTTACTGCAGCATCACATCGAGGAAGCATTCTTCCTTGCTTCTCCACAATAACTCCTCAAACCTTCTCGGGATATAGCCCTCATTCTGTAGATAAGTCTTGTTTCACTCCAAGACATGAGATTTTGTAGACATTCTGTCTGACAGGGATCACGCTAGAGAACAATCCAGTCCGCTGTGTTTGGCCATCCTTTTCTCAACCTACTAATGTAAGTCATGTTCAAACTATATTGGCAGTGATTCTATATTTACTTCCAGATTTACTCACTGAGGAAAACCCTGAAGCACATGAGGCCTCACAGCGATCCCTTCCGATCCCTGCCAACTGCTGCCATGACTAGTCCATTAAGTACTTTCAGAGATCTGTCAGCCAGGTCTGAATCCCTTTACCACTCCATGGCAAACATACAGTGGTAATGCTTTAAACAAATGTCACTTGGTATTGTGGTAAAGCCTCTAGAAACACTCAAACACATTGGTCCATACAGTTACCTCTGTCAACCAATGTGTAATTTTAAAAATTAAATCTGCCCTGTGTTGTTGGTGGTTTTCTTTGTTTTTTGGCGAAGCTGAGCCTCAGTGGCATAGTATATTTGATGCGTGGCCCAATACTAGGAATTTGTTCTTTGTCCAAGCCTTCTGCTGTATGTAATACAATGATAATATATATAAAACATATATAGCTTCATATTAGTAAGATTTATACACCTAGTGGGAATGTATTCCATGAATGGGCTTATGCAGCATGTTCTAAGAAAGACAATTTTGCTTCAGATCATTCAGGCTGTCTTTGTAGATTACAATAGTAAGTGTCTTCTTAATACTATGTATTTTACAGGGTTTTTCTCCCCTCTCAATATTAATACCTTCTAAAAGCTAAAACCTCGGGCCATAGAAGTGAAGATGTTGATCTTTTTTCTGTGCAAAGGTTCATCTTTCATTGAACTAACTGAAAAGCAGGGTCTGACTATGAATATTTACAAGTTCAAGCTCTTTTGTCCATAAGCTTCTAAAGAAAATATGACAGCATGTTTTTCTCGAAATCCTTTGTAGAACATTAGTTTCATTTCTGACAGTTTTTCATGTTTACAGCTTGAAAAAAAATTAGATGAAGCCTAATAACTTGTGATACAGGTGCTGCATTTTTACTGGACTAGGAGAAAGGTTTTAAACTCGGAAATGGCAATTGGAGTTGTTCAGTCAGTTTTATGGCAGAAGCTGCACTGCTTTGGTAATTCTTGTGTTGGCTCAATTGTCAACAAAGGTAATAGAGATTAATACAAAGAAACAAACACTTCTTGCTGCCATCTTCAGCTTTACTGATACCAGCTTATAGCCACTGCATGGGTGGATGGACGGTTGGTTGGTGACCATATGAGAACTGATCAGTTAACGATGTTTTGTCTTCAGCTACTGAACTTCAGTGACCATGCTCTGGGAGCACATGCAGCCATAGAAAACAGTCTTTTGAGGCCCATAGCTCTAGTCCAGTATTCCTGGCACGTTTCCTGGCACCCCACAGGGGTGGAGGGTGAGTGGCAGATGCAATCCGGAAAGACTGGATGAAATCAAGCACAGGGCCAGAGGGCTCTCCTGCTTTATGTTACTTTCGCATCTCATGTTTCTTTGTAAGCAACATTTTCTAATCTAACCTCCACAACTGCCTTCTATGGGCACTTACAGATTGGCTTTTACAAAGCCAACTGAGGGAAAAAAAGCTGTGAGCTGTGTGAATAGTTAAAAACAATACCAAAGGATATTTATTCCAGAAGACTTTGGGGATAATAAGTACTCTTTTGACTTGTTTGCAGACTTATTAATACAGAGCAACTCGTCTGAGACCAGTCTTCATGACTTACCTCTTCAGACTCATCAGTTTTCCCTTTTCCTTCATCCACTCTTTGGATGGACGGTAGATAGCCATGCTATAAGTTGCTGTTTACAGTGGATTTTGTGAGTTTTGTGGAAAGAACTATTTTTGTGAAGACAGGTATTGTGTTAAATTAGTGTTAAAAAAGGAGGCAGGTATGGCTAATGATACCTCTTCAAGGATACAGGCCAAAAAAGTCCTATCCCTGTTAAAAATAGATCTACCTGTATAAGAATGCACGCAGAGAAAGGGAAATTTCCGAGAGGCTTATGGTTTCACATGTCCCTTTTTGTAGAAGCGAAACATCTACAATACCCATCTGATTTTCAGTTTCACCCTGCATACTTGACTGACATGAGCACATTTCTCTTACCAGCAGCGCGGCAGAACCAACACGCCAGTGAAAGGGATTCTTTTCAGCTACACGCCTCACCGGCACCGTTATCGGTGAGGCTCCCGCCGCAGCGTGGCCGGTCCTCAGGGTGTCAGAGGGGGCAGAAAACCACCCAGCCTGGTCCTCAGTGTTGCAGGGTGGAGTTTGCAGAATGGGCTCTTAGAAAATGATTTTTGACTTGTAAACTGAACCTATTTGGTACGAAAGGCACAGAAGGGCACTTCCACACAGTCTCACAATGCAATTTTTGCTGTCCAGTTTCAGAAACTTGTAATTCATCCTTAAAAGGTCACCCTGATCCCAACTGCTTTGTCTCAAAGAGCTGCCAGGGTACCTGAGAAATTGTAGATATTTCCAAGTTTCCAAGGCTGTGAAGAGGCATAAAATATATATGAAGTCCTAGCAGCCTGTAGCCAAGAAAGCTCTTTTATTTTTTATTATATTATTTTATTCCATTCTATTAATTTTATTTATTTTATTTATTATTTTTTTTTCTTTAATTTTTTACTCAAGTGAGGATGCTCAACTGAGTCTTGGAGGGAAAAATAATCACCTGAGTAACAGGCAAGTGTAATTTATTGGAAAAAATTGAGAATTTAAGCCACATACAGAAAACAAAGTGAATGTAAAGCAATAGGGATCATAGTGTATCCCAAATATCAAACAATTGGAAAATGTGTCAGAGATTTCTCCAGAGCAAGGAACTTTTAGACAGGAGACCATCCTGATTAAATAATGAATAAATAAAATGCACGTATTTCCCCACTGTTTCTTTGTGTGTTGGAGATACTGAAAGTCCTAGACCATGTCAGAAGTTTGGGCATACCATTGATTCACTTGGGTTTTGTGATGAGGCCAAAAAGAAAAAGAAAAAAAAAAAAAAAAAAGAGCCTGGGAAACCCTATAACTGTCCAGTCTCAGTGGTTTTGTTACTGCGCCAAAATAAGGGGTCAGGCCATAATAGCACTAGAAAAGCTCACTTGCTGTAGATTTTACATAACAAGTTCCCAGCTTCTCTCATTCAGCCTGTGCCCAGTTCTGCAACCAAGACAGCACAGAGAGCAGATTTCAGCTATAAAGATGCCAGTGGGAGAGCTCATTTTCCTGTGGTAAATTGCAATAAATTAAAGAAATACCTTGGCGCTTGCGAGGACGGACGGACGGATGGACAGACAGAAAGCAGAACTGAAAATGCTAAAAAGAATCTCTCAAAATGTCCCAAAATATTCCCTCTCCTTCTCCATGGCTTGCTGAGAAAGGTATGGGTTTGGCAAAGTAGCCTCTGCTGCTTCCAGTTAAAGTATGTTTAGGGATATCTTTTTATACTGCAAAGCTGTTAGGCACAGTTTCCTAAGAACTGGGTTCTTCAGCCACACTTAGGAGTCTCCCTTAGGGCCACCTGCTTTTCAGAGGTGGCCCTTGCAGCTCCTATTGATGTGCCTGGCACCAGTGGTTGCTCAGCCCACCTGAAAAGTTTTGCCTGCTGTCTCCAACTGCTGACTTGCAGATTGAGTAGCCCAATGTATATCAGCTGAAGCTGGGAATTTCAGTCTTAGCAGCACTTTTTAGTAAAACAAGGCAGAAAACAAATCGTGAGCCAGATTCTGCCTGGTAAGAGCACTTCCATTAGGGGAATTTCTGTGTGCAGAGGCAGCGCAGCGTCCTCGACTGCAGCCACTCGGCTGGAGACAGCAGAAAAGATGCAGGGAGAAATGGGAGAAGGGAATTTGTTGACAGCATGGCTGAGACACAGAACAATTTCATCTAACTTTGGTTCTGTGTTTCTGTTTTCCCTTCTATTCAAGAAGACCTGCAGGGATCACGAGGATTTAGAGAAACATCATCCTCCCTCGGAGCTGAGCTTTTGCTGTGCTGCAGTCTTAGGGTACTTTCATCAGAGGTACAATAGCAAAGCAGCAATTTCTTATTGTGCACTGTCACCTGCAGCCACAATTAACATTTCCCCTTCTCATTAGAGGTTTTCCCTCTGTCCCTTTTCTGTTTTGCCTTTTTTTTTGTTTGTTTTTAGGTGACAGCTGGTGTCTATGGCTTGGAGTGCATTATAGGTGGTAACACCATAACTTCCTTGAAA
Organism: Ciconia boyciana; assembly: GCF_034638445.1. Lineage (NCBI taxonomy): Eukaryota > Metazoa > Chordata > Aves > Ciconiiformes > Ciconiidae > Ciconia > Ciconia boyciana. The sequence goes on along the minus strand of NC_132935.1, from coordinate 50,574,517 downwards.
GCAGAGAGATGCTGCAAACTCTTGCCCACTTCCCCCCTCCCAGGTTCCCCACCAAGGAACCTCCCCCCAAAACCTGTAGCCGTACCCATGATCAGAAGCAGGCGCAGCTGCCCAAACTGCAGATCCATAGACCTGGCAGCATCCTGTCCCAGGCAAGCTAAAGAAGCAAAAAGAAAACCTGTGCAAGAGGTAAACTTGCAGTCCCTGCAAGTAGCTTAGGTTCATTTGGAATAATGGTTGTGGCTCTGCAACGTGCTGATAAAATCTTTACGTGCCGATACAGCATATGATACCTTTGCATATACAATGCTACCACATTCATTCTCTGCTATAGCCAGTGATGAAAACAGAGTTAATCTAAGTTCTGTCTGTACATCCTGAGTGACGGGAGCTCTGTTTCTTTAGAGAGTATATATCTTAATACACAATTAAGATCTTTAAAGTCAAATGCAGGACTTAGGCTAAGTAGCTCCCACTACCCTTGTTGAGAAACATTTGGCTGAATGTTATGAGACTCATGTACATATATTGTGTGTGTGCATGTGCATTTATAAACATGTGCATGCATACATGCATTTGTGCAAGTTTGTAGGGAGGGAACTGCTATGTAGGTGAACTCAGCTCTGCTGAACACACATTGTTTCTCAGATGAATTGTAACTCATTATCATTCCTAAAACAAAAATCTGTTTCTGTGTGTGTCTGCTTTTATCAAGAATGAGATAATTCAATAGGTAGGTGCTAGTCTGCCTACATCCAGTTTTTACACCCAAGTAACTAGCTTGGGAAAATTAAACCTTTAGCATTTAATATCCTACTGACATGTACTTACAATCCACTGAGTGTTGATTTACATCTCTGTGTGCTGAAATGCCTAGATAAACCTGCTCTGCTCCTACACCCTATGTCTCAGAATGCTGTTTCTTGAATGCAAATTATATGGGACAGTTCAAATTTGCAAATCTTGGGAAATGAGCAGTATTGGGAGGTTCTGTGGAAACTGGTTTCTGGAAGGAATTTGAGAAAAAAACCCCCGAGATAGGAGGAATTTCTACATGACAAAGACAAGACAGATATGTGTGCACAGATGGTGACTGGCAGTACCATACTCTCAGGCAGGCTTATTAGTGCAGCCTCAGTGCCATGATAACATAGATGTGCTGGACTGGAGCTGGCTTACACTTGACAGCTGAGCATGAACCAGCAATTGGTCTCACCCATTTGTACCGACATACTTAAAGAGGCCAGGAAATTGTATGTGAGAAGACAGTGGAAAGGAAGCAACAATTACATATACTAAAAAAAAAGTTATGGTTGTGGCCTTGACATATTTCTCTTTACTTTTGTAAGGCCTCTTTCCCCTCTGTCAGGGTTAATCACATCACTTTCTGAAGACAAATAGGAGAAAGCACCATAGTCTGTATCAATACAGCCTCCATGTTATTAGTGGCCTCCACAGAGCCATAGAAAAAGTGGCTATGTTAGTAGGAGAAAAATCCTGAAGTCTCTAGCAGCCAGGTAAACTGGAGATTGTCACAAGTGTTGGCAGGACCTCAGGAAGGGCTGGGGGAACACGGCCCTGGGTACTGAGTAATACAAACACTGGGTAATACAGTGTTTGGGAGAAGGCAGGAGTTTGCATACATGGATGGGATGCACTAATGTCACTTACTGCACTCAGATCTCTTTTCTGCTGCTGCAAAACTCTCTAGTTGAGCATCACTTTATTTAGGGCTACTGCACCAAAATAAAATAGCTTCTCTTTATTTGGGCTCGGAATAAAATGAGACAGCAAGATTCTCACCATGTCTCTGTCTGCTCTCCTCTGTTCAAAAGGCACCGGAGGGGCACTTTCCCTTGGTCAGACAACCTGGCACTGGTTTTATGCTGAGGCACTGCCTGGGCAGGCTCGACAGATGCACAGTGTTTTGAAACAGAGCTTGCATTCTTAAGGCTGCCAACTGCCCAGAACAGAGCTGAATGGTGCACTTCTCGGCTGGAACAAAGCTGGCAAGTCCCCGGCTTCCTCCGAGCCATTGGAAATAACACATAAAGAAAGGGCATGAACATCCTATGAGTTAAATTCCATACTAACACCTAATTTCTAACCACAGCTATTTATCCACATAGTTCAATGATTTTAGGAGAAGGAATATGGTATAATTACCTTCCATTTACGGGACCACTTTACCAGTGGGGAAACCGAGGCAGAGCAGTTCAAGTTTGTCCAACAAGTCCATGAAGTTACAGAACCTGGAGGAAGATCCAGGTCTCTGAAGTCTAAGTCTGTTACTCCAGCCACAAGCAGAGCTACTTCTAACATACAAGAAACCTGTGGGACTCACTGCAATTAGCTACAGCGCCAAGAGCTCAGCAGTTCTCCCCCCAAATAGATATTTTTATGAACACCAAATTTAGTCTAAGACATTCTCATTAAACTAAATAATATGACTGTTTCCTCCACCACTCCACCCCCATATACACATTTCAGAAGGCAAATCAATCCCAGGTATCTGGTGTTATGGACAGATTCCCTCTGCTGAGTCAGTGACACCCCCCACTACTCTGTGTTCCTGCCCTGCCCTCTGAACTGTAAATGAATTGGTTGATACAGGACAGGTGCATCTGTCTTTTTTATGAAGTGTAATAATTTATGGTCTGATTTCGGACATTAGGTTCTGAGGCCAAATTCATTTAGTTTTGAAAGCATCACAGCAGATTACACAGCTGATAAACTGGCATTAACACTACAGTTAAAAATACTTATCTGAAGCATTGTTAGCCTGAAGGCATGTACAGCAAAGACTTTTATATAGAACCTACATACACAATACAAAGCTCTAGTAAAGTATTTTCCTCTCAGACTTTTGCAAAGTGTCATATTGTAATTTTCATTTAAATTTAAACTACCTTTAAAATTAAACTGGTGATCTCCAATGACACATCACCAAGATAGAACAGCCCGAGGCAGGAGCAGCTCCAATAAATTTGGCCTTTTGGGGGAGTTACACCAGAGGACATTTCAAGAAGATGTGCCATGTTTGATTGCACTGTGGCTGCACACCTCTGATTTCCAGCAAGCAACAGTTTACCAGCAGTTTTAGAAGAGACAGGTGTAATGGCTGTGTCTGAGCTTTGCAAGCCAAATCCTACATGGAAAGAGGAAACTGCCTTATGTGGGCAAATATATCAGAATTTGAGAATGCACACCTATGCAGGTTTTTTTAAATTTTAATTTATGTATTAATTAAAAATACTTTTACTTTATTATTAAATAAAATAATTTAATTTTATTTAATACTGATTCATTTTAGAAGAAAGGCAAATATGGAACATTATTTTCCAAAAATCAAGTTTTTGTTTCAGGAGGGAAGCACAACTGTCTGGTGTTTAGAATCATACAATCATAGACTCGTTTAGGTTGGAAAAGACCTTTAAGATCATCAGGTCCAACCATTAACCTAGCACTGCCAGGTCCACCACTAAACCATGTCCCTAAGCACCACATCTACACGTCTTCGAAATACTTCCAGGGATGGTGACTCAACCACTTCCCTGGGCAGCCTGTTCCAATGCTTGACAACACTTTTGGTGAAGCCATTTTTCCTAATAGCCAATCTAAACCTCCCCTGGCACAACTTGAGGCCATTTCCTCATGTCCTATGGCTTGTTACCTGGGAGAAGAGACCAACCCCCACCTCTCTACAACCTCCTTTCAGGTAGTTGTAGAGAGCGGTAAGGTCTCCCTTCAGCCTCCTTTTCTCCAGGCTAAACAACCCCAGTTCCCTCAGCCGCTCCCCATAAGACTTCTGCTCCAGACCCTTCACCAGCTTCGTTGCCCTTCTCTGGACACGCTCCAGCACCTCCATGTCTCTCTTGTAGTGAAGGGCCCAAAACTGAACACAGCATTCGAGGTGCGGCCTCACCAGTGCCGAGTACAGGGGGACGATCACTTCCCTAGTCCTGCTGGCCACACTGTTTCTGATACAAGCCAGGATGCTGTTGGCCTTCTCGGTCACCTGGGCACACTGCTGGCTCATATTCAGCTAGCTGTTGACCAACACCCCCAGGACCTTTTCCACCGGGCAGCTTTCCAGCCACTCTTCCCCAAGCCTGTAGCATTGCCTGGGGTTGCTGTGGCCCAAGTGCAGGACCCAGCACTTGGCCTTGTTGAACCTCATACAATTGGCCTCAGCCCATCGATCCAGCCTGTCCAGGTCCCTCTGCAGAGCCTTCCTACCCTCAAGCAAATCAGCACTCCTGCCCAGCTTGGTGTCATCTGCAAACTTACTGAGGGTGCACTTGATCCCCTCGTCCAGATCATTGATAAAGGTATTAAACAGAACCGAGCCCTGGGGAACACCGCTTGTGACCGGCTGCCAACTGGAGAGAGCACTCTCCTCCAGCTCCAGCCCTCCCTTGGACTTGCTGTAATCCCTTTACAGCACATCTGACTTGCCCTGACAACTGACCTGCATTAGAGAAGTGCTTAGAGATCTTCAGATGAAGAAATGTTCATAACTAAAAAGCATTTACTGTAATGAAGCCCTCAGAAGAGGCTGTGCGTGCTGCAACTGATCTTTAGTGTAAATGTAATTGCAGTGAATGTTGTGGAGTGTGTTTTCATTCCTCTTCTGCATACATTCAATATCATTTTCTGAGTAAAACAAACATCTGTGCACAGTTGTGAGGTGGAATTTTACAAATTTTACACTAGTTACAGCGGATGACCTTCAGTTTTTGTTTTTGCCTAGCAGTTTACAAAATATAAGCCAAGTTACAAGGCAACCTCACACTTTGACCTTTTAAAATTTGCTTTTAAAAATAGAGGTTATCTTTTATGCTGCAAATTATGCCTTTATAATCCCATAAGTCAGATATCACAGTCCCACTTCAATTATGCTAAACTCTTATGTTAATTTTAAATCATGTAACTTAATTCCTGGCAAAGCAGGCTGGTGATTTTCAAAATGTGGTTAATGAGGCAAAGTACAATCTAGATTCTGCTACTGAGATCATCTGAATCCCTTAGGTCGCTGAATATGACTATGGAGAGGCTCTTCTTTGCAAAAGTCTGGGTTAGATTTTCAAAAAATGAATTTTTAAGTGCAGTTAGGAGCTATGAAATTTGAAGTTGAGCATACAAAGAAGTTAAATTACTTTCACTAGAGCCATAGAACAACAGTGCGGCTAAAACAATTATGCTTCTGTGCACATACATGCTTTAAAGGCCTTAAGTAGTGTCCTCCCCTTTTAAATCACAAATGGAAACCGTACCAGATTTTCAAGACGACAATCCAGGGACCTGACGTCTATGTCCACGGATGCATGCAAATCAATGTAATTTTCCCTCTCATTTGCAGAAGCCAAACATTTGCTAATAACTTCTTTCACCCCCTCTTGACTCAAACAGTAGCTTTATCTAAGACCAGTTAGTAGATGAAATCTTATGAGACTGTATGGCTTTTTAATACAATTACATCACCCCCACCCCCAAATCTCTGTCATTCCCTGATCAGATAGGCTGAAAGTTTGTCACTAAAGCTCTTCAGAGACTTTGTCATTTACTACTAGTTATTTCTCTGAATTAAAGAATTCATAAAAAACTCACATATAAATTGGCCTACATTCTTTATTAGTATGTTAAACTTTTTTCCCTCAGGTTTTTTGGAAAATGTTGGTACATGAGCCATTTTTTTGGTCTGTAAATTAACAATTAACACACATCCACAACAGACAAGACAAAGCAAATATATAGACTCCAAAGGTTGTTGTACATTTATTTTTTATTTAACATTTTCAATGGCCTCCCTACAAGGCAAGAGAGATTCATTCAGGATTTGAGGTGGGAATCAATACTTACAAGAGCAGAGGATCTAAAGAGCTCCGCTGCATCTGTGGAAAAAGATGCTTTTTGCACCAAGGTCAAATCCAAGTGAAATCTAAGGCAGTTTTCACATGAGTTAGGTGGTTGGATGACACAAAATCAAAACTCTGGCAGGAGCTGCTCTTTAATATCCTAATGCATAGTCCCACCTGAGAGCAACACTCATTGAAGTGCATGGCCAAATTAAAAAAAAAAATAAAATCATGTTGGGTAAAGACATACGGGAACTCAATAACAGCCATTAACTGGCATGGTGCACAACACTGGAGTAGCAGCATACTGGTGTCCAGCATGACAGCGGCTGCAAGGAACCAGCTCTCCAGCATGGTGGCCCGGGGGCCAAGCCCTCGTCCGTGGGGCAGCTGCGCTCCCCATGGTGCCCCAGGCAGAGCGGTGCAGCTCTGGTGCTCCCTGCTCTGGGACAGAGCCTGCAGGAAACTCGGGAGGGATTTCTGCCAGGGAAGGTGGGAGTCAAACACCATCTTGAGTCTAAAGGGGGAGATTTAGGGACACACTGTTCACCTGAGGAAAGGCATGCACTGGGGCCGTTCAACAGTTCGACATTCCATCCCAGACACTTCTGGTGTTAACACCTATGGGTTAACACCTAAGCAACAGCAAGTAACAGTGTGTGCCTTTACCTGTCCAAGGCATCCCTGCACCTCCTTGTTGGTGCTGAACACCTGCACCTCTCCACACCTCATGGTGATGATGGCTTGTGGGCTTTTTCCTTCTCCTCCTCTTGCTCCATGGCCCCAGGGAACAGGCTGGCTTTGGCTATGGGTGCTGCTAGTCACATACAGCACCACCTCCGGTTCGGGCTGCCCAGTATGCTTTTACCTTCCCCCCTGGAGCAGCTCATCCTGCCACGAGGGGAGACATGCAGAGCCTCCTTGGTTACACACTGGCACCGGGGAGGCTGGAGGTGGCTTTTTACCTCTTCTGAGGAGAAAACTGAGGGAGAAACAAGCAGCAAGGGTAGGTAGGAAATGGTCTCTCCTTTCAGCAGGGACCCACAATTACTCTTGAAGGGCTGAAGGCATGCATTTACCTGAGATGAGGGAAAGGACAGCAATAGCGCTAGTTGTGAACAGTGGAACGGAGGAAAAGGACATTTTACTTGCATCAGTTTCCTGCCAGGCTGTTTCCTTATTCTACAACTTGCTATATCAAGACGCTGGACCAAGATGTCCCAAACCACTCCAGGAAGCAAAGAATAGGTGTCATCTTTATTTTGGAAGGGCAGAGGGATTTCTCCCTACCCATTTTCCAGAGATTTCTCCTCCTCTGGGGACACCCTGGCCACCCATCCTACGACGCAATGTGCAGCTGTGGGTTGCAGGAACCACTGCATGCATTGGTCAGACAGCACTTGAGGGAGGAGAGGGAAGAGGAGGAGCGAAGGTACATTTTCCTTTTATAACCAGGACTGTGGGACTCTGGACACAACTACCTCTAGGACGAATCACCAATACCCATCCCACCACATAACACTGCAGCATCCACCCCACCCCTGGGGTTTGCTGGCTGCTGACGAGGCAGGAAGGACAGCAAAACACAGGTGACTTCAGGAGGCTGTGGGGACAATACCAGTCCATGGGTTTGGGAGGCAATGGGCATACACACCTTCTGTGTAACAAATTGCTGAGAGCTGGGCTGATGATCGGACACTGGCAGGCCAAGAGCGGTCACAGCAGTTGCAATGAAATTGCTTCTCAGTACAGACCTTATAATGTCCCGTAGCTACCACACTAAGACCTTCCCCTATCACCAAAGATGAAGACTGTCTTGAATATTAGGACCACAGTATGCATCATGTGGTTGACTCCACTGTAAACTAAAATGTTAATTTTAACGTATGTGCCAGTTCTCTGAAAGGAGGGTCATGTTTGTCAACTCTAGTGCATCAATCAAAATGGGGTAGTGGACTGGGACTTCAGATCACAGGCTTACCCCAATTTACTCTGCTCAACAGCTGAGCTGCTGTGTTATTTGTACTTTTATGCATATGTATTTGAGAGCATCCTTCAATAAAATACACACAGGTCTAAAAACAGCTGCAGTCTAATGGTAATCAAACAACCAAGCCTTGCAACTGAGAACACTGCAAACATTTTAGAAAATTAGCCAATGCTTCTTTATTAATAAGTGACAGAAAGTAAAAAATACATTCAAAAATAGTTTCAAAAACAATTTCTAAAGCAGACACACCAAAAAAGAATCATGCTACTCTGAATGCTTTTTTCTTAAACCATTAAAAGAACATAAGGTAAGCTAATGCAACAGCTGGCTGCGCTACTGCTTCCACAGTATAATCCATAATGGTAAAAACAGCTTTTTCAGGCATTTTAGTGCAATTTATGCTGTTTACAGGTCTTTTTTTTGTGCATTCTCCTATAATTTAATGTCAATTGAAGTCACTCTAGCTTATAAAATCCCCACTAAGTCAAGACAATTCCACTTAGCAGTAACTTTATTTCCTTTCAGGGCTAATATCAAAGTAGTTGTTTTGAATCCCAAAATGATAAATATCTAATAGAAGCCTGAAGCTATTCTGGTGCTATACAATTGGTGATGTATAATTGAACATTAAGTAATCCAAGGAATAGAAGTCGTAGGTCAGCTGTCTCTCCTCCTTAGACAATTCCTTTAAGTACTGCTTCACTACTTCTGCACTTGTTCTCTCATCAGAGGAATGTCTGTCTTTGAATTTAGGAAACTTCAGCTCAGCTGGAGCACCTACCAGCTGCAAAAAGTAATTGGCATCTTCTTCCAGGGTTTCAAACTTTCCTATAAAATCATAGTTGATGAGGCAGGGATAACAGAGCTTACTGACTTGCTCCCAATGAATGTCCATTCCTACTGGGCGATGGGAATCCAATAAATATTGGATAAACTCCTTGAACTTAACTCCCGATCCTGTTTTCAATGCCTCTTCATTTGCGTTATGTCTATACTTCTTAATTATTGCCTTCCCAAATACTGGATGGTAATAGCTGTTTGGATGTTCGAACTTATCCCTGAAGGCAGATACCAGTCTTTCCATAGGATCACGTACAAATATAGTCTTGGTGTACGTGTTCAAGCGTGTGTATATCCCTTTTAGGTCATAACTGTCCAGTTTCCTTAGATGCTTTCCATAGTGCACATCGTCATGGGAAATGTTGTGTGCTGAAGCGGCGAGTCCGTTGAGCACCATGAGGACCCTTTTCCAATTGGAGCAGCCTGCTTTCGGCACTTCACAGTACAGGACCTTGTGCCTGTCCTCCACGTAAATTCTTGACACCAGGTGCATGAGGTGGGTTCGCAGCTTCTTTCTGCTGTTGTATTTCTTACAGAAGTCATGCAGGAAGGACCTGCGCTTTTCCTGGGCGCTATCCACATCCTTCCACTTGCTACCCTTGACTAATGTCTTCTTTAAAGGGTGCAGTGCAGGAGGTAAATACACCCCTCTGAAACGTCTGAGAGGTGACTCGCTCATCTTCTGCTGGTCAGACAGTTGGCTCACCAAGGTGGCAGCCACCACACCAAAAGGGTCAGCCTTGCCCTGCCAGTGCCTGTCATCCAAGACGGTCATCTTGTGCTTACTGAGGCCAGGAGCAGTGCTCCTGCTCCACGCTGCTCTCCTCGGCATCCCTGGAGGTGGGAGTGTGAAATCCTGCAAACATGGAAAGGAGCAGAGCTTACAATGCAGCAACAGCCCAGTCCGGCCCATTCACATTGCAACAGCAGCAAGGATGGTGTGCACGCTTGCGACCAAGCCACATTTAGTACTACAAGATCTCTTTTGAACCACTTGATCGATACATCTAATTTAGCAACAAGCTGGGCTAGTTATTGAAATATATGCTTCTGAAGCTTACCTGTTAGCACACAGTAGGTCTTCCTACAAAAATAAATAGCTTAAGCCACACCTTTTAAGAAATCAGAAGAGGTTCACACAGGGAAGCTGGTAGTCCTGGTAGGGGTGGCCAGGTGCTTTTCCCTACCAAACACATTTTCCCCCGTGACAGCAGTGGTTGAGTTGCACAGTCACTAACAGTTCTCTGGAGTGCACTGGCACAGTCATGCTAACAGCTGCTGGATCTGCTTCCACCGCTGTGACTTGGAGCAAACCTTGTCCCCCAGTGGTGGTAGGGGACGAACCTAGGGCTCCTAAATAGCTGACATCAGTGGGTTTGAGCGGGATATGGTGACAGATGAAATCTTCCCTCCAAAAAGGTCCTATTCCTGTACCCCTACAGATAGATCATGGAAGTGGGATGCATTGGACTGTATGCACATACAGGTGTTTGCAACACAGATGCCTGCACCTGAGCTAGCTGCTTTTACAGCTCATATGGCAAAATAGGTGCCTTTAGAGCCTATTCCATCTGACTTATTTAAACATCAACATTAATGACATCAACTAACTAAACATCAACTAGTGACCTTGCAAAGAATGTGAAAAGATGAGACTTTCCTCCCAAACATCTCTTTTAATGTCCCTAGCCACTGTGCAATTCACAAGCTGTAGAAATAGCAAAGCTTCGATCTGTGTTTTGCCATCAAATTCTTCAGGGTTTTGTATCATGCGGGTTGACTGAAGAGTTTCTTGCAGTTTGGGTATTTCTGCTCTCTCACCCCCGAGTGGCTTGTCGTGTGTCTACTAAGGCTTGCAGATTTTTTCTCCTGTCAGTAGGCAAGCCTGCTGCATTGGGACATCTATACAGCTGCCTATTTTCATTACACTTCTGGAGAGGGGGGATGCTGGTCAACAGGTTTTTAAACATCCTGTTGCAAATACCAGATAGTCAAATGGTTAGATTGACACACATGCACAGACTGCCTGACTGCTTTTGTCAGTCTAACTTTTTTGGAAACCTACATAAAAAGACTCTTCTGCCATAAACTGATTAAACATTTACTGGAAAGTTGATTTGTGGACTGGCAGACCATAAGTGTGGATTTGGGGGGATGGGAAAGTTCATAGGCCACCTCAAATAAGGCTGTTCAAAATTCAGAGGCATAACGTAAGAAATGGTAATGCATGGAACACAATTTGAATTCCAGTTTGAAATAAAGCCTACAGAAAAACAAGCAGTTCCAAGAAAAGTTAGCCTATCTTGCAGTGTAATAATTTCCAATGACAAAAAAAAACCTGGGGGATCAGGCTATTCTGTATTGCTGCAAACCACTGATGATCAGGTCTTTGTTTTCACTGAACTGTGTAAAATGATTTTTGTATTGGTGAAAGCAAATAAAAGAACAGAGCCATGCAGGACTTGCACATCTGTGAGAGAGGGCATGTTGGTGTTTTCAGAAATGCAAGAGGATACTTGAATTCTTTCAGTTTGATGTGGTCAGTTTTTCTAATAACACTTGGTTTTTTAAATTCTGTTGTCTAATATTTCATTCTTTAAAACAAATGAAACACATGTGCCTAGAGATTTATCCCTTCTGCCCTAGGATGGAAAGAATTCAGGAGCATAGTTAGTGTGTAATAACAGAAGGTAGTACTAGTGGTAAAACAGGGGATGACTATGAGCCTAATGGGAATTTCAGCATCGCAGTGAATGGCGACTTACAAGTGCTACTGCAGAACCACAGACTTACAAATAAATTAAATGCTTTGACCTTAAAAGGAAAACCTGGAACTTAAAAAGGTGAAAATGAAAAATATGGGATACACAGAAATCAACCACACAATACCAGGCTCAAGAGAAGTAGGAATACAGTTATACTACAATGCTAAAGTAACCAAAGATTGTAAACTCATCAGTGTGGCTCTGGGGAATTTTATAATTTAGAAGACAGTCTCCAGTGATATGTGCTATGTGGTGTTCCCCAATGCAGAGAAAATTCAGGAGAGGGCAGCAGTACCTTATGACTTCCTATGGTACGTAATCTGAATTTAGCAGTCTATTTCTGGAGATATTTCAGTGCAAAGACACTTAAACCATCTGAGTTTCAAAATAAAGCCACTAAAATGAGCCCTACACTTCAGAGGAAAGTTCAGCCTTCTGATTTCAGCCTGCCATGCTGAACTAGTGCAAGATGCCTCGGTTCCACCAGGCCAGGAAGGAAAAGGACAGGCTGAAAGGTGTGTGGTCTTGATTTTGTTCCATTTCAAACAGTCCGCCTGGGATCCAGGACCAACCTCAAGGGATAACCCAAGGAGATACCAGAAACGGAGTGCATTTCAGTCTCAGAAACTGTGAATGCAGTGGTAGGAACCACTACTGAAGGATTTTTCAAGGGATTAAAGACTTCAGAGAAGGATGGGAAGAACTATTCAGAGAAATCTCAGGTAACACCCTAAAGGAACAACATATGCACAGTGGGAGTCACTTGAAAGGGGCTCCCTCCAAGCGAGATGAGGCAAAAGAAGAAAGAATCTATCAGGAAAAAAAAGGCCCAAACAGAAGGAAAAAAAAAAAAGACCTAGGGGAAAACAATGACACGGGAAGTTCTGAGGACAAAAAAATTATCTAAGTCTGTAAAATACTATTAGTTGCTTCCCCTCTCCACTTCCTCTTCTCATTGAGACACATATCCCGTAGTGAATACAAGAGTATTGGCTAATAAATGTTATTATAAGCTCCACAAGGGATAGTATGCTTGCAGTAAATGCTGGCTGTAACTTCCTCTATCTAAGAATGGAAATGGATAGTGATAATTTTCAAAGGCATAAATGGCTGTTATATTGCCATGGAAGTTTTCCAACTCAAAAATAAGAGATCAAACCTTCGTATAAACTTACCTAAGTAACTAGGTTAGTAGCTAGTAAAGGTGAGATGAATGAAGGGATGAATCAAGCTTTACTTTTGATGAGAAATGTTTAACTAGAAATAGTTAAACTAGAAAGATTTCTTGGGAAACTAACAGAAATTCCTGAATAGATAGTGCCATATTTCTTAAGCAAAACTACCTGTCAGTCTGGCATATTTAGCTGCTACCACTCTTACGTGCATGAGAGAGCTGAAAGCCACACACTCTGAAAGGATTTTAATGTTTTATGATACTAGGCACAAAGTGAGGTGCCTTTGGCTTCCTCCTGGTGCCAGTGACTTTTCAATGCCCATTTTATGACACTTTAAAGATCTGAACATCTCCATGTTATGCTGATTTTCTTCACAGCAGGAACAGGAAAAGAAGAAACTTGCAAAAGCAATAAACATTTTTTTAAAAAAATTTGTCTGTTATATCTATGTTCCTAACAGTCCACCCCACAAGCTGCTGAGCACCATTATTTTGGAAAACGCCTGAACATACACCAACAACAGGCAGCACACAGGTAATCCTGTATCAGTCACTAACTCTGGATCCAGATCTTCCCATGCAAACAGTCCCTCCCAAACTCTTTCAGCCAAGTGTCCAAGTGCAGGGATAGCCATTCATGGCTTTCCAAAGAGCTGCTAAATTTGGGAACCAGCTGCCTGGCATGGGAGATGGGCTCCACGGTCACCTTGGACAGACGCAAGGCTGTCCTTGAGACATACTGACAACCTATGCAGCAGGTTGTGTACAATTCATCCAAGAATTAAAATTCAGTGAAGTGTTGCACCCTTGCCAGTAATTATGCAGAGTGCCTTGTTCTCCGTTTGCATTAACACATTTGAAAGGAAGCTAAGAAATGGCCATGAGTCCAATTTAGAAGAATATGCACATTGCCTCTGTCTCTCTTTAGCTAGGCAGGAACTGAAGACAGATTTAAAAATTCATTTAAATACAAGGAAAAAAAGGAATTTAACAGAGTGTTAGTGTGGTGTTTGGCTACTGGCAGGCAACTCAGTGAAGCTCCTGAAACAAAAGGCATTTCTGAGTCATTAATGGGCTCATGGATTTCTTTGGACATTTTTATTGCTGGAGATTCCTTGCTCCTCTCCATCCACAAAAGGATTTCTCCTTGCCGTAAAAATAAGTAGCCAATACCTTCTTTTACACACATTGAAGCTGTCCTTTCCTTTAATACCTTCACAAGTCACTGGGGTAGAAGAGATTGACTACTGCCAAGAATGGTTAAGACTCATCCAATTACACTTTGTGGTGGTTTTACAATGCACGGGTGGGATCTCATCTAGACAGTTTGCAATTAGAGCAACCTGCCATGCAAAAAGATAATGATGTATTGGAAAGGATGATATTCCAGGGCTGATTTACAAAGATTTAATGGCCTGCTGTGCAGACAGTGCTGTGTTTCCTAAGTGCTTTAGTGCTGGATCTTCATTTTTACTAATGAGAATAATAAAATTAAGTGAGCCCAACAGAAAAGGTAGGACAAAGAATAGTGGAGGAAAGAAATATTCTGTTTTATCGTGCTTTTCTGTGCTGCCAAATAACTACATTGTAAGTATTAGTAATGTATGGTTTGGTTCTCAACATCTAGCTAATATGTCTTCTGTCCTAAAACATGCTTCCTGAAATAGTCCTCCAAGATGCTTCTTAGGAGCAACTGCATGAATCACCTGGGAGCCTACTGTGCTCTGCTTTTTACTGTGGCTTGCATTTGCAAGGTTTGAGTTGCAGGTTTGAGACCGTTGCAGGTTTGAGTGCCCTGAGCACCCTCTCAGCTAATATGGGTGCTCTGCAAACACATGGATATTCAAAGATGATAAAAACTTGGTTCCTTAAGACATAACCGTGTTGAAATATTTTTTTTGCAGATGAAACTTATGAAAGACAATTATTTAGAAAGACAGAGCATTTGTGTTTTCTCATCAACCCAGGCAGGGGTTCTGCAGTACATACTCACAGAAACTTACCCATGAGAAGAAGTGAAGGCCCCCCAGTGATGAAATGACAGGATTTTGAAATACATGCTTGGAGTATATTGTATCTTTGCTTACATCCCAGTCCTTTGGTACTAGATGTGTTCAGCAGTGCCAAAGTTCAGCATGAACTGAGAGCACTAGATACTTTATTTCACTGTATAAATGTATTTCTTTACGTTGCTTCTTATGGGAGGATTGTATTATAATGACCTTATAATTTCAAGACCTGACTTATTTACCTAGGATCTCTCTGTAGAAAACAGACAGAGAAAGGCTTTTCTGAGACAAGATTCATTTTCCGAGTCACTCTCTGATTCTATATTGATCAGGGAGCACATAGAGATCAGTGTCTTAATTTAGGTATTTAGATGAAGGCAGCTTGAATACTGGAGGGCTATAAAACAAACATCCTCTTACTTGGACTGTAGGTATGTGTGAGTCTTTGAAAAGGTAATATATCGTTTCAGCCTAAACCTCATTTGCTTAAAATACCAAGTTTTTCACATAATTGGGCACAGTTAGAAGGATTTCTTCAGCAGAGGTCCAAAATTGTGGCAGATGGCTCAGAATTGATATGTAGTTGAAATATGAGGAAAAGTTTGCATGACTCCTATCTTCAGCAAGCCAGTGAAGCCTGGAGCTATTACCACCTCACTTTAGCTGTAAAAACATATAGAACTATACTTACACATGTGTGTGCAAGTTTTGTTAAGCCTGCCAAAAGGAGGGATTATCCTTAACTTTTTTGTGCTAGAAGACTATTTGCAAAGCATAATTCAGAATGACCAGACTCCTCTACTACTATGCTACCTAAGCTAACATGTAAATATGCTCACAACTTTCTCATATCATAGCAGCTGTGTAGTGCAATGTTGGTGAGCTAAACAAATCCCTACAGGAGTCCCCAGTGGAGAGACTACCCAGACTGGCCACAAGTGACAGGAAATATTTGCTGATGAGGTGCTTCACCTTCTGTGCAGTGGAGATAAACCTCTTGATTCATCACTTGTGCTTAAAACAGCTACTCCAGAGAGAGGCACTACTAACCCCTCAGCTCCCAGTGGAGTCATGAATTTTTGGCTTATCTAATTTATTCAGGGCAAATCACCACTGCTACATTCCTCACAAGCCAGAATTGACATATGTATTCCTTGTGAACACTGCAAGTTTAGCAGAGGTACTTCTGTCAGAGATACTTGTGGCTCATACACAATTCCATTATGGACAAGGAAGAATGAAACAACCGTGCTTTGAACTTTCATAGTTCTCTCTGCCCCTAAAGTTCTCAAAAAACCACAAAATAGCAGCAAGCTTATCTTTCCTCTGGATTAAGATCCAGCAATATTTTGTATGTGGAGCCATCAGTCGTGACAGGCAAAACCTTACTATAACAGACACCACATTTTCCTATGAGATATGTATGCCTAAACCACATGTACTTGTACCAAGCATCTCTAAGATTACTAAACGAGTTGGGGGAAAAAATAAAAAAAGAAATGAGTATATGAGGTGCTCAGAGCTTCCTGCAGAGACTAAGAGGCAAACTTCATAGTTTGTAGCTGAAATACAATTAGGTTCAAGGAAGGTACTTGTGAACACTGAGCCAGACACAAATGAGAATAACTGATCATAGTAAGAAAAAAAAAATACTGCAGGTAAATTTTAATTAACAGATACCAGTCATTTTAAATACTGCTTTTCAAAACACAGCTTTGTGAATCAGTGACTACTGCCCCTTGAATCTGTTAGCAGAAAGTTCGGCATCTCACTGCAGGGTGACTTGGAGTTATGGCAAGGGCACAGACAAAGCGAGTGAAGATGGAAAGGGCAGAGGGAAAGAGATTTTTTTTTTAATGCAGTGTGGCCAAGTGTCAGTGAATGAGCTGGTGTGGAAAAATTTGAAAGGAGACCACCAATCCAGAGCTGGTTTTGGAGGAGAACAGTCCAGGCCCACAGGCAATGGGGCAAGTGGAGAGGCCCAAAGGGGTAAGATAAACAGTAACATTATCAGGATTATAGTAGTAGTCCTGTCCCCATTTAATAAGGGGACAGGAGGAACCCATTTGTCTTTGCCTGAGACCCTCACAGATACATGACTTCTGGCTTTGCACAGGGCTCCCCTGCTCTCCCTGCCCCCTGCCTTCATCTACAGAAAGCACAAAGTCACCCATGCTAATGAGGCAAGACAGTCTGCACGAGCCACTTCCACAAGCTGATTCATATGGTCAGCAACTTGGATGAAGGAAATTAATCTCTAATTTTACTTGCCAATTCTTGTTCAAATCTGGAATTAACTCCCTCCTGTTTCTGCCCTCACAGTCAAAACATTTGGTTTCTCCAAAACATGCTCAGAATGGGAAGGATAAGAAAGATCAAGGCACAGTTAATAGAAAAAGTAGCAATAAAAATGCTATTATTATCAGAAACTAAGTAACATGTAAGTTTGGGTGACAGATTAAAGATTCACCAAGACAACTGCAACCAAGTATTGAAATAAAAACAAGCACCCTACCCCCTTATTACTAATCAAGAAATAATTGTCAAGGTCGACCGATGGAAATGATAAATTGGCTTCTGAATAGTGCAATGCTGATGCTCCTTCTCTAGTTTTCTGATAACAGTTTCATGGGGCTGGTTCTTTGCAGTGTAACTTACAGACTTGTAAATAAGCACAGAGCCATTGCAGCCCAGACAGCTTGTGTTTGGACAGAGCCTGCATCTGCTTTGCATGGAGTGCTTGTCTCTAGACGTGTAGCTAAGATGCACTGTTAATAAAAGGCAACTTTCAAATCATGGACCACTTAACAGTTGGCCATATTTAGCACAACCTCCTTCCTATGCAGTCACACTCATTTTGGATACAGGTAAACCAGTATGTTCAAACAGCCTTTAATTCTGAGCTCAGTTCTCCTCCTCTGTGTATACTCTGTTAATAAAACCAAAGTAAGTCAGCCACTGCAGTCAGTGGCGAGAAGTCTTCATCAGCACTCACTCTTATTTCTGTACAGAACAATGTCATAGCAAAGCAGCTTAAACAACCTGAAATTCAAAATGGACTCAAACTAAGCACGCAATACTCATTTTATGAAGAATCATATTAGAAAAAGACTCTCGGGTTCCACTGACTGGTAGGTTTACTCTATGTATACAGGGAGTTTAAATCTGAAGATGACACTTTCGGGTAATATTACATATTGGTCTCTTATTTGAGTTCATTAAATAATGTTAATGTGCCTACTTTTTCATAACTTAAAGCACAGAAGCAAGTCCAATAACCTAAACAGTTCCCTCTGTTGACAAATGCAATTCTCAAAATTGTTACTTCCAAGTGCATGGTAATTCATACATACAGTCATTTTATGAAGAAGAAAATAAATAATGCCTCTTGCATGTTCACAACTCAAGACAGGCAGGCATTTTTTAGCACATTTCATATTTTAAACAACATCTATTTTCCTCTCTAAAGACAAGGGCTGATGCCTGAGGCTAGATGCCAACATCTTTTTATCCAGAGATATTAGGGACCATGTCTTGGCACTTGCCGATGAACACCCACCCTGCACAGGGGAGACCCGGTCCCCATAGCCCCATCTGCAAGAGTAGACATATTTCCCGGGAGGGTGATCTAACTGCTGGGCATTACCCTGGAGGTTAACTAACCCTGCATGCTGGGACTGAAACCCTGGCTCCCCTCTCCCAGGGAGTGTTGTAACCACCAGACATCGGATGAGCCTCTCTCTCTCTCTAGTTCACTTTTATATACAGGAGAGATATAACATGGGTCTTTCGGGTAGCAGAAGTTGTAGGCTTGAATCTGCTTGGACAGAGGAAGAAAATGAACCTGGACTTCCCTATTTCAGGGAATCACTGACTTAGTTTTCACAGATATCCCAACACCATGTTAAGAAGACCACCCGGCATACCTGTACCTCATGCGGTCCAAGCTGGCAGGTGTGAGCTTTCTTGGTGAAATGGCCGTTTCTGGGTTTCCACCACACTAAGACAAGAAGTGCCTGGGTTGGATCAGTCCTGCCAACACTGGGGCACACCTGTACCCGCAGAGGAACAAGCCTATGAGGCTCAGCTGCCTCCTCGGGGAGGTGATGAACGAGCAGAGGTTGTTGCAGATCTGGACTTGAGTTGAATTTAGGCACTGCAGTTTCCTTCCAAACCTGCCCCCGTGAACTACAATGAAGGCAGAGCTACTTAAATAGTTGCTTAGATGTTTGCTCTGAGTAGCCAAATGTGGACCTTGGATGCCCATTAAGATATTTGGAATAAAAACGAGGCAAAGAGCATGTGTTATAAGGGGAAACAATGTGATTCTAAGCCCAAAAGGTTTTGAGTCAGGTACCAAATCCTTTCCTCAATTACTTTAAAAGGAATTACTTCAGCTGCAAACATCAAGCTACAAACAAGCTGTTCAACAAGATGTTCTTACAAGCGGCGACACAAGTGGTAGCCTAGTTTTGGAGGAGTTCCAATCATGTTTCCCCATCCCATCTCTCCCTGGCCAGCACTTCCAGCTCCTGCCCATACCCAACCGGCAGCACTGGGCAACGTGGTGGCTCACCACCTGCATTCGTGCTCACCGGCCAGCCCTCCACCCTCTCCTGAAAGGGATACAGAGCTGGGATACCAACGACTGCCTTTTCCCCAGCAAGGACAAAATTTCCCCTCTGACCAGCCATCGCTCTTCACATTGCTGAGCTCTTCTCTTATAACTGTGTCAAAGTTGGCTAAAATTGTCCCCAGCTTCAAATGTTACTGCAGGAGGACTGAGAGGGAGATGGCCTGGCAGCGTGACTGGACAGGTCTCCATAGGGCACCCAGGGCATTTACAACCAGCAAAATGTAAAAATGAAGATGATAAACAACTGTATTCCTTCCCCACAAACCCCACCATCTCCTTTGAGAAGAGAGGCCTGTAATGTAATGCTCTGCTTCTGCATACATGGCAGTATTTCTCACATTAGTGGCTGTGGTGCGATCCACAAGGATTTTTTGATGGTAAACAGAATCCATTTCTATCTTGTCTGCAGGTAAACACACTTATCTTCCAGCATAAATGAGACATCTTGCTCTTTTAGAAATAGTAAGAAAAGTTTCAAATGAAACTAGGTTGAGCTGAAGAATATGTAGGCATAAGCTGTAGAATAAGTAGGCACATTAACATTATTTAGTGAACTCAAATAAGAGACCAATATGTAATATACAGAGATTACCTGAAAGTGTCATCTTCAGATTTAAACTCCCTGTATACATAGAATGAAGCTGAAGAATCAACTCAGGAGGACCACAAAGATGTCATGAGGTTATGCAGGGAGAAAGTTAGAAGGGCCAAAGCCCAACTAGAACTTAATCTGGCTGCTGCCATAAAAGACAATAAAAAATGTTTCTGTAAATACATTAGCAGCAAAAGGAGGGCTAAGGAGAATCTCCATCCTTTATTGGATGTGGAGGGAAACGTAGTGACAAAGGATGAGGAAAAGGTGGAGGTACTTAATGCCTTCTTTGCCTCAGTCTTTAATAGTAAGACCAGTTGTTCTCCACGTACCCAGCCCCCTGAGCTGGAAGACATGGACAGGGAGCAGAATGAAGCCCCCAAAATCCAAGGGGAAATGGTTAGCGACCTGCTACACCACTTAGACACACACAAGTCTATGGGGCCGGATGGGATCCATCCAAGGGTACTGAGGGAGCTGGCAGAAGTGCTCACCAAGCCACTTTCCATCCTTTATCAGCAGTGCTGGCTAACCGGGGAGGTCCCAGTTAACCAGAGGTTAGCACATGTGATGCCCATCTACAAGAAGGGCCAGAAGGAGGACCCGAGGAACTACAGGCCTGTCAGTCTGACCTCGGTGCTGGCAAAGGTTATAGAGCAGATCCTCTTGAGTGCCATCACACAGCACGTACAGGGCAGCCAGGTGATCAGGCCCAGCCAGCATGGGTTTATGAAAGGCAGGTCCTGCTTGACCAACCTGATCTCCTTCTATGACAAGGTGACCTGCTTAGTGGATGAGGGGAAGGCTGTGGATGTTGTCTACCTAGACTTTAGTAAAGTCTTTGACACCGTTTCCCACAGCATTCTCCTGGAGAAACTGGCTGCTCATGGCTTGGATGGGCGTACGCTTCCCTGGGTAAAAAAGTGGCTGGATGGCCGGGCCCAAAGAGTGGTGGTGAATGGAGTTAAATCCAGTTGGCGGCCAGTCACAAGCAGTGTTCCCCAGGGCTCGGTGTTGGGGCCAGTTCTGTTTAATATCTTTATCAATGATCTGGACGAGGGGATCGAGTGCACCCTCAGTAAGTTTGCAGATGACACCAAGTTGTGCGGGAGCATTGATCTGCTCGAGGATAGGAAGGCTCTACAGAGGGATCTGGACAGGCTGGATCGATGGGCCGAGGCCAATTGTATGAGGTTCAACAAGGCCAAGTGCTGGGTCCTGCACTTGGGCCACAACAACCCCAGGCAATGCTACAGGCTTGGGGAAGAGTGGCTGGAAAGCTGCCCAGCAGAGAAGGACCTGGGGGTCTTGGTTGACAGCCAGCTGAACATAAGCCAGCAGTGTGCCCAGGTGGCCAAGAAGGCCAGTGGCATCCTGGCTTGTATCAGAAATAGTGTGGCCAGCAGGACTAGGGAAGTGGTCGTCCCCCTGTACTTGGCACTGGTGAGGCTGCATCTCAAATGCTGTGTTCAGTTTTGGGCCCTTCACTACAAGAGAGACATTGAGGACATCTCTGCTGGGGCGTGTCCAGAGAAGGGCAACGAAGCTGGTGAAGGGTCTGGAGCACAAGTCTTATGAGGAGCGGCTGAGGGAACTGGGGCTGTTTAGCCTGGAGAAAAGGAGGCTGAAGGGAGACCTTATCGCTCTCTACAACTACCTGAAAGGAGGTGTCAGCCTCTTCTCCCAGGTAACAAGCGATAGGACAAGAGGAAACAGCCTCAAGTTGTGCCAGGGGAGGTTTAGATTGGATATTAGGAAAAATTTCTTCACCAAAAGTGTTGTCAAGCATTGGAAGAGGCTGCCCAGGGAAGTGGTTGAGTCACCACCCTTGGAGGTATTTAAAAGATGTGTGTGTAGATGTGGTGCTTAGGGACGTGGTTTAGCAGTGGACCTGGCAGTGCTAGGTTAATGGTTGGACTTGATGTTCTTAAAGGTCTTTTCAAACCTAAACGAGTCTATGATTCTATGATTCCATAATATTAATGTATATTCAGGCATGAAGAATTCACTTTCACCCAAATTGCTTTCAAAGAGACAGTAAGATCTCTAGAGGTCTCAAAGCATTTTCCCCTCAATCAAAATTAGCATTTAATTCATATTAGATTTCTTTATTGGTAAATAAAAAATAAATAGAAATGTATAAAGCACTCTAAGTTGGCAAATATCTCAAATCTGTGTTTGCCTACATTCATACACTTTTAAACAAATTCATGTGTTAAATTTTACAAAAAAGTATTAATACTTGAGAATTGATTGCCTTCTTAAATTACTGTGGGACAAAATAGGCTGTGAATTTACAAAGGGGATTATTCACTGCACACTCCCTCCTCACACTGACTGAAAGGTAGCATACCCTATTTTCACTGGAGGGGGCTAACTCGTGTTTATCACAGGTAAATTAAAATACCCTAGTTTATTCTGTAGCTGTTTTTTTGTATAGCTATCCACTTGGTATGCATTAATCTGCAAGCAGTGCCACAGATGATCAGTGTGCCATCCAAACACTAACTAGTTCAAGCACTACCCCTCCTTGAAGCAGACGAATAATGAGAAAAAACAGCGCTGTCGTTAAGGGTAGGCGCACCAGCCAGAACCAGTGTTTGGTTTTGTAACTTTGAGCAAGTCCCTTGACCTTCACACTTCATTTTTCCATGTCTGCAAAACAAGGAAAGATAATAATTGCCTACCCCATGTGAATATTGTGATTCCTAATTTCTGATTAACACTGGTAGAAAATCCTTGCCATTTTACAGAGCAAGAAGGGACACTCAGAAATCTGAGTATCAGGACTGCAACACAACTTCCCAGCCCGTACTGCCTTTCATTGCTCAAACCGCACACTATTTCTTTCAATACTTCTGTTGAACATCAGTCGTCTTAGTCTGTTGCGTACTCTAATGCTTGTTTTTTTCACACGAAGAATAATTCTTCATAAAATTGAAGGTATTTTTATCTTCACACACTGCATGTATGTTCCTGAGAAATGGTTTCCTCCAAAAGGGTACTGAAAAGGTTCTCAAATAAAAGAGTCTGCTGTTCTTATTTGAATAATACTTCCTCCTGCATTTTTCTGAGATTCACCATCTCAGTACTATATATTACTTAATCAGTGAAGGACTGTTATGTTATCTGAACTTGAAGGGGGCAGAGGATGGTATCAGGAGCAGCCCTGATCAGCCTGGAAGAAAGAAAATGTTTTGTGTAGGGCAAACCTGAACAATTTTTCCTGTCCCATTTTCCTATCTGATCAGGTATCACATAATGAATGGAAAATTAATTTTTAAAAAATGCAGCTTCTGCTTACTGGTAAACAAAATGTGCAGGGGGAGCAGGAGGGATCTCGTAGTCAACCAGATAGGGCTCAGAGATGCCCACCTCAAGCATATGCATGTGAACAAGTGAGTACCTACAGGGCAGCATGATGGGGGAAGCTCTCATACCTTCTCTGGGAAACCAGCACGGCTGGGTGCCTCTCCACAGTGCCTGTACACTATTGCATGCTGGACAGGAAGCAAACAGGAGGAATTAGAGGTCTGTGTGCAGTCTCACTGGGATCAGAGAGATGCGGTGGGACAGCTCACAGGACTGGAGAGCTGCCATGGATGGATACAGGCTCTTCAGGAAGGGCAGTCTGGGACAGCAAAGCAAGGAGTCACCCTTTCAGTCAGGGAACAGCGGGGACACATGGAGCTCTGCCTTCGGACAGATGAGAGTCAGTGGAGAGCTTGTGGGTCACAACTAGAAGGCAGACCAACATGACTAACACTGTGGTGGGTGTCTATGACAGAGCCCCTGATCAAGAAGAAGTAGTAGATGAGTCTTCTGCAGACAACTGGAAGAAGCCTCACGTTCACAGATTGTGGTCTTCACAGGGGAGTTTAACCACCCCAATATCTGCTGGAGGAGCAGCAGAGCAGGGCAGCAGAGCAGGCAGCACAAGCAGTCCAGGTTTGGGGAGCGCGTTGATGACAAATTCCTAACAAAAGTGATCAAAGAGCCAACAATGAGAGGTTGGCTGCTGGACCTCACACTTACAAACATGGAAGGACTGGTTGGAGATGTGAAGGTCAGGGTGATGGCAGTTGCCATGAGAAGGCAGAGTTCAGGATCCCGAAGAGAGGGAACAAGGCAAAAAGCAAGATCACAGCCCTGGGCTTCAGGAGAGCAGACTTTAGGGTGATCAGGGACCTGCTTAGAGGAAACTCATGGCATACAGCCCTGGAGAGGAGAGGGGTCCAGGACATCTGGGTGAAGTTCAAGGATCACCTCCTCCAAACTCAAGAATGGTTCATCCCCATGAGAAGGAAATCAAGCAAAGGTAGCAGGTGTCTGCATGTGTGAAAAAGGAGCTTCTGAAAAAAAATAAAAAGGAAGCATACCAGAGGTGGAAGCTGGGACAGATGACTTGGGAGAATATAGAGACACTGTCTGATCATGCAGGAATGGGGTTAGGAAAGCCAAAACCCACCTGGGAGGGATGTGAAAGGCAGCAAAAAAGGCTTCCACAGGTCTATCCACAGCAAAAGGAAGACTAGGAAAAATGTGGGCCCACTGCTGAATGGTGGGGACCTGGTGCTAGATGACATGGAAAAGGCTGAGATAGTTGACTTCTTCATTGCCTTGGTCTTTACTAGTAAGACTGGCCTTCAGCAGTCCTATGTCCCTGAGACCTATGGGAAAGTCTGGAGCAAGGAAGACTTCCCCTGGTGGAGGAGGATCAGGTTAGGGAGTATTTAAACAAACTGGACATAAACAAGTCCATAGGACCTGATGGGATGCACCCATGAGTGCTGAGGGAGATGGAGGATGTCACTGTGAGTCTATTCTTGATTATCTTTGAAAGGTCGTGGTGATGGGGGAAGGTTCCTGAGGACTGGAAGAAAGCAAATGTCAATCCTATCTTCATGGAGGGCTAGTGGGAGCATTGAGGAAACTACAGACTGGTCAGCTTCACCTCAACTGCTGGGAGCGTGAATGAGCAGGGGATTATTCCTCCCCAGGTGCGTATCACTTTGCTGAACTTCATGAGGTTCCTCTTTGTCTATTTCTCTACCCTATTGAGGTCCGTCTGAGTGGTAGCACACCCATCTGGTGTTTCAACTACTCCTCCCAGTTTTGTATCCTCTGACAACTTGCAGAGGGTACACTCCGTCCCATCATCCTGGTATGCAATGAAGAAGTTAAACAGTATTTTATTGAGCTGTGACCCCTGGGGTACTCCACTGGTGACTGGCCTCCAGCTGGACTTCGTGCTGCATAGATTTATGAAGGGGAAATCATGCCTGACCAGTCTGATAGCCCTGTACGATGAGATGACTGGCTCAGTGGGTGAGGGGAGAGTACTGGACATTGTTTATCTCAAATTTAGTAAGGTTTTTGGCACTGTCTCCCATAACGTCCTCATGAAGTACAGGCTAGATAAGTGTTCAGTGAGTTGGACTGAAATCCAGCTGAACTGCTTAGGCTTAAATGGTTGTACACAAAATCCAGCTGGAGGCCAATCACTAGTGCCCCAGGGTCGATGGTGGGTCCAAAACTATTTCACATCTTCATTACTGACCTGGATGATGGGACAGAGTGTACCCTCACCACATGTGCAGACAATAAAAAACTGGGAGGAATGGCTGGCACACCAGAGGGTTATGCTGCCATTCAGAGGGACCTCAACAGACTTGAGAAATGGGTAAACTGGAACTTCATGAAATTTGACAAAGGGGAATGCAAAGTTCTGCACCTGGGGAAGAACAGCACCAGGCACCAGTACAGGCTGGGGGCTGGACAGCTGGAAAGCAGCTTCGTAGGAAAAGACCTGCAGGTCCTGGAGAACACGCCAGCAATGTGACCTCATGGCAAAAAAGGCCAACAGTCTCCTGGGCTGCATTAGGCAGAGCATTTCCAGCAGATCAGGAGAGGTGATCCTTCACCTTTGCTCAGCCCTGGTGAGACACACCGGGAGTGCTGTGTCCAGTTTGGGACAGGGGCTTCCTGGGACAGGACACATAGACATACTGGAGTGAGTCTAGTGAAGGGCCACAAAGATATTTAAGGGATAGGAGCATCTGACATACAAGCCGTGGCCAGGAGAGCTGGTACTGTTCAGCCTGGAGAAGAGAAGGCTCAGGGGGATCTTATCAATGCATATAAATACCTGATGGGGGAAGGTGGGGAGAGTAAAGAAGACACTCTTCTCAGTGGTGTCCAGTGACAGGACAAGAGGCAGTGGGCACTAACTGTAACATAAAGAATTCCATCTAAATATAAGCAAACACTTTTCTACTGTGTATCGAGCAGTGGCACAGGTTGCCCAGAGGTTGTCGAGTCCCCATTCTTTGGGGTACTCAAAATCCAGCTCGATGTGATCCTGGGCAACCTGCTCTAGCTGACCCTGCTTTGCGTAAGGGGGTTAGACTAGATGATCTCCAGAGGTGCCTTCCAACCTCAACCATTATGTGATTCTATGAAGCACATGAAAGTGAAATAATAGTTCAGTTTGTTAAGTGGGCTAAATGTATTAGGTCTCTTGAAGATTTTCAAACGCCTGATTTTGGGGGAACGCAGTAAGTAACACTGAGGAATATGACCCCAAACTGAGAAAATAGGAGCAAGGGACATACCTATTAGATAACCTCAAAGTAGCAGCACCTGGAAGCTGGCATACATGGACTGAACTTTTCCTACCTAGGTCATGTGAGAGGATGAAGGGGATAGAGGAGGGTACTGAAGTAAACTACAGCAGTGCACAAGGAAAACCAAGGAGTTTGGACTGAACTGTTAAGTTTTTGCTCATATTAATATAGGTTTATTACACCATGTGCATACCTGAAGCATCCTTCAGGTCATAAGTCATTCTCCAACGTGGTCTGTGCAACAAACTCACATTGTCATTTCACAGAGGTTTGAGTTTTCTTTACTTTGGCAGAAGGTGTATACATACTGACAGTACATCAGAGCTGCATTATCCCTAGTCCAAGCCTAGCTCTAGCAAATACATTGCTTCATCCAGTCCTCCCTGTGTTACTGTTTCCCCAATCCTGTGTGCAGAAACGGAAATGCTCCCTGACAGATATGTTAAAAGACTAAGAGATGGTTATGCCACTGCAAGAGAGTCTGCCTTGAGGAAAGAGCTCCTCAGGAACAGTAGGACAGATATTGCGGAGCACTCTCACCAGCCTCCTGACCCAACTTGCAGCTTCACTGCAGAAGCGACAGGCTCAAGTCTGAGCTCAAACACAGCTGGGATTTTAACCAAAAAGTCTGACTGTGCAAACAACTTCAGCTTCTAAATGCAAGTATGCATATTCTTGTTAGTCCTTCAGAGCTTCTGAGAGGCACTGGGCAAAACCACATGTAGGAGTATACATTAAGACTACAACACAGACAAATCTGAGTGGTAAGGATGAAACATAAAGGATGGTCTTCAGACACATTTTGATTGGTGGTCTGTAATGTGTTTTTTAGCCAAAGCTGTTACACAGTTAGAAGCAGAAGGTTTGTTCTTGCTTCCTTGCATTTCCCTTAGCAAGAGTTAACATGCTACAGCTAATCAGGCTGTACATTGGTGCCAGGATTTACCCTGAAGTTGCAAAGGTAGTTCAAAACAGGTACTGAAAAGCAGAGTGCATACCATTTCTGGATGTCTCTGCTCAGGCAGAGTGGTAGATGACTGGTGCTGTTAAACGAACATGCATACCTATACACATAAATGATAAAAAAGGTGCTAAGGAAAACCAGCAAATGCCTTATGATCAAAGGGAGCAAGAGCCAGTGAAGATGATAACTGTAGTCAAAGGTTTTTGGAAGCAGATACTACCTTGGTGTTTTATCTATGTCATATTTCCCCAAACTTTGCTTAGGCTTTAGAAAGAGCTAAGAACTACACAGAAACAACAGTGGTCTTCAAGATGTGAGAGGTCTCAGATGCCCACAGATAGTGAGGGGTTTACCTAGCAGGAGATCACCAGGACAGCAGCCTTATCATTTCCCCATACCCTCTCTGTTTCAGTCACCTCTCAACAAGACATTTCCTGCACTTTGCCCCTTTGCACTCCAGCTCCCGGTCAAGTTGTAACATCATCCATCTTCTGCAGAGCTACTTCTCCCTCACTTAAATTTCTGGCAGCCAGTTTAACTCAGTGGTGTTGGACTGACTTAAATGGGACTACAGGATCTTAAGCCAGATAAGTATCTTATACTGCATATAAAATTTCAAGTTCAGTATTGAAAATAAACAGAATCCTTCTATGGGAGATACTCCATTAGGATCAACCCCAGTGCAAATCTTTTTATTGAAGTAATATTACTACAAATCAAATACGCAGTGCCTCTGCAATGGTGCCTTAAATTATAGACTTGAAAATGAAATTGATTTCTAATTTGAAACATTCTTCCATTTCTTGAAAGTCCAAAGGAAGTTAGTATGGAATGGGCTATCACCAGCTTCACTAGTATCCATTTAAAAGTGAGTGTTTACCATTTGTCCCCAAATTAACTTTTTACAGATTTATTTAGATACACCTTCCACATATCAAGAAAATGTAATTTTCCTGCAAAATTAGATGTTCTTAAGTTAACTGCAGAGAGAGAGAGCAGGTGAGCAATTCGAGGAGGGCAAGGCAGCAGCATACAGGAAAAGACCAAGACTGGATACACAAAGTAGGGTTACCTAATCCACCTTTTGCAACTGTGACAAATATCCTTTTTATCACAATACGCTCGTCCTCAGAAAAGGGCAATGTCATCCTCAGAGCTGATTTTGTCACACAGAAAGTGTGCAGAATTAGGTCGCCAATCAGCCATTTACAGCCCTGTCACTGCAGCCTCAGGTTGCGTTTTAAAAATACAACTGCCCCCCCTTCTGGCCAATAAGGACTCCAAAAAGTGGTTTTGCAAGACTTTTCAGGCTAATTTTCAAATGCAGTTTAGCTTTTACAAGTTAATTAGGCTTGTTTTAGGATATAAACGCTCAGCCAAAGCACAGAACTTCCATTAAGTTTCAAAACATTTCTACGCTTACTGAGAAAAAGTGAAGATTTTCTTTTGCTTACGTAATGCCATATTCTGGGCTACATATGTTCACTCATCGATTACTCAAGATAACAGGAAGGTTGTAACAACTCTGATGGAAAAAACCTCTTGCTCTTATTTGGTGTCTCAGGACCAGGCTTCCCATAAGCTTCCAGACCTGCAAAAGCTTACTCAGTCAGGAGTAGTGCCAGCTCAGGCCACTGGAAGTGACACAGTGACATCTGTGCCGTGCTCTACCACGGCAGGGGAAATGCTATTAGACCCAAACCAGGCTGCCTTAGGTGGTCAGTCACCTGGCAGGTTAGTCCTCCATCTAGATGATCAATTCACATGTAACAGTGATGTAATAACACCAATGTCTCAATTTATAGCTTGGAAGGAAGACTACCTAAAGGAGGGTAATTGCTGGAATACAAACATTTTAATGACTGCTTTTTAAGTGACATTTCAAAATAAATCTCACAAACAATACGGATACCCATTTATATGCCATCTGGATAACAGCATTCAGTAAGAGGACAAGAAGCCGAGAACGAGAAGCAACACAATGCTTCTGTACAAGTCAGGTCCTTTCAATCCAGAAGAGCATGTAATTTAAGAAAGCAAACTCTGGGTTTCCTCCTCTCTTTCTGGTTAGGGGAAATTTTTTTTTCAGTATAGTTCCTATATCTTTTTCCTGATGCTGAAATGCTAATTTGCAATACATAAAGGCTTTTTTCTAAATAATTACTCCTAACTGATACAGTAATAAAGACAGAAAACGCCTCCACAAGCAATGTCACAATTTAGTGAAACCTCAGTGAAAATTCATGGCAGAAATGAAACCTAAACAACACTGAAAGACACCAATTACATGTGCTGTGCACAGATTTCATATTGATAGCATTCTGTTTTTTAAAAGGAATACTAGCAAATGAGAATTTTTTTTTTTAAAGCATAATTCTATGCTACAAAATTTGATACCGATGAACAAATTACCTCTAGGCTTTGTCCTCACCATCAACATATTGAGAAGTAGATGAACTAAATTGCTTAAATAGCAAATCTTAGGTTTAAATAAAAATGATGGCTACTCTTGTGAATTTGACACATCTGCAGAACCAGGCAGTTGTTTGATATCATAGAATCATAGGATGGTTTGGATTGGAAAGGACCTTAAAGATCATCTAGTTCTAACCCCCCTGCCATGGGCAGGGACACCTTCCACTAGACCAGGTTGCTCAAAGCCCCATCCAACCTGACCTTGAACACTTCCAGGGATGGGGCATCTACAGCTTCTCTGGGCACCCTGTTCCAGTGCCTCACCACCCTCATAGTGAAGAATTTCTTCCTTATATCTAATCTAAATCTACCCTCTTTCAGTTTAAAGCCATTACTCCTTGTCCTATCACTACACGCACTTATAAAAAGTCCCTCTCCAGCTTTCTTGTAGGCCCCCCTCAGGTACGGGAAGGCTGCAATAACGTCTCCCTGGAGCCTTCTCTTCTCTGGGCTGAACAACCCCAACTCTCTCAGCCTGTCTTCACAGGAAAGGTGCTCCAGCCCTCTGATCATCTTCGTGGCCCTCCTCTGGACCCGCTCCAACAGGTCCATGTCCTTCTCATGTTGGGGGCCCCAGAGCTGTACACAGTACTCCAGGTGGGGTCTCACAAGAGCGGAGTAGAGGGGGAGAATCACCTCCCTCAAACCTGCTGGTCACACTTCTTTTGATGCAGCCCAGGATACGGTTGGCTTTCTGGGCTGCAAGCGCACATTGCCAGGTCATGTTGAGCTTCTCATCAACCAACACCCCCACGTCCTTCTCCTCAGGGCTGCTCCCAATCCATTCTCTGCCCAGCCTGTATTTGTGCTTGGGATTGCCCCTTGGGACCCCAGTGCAGGACCTTGCACTTGGCCTTGTTGAACTTCATGAGGTTTGCACAGGCCCACCTTTCAAGCCTGTCAAGGTCCCTCTGGGTGGCATCCCTTCCCTCCAGCGTGTTGACTGCACCACACAGCTTCGTGCCATTGGCAAACTTGCTGAGGGTGCACTCAATCCCATGGTCCATGTCACCGACAAAGATGTTAAACAGCATCGGTCCCAATACCAACCCCTTATATGTGGTCCTTAACGTACCTATATAGTTAATATTAGCCTGTCCTGTGAAGTTCTCTTCTTTGTAATTGCTGCAATTGTTCTACATGAAAAATTAAGTAACAAAAAGTATGAAAGTGCCAAAATACCTGATTAATTATCTGTTGTTGCAATTTTTCTCCAGACTCTGAAAGAGAAAGAAAATAATTAGTTTGTACATATTTTAATGAATATGATCATGTACATACATAATAAAAACCAGTGAATTCAGCAAAAAAAATAATCAAACCTTATAATTAAGAAATTGAACTTAACATGTACAAATGACTTGAAACTCCAAAATGGAAATCCACCTAAAGTAAAAGAACACAAGCACCTCTTAATCAAGATGTGACAAAAAGAAGATTGAGATAGGTAGCCAATCTTGCTAACCTGGAACCCCACAAGGAATTACAACATTTGAAGTGAAGACAACAAATTTCAAATATGTGCTATGAAGCATCTTAATGTTGTGAGATGTATTGCTGCATGTATATGTGCCTGAGAGACTGGTAGCATCCAGCTCAGGATTTGACCATGGAGGAGAAAAGCAGCTTCTGCCATTACCCTAAAATAAAATTACGTGCCTGTGTCAAGACTGAGGTTAGGCACCAGCTGGCTCAAGGGAGAAATTCTATCCTGATAACATCCACAAAGTGGCAAGTTGAATTACGGTCTTGCTTCCTTATTCTGGCTGCCTTCTGCAGTGTCCTTCAGTGTGCTCCTGAAGACATGATCAAAGCCTAGACAGAACACTGCTTTTCTACTGCCATCCGGGACCCCAGCAGCAATGACACCTCAAACCTATTCTTTCCTTTTAGATCAAAAGGGACAGTAATTTTGCCTCATTTACTGTTCCAATGCACTAGTTGTCAAAAGGGCAGCTGGTATCAATTACCCTCCCTTTGCTACTGGAGACCATCCACATGTATTGGGGAAAGTCAGGAATTTCACACTTACCTATCCAGCTAGGCTACATGTACTCAGTGGGTTTTTTTTAAGTAATAATGATAGGACACTGTTTACAACCTGTCAGTATCACTGTTAACTGTCAGGGGAGCCTGTTTCTGCCTAGCACAGGTGGCTGCCTCATCCAGCGCTGGAAATGATAGTCCATTTCAACAGCATTTTTTCGTACTGGTATGTGTGGCACAAGATAGAATTTTTAAAATGAGGTGAAAATATTTTAAGTGTTAAAATACAGTATAAAGACTCTATTAACTAAGGGAAAATGATCTTCCCTGCTTGTCCCTGAGAATGCTCCTCTTCTCAAGGAAAACATTTTAGATAATTCAGATAAAGATACTCACTTTAGGCTATATTATAAGACTGCCTCTCATGATAATTATTTCCTACATGCTTGTGTTGTGTTTTTATTTGCTAAATATGAAAATTATGCTTTTTTGGCTAAAAAAAAACCCCACAAAAGCCTAACTGGCATTTAGGGGAGACTTCTGAAAATGTATTCCCTTGTTCACTGAGTTCATCTTTGGGAGAAACAGAATTTATTCTTGTAACTAATATTTTAACCAAATAGATTGTTGGTAATAGAAGATTAAAGGAGTATGTGTTTTTAGCATTCTGTAATGATATACAAGTTGCTAGGAAAGCAGAGTGTTTGAAATCTCTGGTTAGATCAACACTATTTTGCTCAAAGGTTTGTGGACTTTGAATACTGATGCTTTCCTGTTTCCCAGTACATTTGTTTTTAGGCTATTTTGATTCACTTTAAAGGAATTTTAATAACTTTCTGTTGACAGCATGGACAGCTGGTCTTGAGAATTAGTGAAAATTCACTTGCTGACTGAGGAAGGAAGTGACATCAATGAGTTTCTAAAGTCAGCCCAGGGGGAAAAGTGCGCTCCGCCAGAGTAGCCTTTCATGCCATTGTATTTCCAGCAATGCCTCGAGATGCAAATTGCATTATCAATCAAACTTGTGGTTTCTACCTTGGACAAATATAAAAATGAACAGGAAGACTGGGAAAGACCTTTGTGGCCATTCCTGACACTGTTAAGGAAAAGGTGAAGAAAAATTTATGGTAGTTCTTTCCTTGTTCACTCTTAGTTCTTTCTTTTGGTGATTTACATACTATAGTATCAAAGAAAAGGCAGTTGCAGAAGTGTCTGTATGATAGACCAGTAATGATGACATGGGTTAAACGGGACAGAGATTGACTAGGCTGTTTAGAATAGAAGAGAGATCAAATTCAAGGTCACTAGCAAATTGAATACTGTGTTCTCCATTTATTTGCTAGATGATCCTTGTCCTCATCACAGAACAACTATGTGAATTTGGCATAGTCAGCAGTTGTGCTCAGAAAAGGCCAAGGTCTGTAATAACAGGGATGCTGCAAATTAGGGTGGAAATACATTGGCACCATTATATAGGGAAGCCTGCAAAGTCCCTGTGTGTACTGTACTTTTATTTTAAGGAGGAAAGCTACAAAAAGCAGTGAAAAAACATGAACACGTGAAACGACACCTTCTTTCTTAGCCTGAATAGAATAGTCTCTGATATCCCTCTTCCTCACTGCTAATAGATCATCATTAAGTTAAAAAGATAAATTATTTCAAAACCAGCAACTACCAAATAAAAATGCCCTTCCAGAATTCAGCTTAAAGAGAGAAAGGATTTTAAAAGGCACAAGAATGTTATGCTGTGACAACACCTACAGCGCTGAAAAGGGGGTTCAGTTTCCAGCTGATGGCTAACAGTAGGGCAGTAGAAGGCTTCGTCATTGAAAGTAACCAGAATTTTGTTTGTCCTACGTTTTTAATTTTTTTTTAATCCCCAGAATTCTCTTACAGTGACTAGTCACTAATCCGTGTTTTATTTATAGCACCCTCAATTTCAAAAAGGATGTTTCTGTTTAGGTGCCTTGTGATCACTTGTGGTGACCACCAGCATTCACTAGAGGGATTCAAGAAGCACCACTAGAGCGAGAGCTCCAAATTCAAAGGACAGGAGGCAACAGGACACTGATAAAACCAGAACTGTCAGAACATGTCGGCCAGTCCCACAGGCAACACCCGCGTTAGTCTCATGAAATGCAGGCAATTCTTGAGACTTGCCAGAAATTTTGTTACCGGTAGACCTACACATGCTAAATTCAAAATTTACAACAGTTTTTCCAGAGCCACTGCAATGAGGTAGCAGCTTATGCAAGATGAATGGATGCAGGAACATCAAACTAACTGGGAAATTTAGCCTGCCATCTGGAAATGTATATGGAAGCTGCCCAGCAGGTAGCTGGTATAGTCCAAGAGACACACTTTCTGCAACTCAGACTGCAGGTGAATGGCTTGTTCTTCTATATTTCTCCTGAAACTTCCTTTTTCTACCTGTCATCTGGCAAACCATTCCTAAATGGGCTCAATAGTGCCATCTGACCAGCCTTGAAAACACAAGCAAATCAAAAGGCCATAATCATAGACAACTACACTTCATTGATACTTTGAGTCAAAAGATGTATTTACCAGTACAAACTACAATTCTTATTTGCTGAGGCTCTGCTCTCCTGCTGCTCTGAGGCTAAACTGGTACAACTGGATTCCAACAACAGGTTTATATCAGGACTGGAGAAACAGACCTCCCCCAATTCATTTTTACTGATTTTCTTTTTTCTCTCAAGATGCAAGAAGTATACAACAATACCTTTATGTGGTTTTGGATGGCTGAGATAAATGGCCTTCTTGCATTGACCTCAAGCTATATCATTTTAGAAAAAAAAAATTACAGCAAACATTCTTTAAACAATTTCTCTGTATTTTCATATACCAATTAGTATACAAATTCCTGTTTCCAGGGCAAGCTGGGTTTTTCAATTTTTTTTTGCTTGCTTGTTCTTGTTATAAGGAAGATTACCTTACTAAGAGGAATAATGTATGTTTTCCAATGTAACTGACCACTGCAAGACACAAGAGCGTGCCATAATTGATGCTGTCACGAGGAACTGCAACACTGACTCCTCAGCCTTACGCACAAAACCTACACAGAGAACAACACGTAATTATGCACACTATGCCCTGCTTACCTCCATACAAAGGAATGTGATATTTGTGCAGGTTTACAGATTAATCTGCTGTAATTCCTTTTAATGTTAAACTACTTCTAGCTCAAATATAATTAAGATCACCAGGTGCAAAAGATTCAGACTGGAAATATGAGCACACTCCAATGGAACAAATAACAGCTTGATGCTGTTTCTTATGTTCAAATAGTTGGATACATTAAGGATTTTGACAGCATGTTTGTTCCCTAAGTATGTAGCAAAAGAAAAAAAAGGTTTCATTTCAAAAGGCAAAAGACTACTACTGCATTTAATTAGAGTGTAAAATCCCTTAAATACACAGATCTGCCAATTTATGTGACGTGACTGCTACAAGGCCTAGCAACAAAGGATTTCTTTTTTTTTTCCTCTCTCTCCAAAAAATAAAATCCTAATTTATACTTCAAGCAACCATCATCAACATCAATAAAATGAAGGCTTTGGAATAAAAAGTTTGTTTCCTTAAGTCTTTGGATAATCCTACTAATATTTGTAGCATGGCAGCAAGGCAGGTGTCAAACAGAAATTCTGGATCGGTTTCCCTTTTCCCAAGTGCCTGAGGGTTTCCAAGCAGATTGAGAAAAGTTGGGAGAATCTCAGGGGGCAAAGGGACCCTCAGCCTTGCTCTGAAACAGCCATATGCATAGTCTGAAACAGCCATATTCGCTTAACTTCAACTGGGAACGGCACTACTAGGAAATCAGTTTTGAAGATGGGATTCGATATTCTAATATCAGTTTAATTTTGTTTTTCCAGTTTGTGACAGAAACACTAACAGCTTTGGATTTTACTTTATTTTTGTAGACCTAAATAAACACGTATGCGACCTATTCAGTTATGACCCACCCCATTTTCATTACTAGTTTCCTAAACTACCAGAGCAGATTCTGAGAAGTGAAAGGAAACCAAAGCACTTGTTCGTGACAAACTTTTGCAGCAATTTCCCATGGCACCAGAGCCTGAGGAAGAAACACTGTCGTGGTTTAACCCCAGTCGGCAACTAAGCTCCACGCAGCTGCCCGCTCACCCTCCCTCCTCCCGGTGGGATGGGGGAGAGAATCTGAAGAGCACAAGTAATAAAACTCGTGGGCTGAGATAAGAACAGTTTAATAACTGAAATAAAATAATAAATAATAATACTAATAATAAATTGTATTGAAAAGGAAAATAATGAGAGAGAGAGAGACAGAACAACAAAACCCAGGGAAAAACAAAAAACCAAGGGATGCAACCGTTCACCACCTGCCAACCGATGCCCATCCCATCCCCGAGCAGTGATCGCTGCCCCCCGGCCAGCTCCCCCCAGTTTCTATACTGAGCATGACGCCATATGGTATGGAATAGCCCTTTGGCCAGTTGGGGTCAGCTGTCCTGGCTGTGCCCCCTCCCAGCTTCTTGTGACCCTGGCACAGCATGGGAAGCTGAAAAGTCCTTGACCAGTGCAGGCACTACTTAGCAACAACTAACACATCAGTGTGTTATCAACATTATTCTCATACTAAATCCAAAACACAGCACTATATAAGCTACTAGGAAGAAAATTAACTCTATCCCAGCCGAAACCAGGACAAACACTCAGATTTGTTTTTCAGATTATAACTGAGAACGCGTGACACTAACAGATTATTTTCTGTGAAAGCCTGTAACTTGGCACACAAAGATGAAAATATTTAGGACAGAACCATACATTTGCTATAAATTATCCGCAGAATCTCCGAGATCTGTAGGCAACCATGCTGGTTTTGGCTGGGGTAGACTTAATTTTCTTCACAGTAGCTAGTATGGGGCTATGTTTTGGATTTGTGCTGGCAACAGTGTTGACAACACAGGGATGTTCTCATTATTGCTGAGCAGTGCTGACACAGAGTCAAGGCCTTTCCTGCTTCTCACCCCACCCCACCAGTGAGCAGGCTGGGGGTGCACAAGAAGTTGGGAGGGGACAGAGCTGGGACAGCTGACCCCAACTGCCCAAAGAGATATTTCCATACCATATGACGTCATGCTCAGCATATAAAGCTGGGGGAAGAAGAAGGAAGGGGGGGATGTTTGGAGTGATGGTGTTTGTCTTCCCAAGTCCCCGTTACGCGTGATGGAGCCCTGCTTTCCTGGAGATGGCTGAACACCTGCCTGCCCATGGGAAGGAGTGAATGAATTCCTTGCTTTGCTTTGCTTGCGTGGTGCAGCTTTTGCTTTCCCTATTAAACTGCCTTTATCTCAACCCATAAGTTTTCTCACTTTTACTCTTCCGATTCTCTCCCCCATCCCACCCTGGGGGAGCAAGCGAGCAGCTGCGTGGGGCTGAGCTACCGGCTGGGGTTAAACCACAACAGCAACACAGCTCCTGCAGATGTGCATAGCATTTTCCTCCTCCTTCTCACAAGGAAATCAGAAGACAGAAACTGCTCATTTATAGCACTGCCTTAGAAACCTAGTTTAGCTTACTTTTGCACCTCTGTGATAATTATGCAGCTGAATATAATTACAGTGGCCTAAAATGTATTAATCACATCTTCACGGTATTGCATAATCCTCCTCAGTTGTCACAATGCCAGCTCATAAGTTGCCCTGGCAGTAGGAAACATAAAAAGAAACCCAAGTTGATACTGATTGAAGCAAATGAAGGAAAGTTGGCCATCTCAAAACACTGAAACTCTCACAGCATTCCAAGGTTTCCCTAGCTAATTTTTCATGATTACTTTTGATATGAAAACAGACCTTTAATTGTCAGTCTCTAATAAGGATGCAGAACTGTTCCCTGGGAGGTTCAAAGGACCCTGGGAAACTAAACATTTACGAAAGCTCAAGTAGCCAAACGCCTTGTCTTGATTAACATACACCATTCAGTTTCCACCTAACAAAGTCATAACAAGAAGAAACCCCAAAGGAAAAAAAAAAAACCTGGACAGACAGAGAAACATCAGTCTTAATAGGACTGAGGGCCCTCATTCATTAATTCTGTTGTGTGTAAAAAGCGGGGGGGGGATTCCTGGACCAAATCCTGCATTGACTAACATTGTGTAACTGTACTTACAGCAAGGAGATGTTAGAATATAAGTTAATTAAAAATGGAAGTTTTACCCACCTTCTGTCTCATCTGCATTGATAAATATTTTCAAATGAGACAGAATTGCCAGGATGCCCACTAACAGAATTAGGCAGGCTTGTTTGCCAATTTTCTTCTAGAAGGTTGTGCTTTATGTATCTGGCAAAAGGGAAAGCAAAGATTTGTCACCTTTTTCCTTTAAGGATGGAAGATTTGAGATAATGGGAACATGCCAGACAGCATATTTGGTTTTAACATCAACACAATATTGATATCGTGGTTTGGATGGTTTCCAGCTGAACGTTGTGTATATTTTCAGTGCCTACTTGGCATTCATCCTGTATCCAACAACAAGAATAGTTTGTTTCAATTTTGTTTTACGGCTCACTATGCAACTGCTTTGAAATGCTTTTTCCTTTTATCCAACTACTTCATGACCTTTTCAGATTCCTGCTGTCTTAGGGAACTGAATGGAGCAAATAATGGATTCCCACTCACCTGCAATTAGGCAGGCAAAGATCAGTTAATTATGGCTTAGCAGATGCATTTCCTCAAACTCTATCACAATGTGATCCAAATCCTAAGGTAGAAACAGCCTCAGTTCTCACACTGCAAGGGCCATTGCTTTTTCATTTGAAATCACATGGACCACCAGCCTCCACTTTCACGTTGCTAGTTATGTATGGTGCTTTATATTATGCTCATCTAGAGGACAGGTCACATAATCTGTTAAAATGCCTTTTTGACTACGCTCCAGTGTTGAGCTCAATTCCTTATGCAGTTATCTTCCACAAAATAGGTTTCTGGGCTTTGACACAAAAGAATCAGTTTCCACCCGTCAGCTGGTCCATTGCAGTTTCCTGTATCAAGGTTCTTAGTATGTGTTAAATGAGGGATGGTTGACCCTGATTTTTTTCCGCTGAAGGAAAACTATCTGGTGTTTACTCTAAGAACAGCATGGTAAGAACTGTCATGATGAAAAAGACCACGGAGAGCAACTAGAGCTTGAATCTACATACTCAGACCCCACACAGAAATAAAGCCATGGACATACAGCTATCTCTTTAATATAAGCTGTTATGGTCTTAGGCAGCTGAAGCTTTGCATTGTACTCACAGTAGAGCTGAAACATTGCAGTAGTTTGGCTTTGGTTTTGGTTCCTGCGTGGTTTCTGTCCATATTAAGAACATATGGTTGCCCCCACCCAGACAAGGAATGTGACTGCAGTTGAAATTTGCAGTCAGATTAACCATGGCAAAGCCACACGGAGTCATGACCATCCAATCTGGCATATCCTAAAGAAGGTCAGCTGTTGGTCTTTCACCTGTAGTGAAGATGAGTTGATATCCATCTCTGAAGCACACCATCCCCCTATAATCTTTATTAGAATACCCTGGAAATGGCAGATGAAGGCGCCAGTATCAATGGAAAGCAGCACACAAGCTCCTACAGGGTTATGCCCATAGAACCTTATTTTGACTCACCTGCTAGGACAACTGCACCACAAACAGCTGAGGTACAAAGCTTCTCTGGTGTGAATCAGAAGCAGTGGTGTACAAGATGAGCACGCAGCAAGCCCAAACAGGGGTGGAAAAATCCAGCTTCTTGGCACTAATTACAAAGTAGAGTCCCACAGCAAAGTCTCCATGGGAAGCCTTAGTCTACAGTTTCTGTATTTCAGAAATAAAAAGGAGATGAATTGTCTATACAACATAAGGCCAGGAAGTGACCAGTGGTGATGAGAGCAAATATTCTTTCAATTTACTACTT
This sequence comes from Ciconia boyciana, assembly GCF_034638445.1. Taxonomy (NCBI): domain Eukaryota; kingdom Metazoa; phylum Chordata; class Aves; order Ciconiiformes; family Ciconiidae; genus Ciconia; species Ciconia boyciana. The sequence continues at coordinate 50,534,652 of NC_132935.1, read as the reverse complement.
ATTCTGAGTTATGCCTACATAAATAAACTGTACTTGTTTGAATCGGCCATATTTCTTTGTTTAAGGTCTAAATGTGCCACTCTAAGGCATGCTCTTACCATGCTGGCCTCAAATAACTTCTCTAAAATTATTCCATTTGGAAGTAAAATATTCCCCAATGAGAATGCGAGACTCACAGAGAGACACCACTCACGTTTACAAGGAAGATTACATGCACGAGAATCTGCAATTAATCCACTAGTAAAGAACAGAAGGGAAAAGGAGAAGGTGAAATAGGAGCCCTTTGAACCTTAACACCCGGAAAACTCAAAAAATTCTCTAAACAGGATAATTTTATAGTGAAAGAAAACTAGGAGGAGAAAGGCAAAGAGAAACAAAGCTAGAACATAACCTTTCCTAATGCATGGCTCTGAATGAAGATTGGTCAGATACAAAACAAAAACCTACAGCAATCAGTTGCTGCAGGGACTACAAATTTATCTACGTTTTGTATAACTAGAGTATGACCTTTCACGACCAACTCTTGTGCTTGAATTCAGCTGTAGTTATTGGAAGTCATTTGTAAAAGGTCATCCATGACTGAGAATATAATATGAATCCAAGATGCACAAGGGTTCATGTTTGTGCTACTCAAAAGAAATTGGGGAGAGAGAAGGGAGGTGGGAAGCTCAACCACTGCTACAGATTTGGTTCTCAAATGGATTTGGATAGTTTGACAAGAGTATTTAATCTAAGTAGGCAATTTTCGATATGTGAATGTGAATTATTAGAGAATACACAGTTTTTACGTTTGTCATTGATGAGTATGTTACTGAAATGTTACCAAAGGAGGTTATATTACCAAATAAGGCTACTTATTTGCTTATTGTTATTTGAGTCAATTTTTGATGTCTAGTGCACTGTAAAACCTCTTTTTCCCACTGTTTCTCCATTCTAAGAAAAGATTATGGACGCTCAGTTTTTACTGTTATAAAGAAATAAGGTTCTCAGGTAAAGATGGGAATTTATAGCCATATTAAACATCTATACCTGTCTTTCTGCAAACACAACTTTAGTACTGTTTTGTTTTTTTTCTTTTTTTCCAAAACAGTACTAAATGGGTGATACTTTAAGGATCTCGTTAAAAGAAGAGCCTGTAACAATGTACAAGCAATCCTCAACAAGAAAAGTTCAATAGACATATAAAAACATTTTAGTCATGTTCTCTGAATGTGTTCTTTGAACATCAGAAAATTCAAACTGGATTCTCCATACTGACAAGGTAGTTGACTAGGAAAAAAAAAAAAGGGTACAATAATTTATGGGTAGAATTAAAAGAAAATTGATGTAAGGGAGAACTGACGGTAGTTATTTAATGAAGATCTTACGAGAGCACCTCCCTAAAAATCCAAAATCAACTCTGTAGGCCAGTCTGCAAAAGATTCACCGCCACTATATGAGAGCACGTTTAAGCTTTTACAAAAAAAGTTCTTGTATACTTAATGTCTTTAAAGTCAAACCTGCAGCTCAAGCTTGTAATCTGCCCTACCACTAACTTTGGCTAGCTGAGTAGCAACGGAGTGTATATTGCACATACTGCGGCTAATTGCAACCGCCTCCTTTCCCACAGGTGAAACACCCTGATGCTCCAAGCCTCACAAACAGCACCATACTCTGCTTTGGCAGGAGCCTTTTGCCTACTTTAGACATGCCCGTTGTGCCTCCCTCCACGTGCCATCCTTGCTACACCAACTTGGATATTGGCAGTGCTCAAAAGTGGAAAGCGGCAGGGGTGATGAAGCAAGTTCAGCTGGAGAAATCATTATGAGAACTGAATTCACATATGTCACTGAAAACATGGTTAAATGTTTCCTTTTAATTAAACAGAGACTGAAAATAACAGCAGTAAGGTGGTATCCAGTACCCAGAAACTGCAAAGTACCCCAATGCCAAGAGCATAAATGATGCACTATATCAGTTTGATCACTCGGGCAGAGCCCAAGTAGAGGTTCTCAGGTACAGCACACCTTTTTTCATGCACAGAGGGTAAACTGTCAAATGGGCTTTAAAGCCACACCTGCGGGTTTTGTACACACAAGCATTTTCTGCCCACAAAATATACTGCTGCTGCTTGCAAAGGACCACATGTACGTACCAAAAGCTGGTACCTAGGTACAATTTGCATCCATAAAATGTGCAGGTGCAGTTTTATGGAGACCTACGAGAAGAACGTGACCATATAGCACACAACTACCATTTACATAGCAGCCTTCAGACAATGAGCTAAGTAATCTTCCCGCAGGATGTACCATGCCAGGCACAACAAGGGGAGGCAGAATTTTACAGCTGAAGTCGCAGCCATGTTCATGGTTGGCAGAGTGATTTAAGAGACAAGTCTACCCAGTCCTGGTTTACAAACCATGGGTGTGTACTAATACTGGTAGCGATGATGATACCCCAGACTGAGGGTAAGATTAAAGTGTCTTCTGCAAAGCTGAAAAAGGAATTCTGAGAGTCCTTAGCACCAGGTGATTCAAAATATTTTTTTATGACTGAAAAAAACCCCACCTTGTTTATTCCTCCCCAGTGAACTGTATTCTTTTTCAGGCATTAAAAAAATAATCCTGCATGCCTGACATTAATTGGCACGTGAATTACTGACCAAGTTAACTTCAGCAGGTACTAAGTGACATAGTCATAATATGGTGCCTTTATTCACATGTAAATTACTAATTTCTACTGAATTGAGCACTTAGGATGAGACATTTCTTCTGACAGGGAACACTGTATCTGATGATCAACAAAACTTAACATGTTATTGGCTTCTTGCTAACTGCAGGGGAAAGGTCTTCACATATTTCCACAGATTAAGGTGAAAAGGCATATTTCCATTTAGCTTATTATTAGTATTTATTTATAAATGACACAATTCTGTATATGAAATCTAATTAAAGAATGTGAAAAGAAACACAAAGGACACGTGGAAAAATTCTCTTCAGATTAGAAGGTATTTTGGGCTAAAGCCACAACAATTGCTATTACTTAAACAACTAATTGAAGAGTAAAAAAGCCAGTTTGACAGGACTGAATTTCCTGCCTTCTGAGGGATCTAAAAGAGAAAATGTGATAATTGAGCATCCCCCCCCCAACTTTTGGCCATCACTAACTTATTGACCTATTGCTATAATTAAAGTGATTTGTGTACTTTGGATTGTTTACAATATAAAAGCTAGGACAAATTATTGCAAGTATATGAGAAGGAAATCTTCAGAAAAATTAATTTTGCATCTTGATGTTGCTGGCAGGGAGTGAAAGGAGTGGCCAGCATTTTTAAATGGATGGTTAATTAGATGTACAGCCAGAGACTCCGGAAGAGCAGAACTGCAAACAGCTCAGGGTTTCAGATTTCTTTTGTTCATACAAACATATCAGTAATGTCCTTACTTTCAACAAGACTTTTTGTCCCTTTGGATTACAGATAGCTAGCTCCCAGGACCACAGTAAAAAAAATATGGAAAAACTGCTGGTTGCTACTGCATAGCATCAAACTTAAGCTAAACATAGTAACAAACCCGCTGGAATAATGGCAGCTAGGCTTATAGGTCATAGGACAAAGCCACACGGACACAAAGAAAATAAGTCATAAAGAAATCCTTCAATTTTTAATTCTCATTTCTGAAAAAAGAATAAACCAATTTTATTAATGCAACGTGGACTCCTATTTCTTTGCTGGAAAACAAATCATGCAACCACCTACTCATACTCAACACCCAAATAATCTTAGCTAAAAAATGCCACTTTAGACAAGCTACAGACACACAACTTCTCTTAGGGTTTGGTTTTGTGGTTGGCTTAAGCTGCTCAGTGCCTGGCAAAACGGACAGGCCAGCTCTTGCCATAGCGTAGCGACATGCTCTTCTTCCTCCTCTCCCCTTGTGCCAGCACTAGCGCAGCTGCATCGTGTGGTCAAGACACATCACAGTCCTGATTCAGCTAAAAATTCCCATCTTGCTCAATAGGCTGATTTTCAACCATATCTGCTCAGATCAGCCACATCAGCTGTGCAGATGGAGACATGTGGGTAGGAACAACAGTGGGGGCAAGAAGTCCCCTTCTGGGGAAGCTCACATGTGGATCAGTATAAACCTGCTGTAAATCCACATCCTCAGAGCCCTCATCCGCTCAGCTGCTACTGAACCATCAGCACCAGAATACCAAGATTTGTCACAAATGACTGAATAGTTTAGATGAGCAACAATAACAAGTGTCTCAACTGCCTGCTATTTTCTTTCAGGGCTTGCATTGTATGGGACTCAATTTTTTTAGTACTCAAATACATTGTCTGTTTGGCTTTCTGAAAGGTATTTGATAACATCTCTCTCACAAGATTTCTTAAGGAAACTTAACAGGTGCAGAATTAGAGGGAACATCTTTGCATAGATTTATAAAAGAAAATGTTTAAAAGATAGGAAACAGAGCATAGGAATATGAGAGAGAACAGTCAATTCTCACTATGGAAGAAAGTCACCAGTGGAACCCTGCTCCCTCATGTTGAGGACCCATGCTCTTCAACATGTTCTAAAAATCACCCAAGAAGGGGACCAAACGGAGATGACAACGTTTGCTGATGATATTAATTTATTTGGGGTAGAAAGGATGGAGGCTAAAGAACTTTTTACAAGAGTAAGTTGAAATGACATGTGAAGTGCAATTTATGCAAAGTGATGCCAGGAAACTTCTGGGGGAAAACTTTTAATTTAAACTCAAAAGTGGTGGACTCTGAACTGAGTTCTGAGCTTACTGCTACTCAGGAATGAGATCTTGGGGTGGTAAAACTTCTGTGTAAACATCATCTACTGTGTTCACAAGTTAGAGAAAGCAAATTGAAGACTAGAGGAAAAACAAAAAGAAGCCATTGTGTTTCTGTATATATACACACTTGCATCTTAAATATTACATGCAATTCTGATCCTTCCACTCAGGTGCAGAACTGGAGAAGAACAAAGGAGGGTAAGGTGGTGGACTGAATGTACAGACTGGCTTACGAGGAGCAACAGCTACGAAACCTGGCAAAGCAATGATCCAGGAGATATGAGAGAGATCTGTAAAATCATAAGTGACATGGAAGGGGTGAATCAGAACTGACTGTTCGCTGCCTCTTCTAACACAAGGCCGGGGGCATCAGATGAAGCAGGCAGATGGCAGGTTCAAAACAAACATGAGGAAGCAGCTCTCCACGCAACTGGGAAAGGAAACTCGGGAACTCTTCACCAGGGGATGTTACGGCTGCTGAAACTTTACATGGATTCAGGGGACAACTGAACAAGCTGAGACGGGAAATCCTTTGGGGGTTGATAAGCAAACAGAAACCACCTCTGGCGCAGGAAGTCCCTGAAACACAAACTGCTGGAGTTTGGGAAAGTCACGTGAGGAGGTTGCACTTTGCTGCTAGGATATTGAGCAAGTCAGAGCTCTGGCCTCATCCAGTATTGCTGGTGTTATGTGCAACAACACAAGACGCTAAAAAAGAGGCTCCAGTTCAAAATACTTCAGAGTCTGGACACTGTCAATAACTACATCCACCACAGCTTACTGACATGGCCCGCTGGTGGCAGGCAGGCAAGGGAAGAGTAAAGCTGTGTTCTTTATCTCGCACTGCTCTGAAAAGGGGGGGTACACCAGACAACTGGTGAAATCATTCTCAGTTCTTGACCTCCAGGCACACAAAGTGTTTATTATGCTGTTTTCCACCACTCAGATTCCTTGCACATGTAAAAGCTGTCTTCTGGTCATGCCAAGGACCCCTCAACCCTGACAGTGCTGAGCAGTGAAGCAGCCTGTTTATATCTAAGCTCCTCCAGGTATCACAAATGAAATGTTTCCCCTTTGCTTGTTGTGCTTTCAGGGACCGCACTAGAGGGAGGTCTCCGAGCAATGCTCTTTTTTAATCCTACAGTTTTGTTGTTAGAGCACATGTGGGAGACCTTAAACATGGGAGGGCATGTTTTCCTGCTTTGCCGAAGGGGCATAGTGATGTCCTCTTGTTCTGGGGGATGTCCTACCTACCAGGGTGTCATACAGGATGCTGCTGACCTTTCCCGTTGAGCTGATACACACGCCTCCAACCACAGGAGACTGACTAGTGCTTAAATAAGTTTCCAAGGAAAAGGAAGAACAGACTTACTGAATATTAAAAGTATTCGGCTCTGTGTGCAACAAAAAATAAACAAACACAATGACCTCAGTGACTTCCAAAGTTACCTAGAAAGTGTACTAAGAGCAAGGGATTGACCTGCAGTATCCTAAACCACATGGTAACACCAGACCATTCTTCCATGCCACAGGCTGGAAACACCAGCTTAGACGGTATTACAAGAATTTTTTACCACCTGTCAATTTGCTGGTTTTCTGTTTTTGCTCCCTTGGAACTGCACAAAAATCACTAGAGAAAAACAAACGAGCCTTTTTGAGAACGGAGCTGTGTTGGATTTTTGTTCATAAAGCAGATACTCATTTAAAGAATACAAATAGCCCAACAGCCATTAAAATGAACTCTTAAGCACTATTTCTAATTATACTGCATTGATTAAATACAATTATATTTTAATTAAGCTTTGCTCATATAGTAGTCCTCCTATGGTTTTTCTCCTTCTAGTGGAGGAAACTAATCTCTTCCAGAGTTTTGTTTTCATAGCAAATAATGCTTATCACTTCATTTATTTTAAAAGTGAAAACGAAATCTGCACAAGATACTAAATATCTCAGTTGTGTTAGGCAAAATCAGCTGTCAGCTTTAAAGTTCACCTGCATAGAGAACCCCCAAGTCAATGCCTGCACTATTTTCATTGCTGATTCTTAAGTCCTACCAGGAGGCCCACTTTTAGCAATCTAAGGTGTTACAACTCCAACTGCTGAGTTGCGTTAACAGATTGTGTGAGTGCTCCCAGTCTATATCGACGTAAAATCAGGTTACCTACAATCATGGCTGAAGACCAGCCAAGTGATTTACCCAGCACTGGTACAATGGAGAAGATATCCTGAATGTTAGCACCTACTGCCCTCTACCTGCTTCACTTAAAACGTCTAAGCAGCAAAAACACAGAGAAAACATCACTTTCCAATTTTTTAAATTCTCAGTCTTATAATTAAGATGGTCAAACCCACTCTGATTATAACTGATTTCTAATCTATTTCTTTTTGATTACAAGAATAAGAAGTGTTATTCCCCTCTAGGTTGCAAGCTACTTGAGGGAATGCCATTACAAAATGTGCAGATATTTATTTCTTGCATAATTTTATCCTGTTTTCATAAAACCTAATTTTAAATTTCCCTTAACAACATTCAGTGGGACTGTGAATTCAGATGCCCACCTTTATCTTTCCAGGAAATGTGGTGGGAGCTGCACTGCAGTGAAGTTCATCATGACAGACGAAGAAAAAAGAATTTCAGCTTGTAAATCTTTGTCGTGCAATACGATCCACGCAGTGAAATACTTATACAGGCCATCTGAGCACTTGGCACATACTACAGAAGGGCAGACCTTGATGCCTGCACAGATAAGACTGCACCATAAAGGACAAAGTTCTTATAAGCCATAGCAGATAGCCAGCACCATGAATGAGGACCCAGAAAAAGTTTGTCTCAATAGTCTTGACCTGCCATCCAGCCTAAGCGATGCTACTGTAATCCACAGTTATCATGTCTGACTTGTATTGTAAATTCTCAGTTCTGCTCAAGAGAATTGTTTGAAATTCCTTAGCTATAGAGAATCAACAGGAAATCTATTCTCTTGTTTTTTCTTACAGGGTGCACATACGCACTAACCTCTGGACTTCAATGCTGCTTCCCTCTGACCTACAGAATAGAAAATATTGCCATGTCCATTTGTGGAGTGACAAAAGCCATGCAGAGGGCACTCAGAGAGCCAGAGCCAGCCTCAAGTCCACGAATGCAAACGCAATGCTGTAGCTGTGGGTATATATGTCCATTAATCATGAGCAACGGTTCTAAAACAAAAGATACAGGAAATCATAGCAAGCTGTTACAATTTTATTATCCCACCTCCAGGTCTTCCAAAATGCACCACATTAGCATTCCCTCCATGTGAGGCAGGAGATATAGGGAAATATAAATGCCCATTTAGATATGTAGCTACTTGAACCTGTGTTTTTGAACCTGTTTAAATTTCCAAGCTTCAATATGCTTCCAACAAAGACTCCATCTGAGGCAATTCAGTTTAAAAAAACAACAAACTAACAAACAAACAAACAACATATGCTTCAAGCATGTTAAGTCCTTGTCACTGCTGCTTCTTCTTCCCAAGTTCTGTAACCAGTGTTCTGGCAGTTACCATCCCTTCCCATTCCCAGACTCATTCAGGTTCACACCTGGAATATTCACCCCTGGCTTCACCCTCTCACTACAGCAGATTAATTTGATAACTAACCTGTCAGACTGCCCAGACAGCTAAAAAGCCCCCAGGTAACACTGGACTGAGGCCTTCTATGGCAAGCTTTGGTCAAAAGCTGAGGACAACACTGACAAACAGATACACTACGACTGCATGCCATGCTTGCTGAAAGTATGTGTAAACTAATACTTGCATTCTGCATGCCTCAGCATTAAGCTGGCCTGGCAGACACAGTCCCTGAATGCCTTATTTACTCTCTGTGATTGGCAGTAACAGCCAGAAAAAAAATACAGCAAACCCCACCCGCTTGGGACACCCCTTGGTTCACTCTCCAGCCCACTGTGATTGTTCATCCATCAGAGGGGTATGGAGAAAAGAGGTCCCACGGCAAATTCTCACAGCCATGCAGCCAGTAGGTAAAATGCATTATTTTTCAACACAAAGACAGCTTTACAGGTGTACCGAGAGCTGCCAATATGCCCGTGTGTGGCCAGGCTGCCAGCAAACCTTAAGCATCTCATCAGAAGATCACTGGGATACAGTGGGGTTGGGCAAAACAAATCACCGGATCATAATGAATCTAGATGGTACGCAACGAAGTGTCAAGTATTTTAAACCCTTTTATAAAAGTGCACTCCACTTGGTATCTTAGGCGCTTCATGATTGGTATGCGTAAATGAGGGCTCTGGTTTTGTTTAACAACAGGAGTTTTTGCATTTGTAAAATTATAGCAGAGAGATTTTGATACTCAAGAAATGTATCTGTGTTTGTGATTATTTCCCCCTGCTGCTAAATATGATAATTTGTTCCACTTCAGGTTTTATTAATTAAATTAATACTAATTGAGCAGCCTTTTGGTATATTTTTAGCCTGAGTGGTTTTTGTGCTCAAGCCTGTACACTGCAGCCTCTCCTTAGCCTTCCCTCTTCATCCCCTGTCCCAGAGGAAATGTTTCACTGCAGATCACTGCCCTGAAACTCTTCTGTGTTTGCAGATATTTATAGCTATACACGCATACTCTTGAATCAATAATTAAAAAAAAATAAAATCAAGAGATATTTTTAGAAGATATTGTAAAGAAAGAAGCTTTTACAAAAAAATCCCCAACCCAAACACGGCTAATTTTGTGTGACTAAGTGCCCCCTAGTGACAAAGTCCAACTCCAAATAACTTCCACAGCCACTTCCAAGCCTTACACAGTTTTGGTTCTCGGTATCTTAAACATCTTTTCTGGGTTTTTTGTTTGTTTGTTTGTTTTTTGTTTGTTTAAAGACAACGAAGCAAACCAGCCAACCAAACTCTATCTCAAAAAAAAAAAAAAAAAAATCACTGTTAGCCTAAAATCAGCCTTATTTATTGAAATATGACTCCAAATGCTTCAGTCTTTTCCTGCATAGGTAGCAATGTGAATATTCCTACAACGCAAGAGAGATGCATAGTCAGCTTTGTGGTGGGTTGTTTAAATTACACAACATCCAATGAACTGATACACTTCTGTTGCTTCTAAGAGCTGTCTGCCACTGAATGGTGATGCTGCAAAAGTAGAAGAGGGAATTAACTCTGGGCCAGCCCTGCAGCCTTTGCCTCTTGCTACAAATCCCTTACCCCACACTGAAGCCCACCTCAAATCAGCCATTCCTTCCCCAGAACAGCCCACCCACGTGCTGGAGCAAACACGTCTAAAGGGCGCGCACGTAGCTAAATCTGCTCAGTTATCTTCTCCAAAGATGTAAGTGGAAAACATGTACTTAGGGAAGCTCGGCTTACAAATGAGCTCTTGGAAAACAAAAACACCTCCAAAAGCAAAAATCCTATTTTTTTTTGTCCGTCAAACATTTTAAATTTGTGAAATTAAAGAAATCCTAGAAAACATACCAATGTCTTTACTTTGCACCGCTACTTATTAAGGTGGAAGCTGAAGATTCACAAACTATTCTTAATACAGAAAAAAACTCTGTGTGCAGATCTGTGATCAGATCTGTGGATGCCACTTTAAAACTATTCATTGCTCTTCTGTAAATAGGAGTTCTCCCATTTTTTTCAAATGTGGTCTTTGGCTTTTTAATGTGGAGGATCTCCCACTGACAATTACACTTCAGTTAGTAAAACAGCTCTGGGTCATTTTTTAAAAGACCAGCAATGACTACTTTAAGTAATACTGTTGTTATGCATTTTTTTTTAAAGAGGATGTCACTTCAGTGAAAACATATTTTTTTGTCTCCACACTTAATTAGCATGAATTATATTTTCCAGTTTTTCTAATGAAGTAATAACCTTACCACATTAATTTTCTTTGCTGCACTCACTGTCTTTGCACTATTATAATCAACAATGTTAGCTAGAAAAGCAGTTCTCCTATGTGCTTGCAAGTTACTATAAAACTGGGGTTTTAGTCAAAAGTACTCCTATATTCATCTGGAACATTAAATTGAAGGCTTAAAATACAGCTTTGCAGTAAGCAATTTCTTACAGAAGATAAAGAACAGCTCATAAAACAAAAAAGACATGGCAAAAGAGACAAATTGTTCAAATGCAGATGACACAAAAATGCACTGAAGTAAGTTCAAATCTCATAAGGAAATTTTGCTTCCTTAAAAACAACAAACAGCAATACTAAGATGCTCTGAATTGCAATTTGACCTTTCAAATTACTGTCAAAAAAGGTACAGTTTTATTGTTAGTACCCGTTCTCAAGTTTTAGCAGAGTACTTACATTGCTGTCTCTCTGTTTATATTCAACATTAGCTAATATTGGTTAGAATCGACATGCAATACCAAGGACTGTAAACGCAGACTAACTATCTACCCAGAGGAAGGAATAAACCACCCTTTAGTATTTTCTCAATCATGACAGAAAAATCCAGTGCCTTCTTAAGGCTAATAAATGTAGACAAGAAACATGTTACTCTTACACTTTCATGAGACATAAAGCTCTGCAGTTCAGCGTCTGTGGAAATTTCTTCTGAACATATTAAAATTATCTTAGGGCTTTACAGAAACCCTGCTCATAAAACAAAAAAGCTAAGGTAGTTAAAATTAATCCATCATAAATAAAACATGCATTTCAGTATATATTAAGTGACAGGTCTCAGAAACTCCACCGCCACGCACACGTTCACAAAGCAGCAAGAACACACGCAATTCATTAAACCCACTCAAGTGTGCTAGTTCTTCCTGGCATTATTCATAATTGAAACATTTCAATTTTAGTTAACAGAAAAAAAACCTAATTTAAAAGTAAAACAAGGAAATTAGTTCTGTGTTTCTGGATTACAATCCCATAGTGCCTTCAACTAGCCACATTTAGCCTCAGGGGGTTTAATTAAAAAAAGTTTCTTTTTTTAAAAAAGAGGCAACGTAGCCCACTCAAACAGAAACCTTTGCAGACACAGATCTCTTAAATATTTCTTCCTGTATGTCATACAAAGCCAGGCAGAAAAACAATTTTAAAAGTCTCAATTTATTTTTTAACTATATACCTTGAAAACATCATTCCTTAAATAGGAATGCTCTTAAATAGGCATAAGGAACAGACTCTCCCACAGATGGGCTTCAAGTCAGGTCCTCACAGAGGAATATCCACTGCTTGTAGCAAAAAACAGAGTAAGAGCAGTGTACCCTGCAGGATATAGTACTGAGGTGACAAACAACAGGATGGGGGTGACAGTCGCCCCCCACTTGTTCGCCTGCTTTAACCACAAAAGCTCCCTGCCAAGCACCTCCACGGTCCCCGTGTGGTCAGGACACCTCATCTGGGCAGCCTATACGAAAGGAGGCAAAGCACCCTGAACGAAATGGATTGGTTTATTACAATGAACATTAATGGCTGAGATTTAGATTTTACATCTCAGACTCAATATTCACAGGTGCGCACATCACAAGCTCTGACCCAGATCCACTGTTACTCAACATTTCATCTGATTTGATTTTGTTCAGAGATGAGCGCAAAGTTTCCCTATTCTTGGTCTGGTTTAGTGGCTCACTGGGGCTCCACACTGCTGTCCTCAGACAGACACACCCTCTGAAATGAAAAAAATCACAGGCAGACCCTGCGAGACTAGACTCTATAATGCCCATAAGTCTCATCTCACTGTATATTTTACACCACTGCCCAGGGCACCAGCACTTTGTAGGCAGAGCTGCCTGCACCTTTCCTAAAGCCCTGCTACATTTCAGTGCCATTCCCAGAAACACCATCAACTTTCCTCCATGCTGGGCCCTCTAAAGAACAAAGATAATTTTTTTTTTTTTAAGTTATTCTGAAATCTCATTAGAGTACCACCTAAGTGGAACTGGGAGAGCCCTGGGGAAGGGACCACAATTTTTTGCTTTATTCCTGCATTCTTCCCTTGCAATCCGCTTTTGGTTACCTGCTGGAGACCAGATAACTGTACTCAGCAGATTTTCCATCTGGCCCCATGAGGCCCATTATCGTTGGGCAAACAAGCAACCAAATTATGTCCTGCTTATATAAAATCATGTGAAAGCTATTCCAGTGCAACACCAGATGCAGGAGGATACCATTATTCCGGGCTGCAGCTGATGAATTCCTGAAATGTAACTTTGCGTTGTTTCTCTTATCTTTTGTCAAGGTATTAAAAAAAAGGAAGAAAAAACCCAGTAAGTTCCTTGTGAAGATCCCAATTTCCCTAAAAACTTAGTCTAGCTTCTTTATCATCTCTGTTAATTAGTATTTTCATGATTTGTACAGTGAGGCAAAAGAGCTGTATACACTTTTCTATTTGCATGATAAAGAATTCATTTCACCTGAAAGTAGGGTTGTTGTAACACTTGATCTCATCAGTCACATGGGGCCAGGAAAAAACCCACAGTTACCATGTTAAACAATTCCAGCTTTTAAGTTTTGGAAAATTAATTATTAGTATTATCTCTTAATACAGCAATATCAGTAAATCTTTACCAAAATGCCTATGAGCCTTTTTGATTTTGCATTTGGGAGAATAAATCGTTCTGAAAAACAAGACAGCTAAAATAGTTATCATGCCATTGTTTAAATAGCTCCCACCACAAACACAAACATGCTGACAAGTCTACACATGTCCAAGGTCCGCGCCTGTGTAAATCAAAAAGACACGTGAAAGTCATTCTATTCATTTAATAGTCACACAGTATAAGAAAGGAAACAAACCCCTATACTCTTAAATTTTGCTCTGTCTCTCCATATAATCATCCTCATGAATTCAAGTAGCAAGCAGTTTACCACTGGAAAGCCGGGTAAGTATCTAAGTGCCATGACTACAACACACCAGCAAGGGGAGTAGTAACACTTTGAGAACTTCTGTCTTCAGCGATAGTAAACTATACATAAATGTACTAACGTATAGAATATCGATGCCGGGCTCTATAGACAGTGCAAGGGACATTTATTCTACTGAAAGACTGAGAAATTAAACAAACAAACAAACCAACCAACCCAGAGTCTTGCAACTCTATTTGTTTTTGAAAAGAAGGTGGAAACACGCATAAACAGTCTCAGATCAGCCCAATATATGGGGATTGCCATATACTGGCACCCCCCCAACGTAAAACCCAGGGCAGCAAGATAAAACCCTCTCAAATCTGCGACTGTTATTTCTAATATATTTTCTCCTTTTAAACACCAATGACTACATATTCCTATGGGATGGAGAGACACTTTCTAGCTTCCTAAGAAAATGAATGTGTGGCACTGCTGGGGCTGGTAGGTAGGAGGGTGGAGGCATGCTCAAGCCTGAATTGCAACCCGTGCTACGGAAAGTAGATTTAAATTTCTTAAAGCAGGCTTTCACTTCTGGATTTCTTAGTTAGGGGCAGATAACTGGCACTTTCACAGAGGAATACATTCTATAACTGCTGGTAGACTGATCTTTCACATGCTCATGCCCACAGCACTGACACAGACCTGCCCATGGCGGTGGTACGAAAGGAAAAGCCAGAGATCCCTGAGCTCCCACCACAACGGGAGAAGAAGAGGGAGCACCGACACTGCCTCTTCGTGGCATCATGCCCACTCTTCCCTTTCAACCCTATACTACTGTAAGGTATAGATACCTCTGAGCAGCGGCACTGCCCAGCACAACTACAGCCCAGCCGCTGCGGAGCAGAGGACCTCAGGTCCCAAGCAGGGAAATGCTGCACTAGAGAAGCAAAGCTGAGAAAAAAAGCTGCTGCCTGCACCTGGTTCATCACTGCAGCCAAGGTTCCCACATTCATACCTTTTCTACACCACTGTGACATTTTCAGAAAGACAGGAAAACCCCTCTCCCTCCAAAATGCTCCAACTTTGTAACAACTGCGACCCAAGCAGGTAACCAAGACATTTAATCAAGTTGTAAACACCCAAGTGTGAAGACATCCTAAGTACTAATCATGAAATTACTATGCATGACAAAACTCAGAACAGTGTTTTGCTGTAATTGTGCATAATTTAACTCAAAAAAGCAAGAAGAGTTATATTTGGATACAGAAGAAAGAGGTCAATTTGATGAGGGGGAAAAATGCTACCATTTTTACTAGTCTGATTAGAGAAATTCTTCACCCAGTTTAAGAATTTTAGGATGTTGCTTCTCCAATGTGATGCCAGGGGGACAAGCCATCAACAAGGGAGCATCTAATAGAAGAACTGGTGTTTCAGAGCCACATTTTTAACAAAAGAAATCCACCTCTGTTACCTTAAAGTACACTTATAAACTGATGTGTGTTTCAGCCATTAGAGGCAGACAGAGACCTGTACCTTATAATCTTAGAGTACAGCTGTTACAATAAAGCAATATAAAGTTTTCCTTCCTTCTGATAAGAAGGAATGGAAATATTAAATAAAAAACCCCAGCTGGTCTCAGCAATTTCTTAATGATTTCCTAACATTTCTGAACACTGGTCTCAGTAAATTTCCTAATTTTGAATTTGTAAGTGGATGTTGATGGGGTCAACTCCAGGCCTGGCTTAGACAGTTTCTTGTTTTTCTCCAGCAGAGAGGATGTGGGACATGAGGTGGCATCCATCCTTGACACACTGTAACTGAGTCAGGAGAGGCTGTGTGACCTTCGCAGAGCCTCCCAGCACCGGTTTTCAGCTACCCAGACAGAGTCTTTTCTGGCCAAGGGGCTGTTCAGCTAAGCAAGACCATGTATGAATTGCCGAGACCAGATGAAGGGACTTGTGGACAGAGGAGGAGTCTGAAGGTCTGCCCACCCCTGTCAGGTCAGCCTGTGTCCTCCTGAACTCTGTTAACAGGGCACCAGCCACGAAGAAGAGTGATGGGCCTCCTCCAGCAACACTCAAATGCAGACTTTGCCCTCCTTTTGTACCCTTCCCTTCGTTTGTGCCAACCCAAAACACAATTACATCAAATCCCTTTATCTGGCAGAAAGCCAGCAGAGAAAAATGAGCTGGCGTCCAACCTCAGGACCTGCATGACAAAAAAGGGAGGGAAACCTCAGCATGAAGTGCCCTCCACCAAGAAGAGCTTGCCTCACTGCATAGGTCCAAGCAGCCTCATCTATGTTCTCTGACACTATCCTGAGGATACCACTCCTTGGGGCATAATTTTGGGGACAAAAGAATACGAGAAAATTGATTTCCTAATATCAGGAATAAGTGCCTTTTCCAAGTAAGCAAGCTCAAAAAGGGTGCAGAGAGCACAGAAGCTATTGTAAGAAACTGTCTTGATGCTAATGCAAATGGTCCTGGTTTCTTCCAAGTAGACACTAGCACTTGACCTTTAACACAACTTTCCAAGAAAATATTCTTAATTAAATCACAATCAAAATTCCTTTAGATTTATTTTAAATAAGACAAGTAAATTGCATTAGTGTAAACACATCTCCATCTTAAGAGGCAGACTCCTTGATAGGTAGCTTTCAATGCACACAGATTGCAAAAATATGAGGATGGCTTTAAAGACCAGTTTCCAGACTTGCCTAGATTGCAGCTGGGTTGGTAACTCTTCTAAAAGTAGTAAGATGCGTGTATTTTTCCACTGAAGGTGTAGACCTTTTCAGCTTTTGGAGACTAAAAATGTAATTCATTGATTTTGAAGACCTCTGGAAAAATAATCCATTTTGGTTTATTTGGAAAAAGTAGTAACACGGTATCTTTTCAAGCAACAAGTATGTGTAAATGCAAAGTTCTCTATGCAGGCATGATATATACTACAGCCCTGCCTCAGGTCTCACGTGCAGTCTATATAGACTTCATTCATAAAGCAAAACAGATCCCATAATATTCATGTAATCACAAAAGGTTTGCTTTTTCCCTGAAAGGATGGTGGCTTTTGACATTGTGCTAAGTGATTTTACCTGCACATTAACAGCCCCATAATAGACAATCCACTTCCTTTTGCAAACACCAATTTGGACCCCTCTGGCCATGGGCCTTGCTGGGTCAGCCCAGCACAGACAAGCCCACGCAATCCCACACCTCTGGATGGGAAATGCAGGGCATGACTCCAGATCCAAATCTGCTAATCCTTCTTTTTGTCCATTTCTATCTTCCCAATTTTCAGTCTTTGTATCACAAATAGGCTCATGGTGATCCAGTTTCCCCCTGTGTTCTTCTTCCTTATGTAAGTAAGCCTGAAAGCATAATTTAATTTGCAAAAAGAGAACAAATACTCAAACCCATAAAAAAGACTGGACACTGGACAGAAATGCTCTGGGATGAAGCTATAATACGAAAATGAGCACAGTCATGGCTGGCTTTTTGCCTTTCCATCACCATAAGAAGACAGACCCCTCTCTTTCAGAGCCTCCTAGCTCTGCAGTTTGCATATACGTGCCTTATCTTCCTCCTCCCTCTAAGGTAGCAGAAGATTTTGTCTCTAATCTCCTTCTCGTCTGCTAGACAAAAATCCAGATTTAGCGTCTTCATTTATTTTTAAAAAATGTATTATCATCAAGAATGTTCCTAATTATCAGTTACCTTGAGAGCTAAGAAACACTTTTCCTATCCTGGGAAAATATTTGGTGTTTTTAAAAAACTTTTCTGCTCCAGATCAGGGAGAGGAGTCCAAGATTACAATGATTTTATAACAAAAAAAGCACTTTTGACTAGCTGAAACTTCCAAATAATTTCAAAACATTTTGTCCTTTTTCTTCGGCTGTGGACTCTAACAAATTCAGAATAACTAAGAAAGGATCCTTTTATTCAGAAGATGTCAAAACAATAATGTCACCATTCTCCAAAGAAATGAATTTAAATAGAAAATTCATCTGAAACTCTTTCCCACACACTGTTTCACAGTTGCACTGAACCAGCATTTCTTTCTGAAGGAGAATATTTTGTCAGAAAGATCCCTGACTTGCTCCAGGGTTCTATGCTTACTTGTGTTTTAGCAACAGGAGAATCAAGGCCTGAAAAGATGTTTTTCTACAGTAAGCACAGTAACACTCCTCCTTGGGGTCCAGCTGCCTGTGATCCCAGACCCAAGGCCGGTACGGCACAGCTGTGCTACCTTGGCTCAGATTTCTGAGAAAACCGCTAAGTTGTGAGGCAGGGATGTGAGAAAGCACATGGGCTAGAGCCCTGCAAGATAAGAATGGCAGAACTGCAGACAGAGGTACGGTTATTGAGCTGGGGATGGATGCTGCTACAGGATTCAAGAGAAAAAACACTGACATGAAAAGGTATAAAGTACTTAGGGGGGGGTGCAAGAAAAATACAGCATCTTACCTGCCTCTTTTCTGTTCTCTAATTTCCTGAACTAATGAGTATTTAAAAAGAAAATGCACAAAAGAAAACTAAACTGACTGCAGTGAAAGCTCAATTATAGTCTAAAATATTAGTTCATCTGTATAATTTTAACTCATTTCCCATTGCTAAAGCAGATATTCACTATATATAAATGTACCAAACAGTATTCAGTATTACCCTGAAATAATCTTTCAGTATCTTACTTAATTTTTTAGCTTCATGCTTCTATGTATCAAGGGTCTAACCTTACCTGATTATTTCTCATTTTACTGCATTATTTATCCTATATCCTCATTTCATAGCTTGGAATGAATTATGGTAGATCTGTGCATCTAGTGGCTTCCTGATAAAACACATTTTCCAATATTATTTTTAAGCACTCACAATACAGTGTGGCTAGGGGCACTATGTGACAGATGCTATGGAATCACGGAACATTCGAGGATTACTGCATTAATTTTATAAGAAGTGTTATACGTATCTGCATGGGCTTGTTAGTGATTGTATTACTGCCTAAGTGGTTAGAGGAGATGAGTTACTGCAGAAACAAGTGATCAGTGGAGGCTGTAGATACTGATACCAGAAAAAGCAGCTTTTACACCACACCCAGAGTAGTCTACAACAAGGACATGCATTATTTAATATGTATTAATTAATTATCCCACTGTAGGAGACAGGTGACCTGCTCTTGACTAAGCATACACATAGCTTATTTATAACATGGTTTTTTATTTACAATATGTTTTCTGAATAAACTCTTTTTTGCTTTAGGAAAGCCTACTGGTCACCACATAAACCTGTCATTTCCAAACCTGGGTTAATATAAGGGAAGATGGGGCAGGAGAGGCAAATGGGTCAATTACCACCACATGTTCCGGTCACGAGACATCTAGATTTAGCTGGGAGAGCACAGTTTGTGGGGCTCAGTGGGAGAGGCTGTTTCCGGCTGGGGCTCTATAGCATGTTCTGCAAGGAAGGAGATACTGCAAGGATGTCCAGGGAATCAGGCACCTTCCAGACAACCAAAAGCAAATCAAGTGAAAGGTTTACACCAGAGCCATGACACTCATCAGGGCTGTGGCCCTGCACTAACATAAGAAATGATTCAATTTGCTCTCATAGCTTTAGTTCAAGCAACAGGATTGTTCTTCTGTTGGATGTTCTGACCTCTCATTTAGTAGCCAAGACCAAAATGAACACAGCCAGTTCATTTCACTTAACACTGAGCTGGGAGGACTTTTTCCAAAGCACTTTCAAGAAAACAGGCAGTCTTCATTGACGACTGGTGGTTGTATGCCACAACTCCATCCGATCTCAAATAGCGTCTCATTCACAAGCCTCTCTAGCCTTAAAGAGATAACTAGCCCATGCATTAATGTATACTTGAGTTTCCTCAGAAACTATAAATATGGGGCTTCATTTGCTGGACAGCATCATAGACAATATAGTGCAGTACCAAATTTGTAAGACACAGCAGTCATTTTCTCCTGAATTCAAAAAGATGCAAGGGTTAGACATAAAACAGGACCACATCAGTTACACTCTGCTGTTGGTCTGACAGTGGATGATAATTGGCTTAATATCCATGAAAAAGAAAGCAAAATGTTCATGCTAATTTATTGGATTAGACACCAAGTTGTTTGCATTACAAAGTCATCGAACAACTGCTTCTAATGGTGCCAATGTAAATTATCACAAAACAAATCATTTGTTTCACAACTGAAATTGTAGAAGTGTACGGTACTACCAGATATACTTCGAATACAAAACAGTTGTCACTGTCTGCCAGTCTTTCAAACTAATTATTTAGTTTCCTTGTAGCATTATAGCGATGCATAATCTATACGCAATTCACATCTTTTACTATTCTAATTGTATTTTCTTCCTTTTTCTAAATCCAAGCTATACACACAACTAAAGCCATATTTTCACATCTGATTAATTTCATAATCATTTTCTTAAGTCTGCTGCAACTCAACCTAAAAAGATGGAGGAAAACAGTTTTGTTTTTCTTTTAGCTTAGATTTAGATTTAAGACGACAAGCAGCAGCAGTGCGAGACACATATAATAGGGCTTAATTACATCTCATACAGGCTTAATTACAAGAAGTGGCAGAAAGGACCTGCACCATTTCATTGCTAGAGAAAAGTGATCAACCGTGTTTCCCAAACTTTTTCATATAGAAGTGCTATTAATTGCTTACTGCCTGCATACAGGATTCATATTTGCTATTCAGGCTGATGTACATATCACAACAGCCACAAGAAATAGATAGCAAAATTGGTTTGATGAACTTTGTAATAATAAACCCCAAATTTCCTCAAGATGCTTAGGGAATTGAAAGCCTGCGTTTACAAGTTCAGATTTCCACAGCAACTGGTTTGCCCTTTTTTCATCTTAAATTCAGAATAAAATATTGCTATTGTTCTGTCCTTTGATATCCTTGTTTAATTCCCAATGCATAGACAAGATATTCTATACGCCAACTTAAGTAAAACAGTCATTTCAGAACTAGTTGAAATACACAATTTCATTCACAGTGGAAACTTTAAACAAGATGGTTACTGGCCATGGAAACTGAGTAGAAATATAAAAATCTCCATAGTATCTCATACGACAATTTTAAGAAAATTTTTTATTGCCAACTTCAATTTTCCATTATTTCATGACACATCAATTGCAGTTATACACATTTATTTAGGTGCAAGTGATAACCTTTCATTACAGCCCAGGAGGGACAGATTTAGGTGAAAAAAGCCAGTACTGTGTTGATTATTTGTATCATTGACAGATTCACACAGGCTTTTTTCTAGACCATTTGTAACACACCATTATGTGTTCACTTTATGTTATGCATTAGGTGATTTATAAGGGAATTATTAGCTATTGCCTAATAATATTTTGAAGATACAAACAAGTTCCAGAAAAATTGAAATTATTATTTCAACACACTGTGGCAATCTGTCAAAAAAACCCAAATTCCAGTAGTGCTGATTTTAACAAGAAAAGCACTTTCCACTGAAAATAGCCTGCAAAAAAATTCAGAGCAGGCCTAATCCATTCCTGCCTGCTTTGATGGTATTTAGTATGGGATCATTTTGTAGACATTCTGCTATATTATTGTTGTTAACATCTTTGAGCAACAGCACTCCAAAACTGGTTATTCAGCCTAAGCTATTTCCTGGTCATTCTTCATAACACAGCTGAACACTTTTGCTGTGCTGCAGAGAGCGTGAATGAAATGCTAACTACGCGCTGACATTTGCAGTTTCATTCCATATCTTCAAGAAAGAAGGTGTAAACACCAGGGGAAGACCACCAAATATTTGGCTCTGCTATAGGGTGTCACACCCAGTGGCATCAGAGTCGATACAGAGGACAGGACTGTTGAGGGGTGGGAGCTGGGGTGCAGGTAACACTTGCTATATAGGACATTGTTGACCAGCTATCTGTGGATTAGACCTGTAGACAAAGGCTATAAAGAGACAGAAGTTATTCACACCATCTTCCTTCACTCAGCACATTTTATTGCCTTTTTTTTTCCCAGTGCAGCATGGGATGTCTCAAGCAGCAAAGCTTAAAGTAACTTTCTTTAGGAAGCTGTTCAATAACTTGTGACACATCCCTGACAGAAAACTAAACTCCCTTTAATTTAAGGCTTCCTGGAACCTATCTGGACACTGCTGCTACTCCTCAGTCACCCAGTCATTTAATCCATTATTCACTACACCTTTCTATGGCTATCAGCATTAGTAGCAAGTTCAGTCCCTCCTCTTGAAACAAAAAACCAACCAAACAAAAAGTGTTCTTTAGCTTCTAAGGTCTGAGCATTTCTAATAAATACTTGATTTTGTCTTCTGCCCAGGGCTAATCCCAGTAGGTGCCAATATTTTACTTATCTGCCTCA
Organism: Ciconia boyciana; assembly: GCF_034638445.1. Taxonomy (NCBI): domain Eukaryota; kingdom Metazoa; phylum Chordata; class Aves; order Ciconiiformes; family Ciconiidae; genus Ciconia; species Ciconia boyciana. The sequence continues at coordinate 50,512,664 of NC_132935.1, read as the reverse complement.
CTGGCATTTTTAACAAGGGGGGAAATCAACAGCATGCTGAAAAGATGTTGTAATGAAGATGTTAAAGAATAAGAACTTGGGCTTAAATCCTGACTCCTGCAGAGCCTCATTAGTATAATAGGGCCTGTCAATTCATCACTGCTCATTATTTACAGTCCTTCAACTCATCTACAGTCTGTATGACCATGTTTCTATCCAAGCCAACGTGTATTAGTTATTCATGTACACTTTAGTGAGATGATATCAAAAGGTTTACTAAAATGCATGTATTATATCACTTGCCTTTCATCTGCTTATTTTCTAATCTTATCAGAAAGGTAAAAAAGCAATCTGGCTAGAATTTATCCTTTCTAAGCCTATTTGTCTTATTGCTTACGGTTCCATTATTAAAGCTGAGGAAAATAATCTTCTTTATTCCACCTCTCAATGCATTTATCATTTGCCTGCTTTTTATGGTTCTAATTTCACTAGCTCTTCCAGTTAGTCACAAAACACTCTCAAAAATGGACCCTGCCATGGGAAAAGAAAAGTCTGCACAATGGGGATAAGGTTTGTGGAAAGAAGCCCAGAAATAGAAGCCAAGATGTAGCAAATTTTGTTCCTAAGTCTGCCTCTTCTGACCTTAATAAACTGCGTGTGCTAAAACTCAGTTCTGCAGCAAGGAACACAAATCAACCAGCCAGAGCACTTCTGCACTTCCTTAACTTTAACCACATGAGAAGTCCCTCTTGACTTCAGGGTCTACTCAAGTGTCACAAGCTAAGCACAAGCTTCACAGAAGGGGGGGTGGGGGTGGGAAATCAACTACAGTAAATCACAAGTCTCATTTGTTAGCTCTGAGGGCCTACCTCCTGCAGATGGGGGAAGCAAGAATACGAAGCAGGGATGTTGTTGCTGCTGAGGAGCTCTGAGGTCCGCACCTGGCTCTGCACAAGCCAGTTCTTCTCACGCCTTTTTCTGTTATGCTAGCATTCATTCACATTCCTCATTCTTTGTTATTTGTTGTTGGGTTCTTGAGCTTAGTTTTTGCAGTTCCCTGGTAGGACCTGTTGTATGTCCACCCTGTTACACTCTCCCCTTGCTACTAAGTTCACATGCACACAGTCCCCCTCTGCACCTGCACATTGGAGAAGTGGTTTGAGATGTTATCCTCTACACTGCAGACCAAAGAGAGGTTCTTCAGTCACCAAAAAAACCAACCAAAAGTAGAGGAATTGGGGGCCTCTGTCTGTTTTAAATGTCATGTCATGTTTTAAATGGCATGCCAACTTTGTCCACAGAACATTTACTCAATCAAATGGGGCAGATAGTTAAGAACTGTATTTTTTTAAATGGCATTTTGCAAGTCCCACTAGACTTTAGGACTTACTGAGTACAGCTAGAGCATTTTTCCTTAAGTATATTTTCCTTGAGCCAAAATATGCCTTCCCAGCAAAAAAACAAGCCACCTCCGGGGGGGGGGGGGGAAAAAAAAAAAAAAAAGAAAACCAAACCAAACCAACCCTGCTAAAACCCCCAAACCCAGCCCAGTAGTCCAGGAGAACACCTACCCACCACTACCACACTATAGTAATATGATGCCACCACACTATAGTAATACGATGCTGCTTCTCAAATGGCCAAGGAAAAATAAAGAAAATAAATCAATTGTTATAAACTGAAAGAGTAACAACATCTGTCAATTCAGTTTCACATTAGAAAATAGCTTCTCCTCTTGGCAGTGGAAGGATGATCTTGTAGGCCACTTGGAGAATCTCTGACCAAGATTTTCAGCAACAAGAGCAAATGATTGGAAGTGTTCAGGAAAAGAAGTGTGTGAACGGAGTTGGGGAGGGAAGAGGAGAAAGAAGACTGAAGAGATGAAGTCAAAAGAGATCTGACTTAATATTAAGACATTAAAAAAAATCATGATATTAAAGATAATCATGATAGCGACTGATCTAGAAGAAAATACAGCCAAATAAGAGGGAATATAGCACAGGAACAGTTGAAATCAAGGAATACTAAAACAAATGCTGATGAACAAGCAGCAACAAAAGAGGAACAGCAATGTTCAGCCTGAATTGGATGCGTAAGCAATTTGAACCATTGTATTTACTTACTTTCTCTCTCTTCTGTTTTTTCTTTTATTAAATAAACCACTTCTGCTTACTCCAAGGAAAAAGAAACAAACATTTAACATTTCAGACATCTGTGAAACTGAAAACTCTGCAAGACCATCCAGGAACACTGTGGATATGTTGAACAGGATTCAGTGAACAAAATGGATTTGCTCAGACTTCTGTGAATGTCATTGACCTCCACAAGAATGAAAATATTAAGATTAATGATTGCATCGTAAGTGTTACATCATCAAATAGATCCAGTGGACCCTTAAACAGGATGAGGAAGTGAGCAGTTCTAATTCTGTCTCCTGCTACTTAAGACACATGGTGTGGGGTCATGCTACCCAGTAACAAGCAATTTAAGAAGATGATCTCGTGGCTGGTGCAATACCTCCTCACAGTATAGGGATCCTGAGGGCATTTTGCAACACAGCAGTTGCCAACTCAAACATGGGGACACCTGTTTCACTGATGGAAGTACGAGCACTTCAGTGCTAGTCAGAGAGACACGCTGAAGTGTTTTGGGAGTTGAGGTAGGGGACAGAGAGGGGCAAAGCACACACATGCACACACTCTGAGAATGCAAAAAACCCCACTCATAATTCCTTCTACAAGTCTCCTCACACTTCTCAGTTCTGTAAGAAAAAAGGCAGAAACAATGCAGCTTCACACACTTACCATTTTGCCTCAAAAATCAGGTAAGATTTACAGCACCTTCAAAAAGAGGTGCCTATGAAGTGTCTCAGTTGAGTTACAAAAGAGACAGAGACATTCCAGGGCGCACATGACTTCTGAAAATTTAGATTAGGTAATGTGTAATAAACATGTAATTACTCTTTCATTAGTAGTTACTCAGAGGGGCATAAAACTTAATTACAGTGTATTTCTTTAACGATTATTGCATCTACCTATTCAGATACAATAGGTTGTGGAGAAGAACCACACAAACATTTTCATATCTGGCTTTAGTCAACATGAAGCCATATATATTTTTTCTAAACACAAGTCATTTTTAATTTCAGAACTGTTTTGCTTGCATAGGCATACTATATTTCAGAACTGCATTATACAACAAAATCTTATGCATTTGCAAAATTGTAGTGCACAGCTGTTTTGTTACTTATACTCCATCTTAAAATTGACTGGTTGGAAAACGAAGTTCGTCTGAAAACAATAACTTCTGATCTCATTTAAGTTTAGAGAACCCCCTTTGAAAATCTCTCTTCTTTGAGCTGAAAGTGTGATTCACCGGCAAAATAAATGCTGCCCTGAAACTGAAGTCCAGAAAGAAAGGGGGATTTTAGTTTCATTCTTTTCTTGTTTGGTGGTTTTCAACCAAAAACCTACAAACGTATTTAAGGGCAGAAGATCCAAGCAAACACAGCTGACTCAAACTAGAAGGTCAGTAAAGCTGGGAAACAGCTACATGAATAGCTTGTGCTGACCAGAAGCTGTAATTCTCAGAAAATAAATAATTACCCGAGATACAAGTCAAACTAGTTCTGTGAACAGTCTTTGCTGAATGCTGTTTTTAAAGAAGTAAAAGCATCAAAAGTTGTTCACATAACTAGTTAGAATCATAGAATTGTTTAGATTGGAAAAGACCTTTAAGATCATCAAGTCCAACCATTAACCTAGCACTGCCAAGCCCACCACTAAACCATGTCCCTAAGCACCACATCCACACGTCTTTGAAATACCTCCAGGGATGGTGACTCCACCACTTCCCTGAGCAGCCTGTTCCAATGCTTGACAACACTTTTGGTGAATAAGTTTTTCCTAATATCCAATCTAAACCTCCCCTGGCACAACTTGAGGCCATTTCCTCTCATCCTATGGCTTGCTACCTGGGAGAAGAGACCAACACCCACCTGGCTACAACCTCCTTTCAGGTAGTTGTAGAGAGCGGTAAGGTCTCCCCTCAGCCTCCTTTTCTCCATGCTAAACAGCCCCAGTTCCCTCAGCCGCTCCCCATAACACTTGTGCTCCAGACCCTTCACCAGCTTCGTTGCCCTTCTCTGGACACGCTCCAGCACCTCCATGTCTCTCTTGTAGTGAGGGGCCCAAAACTGAACACAGCATTCGAGGTGCGGCCTCACCAGTGCTGAGTACAGGGGAACAATCACTTCCCTAGTCCTGCTGGCCACACTGTTTCTGATACAAGCCAGGATGCTGTTGGCCTTCTCGGTCACCTGGGCACACTGCTGGCTCATATTCAGCCAGCTGTTGACCAACACCCCCAGGACCTTTTCCACCGGGCAGCTTTCCAGCCACTCTTCCCCAAGCCTGTAGCATTGCCTGGGGTTGCTGTGGCCCAAGTGCAGGACCCGGCTCTTGGCCTTGTTGAACCTCATACAATTGGCCTCAGCCCATCGATCCAGCCTGTCCAGATCCCTCTGCAGAGCCTTCCTACCCTCAAGCGAATCAGCAGTCCTGCCCAGCTTGGTGTCATCTGCAAACTTACTGAGGGTGCACTCGATCCCCTCATCCAGATCATTGATAAAGATATTAAACAGAACTGGCCCCAGTACTGAACCCTGGGTATAGCCCTTAGGATAGGTTACAAGCAGAGATCTAAGAGATTTCATTCAACAGAACTAGAGAAATAAGGGCACCATCTTATCTCAGGTAAATTAGTGGCACAGCTTACAGTAATTTCAAAAAGAGGAGTCTCAGACCTCAAGGACGGTATTTGTTTCCTAACCAAGAATACTTCTCTCTACTAATACTAGAGACATGTTAGAGAAATCCCTTCAAAAATGATGCATTTGGTGTTTCTTTAAATGAAGAAAGAAAAACTAAAGACATGCCTTTATGCCTGTGTCATTACCATGCTGTCAGCCCACATCCTTATGTACAATACGCTGAATACCAGGCAACAAAATTAACGCCTGCCATGCAATAGGGAACTGTAGGTGACTGATAAAAGGATCAGTGGTTTCCAGTTCCATATTCAAGAAGGCACAAGGAGTAATACTAGGCAGCATTTAATAGTATTTTGCCCCATAATTTAGTCCTGTGATGTAAATTGACAGTTACCAGCTACAAGCCTGATGGTGACAAAACAAAGGCAAACAGGTCTACTCTCCCATCAGGGAGACTCCTGTCATGCATCCTGCTGCCCACTCCAGCCATGATGGCTGAGGAGCTGCAGAGCCACTAGCTGCAGAGCCACTTGGTCTCAGCCAAGTCCCAGATGGATTCAGGTGAAATCAAAAGGTGAAAGAGGGAACATCAGTTAACCAAGGAAGGAGTACAAGATAAGGCTACAGCCAAATTTTGGGGAGAAATCTTACAGAAGGAAAGTTTTGCACCAGAGAACATCATCAGCTCTAACAGCAGCCAAATTCTGGGGCCTGACATGTTGCAGGAGGGCATTTCAGCTAATGAGGGGCAACCCTCTGAGGTATGAGGCAGAGATCCCCCGCTACACCCCTAAAACACCATAAGACACCAACATCTTTGCACAATAACTGGGTGTGGCAGCTGGTACAGAAATAAGCAGCAACTTTCCTTTGAAAAAGAGTCAGGACTTAAACAGACCTACTTGCTAATTCAGAAGAACAATCATACTTTGACAGTAGGCTACCAAATATGAGCAAAAAAGGAAATTTCTTATTAAATGCAGAAAGTCTTCCCTCTCTGTTTCAGCAACAAGACCTGGAATGCCACTAGGCACTAAGGAATTAAACTGTGTAAAGGAAAAATAAGTGAAGACTGAAATGATTGCTGGTGGATATTAGCCTGTGAAAATGCATCAAGACAGTTACAAGGAGCACTGTCAACAGCTAACCTTTCACAGTATTTCCCCTACAACTTCTGTAATACACTGAAACGTTAACTTTGTCATTAAACAGCAAATAACAAATATATACCAACCTATGAACTGAAAAAACCATCTCTACTGATTTCACACAGAAGATAGTGCATGATCAGTATAATTAAGTAATTTGAAAACAGAAAAAAGCAGGTTCTGCAGGTTTTGAAGTGCAGGACAGAAATCTGTGCTTCTGCATTGTAATAGGTTATTTCTCCTCTAAAGGCAAATGTTTATGATTTTATGCCAGTCCACAGGATTGTCTCAAGATAACTACATCTTCTACATTCAGCACATAAATATATTACTCCATTTTATTCCTATACAAACAACAATTTCCCACTATCACAAAATGAACATACAATGAATCCCATACTCACCCTACTCCCACAGTGCCTCTTCTTTATACAGAATGAATACAAATTGGGAAAGAATTAAGCTTCTGTGGCCAACTCATATTCTAACAGCTTTTGAGTGCTTGAAAAGTAAATATCTCCAATCTTTTATAAATACATAAAATTCAAAAACATACAGGTAAAATTCAAATTCCTTTTATTTATAGATATATACACAAAGTTTTAAGGAAAAGCTAAATAATACAGTGTCATTTAACACAGAATGTCCCTAGCAACTCCCCCTTCTTTTCTCTGCTAGAAAACTTTCATTATAAACTTAATGCCATATCCCATGTTTTTTATACTTTTTAAGTACAGCACTCAGTACAAAAGTCCATTTCAGGCCTAAAAACACTGGTATGGTACTATAAAGCCATTAACTGTATATTAAGTTATACTACATTTCATTTATACGACATTTCATTTTAGCTGTGATGGGCCAGTAATTACTACTGATTGTTTCTGATCTCTCACATATGAAAAAGCATGGCTGGTAAATTAGTGATGATAACCAATAATGAGAAACAAGGGCATTTACACTTTCTCTTAGTACACCATTTAATTGTTATTAAAAAAATCCATTATGCTCTGTATTTTACTCCATAAGGCAGATCCAACCCATTAAGTATATCTTTTATTTTCTCTCCTTTTTTTTAACAAAGATCACAAGATATTATCATATTACCTTTTCTCTCTCACTGCACTGCCAGACTCTGGCCAACCAATTCTGAATTTGCTTTCACTTTCAGACATTTATCTGCATACAGTTAGGTGAAAGGTATTATTAATCATATTGTGTTGCTAGGCTACCTGGAGATGTTCATTTAAGCTTAATGTTTCTCTTTGTTAAAAAGTGCCATGAGGAACACACAGATTTGAGACAAGAAAAATACCTTGCAGAAGCTGCTTTTAAAAAAATCAAGACTCTCATAATAGAATATGCATTAACAAGAAAAATAATTTTAAAAAAACTAGTCTACAGTTTGCATAGTACAGCTGCATTTGGAACGTGGACCTTTTGGATAACTGAGATGCACAATAAGAATTAAAATCGAGGTTCAACATTCAGCCTCATAGCTGATGGAAGAGCTTTAAAGACACTACAATGTCTTTTTTTAGAAACAGTTCAGCAATGAGAGCATTATCTAACATTCAGTGAAATGAACAGAAACATATTTACTGCATATAATTTGAAGAAAAATACCATATATGCCTAAGTAAATTAGCATACTGTTTGTAAGTTTATTGGTATAAGCCTATGAACTTACACCTCTGCATATAAATTCATATTCATTCTATGCCTTTACTACATCATAACACAAGATACTCATTTCACAAACACTTTTCGTCAAGGAAAACAACTTGATGAAATCCCACCAGCCATACCCACCGGTCCACATTCACCCACTGAGCGGTACCATGTAACTGTAGCCATTCATTCCTGCAGACATCCTACTCACATATCTGCCACATCTAGAAAGAGTTACCAAGGACTTGAAACAGATTTAAGTTACATGTTACAAAGTTTTGTGTAACAAAAGAGGTTAAGGAGCACAAGAATGGGATGTGACTTAAATGGCTCCTTTCACTTAGTGAGTATCAGTTGTTCAGCTGAACTGTAAAACCTGAAGCAAAATCCTAGCAGAGATAAGGCCACACATTATTTTACTTCAAGATAGCAGGATGAAGTTCTCCGACTCTCTCAAGGTCTTTAATACAACCTGCCCTCTCATTTAAAAATCTGCAAAAGGCATTGTCTATGTTACAGCTTAAATCACATTAGTGAACAGGCCACATTGTTTCCCTTCCACTCTGCCCCAGCTTGTCTATGCAGAATTAAAGGCCAATTAACTTACACTGTGAAGCTGGTGTACATAGCTGAAATACACCACTCTCACTCAGAAGACCGCCTAAAAAAAAAAAAAGGACCTACTTGAATGACTTTCCAAGAATTTTGGAGTATTGATACCCATTTTAATTCAAGCGGATGAGAATAAATCCCATCTCTGTAAGATTCCTTTCCATCACTGAAGACAGAAAGCATCAGCTTTGAGAGTATCAATATTTAGTACACACACCCATCTGGAAATTTGGGTTGTAGCCCTTAAAAACATATAAGCAAGCAGCACCCTCTCAACACAGTGGGCACTCATAACATCCTAATTCATCCATTCTGCTAAAATGCAAAAATTCTGAATGTCAGCGTAGACTGGCAAATCTTCTGCTTCTGGGGAAAGTAAGCCTTTTTCTGAAGTTTTGCCCTGAAAACGAACACAGCACTTTGACAAAGTGACAGTAAGCAGTGCTACAGAGTTTTCAATACAGATTCCTGGCTTGGATACTCGTTATCACAGGAAACACACACGGGTGCAGACAGTACCATCAACACCATAATGAAAGTAGTCTTCTCTCCTTCCAGAATTAAGAAACCAAAAATGACCTTCAGAGACCAGCAGTGACACTGTACTCTCTTTTTTTTTTTTTTTTAACTCCTGCTACGCAATGTTTTGATGCCTTCCAAATAACAACGGCAAACAGTTCTCTTCCTGATTCTTCATGTGAAAATGGATGCAAAATACTTTTGGAAGACATTACTGCGGTGCATTCATGTCTTGCCAAAAAACAGTACAAAAATGTCTGTAGTATGGAAGACTAAGTGATTTTTCAAAGTTTTCTTTTTTGAAGAAAATTATTTCCAATTAACTTTCATTTCTGCCCTAACTTTATAGACGTAGAGAAGTTTGCATTCAGCATTTTAAGAATCCAGTGCTTAGTACTTCTGAAGTGCCTAAGTAGAGATTTTTTTTTAAAAGCTGGGTTTACGTCATTTGGGTTTTTAAGTGTCTACTGGTTAATTTAAAAAGAGTTTGTTTCAATTAATATTCAATTCTATTTATTCTTCCTGGAAAAAGACAAGAAAATGTTGTTGTCCAAAATGAACCTAAAAGCCTACAGGCATGTTTCCGGCACCAATTCTGGTCTAAGATTCCTAATTCAAGTTACGTTTTCCTTTGAGAAGGCCGAGATGAAGCTAAACAGGCAATGCTGGGGACTAAGCTAGTGCTGGTGATGTCATCGTAAGAATTTTGACTGTTTGATCAAGGACAAATTACTTCATGCCTTTAAGAGCAGCAAATATGAGGATGAAAGTCAGCTAAGAACTTGTCGCAACAGAAGCCTTCTCCCACTTGTGTTGGAGAGGTCCAAAACACAACTGCAGCTGCTCTTGCAGAATAAGTAGAATCATAGTTAACAAAGCTGGGAAGAGAACGTCCTGGACATGACAGCATAAGCTCTCTAGTCTAAGAGGAAGAGAGCTTTAGAAACCTTGACCATTTTACAGACACTCAAATTGAGCATTGGAAGCATGAGGCTGGTGTCTTGTTCCCAGTACTCATCTGTTGTCTTAGGTATGTCTAGGGCCTAATGTTAGAGAGGTATTCTCATCATCCCATGGTCAAATTCCCAGATGCAAATAGCATGAAAAACACAGAAAGAGGTAATACTTCTTACTTTGGATACTGACATTCAAAAAAGTTGAGTGAAAACATGCAACATCTGTACAAAGCTAAGACTGGCTGTCTGACACAAATAGTGAGGAACTGTTTCTCTCCCACACTGCAGAAGTGGCCAGAAGGACAGAAGCCATGTCTGTTTAGGGAAGGAGACCAAATGATGTCCTATTAAGTTTTTTGGGAAAAGATGAAGAGGATCCAATACAGGCTCGGTAACTTATGACACGATGGTTGTCTTGAACACGGGAAAAAATTCTGGCAGCTCAAAAATCCTTCTGCTTGGTATACATGGAGGTGGAACAGCAATTTCAAAAGACTGAAAGATTACACTAGAGTTGAATCATGCCTACCACATAGTTAGGGAAGTAGGGTAACTCATGAGCCCTGAATTATTTCATGCCGCAGCAAGACTGCTACTTAGACACAAATTACCTAGCTTGAAGCTAGCCCAAGGTGTCTCCAACATAGTGAAGTCGCTATTTGTGGATGCAATTTAGAGCAGAGTAGTTGCCAAGTATCTAGTTCCAAACAACCTGGTTGTTGCTTTGCACCCTTCATATGTATTTAAATAAGTTTTGCAGCCCGAAGTAACACAAATGTATACAAATCATGTAAGTGACTTGCCCCATATAAAAACTATTTTACATACAAATATAAAGGTATCACTACTTAGATTTAAAAAAATAAGTTAGATCTGATTTCAAAAGTGGAACATGCCAACTTCAAAATGCTTTATTGATCAAACACTTATATACATCATTGCTGACATTGTACTAAAAGTCATATTGATGAAGACCTGTACCTCTGGCATTGGTTTTTACGGTAAGTGTACCAGATAGCTATTTCATCAATGAAGACTATTCAGTTTAAAATCTTGCAACTAAATTGTTCTGTCACTACAGCATTTTTATAAAATTCATTCAAGGAAGAAGAGGTTCAATTTCATTCAGAAGATCAAGCATTTCTTCAGAGAAAAACAGCTAGAACAAATGTGGCACTGCTTTAATTTTACAGGGCTATGATTTCTTGTTTGGTAGTTCTGCTTTAATAACACTTTGTAGCAGTACTAACTCCACATTGCTACCCAAGTTATTTTTCCCTTGTACTTCAGATTTCAGGTGTGTGGGGGAGGAAAAAAAAACAAACAAAACCACAAAACAACAAAACATCCTTTCTTGATATGACATACAATTAGATAAAAGCCTTAATTTTTAATTTATCACAGTCAGTTTTAATACAGGAAAAGTATACTAAACCATCCCTCTTATAAGAGTTAAAAAGGACAGCTGTGTATGTATAATCTAGTTTTAGTTTTGAAGCTGGCAACAAATACATTCTGGTAATTACCTCTCACCAGAAGGAAAATAAAAAAAAAAAATTAAAAATTTAAAAATCTTGCTGTGCCTGGTGGTCTGATAACCACAGCTGCCACACTCATCATGTGAAACACAGCTCTCCACATGTCCTGATGCCTCAATCAAGAGCATAGATAAAGATCTATCTTTAAAGATCTACAGCACAGCAAAAGCAGCATTAAGGTTCCAGGCCAGGAAAGTAATGATGGAGTAATGTACTAACATTGCCTGACATTATGCAGGAAAAAGAAAAAAAGAAGCTTTCATGAGACTACCACTAGGAAATATGAGAACTAAGATACTATCCCACATCTGGTCTGGTAGCTTGTAACAGGAACAAGTATTGGGTGCTTCTGTACAGCACAGAGAAACCCTTACAGTATTGATAAATATACTGTTTAATTTCACACTCTCTTCCTGGGTTTCCACTCTCACTTTGTCTTTAGAGAAAACTACTTGATAGCTTACCCCTCTTTTTTGGTCTGTCCTTCCTTTCCTGAATTGCCTCGTCCATTGATCCCACAGATTGTACTGGATAGGTCAGCTGAGCTTTAAAAAGCCAAAGAACAATTTGGTCTTCCTGCCAGTAACAGTGGCCAACTAGCCTGGATCCAGGCTAAAACTTTGTAAAGTTTTACAGTGCTAAGTTAGTGGCTGCTCTCCCACACTTCAGTAGCACTGTGCTTAATGGGTGGGAAGACCTAAACATGGCTTTTATTGGAAAGGATTTACTGGTTTGGAGAAAGGAACCCTAAGATTTTGCATGCAGATTTTTATCTCATTCACTAAATTTAGGTTTCCTGCTACCATACTCTCCTATAAGTGTTGGTAGCTGTCTCAGCAGTAAGACATTAGGATGGCAGAGGTAAAGAGGACATGAGCACTTCAAAGAGTAGGTACAGTAAAGCCCAAGTTGTTTTCCCAAGAAGCATCAGTTTGTCAAGAGGCAGCACTGTCAAAGCGGCAAGGTATTGGACTAGACAAGAGACCTGGATCCTGTTCTGTTTAATAGCTGCTCTGCTTTAAGTGCTTGAAAAAAAAAACAAAAAACCAATTTTCATCTGTCCCCTCTATTATTTATATTACAGTATTTGGAACTGTGGCAGTATTTTAAATAAGTAACATCCTGTTGTGAGGAACCCTAACTAAAGCATGCAGGGCAAATTCAGTAAAGGACACATCTGCTGCAGCCTCAGCATCCCCAAATACAATAGAGAGAAAGCAGTGGATAGTTTCCTCCCCAGCCAGAAGATAACTTCCTCTCATCCTGCAGTCCCCAACATGTGGATGACCCCAGTGAAGTGCTGCTGTAGGTAGTGTCACATGGAGTCTTCTGTAGCCCATGAACGTCACAGTAACTTGTACAGCCCTCCACAACTGCTCAATTTATGGCCAGCGGCTCCTCAAAAAAGTACCCTCAATCACGTGTCTGAGTGATTTAAAGCTAACTGAAATTACTTTCTCTCCTAATGAGCAGCTAGTTCTTCAAGAACCTAAACACACCACACCTACTATTTCACTTAATGAGATGACTCACTAGTGTGATTAGTGAGTAATCCCACTACTGCTGGTATTTTGAATGACCAGACTTGACTTGGATTTCTACAGACTCAGCTATGTGGTATGAACCTCTTTATACTACCATGCTGAGCATGCAGGTTTAGTGCTCACTTCTACAATTTAATGTCCTACCTGCAAGTACTCAGTTTTGTGGTAACACCTAGTGCACTGAGGTTCTCCACATAAGTAACGATGCCTTATTTGCATGACACACTTATCTTACAACTTATATTCAACTTTTTGCCGTTCAGCTAAAAACGCTGACTTGCCCTTTTCTAAAGGCCAAGAGCAACTTTTGTTTCACAGACGTCACCAAGACATCTTTCCGACTTTGCTGCTCTTTATACTCCTCATTTATCCAATCAAACAAAATCTGCTTCCTGTAACAGTGCATTCACTGAAGTCCTTTCTTTGTGTGTAAGCTTTGTCTAAAAGATTCTCATTTCTCCTATAGTACACTTCAGGTCTATTCCCCTTAGGGGTTTCCTCAGATATACAAAAAAGCCTCAACGTCTCCTGTCTTCCTAGCTCTGTGCACGCAGCTCAACATCTCAAAAAGTTCCAGGTTCCTGCAACAGGAGTAAGATTTCAGCTAATACAAGTGTATTTTCCAGAGCTACAGCCTATGCCTATCTTACAGCAACATCCAGATGTCTTGGCATGCTCCAAGTTTGAGAAGAGGTTCTTTTCTTCTACCTTAATTGAAAACGAGTTCTCTCAGATACAGTTTGTCCTTCTCAACCTTTGTTATCTTAATCCCTCATGAAATATGTCTCCTCATCTGGAAAACTCATTCCACTTGAATTCCACTCTGGTTCCACCTGACAGCATCCCTCTGTACTTTCTGTCCAAACAACCCCTGTTCCACTGGCTCCAGAGATCTGGTCTCAAGATACTGCATTTGAGCTCTGATGACCATGTACTACTGTTCCTACCAGAATAATTGCAGTCTGAACTGAAAATTATAATTTAAGCCACAAATATTTGTTATTATGAGGTAGAAGACTGTAACAGATCTCTTCCGCATAGTAAAATAAATGCAAAAAGATTTTTATCTTCGGAGTACTCTACAAGCATACAAGTTTTAGGGCATGCTTTGAAACATGCTTTCAATTCAATTATTGTTAGTTGCAAAACATGAAGGTCATGGTATGGACTATACATCTTCAAAACGTTTATTAAAGTAGCACTGATGACTAACTTAGTCAGTCATATCTGCAGTGCTATTTTTCTCCCGCTACCTTCCCTCTCTTCATAGCTTTTCAGATTCACAGCACTTTTTTTTTTTCAGTACTCCTCTGAAGCAATTCTATAACTCATTAAGAGAAATTACAACACAGAAAGAGCAAAGAGTTTCAATTTTTCTAGGAAATAATGAGCTATAACATCATCCAACTATCAGTGCACCTATTAAGTGAAAAACATCAAAATAGGACTCAGTCTGATTAACAGTGCCTTTTTAAGCAAATTTCAAGAATCATCATTTATGTTGTTAATATCTGCCTTAATGTAATGTTTGAAATACTGCTGAAAATAAAATATGCCAGTTGTACATAGATGTTATCATCAAGCTCTTATAGTATCCTGCAGCTTCGTCCAAGCCAAGAGTTTATTGCTGCCATAGAAAAACCCCAAAAATCTAGAAGAACAAACAACTCTGAAAAATAAAGTACTGCAAAAAGACAACTGTAAAAATCTGTATATATAAATTAGAAGCAAACTTTCCAATACAGGTAGTCTCCTACAGACTATCCAAGCCATGCCAATAAGTAAGGTCACAGAATCATACAATAGTTTGGGTTGGAAGAGACATTTAAAGGTCATCTAGTCCAACCCCCCTGCCATAGGCAGGGACATCTTCAACTAGATCAGGTTGCTCAGAGCCCCATCCAACCTGACCTTGAATGTTTCCAGGGATGGGGCATCTGCCACCTCTCTGGGCAACCTGTTCCAATGTTTCACCACCCTCTTTGTAAAAAATTTCTTCCTTATATCTAGTCTAAATCTACCCTCTTTCAGTTTAAAACCATTACTCCTTGTCCTATCACTACAGGCCCTGCTAAAAAGTTTGTCCCCATCTTTCTTATAAGACCCCTTTAAGTATTGAAAGGCCGCAATAAGGTTTCCCTGGAGCCTTCTCTTCTCCAGGCTGAACAACCCCAACTCTTTCAGCCTTTCTTCATAGGAGAGGTGTTCCAGCCCTCTGATCATCTTCGTGGCCCTCTGGACCCACTCCAACAGCTCCGTGTGCCGCTGCTTTCCTGTTTGCTTTCCTGTGCTGAGGGCTCCAGAGCTGGACGCAGTACTGCAGGTGGGCTCTCACCAGAGCGGAGTAGAGGGGTGGAATCACCTCCCTTGACCTGCTGGCCGCACTTCTTTTGATGCAGCCCCAGGATATGGTTGGCCTTCTGGGCTGTGAGCGCACATTGTCAGCTCATGTCCAGCTTTTCATCCATCAGTACACCCTCAGTCCTTCTCTGCAGGGCTGCTCTCAATCCCTTCATCCCCCAGCCTGTATTGATACCAGGGGTTGCCCTGACCCCAGTGCAGGACCCTGCACTTGGCCTTGTTGAACCTTATGAGGTTCACAGGGGCCCACTTCTTGAGCTTGTCCAGGTCCCTTCTGGATGACATCTTGTCCCTCAGGCATGTCAACCACACCACTCAGCTTGGTGTCATCTGGCAACTTGCTGAGGGTGCACTCAATCCCATTGTCTGTGTCATTGATGAAGATATTAAACAGTACTGGTCCCAGTACAGACCCCTGAGGGACACCACTTGTCACTGATCTCCATCTGGACATTGAGTCCTTGACTGCTACCCTCTGGATGCAACCATCCAGCCAATTCCTCATCCACCAAACAGTCCACCCATCAAATCCATATCTCTCCAATTTAGAGAGAAGGATGTTGTGGGGGACCATGTCAAAGGCCTTACTGAAGTCCAGATAGACGACATCCGTACGACTTTGTTTGTCCACTGACATAGTCAGTCCATCAGAGAAGGCCATGACGTTGGTCAGGCAGGACTTTCCCTGGGTGAGGCCATGCTGACTGTCTTGAACCACCTCCCTGTCCTCCATGTGCCTTAGCATAGCTTCTAGGAGGATCTGTTCCATGATCTTCCCAGGCACAGAGGTGAGGCTGACAGGTCGGCAGTTCCCAGGGTCCTCCTTTCTACCCTTTTTAAAAATGGGTGCAATGCTTCCCTTTTTCCAGTCACTGGGGACTTCACCTGACTGCCATGACTTTTCAGATATCATGGAGAGTGGCTTGGCAACTACCTCAGCCAGTTCCCTCAGGACTCTGGGATGCATCTCATCTCATCAGGTCCCATAGACTTAGGTATGTTCAGGTTCCTCAGGTGGTCATGAACCTGATCTTCCCTTACAGTGGGAGGGACTTTGCTCCCCCAGTTCCTGTCTTGTGGTCCATCCACTCAAGAGGTGTGGGAAGAGAGGTTGCCAGTGAAGACTGAGGCAAAGAAGTTGGTGAGTACCTCAGCCTTCTCCTTGTCCGCTGTTACCAGTTTGCCAGTCTTGCTCATCAGGGAGGGTACGCTTTCTTTGACCTTTCCTTGTCTGGCTGACATACCTGTAGAAGCCCTTCTTAGTATTCTTTGCATCCCTTGCCAAGTTCAGCTCCAGCTGTGCCTTGGTCTTCCTGACCCCATCCCTACACAACCAGGCAGCGTCCCTATACTCTTCCCAGGACACCTGTCCCTGCTTCCACTGCCTGGGCATTTCCTTCTGGCCCTTTAGTTTGACCAGCAGGTCTCGACTCATCCATGCCAGTCTCTTGCCTTCCTTGCCTGATTTCTTACACCTGGGGATCGAGAGCTCTTGTGCTCTATGGAGAGCGTCCTTAAAGATCTGCCAGCTCTGTTCTGCTCCCTTGTCCCTGAGGGCAGTTTCCCAGGGGGTCCTGTTGACTGACTCCTTGAAGAGATGGAATTTTGCTTTCCTAAAATTCAGGGTCCTGACTCTACTCTTCGCCTGACCCATATCCCTCAGGACTGTGAACTCCACCAGTGCATGATCACTGCAGCCCAGGCTGCCTCCTATCTTGATGTCACCGATTAGCTCACTTGCATTGGTGACCATCAGGTCCCTATCTGGTAGGGCTATCGCATGCCCTCTGGTAGGGCTGTCCATTACCTGGCTTAAGAAGTTATCCTCAATACACTGCAGGAGTCTCCTGGATTGCCTACAGCTCGTTTTGCTACTTTTCCAGCAGATGTCGGGGTGGCTGAAGTCCCCCAGCAGGACGAGAAGCCTGTGAGCATGATGCCTCCTGTAGCTGGAGTAAGAAGGCTTTGTCAATAGGCTCCCCCTGATCAGGTGGCTTGTAGTAGACACCGACCACAAAGTTCCCTTTGTTGCCTCAGTCTCTGATTGTTACCCATAAGCTTTCAACCTGCTCGTGGCTATTATTCAGAGACAGCTCTTCACACTCTATCCATTTCTTGATGTAGAGGGCAAGATGGGCTGTGGGGGGAAACAAACACACACAACACCCCCCTCCCCCCCCCCCCAAACAACTGAACATCAGGAAAGCCAGCTTTATACTACGGCTTAGATGTTCCCAAGAAAAGGAAAGGGGTGCGCCACCATCTTCTAAGGAAAAGAAAGGGGGAGACATAAAACCCCATTTGTATTATGAGGTTTCAACATCCAGTGAGGAATTTAATGATCTAACAACTTCACGTTCCATGTATAGGAAAACATGAACTTTGTTGTTTTTTGCCTCTTAGGTTTCTTTTAAACACAGGGATAATTTTTAAGATTATTTACATCTTAAATATCATGGAAAGCTTGAATCACTACTAAGATGTTTTACCCAAATTATATATTTTTAAGATGCCAAAACACTGAATGCATAAAACATTTATGTTTGGAGACACAAAAAGAGTAAGAATAGCACTTTAATTGCTTTGTTTCTATATACCCTCACACTCATGCTCCTATGAAGTTGCAGAGAAGCTCAGTAACCCATGAAGAATGCAGTATAAAGTAACAAAGCATCTGTGGATAACTCCGTCCCCATTTTTTGCTCTTTGCTCTTATAAGGACTCACAAAAATACTTCAGTATTTCCTCATTATTTTTGTAGCACCTATGAGCAAAGTGTACTCTTTTTTTTATGTCAGCCAACCAACCACTAAACTACCAGAAGTTTAATCTTTTAATATTCAAAGTGTCTTCTTACATTCAGTTCCTCCTGCTCCATATATATAAAACAAGGGTGTGGGAGAACAGATCCTGCAATTACTAGCCAGAAGGAACAAAGCATATTTCTGTCTGCCAACATCTAACCCTTACATCACTTGCAATACTTCATAAGTTCTGTTTTTATAAAAAGTTAAAAGCACAGCTGAAGCTATCTAACTCTTGATAAGGAATAAACACTTTCCTTCATTAAGCATGACAAGATAATGAACTATACCCACTTGTATACAAAAGTAATAAAAATAAAATAAATCATTGAGCAGCCTTAAGTTATGGATGCACCAGAGCAGAGAAAATAAACCACAAACATTTTGTGCTAAACCCATGCTGATCTGGAAAGAAAAGTCCAAAAAAGCTGGAAAAGGAAAAAAAGTTATCCATATCTCATCTACTTACAAAAAGATACTCTCTTCCCAATACCCCAAGATCCTACTGCATATACAGGTTAAAGGGACAAGAAATAGTGTAGAAAATAACAGTGTATATATATAAAGAAATCCTGGTACCAAATGCAAGAGGAAAAATACAGCCCAGAGATTTTTACTTTCTTATGTTTCAAACAGCTAATGGAATTCTTCTGTTACCCAGAATTAAATGCTCTTGCTGTTTGCCCATTTTCCGAATTAGGACAATTAGTTTTCCTTCTGTTTCCTACTGTGGACTCAAAATGTGCAAGACTTCTGACATGCTGTTCCATTTAGTGACCCTGTTCCTGTCTTGCCACATTTCTTTCCAAAATGAGAAGTGCGGGGATTACCTGCAGAAAATGCTGAGCTATTGAGGTCTCTCTGAACAAGAAAAAAAGCTGGTTTTGTAGGAATGACATCTCCACTTTGTCCACATGAGATGGAGCCATTTGCTAGGCTCCTAGTGCCCTTCTGTACTGCTGCTCATTTGCGAGGACAATAGAGACCTTCAAAATTATAAAACAGCTGTACATCTCAGAGACCTCAAGCCAGGCATCAAATGGCTGGTATTAGAAAAAGGTAGAACAATACTAAAAGCAAAACCCCACTCTACTTCTAATTAAGGTCTGTGTATGTAAATCCTCAGTATCATTTCATGCTCTGTAACTTGAGTACATTTATCCTGGTAATAGTTTCTAGGTACAGATTTCTTTGGACCTTCAGTGCCTATGGATAGTGGGCATTAAAATCCATAGTTTCAGCTAGCAAGAAACCAAAAGCCTTGAAGGTCTTCCACCTTACATCACCAAGCTAACCAGATACGGAACTAGCATCCAAAGCAGTAAATAATAGGAAACCAGCTTCAGAGGTCAAATACCATCTACTTTTAATTTAAGGACATAGTTGTCCTTAATTGTTGTCCTGTTCAAACAAAATTGCTGTTGCAACAAATAAGGTCTTTATGATGACAGCACTTTGGACAGCACAAGAGGATACATATAAATAGCCATACTTTGTATTTTTGACCACTAGTAAGAACATAGTTTTCTCCAACTCTGATTATTGGTATAACTGGACTCCTTTTTCACTTTAGCTTATCTTGTAAACATTTTCTTTTAAAGTATTTTTTGGTACAAAAGAACATCCTAGCAATAAAATATTACATTTATGTAAAAGGAGGAGGTAGTTTGAGGCTCTTGGGTGCAGATAAGAAAAGCGAAGGAAGTTAATGCGCTTAAGCTAACTTGCTGCTCTTTATTTATTGGTGCCTATTGGTTCTGAATATTTTTGCTTCTCCTGCTTTAATATACCTTATTATATATAGCTGTTGGAATTAAAAATATAAGAAAAGAACATTCTGCCTAAGGGATTGAAAGAGAAATGGGAGAACAAAAATAAGCAGCAAATCTGTCAAGCTCAGATAAAAAGAATACTCAAAGAATTATGGAGGATAGTTTGGATATTGCTATTTATCTATTTATGCTACAGGAAATTTAACAACTTTGTCTTGAGAAGGTATATTCTTGATAATAAGAAGCATCTGTAGCCATGTCCAGTTGAGGTGTTAAACACCACAAATTATCATCTCCACCACTGCAAGGTGTGTTTTCCACCATCTTTGCTCCGCTCTTTGCCCCTTTAGAACAATCCTTCTTTCAAGTTACCTGTTTACAGCTCAAGTGTGTAGAAAATGTGAACAAATCCATACATTTTTCTATATTAGACTCAAAAAACCATCAAAACTACATCTACTTTGCTTTTGATAATGAGAGGCAACAGAAAGGGAAATAGAACATGGTAAAAACTTATTATATGAAGTAGTCGTCAGAGTCTATTAGGACTTAATCTACCTGATGCAAAATGTTTAAATATTAACATATTAGCATTGGGGGTGGGGGTGGGGGGAGGGCAAAGTAAACATACAATACAGACCTATGATATGTAAAGAAGAATATATCCGGCGTATGAAAGAACTCTTGGTTAGACCACTGTGATCAACATTAATGCCTTTAAAATAAGCAGCACTGAAACATCTTCCACCACCACTTCTTTGGAGGGAGTGGATGCTGAAATACAAAACTATAACCTTTGTATGTGTTTCTAGTTTAAATGGTTAGTGAACTATAAATTGTATTTTTCCCCTTCTTTTGGTCCTTAAATGTGTGAATACTCAAGTTATACACAACTGCCTTACAGATACTGACATAATATTTATTGAAAGTCTAACTGTGAAGTTATTAGAGTGTGTTTTAAATTAATGTTTTATTTATTATTTATTTTTTATTATTTAATGTTTTAATTAAATATTTAATATTTCAAACCAAGCAATGCACAATGTTTGTTGAGGTTTGTTTTTTTTTTTTTAAATTTGCTTTATTGGGCCAAATATACAAGGACATACAGAACCAGAAAGTTTGAGATGGTGAACAGAATTGGCTTCTAAATGCAGTCAACTAAATATTCATACTGACATACCAGTTACTGACAGTTCTTAAACTAGGATAAGTAATTATTTGTACAATTCACACTTTATGTGCCACCTGTCCACTTTGCAATGCCAGCTACTGAGCCTGTATACAGTGGCAATTATCATTTACAAGAATTCATTTCATCTGACTAGATAATACATTTTGATAAGATAAATTAATTTGTTATAAGAACTTTGTAAGCAATGAAACCAGAGCATAAATCTTGAGGAACGGCAAAATCCTATCTCAGGATTTAATTCATAATGACTCCAGGTTTTCAGAGCTTCTAAGAAGAAATGGAATAAAGAGAATTTCATCTTTCTGTGAGGAATGTTCTCTTGCCTTCGTAAGCAAGGGTCTCAAAGCACAAAGAACATGAAAGACACCTTCGTTGAGCCTAAGTGGATATGTTCCTGTTAGTAGGGGATCCAAATACCAGAGCATACCTGCAAAGTAGGACCTGGCATCAATCCCACTTTGTAGACAGGGAATTGGGGCAGAAGAGTTTTCTGTATTGTTGAAAGTTTCTTAAGAAATCTATGGTAAGTTCAGACAGAATGCATTATCTTCCACCTTATCTAGAACCGAAGTTAAGAGCTCACCCTTCCTCCCACAGGAAAGGGAGGCAAAAGAGTTTGATGCCGTAAATATCTGAATTTCTGTTTGAGGTAAGCACACTGCACATCAAGGGAAAGCCACCTACCTTTGTAAAACAGAAAGCAACTTCCTGAATGTATAATGGCTGAAAGAGGATGCAGCACAGTATATAAACTTCTCCTTGCAGCATTTCATGTTGCAGATCTATTTTGCATTATTTTTCACTTCCTGTATTCATAGAGGAGCATCTGGTTGATTAGCACCTGAACTTAAAAATGTTAACTTGAACTTACAACATAGAAAGGGTTAACTAAGCTGAATAACCACAGAAGAACCTGGCAAACCTTTGCAGTTTTATGTAACGTAGCAACATGAAATCCCTTTCTATTCTTGGCTAGATTTCCTTTGCACACCCTCTTTAAAATGTTTATATATAAAGCAAACACAAACTGTAGTACCTCTAGGAGGTATTCACAAGGCTAATTTTAGGCAGAGGAAACCAGCCTCTTTCTAGATTCTCTCTTAAGCCCCTGGAAAGACAGTGGCTCCACAGGAGATGTTCAGAAAAGGATAATTAAACTAGATTTGTAATTGCAACCAGCAAACAAGAAAAAAACACATTGTTATTTTGAAGCTTCAAATCAGTAACCCACCTGCATCTGTACCTGCCTGCTCTCAACTCATTTTCAGCTTCACGCAGACAGATGTTCCTCTTCCTCCCAGTCTGCCCATGCTCCAAACAACAAATACTACCAAGTCCCTGGTCCAACCTTAGTCCAAACCAGTGTGTGACACCAGCCTCACTGATGCTACACTGCAGGAGAGACTGAGACCTGAAGTTATCTTGGAGGGCAAAAGGAAGCATCCCCCCTCTCCACTAACTGCAGTGGTCAGGAAGATTAGTCTACTGACCCTAACATTTCTTTTCCAAATTCCCTCCTACGCATCTTGTCTCCTTCTTTCTCCTATATTTCATGACTCATGCGCCTAGGCTTAAGATGCAAATCATGCTTTGAAATTTCTTCACGTCTTCCTTGATGAATCTCCATACACAATTTACAAAGCCTTCCATAAGTCCCCTTAGACCAATACAAAATTTCTCCCTTATTCACGTGTCACCACCATGGTTTACTTAAGAGAGTATGGAAAATCTTATCTTGATCTTCTGCAACTAAATTGGGGGTCAAATGAGACTACAAGCATGATCTACTGATGTTCCAGGCTAAAAAATTACAGCAAATCTCAATTTTTTTTTTTTTTTTAACTTAGGACCTGTAAGAGGAACAGCATGTACCCAAGCAGGGGCAGGAGAGCAGCACCATCCACTACAAGGCTATTTACACCCAAGGGCATTCAGAGACCCTCATTTTGGGATTCTACAATCAAGGGCTGAAAGCATTCAGGTGTCTTGGTGGCAACAGCCATGTCATGTTCAATACCATGTGGGAAACATCTTACAATGCTTTATTGTTCAAATCCAAAATACCTCAAACTTTTCAGACCAAAAGTGAGCTATGAAAGTGGTCTTGTTTGCTTAAAGCATGAAAAGCATAACACTGAAGTAAGCTGACATTACTCTCATTTCCATAAACCACTGCAACTACTGACTGACATTTTGCAATTTAAGCAAGAGGGGAGTCAAATTTATACTGGCATTTCTACTGTCAGGCAAAATGTACGAAGCATGCATAAACCTGCACTCCCATCTACAGCTTGTCACTGTATCAATGAAAAGCAAGTACATATGTCACTTTCTCCTACCCATTTGCATTACACGAAGAAGGCACAATGCTCTGTATCTTCTCAAATACTGTTTTATATTCAATAGTGAGCCTTTACTGTTTCAGTATAGTACCCACTAGGACGGGCTGTTTAATAGAAACTACCAGGTTAGAAGTCATCCTCAAAACAGTTGCCATGTGCTTAGGCAGCAGCTACTTTTTTTTTTTTTGAACTGACCAAAGTGTCTGAACTTCTTCAGCAGAGATTCAGCAGTCTGAAATATGTATTCTTGCATCTCTTAACTGGACACTTACTAAAAGTAGACTTCTTCCCCAAGAAAAGCTACTCTTGAAGAAGGATAAGTTTTATTACAAACACAA
Organism: Ciconia boyciana; assembly: GCF_034638445.1. NCBI lineage: Eukaryota > Metazoa > Chordata > Aves > Ciconiiformes > Ciconiidae > Ciconia > Ciconia boyciana. The sequence continues at coordinate 50,489,117 of NC_132935.1, read as the reverse complement.
GGTTTCTCCAAACAACAAATGCATAACAGAAAGGAAAAAAGAGTGAGAGGGCTTATATTACTTTCTGAAAGCTTTAAAATATTTGATCAGATCTGCTTTGGAGATTATTCAATCTGTGATTGAATGTTGCCTTTTTCTTACTTTCAGGAATTGAATTAAAAGGAATGCAACCTTTATCTAACAGTTCCAACAAAAGACAGTAGAGTTTCTATCAGAAACTTAGTAGAATTAAAATAAAGCCCCCCACAAGTTCAATGAATGATGGACAAAACTGACTTCTCTATCAGGCTTTCCAACTCATGCTTCAATAAACTGCACAGGCAGACTTTGCTCACAAAATTCTGAGGTCTCTTCATCTCAAATCAAAACTTAATTGATTGCTGTTGCAAAGTCTCTTTATGAGAAATCATTCTTTAGACGATAGACTGCAAAACATTTCCTAATAGTCTATGAAGTACTGTACCTAATTAAACAAAGTACATTTGTCAAATGAATTAAGCGATACATTATCATTTGCCTTCTCACTCTTCAATTCAAACACAGTAATCTATAATGCATCTCCAATATATCAGCATGAGTTTAAGGGGCCTTTGTTACAGCTAGTAAAAACCTCAATTACTCTTCTGAAGGAAAGTCTGACATTCTAATTTTTTCTTCCATTTTTAACAGGACACTGAATTTAAGCTACATATCATATAGTGCTTTGAATCAAACAGTTTCTTAAAAAGCAAACCGAGATATTTAATAATGTTATTTTTATTTTTATTACATTTTTCTTTGAAGTAACCAAGAAAGAGCCTCTATTTTTTAATTTGTATTTAGTTTCTACTTTGCTAAACCTATATTTTCCAGTAAAAATCATTCTGACAGATTTTCAGATAACCTTAGCCTTAATTTACTTAAACATTATTCTTCTGGGATGCAAAGAAAAACAGATCCTTACAAAATTCTAAAAAAGTCTTTACAATATCATTTTCCAATTATTTTTTTTTCAAAGTGCAAACTCTTCTCAGGAAAATAAGTGAAAGTTTTTATGAAAGTTAATGTAGTTACGTGCATCTATTTAGTGGTAAGCATAATTTCTCTTAGAGCCTTTCTTTGACCCACCTAGGCTTGTGGGTTTTTTTCCCCTCCAAAAAATTGTGGTTATTGGTGGTTAGATAAATTGCTTCAAATTAGTTACTTTTTTCCATTCATGCATCCCTAATATCCAAAAATTTCATTCAGCGGTGACCATTTGACACTACTGTCACCTTCCTCATTAATTGTAGGCTAAGACAAGAAAATTGAATTTTTGTCTGCTAAAGTTTAGGCAGCAGTTTCATAGCTAGAACACCCTCAGTTGCTGTCAGATGCTCAGTTTCTCTCAGCTGAAGAAGTGAATTGGCATACCTATACCCACTAATGACAGACAGCTCTTCTGAGATGAAATGGCAGCAGGTCAGTTCCTCTAAGCACTCGAAAGGGCGATGGCAATAGCTTCACAAACACTGTTTAATCATTATTCTGTTCCCAAAGGTGTTGCAGCTGATTGATACACTAAAATTTCACTCTAGATGGTGATATAAAAACCCAAGCTATCCTACTATTCTATTTGCTATCCATAGCCAGCAAATGTTTTGCCCAACTCAGACTGTCAGCTCCGTTTCTAATCACTGTACAAGCAACATTAAGCAAATGTGGCATTCAGAACACTTGATACAAAAACCACAGAAATCCTCACTTACTTCTCTCTCTCTCAATCTTGGGCACCAAGAGACACGTTTTGTCAAAAGGATGGAAAAAATACCCATCTAATAAAAAACTAATCATTATTTCAGTCATGTGTCATGGTTTAACTCCAGCACATCATGTTACTGACCTCATTGGCAGAGAAGTGCACTTCTACCTGTTATTCATTTTTTAACAATGTTAATCCTTGTCTTATGGAGAAAGTGCTTTATGCCCAACCCTCTCTCCCCCAAAACGTCTATCAGATCTCTGAGCTGTTCTTATCAAAATCTCTCTCCTTGAAAGACAGTTTATTTACACACGTGGGAAGTCAATCCCAGAACAGTCATGAGTACAGTTAAATAGATATGTCCCCCCCGCTTTTTAAAAAAATAATTGGAAAACAACATTCTCCAAATTACTGTCAATTCTTTGATAGGTACAAAGCTAAGGTGATACAATCAATCATTCCTGACCTATAGTTTTTGCTAGACAAAAGCACAGAAAAGTGCCAGGAATGTAAAAAAGTAGCCAGGATGTTCTGCTGAGCCAACCACTCATTAGTCACTTTTTTATTTTACAGTCAGTAAATGACATTCTTACTGGGACAGAAGGGGAAAGTCTGTTTTAGTGATCCAATGATATCACGATCTGGTGAGTATTTCCATAGAATTAAACTGCATCATATAAAACAATGCTACTAGGAGTCTCCAGTACACTCAAGCTGGCCACTCCTCAGCAGAGGAATCCCAGAGGTAAGGCATCAGTCAAGACACCACTGTACAAATTGATGGAAGAAGGAACAATCCAGGGCTACTGAACACATGTCCAACCAGGAAGCCTCTAAATTATAAATCACAAAGGGCAAAGAAAATTCTCTGAATTATGAGTATAAACTTGCCTTATTTTTACATAGTCTGCTCTAGGCACTGTTGCAGAGACAATATGCTAAGCTTGAGAGACGTTTGGACCTGACCTGATTTAGTTTTTCTTCTTCTCTGCCAAAGAAAATTGGTGTCATAAGTCTCTGCTTGAGATACTTGAAGACAGAGGTGACCTGACATGTCTTACATGGCAGAGGGTGATCACCTCGCTACCATACTACCCTCTGCTTGGCTCAAGCAGCATTTCTCTTTGAAACTCATGCTTTTAGGTTTGTAGCAGCCTGAATGCCTCCCCCCACTGGTATTCATGGCAGTCCAATATTTTAAGACCAAGTCATTATGTCCTATAAACATTCCTCATTTAAAAGACTATTTATGATCCACTTGATTAAACTGTTCTGTTCAGAAAAGAAAACTCAGAGGCGTCCAATTTGGGCTTTTTGCTTTTCTTGGACCCACCTAGTTTGTCGGTCCCTGGCATTTTTTTCCCCCCAAGGGCTGAATGTCACGCCACCAAACCTATTTTACCTCCCTTTCAGGCTCTGCCTTCCCTCCCTTCCACCATTCCACCTTCCCCCGCTCACAGCACCATTACAAGGCAGTGCCTCCACACACAAATGCTTACTGTTACTTTCCATTAGATGTTTAGACATCAGATTAGGCCTCCTTCCCTCACAACAAATATTTTGTTTTATTAGTAGCTGGAAAACATTCCCAGATAGGTGTAGTTTCAAGTGAACATTTTTGACGATAGAGTATTTGGCAATACATCAAATGCAAACATATTTATTTGCTCAGTTTTATTGCTATTTATTTAAGAACAAAATGTGACTGTCTGTAGCAATATAACTACCTGAAACATTACCTCTACACCACAAATACTTGTTGCGCAAGTATATTATCACATCAGAGGAAAACAACAAAAGCCAAAGAAAAACAATATTTAGAAAGAAGGCTAGGGACTTTGCAGGAACAGACACGTACTTTCAATTGGTCAAACTTCAGTGTCCCTTGCACAAAAAAAATCCCTGTTAATTCTACTGATCACTTGTATGATCAGTAGAAGCATCATCATTCTCTGAAGCACAGACCTTTTTGGCACAGGGTGATCTTAACACGAGGAAGATATTTTTACTTCTCACCATAAAAAAAGATGATACTGCTACACATTGACCATTGTAAGTCTTTACAAACTGCAATCACATTCACTTCTTCCACGTATGTGGAGGGCAGGAAAAGAAATAACAGTGGGAAATGGAATTCTGGAAAAACCTGAAACACCGGAAGTTTTCTCAAGGCAAAAACACAGTTTTGGCCAGGTTAGTCAAAATGCACCTGCAATATTAATTCTACATTTCCTGCCCTTCAGAATGGCTAACTGCATGATGATAGCCTTCTTTTAACAGCGTCACTGGAATATGATTTAATGCTAGAGAATTTAACTAATGATTGGTATGTGAGAAACAGCCTAGTCAAAGGCCAAAAATATTTTAGTAATAGGAACTGACAAGAAATAGTTGGACCAAAGTAATATGTAATCATGAAAAACATACTAAAAACTACATATTTATTGTACATGTTAAAGTAAGTTTAGCACATTTCTCATAACAGAAGTTAGAATTAAACAACTGTACTATCTGGCTGTACTTACCTTCCTTTCCTATCATCGAGGAGCAAGAAACCATTCACTTTTCTCTGCCATTTTTTTAATCTCTCTCATTTTTCTATGGCTTACCTCAGGTAGTAAACAGTAACAAAGTACATTTGCTAGTGAGTGTGTCAACTTTAAGAAACACATTATTGAACAGGCTGAACTAGCCTTTTTGATCCTTTCTTGGGTCTTTGGCCATTGTAGAGGGGATGAAACCAAAAAAGTGCTGTACTACCAGCTCTGGCGTTAGAAACTCTGGCAGTCCTCTGACCCAAAGGAAATACCTGGTCTTCAGGCATAAACGAACGATGAAAGGATAGCAAACATTTGCTAAATAAACAGATGACCTCCCAAGTAATTAATATGACTGCCTTAAGTGAATACTAGTCCATGGGGATTAGCCCATTTAACATACCAAGATTAACATCTAGCTTTCTTGAAAGTTGATTAGTTATTTGTAGTGTGGTATTGGTCATCACAGACTAGTCTTTGCTTAAATTGACTCCCAACGGTCATTCAGCTATGTTTTATTTGCAGCATATTAACGCCAGCCACACAATATGCATATTTTGGTAGCTGGAGAGGCAAGGCTGACTCTACTTGCCTCGAATACTGTGAACCCACCCATCAGTCACAGCATCTGGCAGTTTTATATGTATATCAGTCCTAAACCTGACGCCAATAGAGTTTCATTATATTGCATGATCAATCATAACTTAAGAGGTAGCACACCTCAGCTATTTGCAGATTAATTCTACCAGAAAGGAACTTCTGCTCAGAGGTTAAATAAATCATGAAGTATTTATAACTCACTGCAACTACCTCAGCCTACATAAGTCCAGTCTCATCTGCCTGTTCATCTTCAAAATAGACACACTGAAGTGAAAAATTGCAACAGAAAAGAAGTAGGGTGAAATTAATTTTGCCATCTGTAAGAGGATAAAGCAAATAAAAAAAAATCTAAGAAGCACAATAATCATGTCCATATTATTCCTTATATTTCACATATACTTTGTGTTGCTTTCCCCTCCCCCCCAAATCCAATGAAACCAATTTGAAAGTCAGGGGCAAAATCAGGTTTTTTTGAGACACGTTTATCATCTCCTCCTCTCTGCCACCAGTCCCAAGACTGCAACAGCAAAACTTTGACATAAGATCAAACAGAGGAAGAAGAAAAATCATCAAATAGTTCTTGTAAAAACACATTTGTTTTACATTTTGTTGCTTCATTGGATATCACTTAATCAGGAGCCAGTCAGACAACTCTCACTCTAATGATTTTGCTCCTACAAGTGATTTCTTTACTGATCAGGAGTCTATTAATATCAAATGGACTTTATTATTGCATTAATAATTCAGCAACTCCCACAGCAAAAGAGTAAAAAAAGAGAAAAACATCCAAGTAAATTCCAGTCCCTCTACCAACCTTCCTGCCCTGTTTCTTTCCCTCCCATCATAAAACATGACAGATTTGTTTCTTCCCCAGTGTCAGGATTTTTTCAATCTTAGAGGACTGCTAGTGGGCAGAAAAGATTAGACAACTTGAGGATCTTATATTCCTATGGAAATTTCTGTTTCTAAGGAAAACAAATTTCTGTCACCTTTATTAATAACTGTTCCATGGAGCTGCTCAGCTTCAGTGTTTCTAAATGGCTTATAAATCAAGCCAAAGTTCATGAAAAGTCTTGATTCTTTGGCCCTACATCAAGAATCAAGAATAGAGCTGCAGATCTTTCTGGAATGTGTACCGTAATTCTTGACCGCAATTACAGAATCATCTTAAAATAATTACATTTAATGAATTATGTACGTAACATTTTTAAAGTAACAGGCTGCATTTTACACACAATTCAAGCATCATGACCTGCGTCAACAGATTGTAACCCATTAGTTCTCAGTAGTGGACAAGGCATACTGTACATTAATCTTTAATGATAGCAAGAAAGAGCCAGAAACAAAGAAAAACAAAAATGAAATGAATGCATCTACATGTGTTTTCTTCATTTATCTTGCCATACTTCACTTGAAAAGTGTACTGTAATACTTTAATATACTGTAGTATGGGGGGTTTTTTTAACACAATAACACTATTGCAACACAGATTCCACTGCATTATTTGGCCACTAAATGTTTTTCCAGGAAAAAAGAAATAATTTTGCATAGATTAGTGGAGCAAAAAGTAAAATTCTATTGACCCAGCTTTATTAAGCTTTCACTAACTAAAGCCTCTCTTTCAACTGCCACTGTCACGAGGCCAAAGTCAGGAAGAATAAATTTTAAAAGTAACAAGGCTCAAGGGTATTTGGTGGAAGAAACCAAAAGCTTCCATGACTAGTAGCCATCCTTCAACAAAACAGCTACAGCTTGTCTTACTCCACTGTTATCTCCAAAGCCCTCTACAAAGGACAAAGCTGGTGGCCTTTCCCCTGCCAGACCCCATCAATAACAGCTTTTTGGCACTCTGCTGACTGTTTGTGTCCCTCAAGAGCATGGACTTGAAGTTGTGCCCCCTCCAGTGAAGCAGCTGACCCTCCCACAAAGTTTGCATAGCATGCACGCCGCTCTATTTTCATTCCCTCTGAAATGCTGCCAAAAGCGGCCACAGCAGACAGCGTCCCAAGCAAACAGGAACAGCGGGAATCACGCCGCAGTTCACAGCTATGCAGACAAAACACCGTTTGCGCATCACAGCAAAAGCGTCTCTTCACTGGAGATCCATGGTCCCCATCCCAACCCAAGAAAGCAAGACCCTTGTTCACGTTGAGGCTTGCATGGACATGTGTTTGGGAACCATCAACTGCTGCATGAGAGCAGGAACGCACTTTTCTTTTTAAACATAACATTATCTCCTATCTATACCATTCTCTGAAAACACAGTATGGTTATACAGAGTCAAAGTAACCTCTCATAGCATACAGCTCTGAACAACAGGAAAAACTATGAGGTTTTGCCAAGAAAAAGAAGAATTCAGAAACAACTGTGCTTCCTTCTCTTCCCGGGGTCTGTCTGCTCTTTTAAAAAAATTTTAAGCAAGAATATAAAGTATGATCAAAAGTCAGAGAGAAAACTGCCTTTGTACACAATTTTTACTATATTTACTATTTCCTATTAGACATATTTTCTTTCCTTAACAGAGCTATTTTGTGGATGAATGGTGAAACATCAGGCACTGATATTTTCCTGTTTCTATTTAATACAACTGAATGCTTCCAGCTGCAGCTAACAGAACTCACACACCCCATCTCCCTAGTTGATCATAATCAAAACCAAAAATCTCCAAACCCTCTTTTCTCTTACAAATAATTTACCAAGAGGCAATATGCACATACCTAGGGCACAACTGCATGACTCTAAATAACCCCAAGTTCACTTGAGCTGTTTCTAAGTGCATGCTTGTATTAAGCCTAGATTATAATATATCTGCAGCAGAAAGTATTACAAACCTTTAACAGCTTCTTCCTCCATCTATGCCCTTATACATGTATGTACAAGCTGGGCAAGTTCTTCTATTGCTAGATTATAACTGATACTGAAATGACCTGCTCCATTCCAATCACATTAAATATAAAATCAATTAACACCTCCTCTTCTTTCACCTGGCATTTGCTCACAGTGAAATTTAATATTGATTCTGATTATTCTTAACCTTAGGCTGCTGATCTTCAGTTACTTTTCTGGATGTTACCCAGTGTCCATGACATGCAGAAGCCATCCCTGAGGTGCATGTCAAATTTTGTGGCTATTAGGCCATCATCCATTATGTTCTAGGGCAATGACATTCTTCGCCAGGAGGCAAGTATTGCCTTGCTATCTCTGTTTCTCAAGAAACTCAATTTTCCAAAGCTCACAACTTTCTTTGAGTTCCGTCCCCCCTCCCCATTGTCTGCTTGGCTCACAGCAGGTTTTGTGCGTGTGAACTGAACTCCTTACAACCCCTGCCTCAACACCAGTTACCCTGTATCCCACCCCTGCCATTCCAGGAGCTTCTGAGCTGCAGCATCCCTAGGCCCCCCCAAAAAAAGTGAAAAAGTAAATTTAAGTCAACTGTCTCTACATCCCTTTCCTCTATTATTAGTTTGGAAAGGACTAGCTTTGACCATGTCCTGCTTTTTTTCTTGGAACATTACAGAACTGTAACCAGGAAAATGATTATTAAATAGGTGATGGGAAGTCTTGAATCTTCTTTGCTTAGCATCCTTAATCACTTTAAAAAAAAAGGAAGATTTCTATCATTCCTCAGATATTTTGACATCTCATGCCATTGTCCCTTGCAGATGGTGCTAAGTGTAGCTCATAGGAAGCTGGAGGATTAAGAGGCAAAAACTGCCTATTCAGTCTGATTTTGCTAGAGCTATGCACTGTGAATTTCTGCCAGGATTGTGTGATAGAAAGCTGCATGGTCAATATAAACAAAATCATTTGAAACAACAAAGCTGTGAGGGAAAAATTGTATTTACTAGCAGGTATCACACAGGTTTAATAGAGGTCAATGATACTCTTGGATGTTGTTACCATGGGGAGGCTCTCAATGTGGTAAGGAAACAATCATTTTTGGTGGATATGACTGGCACTGGAAGGAGTGGGAGTTCCTAAAGAACTACTGTAGGGGTTGCAAAATACTGTTGCCACTTACTGCCAACTACATCTTCACTAATCAAGATCAAAACAATCAAAATCCAAAGCAAATGGATGTGTGTGATATTTTATTCCCCATCACTTTACATCAAGTGAGGCTCATACATGCCTGGGAACAGTTTCATCTATATACAGGGCAATGCTTAAAATACAGGATATTTTGCAGTTTTCTCAAGTAATGAATATTTACAGTTTTACAAAAAGAAGAGCCTTTAAGCTGATTTGGTCATTGACCCTGACTTTGGACAGAAATGAACAAACTTTGGAGGGTTTTTTGTTTGGTGGGTTGGTTTGGTTTTTTTTGTCTGTTTAGACATAGCATTTGATAGTACCCAACTAACTCTCCCTTGTGGCTGATGACAGGAACATTCACTCCCACAGATACAGCCACAAGGCTCAAGGTTGGAGGAGCTGGGAAGGAAAACACTCTATGCTGATGTGACATGAATCTTCCCAGTTTCAAACTGACAGTTATGAAATGCCTTCCACAGAAATACTGTAAAAATGTAGAAACATTATTTTTCTTTGTATATGCCATTAACATAAATACCACCAAAAAATACAAGAAGTGAGACAGTTGTCTGAGGCAGCAGGGACCCGAACTTGAAAGCCCAGCCAATCTCCATGCTGCCATGCAATAATGATTACCTTTAAAAATACAAAAGAACCAAAAATAAAACCATTTTTTCCACGTAAAAAGAAAAAGTTAAGGAAATTTTTTTCTTTCTTGAACCTTTTGCTCCGAGATGTACATCACTTTTTTCCAGCTAAATCATACACGTGATCTGTAGGACATTAATCCCTTGTACACTGAAATGGCTCCCATTACTTGTAACCTGTCAGCCTCCTGACCTTTAAATGCTTATTTCACAGATGTTGCAAGATGATCAAGAAATATCCCTAATTTATAGCAATAACCTGTTTACAGTAACACCAGATGAGTAAAATGGAAGCAAAAAGACAGAAACAAATGCTCTCAAGACTGAACACCAAAACAGTTCTTCCATATAAACTGATCCCCATGTATCCAAATATCTGACACAGTGAGAAGATAGGTTTCTGTCTGAAATATTTCTCCTACCAGCAGTCCCTACTCCCACACAAAGAAAGGAAATACAGAGTAAATATGCATGCATACATATATGTATATACACACACTAAAAACAAATACCAGAATTTCTAATTTAATTCTAGTAAGAAACCAAAGATTTCCCTTGGAATTTTGCAGGGACCACATCACATGCTCTAACAGGGCTGTTTGTAATCAAGTGACATATCAAAGCAGTTCAACATCAGACACAGAGGTAAGCAGCCTTAAATGTACGCCAGCAGCAACCACTTGCTATTCTGAAAATGTGCAGCACGCTTAAGGAAAACAGAACAAGTCAGGAACAGAGAAACTTTTCTCAAAGTTTTTCCACTATTACTTCTAAATAATGACCTGCCAGGTAAAAATTACCTCTCCAGCCTTCTTGCTTTGTAAGGCTATCTGTACGTCTTAAATGGTACTGCATCATACAATCAGTGCACCGAAGAGACAAAACTGCAGGGCTTCATTGCCTGAATGATCAGCTTTTAAGGAAAGAGCTTTGTGGAACTGAAGAGGTGCTATGAACTGAAAGTTATTAAAAGCAACAACAATGGTAGACAATAACTGAAAACTGACCACTTCACTCAATGACAGCACATCTGTTAGAAAATTATACAAAAGCTGAGTAACTCATATATCATGTAAAAAAAGTATAGCTACTTAACAGAAAGAATGATTGCTAAGGGCTCCACGTAAAATCACATTTACAAATGTCATCTAGATGTTCTGCTCCAAGGATCTGAATAACTGGAAAACAGTGTAAAGACTGCCCATATGTGTTTCGTATCCACTTCAAAAGAGCATTTTGAAGACAGCGTGACTGACACTCAGCCTTCCCAGGAAAGAGGACACCCCACTTTGTAAGTGTTCCAATATCAAGCCAAAAAACCCTCCAGCAGTAGTTACAATAGAAATTCTGAAGTGAGTTCAGTTACATACCTACAGATATAAGAAAGTTACAGTAGCCTCTTTTGAAAGTCCTGTTTGAAAATAGGCAAGAAAGATTATGTTCAGGTGTCCTCAGTACAATTAAGATATGTGCTATACCTTTCTAGAAGTAGACCTCTGTGGTCTAGGCATGAACAAGGTTGGGTGGGTTGTCAAAAGCTTATACACAATAATAAACGAAATGTCATCAGCTTCTGCTCAAAACATGTTCTTGATTATATAGCTGAGAGGAGCCCCCAAAAACTCATCTCATTTAGTTTCTTTCACACCACTGGTACATGGAAGCTAAACACCAAAAGATTAAAACATACCACCAACTCAGAAACACTCTTCCACAATACCTTCAAGAAAAGAGCATGGCAGGAATTTCTTTTAAGAAAGAAGGATTTCTAAAAATAGATGCAATTTAGCTATAGGAATGATAAAAGTAAAATGAATGAGATGGAAGATTGAGGGCTGGTAAACATCCAGACCTAGGAAAAAACTCCTCACAAACAGACAAATACAGGCTTAAATGTTACTGTGCTGCAATATGAAATTTTAAATTATTTTTCTTAAAGCTTCTGGGTTGTGTGACTGCTGAAGATAGGGTGAGACTCTACAATCACTAACTCTGGAAAAACATCATTTCTTCTGTTTTGCTTTTACTTGTGTTTTTAGATCATTATGGTTTGACAAAGTATCAGTCTCTACCTGTTTCTTAATAGAATTTTTTGTGGAAAGACAACTGTTCTCTCCCTACAGCTTGCATCCACTTAAAGGGGGGAAAAAGGAAACCCATTTTATGCTATATGGTGAAATTCACCTAATAAAATCTCGTAGTATTTCTGGGACTTCAACAACTCTCTAACTGTTCACCAAGCAGCATTTACTGATCCTATTAAATTCTCTTTCTTTTGTACTTCAAGCCAATAACAAGGCAGATTTTAAAGAAAACAAAGAAACAAAAACACTTTACACAGAGAAAACAGCATACTCTGACCAGAAGGGTAAATCCTGAACACCCACAGCCTCATTAGAACAGCCCAACATTAATAGTTGGGCATTGCAACCAGGAAAATTTGCATTGTGGCATTCTCCAGCCCAGTGGCCAATTCTCCATTGCCCAGTGGCATTCTCCAGCCGAATTTACAAGACTCCCACAAGCTACCCAAGAGTTCTACAACAGAAATATTTCAAGGTTACTAAAAGAACTAAATTATTCATTATTAATAACCATTATTAATAACCATTATTGAGCAGTGCCCTTTTCACCTTTATTTATGAACCTAGTTTCTACAAATATATTAGTTTATTGTATTTAATGAAGTCTGTCTGGCAAAACTATGACTTCTGTGTAAACAGTTGCCTTGCAATTCATTGCATGTGAACTGTCCTTTAAGGCACATGAATGTTTCTCCATTTAGACAAGGTTTAATTAAAAATCAACCCACACAAACAGCAAAGACTACATATTACTGTGTGTATGCACACATTCATTTGCTACTTACAGTGTCAAGATAAGGAAGAAAGCTCCATGGACTCAAAATATCTCACCAGGTTACCAAAGGACCTAATCCCCTTGGATTACCAAGTCTGGCAAAGTGGGGGAAAAAGCCCACCTGCTTACGCCGAGTAGTGGATACAGCCTGGGTAGCTACAGCAACTAAATTGAGAAAGCGCATGCCAGTTCATGGAATTTCAAACTTTTCTTAAAATGGGATTTTTATCTGAATTTTTATTCTGATTCTTCACAAAAACAAGAGCTGTGGCCTGAAGAATGGGAATGAGGTCTGTGTGATGAAGCTACTCAGGAGCTGGATGCACGAAACTGCATGAAAGCACACAGGGTGCAGAAGGATGCCTGGGCACCCACAGGCTACTACAAAACTGGTACCCTGCAAAGGGAGGAGAAAGCATGCAGAAAAAACCCAGTATCCTTAAGGTGAGATACAAAGCTGCTGGGAAAGAGAAGCAGCAGGCTTTCCTACCCTCAGGAACCAGAAATCTATGGGAGGACAGAGGCAGGGCAGCCTTCTTCACATTAATGAGTGGTCATACTGCACCCCATGAAACACTGAAGTAGTCCTTCATAATCATGAATTCACTAGGCATACTTCACAAAAAAGAATTACATAAACTTTAAGAGGAGAGAAAATAAAAACCCCCACAACAAAACCCCACACAACAAGCCCAGTATACAGATCTATTGACAAAGACACTCTGAGATTATTTTGTAGTTATCAGTCACACTACATCATATCGGCCCCCCAAAAAAAGAAAAGTTTTAAAGTACAAAATTAGAATCCCTAACTTAAAACTCCAATTCACATCTATAACATAGCAATGTCAAAATTACCATCCCAAAATGCAAGTGTCCTTTGCACCCCAAAACCCTCCTAATTCAGGTGATTCATGGTATAAAACTCAACATCAACATCATGGTATAAAACTCAACAAACTGATGGGTGTGGAAGACCCATCAGTTTGCTTCCTCTGTGTAAGATTATTACATGCTTAGTAATTTCCAGCACTGTTAAATAGTAATTGCTTTTTAATCAGTGCGACAATATTTGATGCTTTCACTGAAGAATGCAAAACCATATGGAGAACTGTCAAGTAAAGCTGTAGGATTTAGCTGAATTCACATCAAGCTTCATTTATGTATATGAATTTATACATAAGTGAATATATTTATATATGGAGAACCTAAAGTGCTCCATATATGTTATATTATCAATGTTGATGTCAATGAAGTTTTCAGCCAGATAAAGTCTGTATGTGTCGTCACTCATGTCGGACTATTCTCGACAAGTCTGTTCCTCACTACTCCAGAAGTGAACTGAAGACACCCAGCAGAAGGGCTCTGCTACATCTAAGTAAGGATATATCATCCTGTCTTTATACACTCCATGTACAGAGCCAAACCAAGAAACTCACTTGTTCTCTCAGTCTGCTAATGTCCCTGAAAAGCCATCAGAGAGGACCACCATGTAGCTAGCAGCTGTTTCTTAGACATCTCTAAATGAAAGATTTTCTCTTTTTTAAGGTATAGGGATGATAAACACGATGAGAAATATTCTGAAGAGTCCAAGGACAGTGGGAGGGAGCAGAAGACATGGCTGCACTGAGATACATCCAGCTGCCGAGCCTGCGGGTGCATCTGAAGTAGACGGACAGGATGAAAGATTAGAGAAGGTGTTCCTGGGCTGGATAAATTTGGGTGATGAGGGAAGTTTGCAAAAGTAAATCAGAAAAAAACATGCTTAGATAAGATCAGGTCTAGAGGAAAATAAGACAAACAGGGGAATTAAATCACAGTTGAGATCTCAGAGATGTGAAGAGCAAGTAGAAAGAAAAGAGCCAAAAAGACAGAAAGAAGTCTGTCTTTGAAAGAAAAGCAGCATTATGAAAGAAAAGCAGCATTAGGTCTAGTGTGAAAAATTATGAACAGCTAGGAAGAGAAAAGGTGGCAATGACAATGGCGAGTGTGAAAGCAAATAGTCTGACTCCAATATAGTAGGACAAATACTAATACGGAAATTGTATATTGCCATACAATTTTCCAGTTCCCCACAAAATCTAAATCTGATTGGGAATCATTCACGCCACAGCTAGGAGAGCCTGAGAAGTAAGTATGAACATTACAAACAACAACCAAGTAAAATGTACTGTCTCTTCCAGGGATTGTCATTTATAAAGGCTCCGAGTCAGATACTCAGAGAAAATGTGTGGTAAGCAGCAGCACCTCACTGGTGCAAAACAGACACTTTCCTAAACTCAAATGCAGCCAACTTTCCATCCTTCAGCAACCAAATGCAAACGTGATTGCTGTAGGTCTTGAGCAGGGCACTGTGGAAGATAAAAATAGTTCTGCCTACAAGATACACTTGTCTCTACAGGCTCATAGCACAGCAGTTGAGAAGCACGAGGCGCACTTTCCACTTCTTAATAGAACATCAAATCACACGCTCAGCCACTTGCAGATTAAAACTAGCTGTCTTACAGCTGTGCGACTAGTGATACGATTAAAGGAGCGCATAAAATCCTTGTAAAGATACTTGTCAATTTGGGATTCTCCAGACACAGCTCATCCCCAAAAAAGCCACAGCGCGCAACACATGGCAACATGAACAACACAGCAGAAGAGAGGGGAAAAAAAGACTGCAAAATGCCTATACCTAAACTAATGTATATTGTGAATATGCAAATGTTTTATTTCGTATCAACTCTTAAGCAGCATACAGGGGGGGAACATGAGAGAATTGAGCTGCAGAAGGTTTAGGAGAGATACAGGTGTTTGAAATAAAAAAGAACGGCTCTCTACATGTTAAAGTGGAAGAAGAAGAAACAAGAGCAGACACCAAAAAATGGGTTTTCGCCATGCTCTTTCCAACATGCATGACCTAGCAACTGTAGGGAATGCCAAAATTCATTTTTTTGGATCTTGCTGAAGTGCTGTCAACAGCAGTCCAGTGAGATAAAAGGGCACTTAAAACTGCAGTCACACTTTAAGCTTACTAACCATTCTGTTATTCTCCGATAGTTTTCATTTTATTATGGAAATGTTTTCACATGGAAATGACTTATATGTACAAGGAGAAGCCTCTCTCCTGAAGAAGATGATGGCAATACATCAAAGAAAACCCCAAAGAAAGCATCTGGTTGCCCAAAAGAGCACAGTATGTTCTAATTCCCTCTTTATTTTATTTTTCCTGTTTCTTTTTAATGGTAGATACATACAGACAAAAGAAAGGAGTGGAAAAAACACAGTGAGAAATAGTAACAAGGAGCACTGCAAGGAAAGAAAGGTTAATTACAGCACAAGAAAAGATGCAAGGAATGTGAAGAATGTCAGCAAGTAAATAAATCAATAATCTACAGTCATCATCTACATTCCTGAACTACCTTGAAAGCACAGATATCTGCCCTTAACATTCCTGACAAAAGTAGGGATTTTCAAGGAAGACTCCCCCCAGCAGCTCTGTTTCTGCCAGCACCCTTGTGTCAACAGCTGATTACAAGGGAACCTTTCCAAAAGGAGCCTGTACTACCTCTTTTAACAGTTTTGTTAATACAAGCTTGTAAATACCTTGGACCAGCTGAAACATTAACAAGCCAAAATTAGCGTTGTGATCATTGCACTTAGTTGAAAAAAACCTCAAGGTCAGTGTCAAAAAATTGCAGAAATAATGCACTAGATCCCCCCTCACCACCACCACCTCTGCTCTCTAAAACATACCCGAGCCCAGCAGCTCATACAGAATAAAAGCACAGATCAATAAAGCCAGAGGACTAATGTGGTTTTACAGATTTATTTCTTCACAATGGTATCAATATAATATAAAGTAAGGGTCTTACGAAGGAAATGGAAGCTGAGCAATAGAGACAAGAGGACATAAGAGTCAGGACTTCTTAACAAGTTAGGAACATTCCGTATTGTTAATGGGGGGAAAAAAACCTGAAAACCAAACAAACAAAAACCCAAACCAACAAAACAAGTATACAACTAAAATCAAGGATATGCCATCAAGTAACATGGCACAACAGAAGTGGATCTGCAGAGCAAAATAGTGGGTGTTAAGAACCTTACTGACATCCACCCTGTACACATTTCAGGGGGGGTTACTTCAGACTAACTCTAGACTGGTCCTGTGAACTCAGCATCCACTAGAGGTTGAGGTAAATAGCCTGGTTTACTTTCATCCATAAAAGGAATCTAGATCAACCTGTGGTACAAACCAAAATACGGTAAATGGAGAACAACAGAAATTCTACTCAGAAGTGTAATCCTGAGCCAATGCTAACACAGATTTACCTGAAGTTGCAACATGACTTGAATGCTATATATATATAAAGTCTTGTAAGTCCAGTATCTAACTACCTCAAACAAACAACAACAAAAAAAAGGGATAGGATGATTCCACATGAGCATTATTGCTTATACGACCACTTTTGTCTACAAAACATAGCAGTAATTCTCCAAAAATTGCTTTGTCACACAAAATAAAATGTACAAAACCCACAGAAAATCAGCATACAGAGTTATTTCCAAACTGAACTTGCTTGGCTTCATGCATGCACAATATGCTTTTGCAACACTTGCTTTTGCAAATGAAGCTGATACAATACGATTAGGCAGCTGGGAGCATCTTTTCATGTGACTCAAGAAATTTCTTAATGCTTCTATGAAGTGTAGCAATTAAAACAAGTCTGTTTTCAATGCCATTCTACTGCCAAACAGGGGGACTCCCCCCAACTGTCCACATGTATTCAACAGACTTTACAATCATCTTTGAAGTAATGGATGCACTTACATTAAAAAAAAAAAGAAGAAAAAGAAAACCTACTGTACCTGTATGTTGTTCTTCAATCCAAGCTTGCAGATACATGAAGAGGAGTAGACCAGCTACTCCAAACATCAGTACAGACACAAAGACTTGTCTTAGGTTCATGACCCTATCAGAGGGCTACTCTTCAGCTTTCAGAAGGATGCATAGCTCACTTTTCTGAAGTTTTCAGTGTGCCTGCATCTTCTTCAGTATCTTCCCTGAGACACCAACCTGGAATAGCAAGAGATGGAGCTAGTTCTCATGTTACATTTTTATTCTTCACCAGAGACTGTGTAAACAGCATACTATATACAAGCTGGAGCTCTTACAAGCTATTACTTTCAATGCTTAGATTTCTGTTCACAATCTCAACTATCCTTCTACCCCTGGATGAGTTCCAAGTCAAAGTGTTTCTCAACGTGGCTGCAGAGACCATTCCATCTCCACACCACCAAACATCACCCGCTGCCGTAATGGTGGGAGGTGACACCCCAAACAAGATGCCCGAGTGTCACACCAGTACACCACTGCCCATCAACCATCACAGCTGAGAAGCTACAGCAGCAGCTGGAGGCCCCCCAAGTGGCCAGGTTGCACCCCAGTGCTGCAAACCCCCTGTGATGGGCAACCCTGAGCCTCTGCTTTTGGACCACAAGACCCTGTGTGCCCGAGGAAGCATGCCTGCAGTCACCCCCACAACACAACAACTCCGCTCACAGTGCCTTGGCATCAGTTCAGCCTATGCTTTGGCGAGTCATACTCTGATGTTTACCGTCAAACATGAATCCAAGTTGAGTTTTGCAGGGTTAGGGAACGTCAGCATAAGATGATATCAGTAATGCAGCACAAAGGGAATTAATGGATCATCTTTTTGCTCAGCTATTTTGCAACATGGGACTGACTTATCAAGAACCCAGTTCTTGCCACTAAGTTCAACAGAAATGAGATCAAATGTAAAACCTTACCAAAAAGATTACTTTCTTGCACAGCAGGGGGGCCAGAAAAAGGAAGTAATTTACCTGATACCCTACACCTGCCACAAAGGGGCCATAAAATTCATTTTATAACAACAGAACATGGAAGACACTGTGGATTCTAAAAAAGCCAACTCCTTAACCTGAACCAGAATGCATTCACTTTGAAAGAGTGTTACTAGAAGCTGAAGAGCAGCTGTTGAAACTCGCCTGCACAGCAAAAGACAAAGTGTTAAAATTCAACACAATGGACACCCTTGTAAGTGCATATCTGATAGAAGTGTCTGGTAGACTACCACAAAGAATGCAAAGAAAAATTCAAGCTTTGAAAGGAAGACAGGCTACTGAAAAATATTTGAAAGATAAATCTTTTGAAAGAACAGAGCTAAAGTACACATGCATCCAAATAAACAGAAAAAGAAAATGCAGGCATTTAACAGTTACTCTGAAATGTACATGTAGTGCATGTGCCACAAGTTTGTATTTTTAAATAACTCAGCACTGTTACATTTATAATTGCTGAGTTTCTAAAAATACACATACATGTGAGGCTTAGCAGGAACTCCCATTAAAAATAGCTGTTGAATGAACAAAGTAACTATGTTAGAAAGAGACAAAAGATTAAGAACAACAAAACTGTGTTCAGAACTTTACAGAATTTTTTTTCCAATTCTGTGCCATTAAAACTATACACTTCTCTGAAGCAAAAACTTGCCTGCAGAAAATGTAAACCAGAGTTTAAATATTAATCATTTTATATGTAATTGTTCTGTAGAAGACAGATAGGTAGACATTAACAGAATGTAAGTTCTGTCTGAAGTCTTTTTTGTATGGGTCATGAAGTATCTGGTTCGAACCTGGAACGTGGAAGGAAGGTGAGTAGGTGCTTTATTCCATCTGGTTCTTTCTGCCTTGATTCTGCAGAGCTGGAATTTCCTACACATTATGTACATGTACCTGTTCACAGCTATTGTGATGATGCACAGGATTGGAAGGAAGCAGTGAAGATTGGGCAAAACCAAAGAAAATGCTTGGGAAATTCTCTGTGAAATGACTTTTGCAAGGGTGTGGGTAGTGGAGCCTCCTTTCAGCCAGCCCTTCATTAGCTGTTATCACTTGCACCTTTTCCTACAGCGCCCTCAGCATTGTCAGACTTGCAGGCTTCCTTATCTACGCTAAAAGGTTTACTCAGGTCTTTGCACCTAACTTCAGTTCTGCAGCAAATGCACTGTTTGCACGTCTTCAGAAATCACTCTGCTGACAAGACAGAAGCTTCCCAGCATAAGCAATCCTTCAAGAACCCTTAGTCAAAGGACCAACGAATACAAACCTCTTCTGTTTTCCCCCAGACAGAAGCTGTGTTGTTCATGTAACAGGACATTGACAGCATCTGGATTAGGAAAAAAAGAAAGCCAAATAAATACGACATGAAGGTCTGAATGAGTATCTTTGAAAGAAACAAATTAAATTGCAGGTACTAGAAAGCAGGAATCAGTTTATTTTCCAAAAGTTGTTGGGGATTCAAAACTTTCTCTCATAATAAAAAAAGCGAGAAATTCAGACATACACAATGAATAGTGGCATGCTTCCAAATAAGCCCGCTTTTGTGGTTTTGTCACTTGTTTCCATCTCTGACTACACAAAACTCTCACATTTTCAGCCCTCCTTTCTGAAAACCAGTCTCCTTGAATGGGCAAGAAAAGCTTTCTCAGGCCACATGGATGATGCTGAAAGGAAAGTATCTCACACCACATCTCCATGAACATTTCCGATACATGTAGGCTGGCACTGCTTCTCTCTCCAGGCACTTGCTCTCATCATCCCTGCCTGCCCAGCTCTTGCTGCCACCAAGAGGGCTTACACACCTGCACGGTACCATTCAGAAAGCTCATCCAGCTAAACAGTGCTCCAGAAAGAAGGAATGGGTACCTTACTGCCAAAGGAAGTCAGGAAACACTGGTTTAATCAAACTACAGCCCACAAAGGATTTACCCAAGGAATAGTGCTGATGGTTTTTCCTTTAGCAATGCCAGCCATCACACACATCCATGATGCATGATGGAATAGGATATACAGCTGACCTTGCCCAAACACCATCATGGTTGCATGCAGCACCATCTACAAGCTCTGCATCATCACCTTTCAGATGCACAGTAAAATCAGGAGCACTTCCAAGCAATTTAATCTGTGAATAAGAAAACAGATGGTTTTTCTACTAAGGTAGTTTCAGTTTTGAGTGGACAAGATTTCCTAAAAGGAAACAGCAGTTCAAGGTGCATTTTTTTTTAAACTACCAAACACACCCTAAAGCCAATTTACTCCACCATCACAGTCACTACAGTTATCTTTGTATCAAGAGTTTTCATACTGCTTGCAATTAGTTTAATTTATTTAAATTTAATTTATATGAAACTGTATTCTTTGTTTATGTGTTGGCTAAGTTTTAAGATTCATTTTAAACAAGAGTAACATTAGTTTTAATTAAGACTACCTATTTAAGCACAGGTTAGATCCTAAATACATCAAACCCATCCAAAATCTGAGGCTGTTCTGCTACCTCACAAGACTTTTAAAGGCTTTTCAGCTTGAATAAGTAGTTTAATTTATTCAACATAGTGATTTGTAACCCACATATGAAAAAATGATAGCGACATTAAAAAAAAAAGTCTGTGTCTACAAGTCTTCTACTAGAACTTGAAAAATGGCCACACAACACTGACAAATTTGCTCCTTTACTATTAAAAAGCAACGGTCATGGATAACACTCTCTAGCGTCCTGGCAAAGAGAAAATGCCTGCAAATATTCTTTAATCAAGATGAATACTCTCTCATGGCTGTGAAGGAAGAGCCAACGAGCAATTACTTTCAACCTAAGTATTTTCAAAAGAGATCAGCTGTATCCAGACAGAGGTTCAGCATCCCTAGTTAAGCTGTAAATCTTTCTCTGCTCCTGGACCTGGGCAACATGGCTCCACTGAGTGATAGCTTGACCATCCTGCTGGATAGGATGTTTGCTACAGGGAAACAAAGAAATTGCTGTGTCCCTCTCACCTATGCTGAACTCGATTCTTTCTTTAGCCTAACCTCCCCCCCATCTCTTTGGGAAGTATGGACCCCAATGCCCCATCCAGTTCAACTCAACTTCATAGTGACCCACGCACCCCAAAATTTCAAGTCCTTTTGAGTATTGGAGAGCGATTATTACATATTGTTCTCATCCGTCATGGAGAAACAGCTAATCTGGCAGACAAAAACACTATGTGCCTTAGATGACAACACAGACCTCTTTGCAGCAAAAATGTAGAAACGTGACAATTTTCTAATCATTCACTTCTGAGGCCAAATTGTTTAACACCATTGTCAAATTTAAGAGTTTCAGGAATCCACATTCCACTAATGTAAAATCCTTGCATTTTTCCCATTGTGTTTTGGGTCCAGTTCAAAGAGGCACGTTCCTGTACAGGGCCAACACAAGCAATTGAAATAGCACAGCCACCCAAAAACAGGGAAGAGTGCATCTCCTGTTTCTGGCATCATTCCTCATTTCAGTACATCATTCGCCTTTCTCTTCCTGGCGAGCAAATACACCTGCAGCTGAGGAGAGGCACCTCCAGCACTTGGGTACTATTCATGGCTTCCTCCTATTCCAGACCACACAAAACCAATGGCATCTGGTCACAGTATGTTTGGCTAACTTAAGATTCCCTTGCCGCTATTACCCTCACCTAGTTTCAAAATCAAAAACATACACAAACAAAACATTAGATTGCCTCAAACTATTTAGAAACCTTTATTTTTAATTCCCCTCTACCTTTTTTCCTTCACCTGAAAAAAAAAAAAAAGATGATCAAGATGAGTGGTTAGCCAGCAGAATACTGATGAAAAAAACAGGTACTCTTTATAATGGTCAAAGCATTCATATTACCGTGGGTTACCACAAATTCCCACCTGCTCAGCATCTCCTTAGACACAACTGAATTAATGAAAACAAAATGAGAAAAAGGACACAGAAAGCTACTGCAACCCCACACGTTTTTTTTTCTTCCCTCCTTCCTTCCTTCCCCCCAGAAGCAATACATTTTCTCATACCTCCACTGGTGTATCATGGCGAGACAATTTTGCACCGAGGAATGTCCTGCTGGATGCTGGCCCAGGCTACTTTCGGCTCAGTCAGCAGGAGGAGGCAAGGATATCTTCTCAATTCAATGCCCCCCCTCCTCCCTCACTTCTCATCTGTTAGCTTGTGTCCTACTTCACGCGTAGGTGATCCTCCAGGATCGCCTTTCCGCTGTCCACATTTCAACTTTCTGGCTTCACAACAACTAACATAAGGCACAGCTCCAGCTCTTAACAATGCTTGCACAGTTCCTCATATCAACCAGTGCTACTCTTTGTTCTGGTTTCTTCCAGTGGTTGCTAGGAATAATCATACAACATTTGCAATTTTCCCTCTCTAGCAAGTTACACTGAGTATTATGGTTGGGTGAAGTCAAACCCTTTACAGAAATATGAATTAAGTGCGTAACCAGATCACGATAACCACATTCGGTGCTGCTGAGAAAGTTTGTAGAAACAAAAAAATAAAAACATCCAAACAAAAAACCAAACCAAAATTCCCATAATGTAGCCCTTCATGTCTGCAGGAATCTAATGGGGCTATCGGGGAGGGGGGAATGGTTAGGAATCTGGCAGGCCTCTTGTACAGGCTGAGCGTCCAGAGAGCGCAGCGCAGTGATGAGTTTCTCTCCCACCCCATGATAAACAGTATTTCAGTACCTGGTGCCAAAGAGGGCAATACCCAGCATCCAGGTCCACTGGTACATCAGTCCTGCGGACACCTCAGCAACTTCTTCACCTGAAGAGCTGCTTATGAGAAGGTTGTGTTGAAATGTAACTGAAGACACCATCTGGCCTGCACAGCTTTGATCACTGACAATAACAGAAGATTACTACCTACCAACCTTGCAAATCAAGTTAAAAGAATTTTGTTAGACTTCCATAAGACAAAAATAATAAAATGTTTTGTATGAAATACGTAGGGATTTATTTTCAAAGGAAGGAGCTGTTTAAACAAAGCGAGCATCCTTCACTCACCCACTGAAAATCCTGAAACAATAAAGCCCCTTTAAATAAAAGAGCTTAAAAATTTAAAATTTCAAGAGCAGTCAGGAAATTCCAAACATCAACATCACCAAAGTAACTTCCCACCCAGCCAAGTTGCACATATTTAACATTTTTCTACTTCACTCTCCCTTGTTACATAGCAGACAACAATGTTGTTATAGCAATTACGTTTTGTTATTAGCGCACTTTATAGCATACAACATGTTATACAAAATTAATAACCTGGCAGAGAAAATATGGTTTGCATTTGATGTGGCCATTTTAATCTATTAAAGTCACGAGTGCCTCATTATCCTTTCAATATATTTCCAAAGAAAAACTTATTGTACAGAAGCAATAGATGTAAACAAGACTCGTTTCAGTAAAGCAGCATATATTGGTTTCTGATGCCATTAAATCTTTTCATAGAAATTGTACTAGGTGACTGAAAGCAGTCCACAGCACCTGCATTGCTTCTGAGAACATGCACAAATACAACCACTTACCTGGTCCTGCTCCTCAACCATAAATCCTACTGAACTTCAGACCATATTAGTTTAATCCACACAAAAACCCTCAGCCACTTGTAGGTTAATTTAAAGCTGCAGTTCTAATAATTATTCTTTATAAAGAAAGAAACAAAAGCTATACTTGTGTTAACAACAGATAAATGCAGAGTTGTCCTACCCATGAGTATGTAGGTTAACACATCAGCCCCATGAAAAGTTTTGCTTGGTTAAAAAGAACAGAGAAGACACTGCAGTACTGAAAGTGATAGGTTTGGAACTTTACCAGTTTACCAGAATATTCAATACCAAGGGTTTCATTCTACAGCTGCAGGACATCTCGCTTCAAAAAGGAAAAAGTATTATTCTTCTTCATAACAGTTCCCAGTCAGGACTGGGGGACCCTACTGCACCTCGGCAGACAAAAGACAGGTTTGGCACGCTTAGCTCTTACCTGCCTGAAGCACTGCTTGAAGTCAGCGAGCAGTCCCATGGAAGTCACCTGGATTTTGGGAAGTTAAACAACAACAGGGCTCACCAGACAGCGACTTGATGGCTCTCAGTCTTCTAGCAGGATTGGAAGTGGACTTTCTTCCCCCGTTTTAGACGGGTGAGATTAGGAAAACGTCTGTGTCAATGCAAGATCTTCCCTTTTTTAAATTGGTGAAATTACACGATCTTGTTTATTGACTGCAGTGAACCGAAGTGTTATCAGCATGCCAAGTAGACCTGCGGTCTGCCCCAATCATTCACTCTACTGCTTGAAAACACAGAGGCAATACTAGCCAATTTTTTATTTTGGAGACGGACGTGCCCTGAATGCCCGATTCCCGTTGTGTGACGACGGGGGGTGTGGGGGGGTGAGGAGTCAGCAGAAAAGTTGGTCCTTCCGCAGAGCGCTGCCTCAGGCGGTGCCGCAGCGGGGTTCAGCATTCCCCTCAACTTTTGGGGGACGCTCCGGAGCCCCGGGCTCCCAAGACGAGCCGCAGCCCCCCCTCAGAGCGGAGACGACCCTCGGCGGCCGAAGCAGGCGCTCGCCCCGGGCCACCCCGGTTCCCCAGGGGCGGTCAGCGAAAACATACCGGGGCGGCCGCGCTGCCTCCTCCCGCTCCCGCCGGCGTGGAACTCCCAGCGCCCCGGGGCTGGGCTGGGCGGTGCCGGCGGGGCTGCGCCGGGGGAGCCGCTGCTTGCGGGGCCGGGGAAGAAACCCCGCAGCAAACCCGCCCCGGGTGTGGGCCCCCGCCCCGGGTGTGGGCCCCCGCCCCGCCCCGCCCCGCCCCGTCCCGTCCCGTCGCGCCTGCCCCCGCCGCAGCCCCTCACCTGCCCGCCGGGCGCCTCTGCAGCAGCGCCGACACAAACTTTCGCCGCCAAACTTTGGGGCCGGCCGGGCCGGGGAGGGGCCCCCGCCTGAATGGGACACACCACCCCCCCCCGGTGCCGGGCGGGTGGGTCCTCGGCGGGGGCAGGTAAATGCAAGGTTTGCTCGCCCGCCTGCCCTGCCGCCGCTGCCCGTGCAAAGCCCGTGTCATTGCGCGGAGAGCTGCACGCCCTTCCTGCCGCCGAGCGCCCGTGAGATTAAGCGCCTTGCTAACAGGTTTTGCTTGCTGTTACATATGCAGAGGTAGGCTCTCCCCGTGCTAGCAAATAAATGTATCATCTAAGCTGCCAGGGAGGGGTAACTCATAGCCGGAATTAGCTACTAAAACACCTAGCGTAAAAACTTTATTGTCGTCTATGGGAAACGGGGTGACAGAGAAAATATTTAATTAGTGCTTATTAGCACTTCATATGTGCCCTGCAAACATTATCAGCTTATTGTGACAATAGACCGGCCATGTAGATAAATTACATTATCTCTCTTTAACGGGCACATCGCGTTGCTTACATTTCTTCAAGGAAGTCCTTGAAGAAATAAATAGCTCTAGCTCTTGCTAAGGTGGGGTAAGCACAGAGGAGTTCTGACTTTCCAGAGCTGTGCTCAAACCACTTCTATCCGGCTCTCTCCCCTTTAGGCATTTCGCTGCAGGTCTGTGTCCCTAGAATTACCCCAGCACTTACTTTTCAAACACTCCCCGAGTCGCTGCCCCATC
Organism: Ciconia boyciana; assembly: GCF_034638445.1. Lineage (NCBI taxonomy): Eukaryota > Metazoa > Chordata > Aves > Ciconiiformes > Ciconiidae > Ciconia > Ciconia boyciana. Next base: position 50,463,215 of record NC_132935.1, on the reverse strand, counting down.
ACTCACTTATGGCATAAGCCCTTTCTTGGAATAGCAGTAACGTAATACTTCACTTTTTTACAACATCTTTTACCCTAACAGGTCTCAAATCATCTCATGCGCTGTTACAGCCAGCGCACAGGGATTGCTTCTCCAGCCAGCGAAGCACAACCACCTTCGGCGTGAAGCTGAACATCGCCAACCATCTCAAGACGGTGGTTCAGAGCAGACAGTAGAAAGCCGTGTGCTGCTCTGATTTCCAGGAGGGTTTAACTAAGCAGAGTGTAATTACTCCGACCAGAGCTTAGACGTTGGGGATAACACATGTTCATTGAAAAGTGCTCCAGGATCTGAAGCAGCCACAGGCAGCCAAGACCTGTGCGCAGGGATGTTCCCTATGGATTTCCAATCCAAGCACTAAGCCATCCTGCTCCTGCTTAGTTTGGGTTGTATGAGTACATATAGCCTCACCGTCGTGCTATAAATTTTCTCTCTTTTGTCTCACTTAAGGATCTCCCTAGTCACAGTTCATTATAGAGGCTAGGAGCTCAGAGCAGACCCAGGGAGCAAAGATTTTTCCTTTAAAGATAACCATGGATCCACTTTTAAAGTTCTGGTGAGTAAAGACTATCCCTCGCACCTGTAGCTTATCTGGCTCCCTAGTAGAAAAAAAAAGGGGAAGAAGGAGGGAGGGAAATAGGTTTAACAGCAGAACATGCCAGTTGTTTGCTATTTCACAAGAGTTGAGCATGTTTTGCCTTTTAGACGACCTGGCAGGCATGTGATACTATGATAACCATATGCCCTAACAAAAAATGCAACCTCAGATTTAAATTACAGACCTGTTAGTCCCTGATGGCCAGTGAGATTTTAGAGAAAAACAACATGCCTACTGAATTTTAGTTTCCTGAGGTAATACACTCGGAAGATTGTAATGAAGGTCACTGAAGCTTCTAATAAGGTTATACAGATTAACCTTCTGAGTGTTGTAGATTTAATTTCACTCAGTAAGTACATGCTGCAAACATATTTCTTCAGATTGATCTACTCAGGCTGTACCCATCAACTGATTAAAGTTATATATAACACTGAAAATATCACATGTCTTGATTTTTTTTTTCAGATAAAGGAATAAATTAATTGCTTTGGGATAAAGCCAAGTCTTGGTTTACAACTTAATAAAAAACTCCTGTGCATTTAGTTTATATAATACTTGTTCCACCACAGGTTCTTCCAGTGCAGAGGGCATATTCCCACTATGGATTTAAGAATCTTTACAAGATTAAAAATTCAACATGCAGGTGAAATTAGACACTGGATTACGAAGCTCATCAACTATGTAAATATAATCAGCACCTTCTGAAGCCTGACACGTAGCAAAAAAGAAACAAATTATGAAAGGGTGGCGGCAGTCTGTCTGTGTCAGCGGGGTTGGTATGAAGCCAGCACCTGCATCAGAAACCCTATTCTTGGCAGGTTTCTGCATGTTTCCTAGGTCTTCTGGTAGACAAACAGCTCAACGGTTAAAGTAGCAGAGTCATCTTCTGAAAGCAATGGGGCAGTGGGCCGGCTGGTGATGCCTCCTTGCAGTAACAGGAGTAGTCAGAACAGTTCGAGAAGAAAGATAACAGGTCATGAATTGAAACTGAAACCTGCCAAAAATTACAGGTCAATTCACTGAAATAAAAACAACTTTACAGTAAGACCGATGTAGGCTCTGTAAGCACGTTTTCTGTGTAAATTTTCAGCTCAGCTTAGCAGCAACAGTCATGGAGGAAAGTTTGGTGTGGAGGGTAGGTCACAGTTAGTTACCCACACTCACAACTGCTTCTCTGTGGACCGCTTGTGCACACTGTGTAAGCCCCCTAAATCCCCCGTGGGCGCTTGGACCATTCCCCCACGAGAGATGGGATGGAAACCACGTATGCCATTGCTCTGAGCTGTTAGGAAACCCCTCGCTCTTGCTGAACTTTCCACGCAGCCCAGCTTTCAATTTGACATTTTTCAAAGTTTACGGCAAAGCTAGTTCAGCCACCTACACAGATACCCTCATTTCAAGGAGTCAGAAGTTGGGATTCTTATGTTTAAATAAAAATTTCATACGAAAACCATGACTCAAGCAGCAGCTGTGACAAAACTGTGCCTGTTTGGCCTGATCCTTTTCCAAAGGGGAAGGATTAGACCTTCAGAAGGTTTTTTAGATTAGGCAAATTCATTCCAAGTGCCATTATCATTTACTGCAGTGAATTTTGGGATGGGCCACACTGGCACAGTTTCAGTGCTGTGTGTTGTATATCAATATAGAGCCGATTAGACAAACCTTTGGTGATTAAAAGCATTTTATCATGATGAAGGTGTCTTTTGCTCCAGGGCATAAACCATTCAGCAAGTAGTTCCATTTTATTTCCTTGAGCTTTTTTAATTTTCAGCTAATTAGCTAGAAATACACCACCTACAACATGCTCCTTTTCTCAGTTAGGAGGCTAAAATTTGCCTCCACTAAGCATTGCTATGGGGCATTTGCATGTTTCTTTAAAAAAACTGCTAGCAACTTGGTATAAAATTCATTTGCTCAGTAACTGGCATGCTGAGGTAATTATCAAAGCAAGTTGTGTGCTCATTCAAAAATATTAGGCAATTCAAAGTGTCAGTAACAGTTCTTCAGCTATTGCAAAGTTTCATTTTTAAGAAGTCTCTAAAAACAAACCCAACCCAACTTAAACACTTCAGTGAGTTAACTGTGAAGCTATTTTATTCTAATGGGCTCCTGTTGCAAAAGATGGCTGAAAGGAAATAGTAGCTGTAATCTTTTTTTCTGAAGGTTAGTGCGTTATCTTACTCCAATTCTAAAATGTTCTTCAAATGGCAGCTACTGCTCTGGGGGGGCTGTGCTGCAGGGTTGGAAAATGCATCAGGATGTCCTGAAAATTGATTTTCTGAAAAAGTGTATTCATTCTGCATTTAAAAGACTGGTGAGGGCTTCCAGTCACAGGTGTAAATGGGAAGGCTAAGATTAGCTTCCCTTCCCTTACTCCCTCTGCCCTGGCACTGGGTAAGCAAGGTGTATGTATGTTCTTATGCTATTATATGATGCATTTATGTCTTAGATTAAAGTATATCCAGTTTTGCAGTCGTTGCCTCTATGCCGTCATGCACGGAGGTTTTCAAGGCAAGACTGGATAAAGCCTTGAGCAACCTGGCCTGATCCCCCAGTCGTGTGCTGGAGGTTGAACTACAGGCTTCCTGTGATCCCATTCTATGTGAGTTGTCCTATGCTGTCTTTCTGGATAGCCCATCTAAAAATCAGGAGGTCACACTTTCACCAAAAATGGTTTCATCTCACTCCAAAAATGAGATTTGAAGACTGCTACCCTACCACAGCATCGCAGACCACAAATGAATGAACAAGGTCCTTAACTAGCATCAGAAGGCTTTCTGTTGAAATGTAGTTTGTAAAGCAAGGAGGAAGTTCCTCTGAAAGCCTTAATCACTTTCATGAGAAAATTCCAAAAGAGGTCTGTTTTTCCAGGCCTTTTGAACAGTGTTTGTAAAAGCTATGTAACATTGTAATTTGTAGTTTGCCTAGTTCTAGAGAAGGGGAAACATTTATCTTTTTTCTGCCAAATAATGCTTGATTATGGTACCTCCTGGAAAAGAATAGCCTATTGTATTAGAATGCCTAGCTGGGAGACAGTTTCTTTGGTGTTTCAGTTATTGGTATCAGGTGTTCACACAAAATTAATTGTGAATTTCTTAACTGTTTGATTTAAATGCTTTAAAGGCATTCATAAAGATCTTGAAGGATATGTTCTTGTCTTTCATGCTTGTCTTTCAGTTTTGACTGAAGGAACATTAGCAGATCGTCTCTATCCTTTCTGTGAATGCTGTATTCCTCAGCTATGACTGACTGCTCTTAGGCATTAGACTGAAAAAAAACCGACCAAAACCCCTGTTAGAGCAAATTTACTGTCTTCTATATGACTACTAAATGTCAGAGAAGTAAAATCTGAATATTGTGCTTTGGTCTCTACACATCCCCTGAATGTGAGACAAACAAAATTCTCCTACTCCCCACAGCACTCTTGATAGTAGAAAGTTCTGCGCTGATTCAACATCTGTTGACAAGCTGTCTGTATAAATCGACAGAGAAACGAACTGATACATGAAACTGAGCATGCCTCCAAAGTGATTCACAATCTGTTGAAACAAGACACCATACCATTAAATATGTAATTCCAGTGTTCTTTTTCCTCTTCCATCCTAAAATACCTGGAATAAAAAGCAGAAATATGGTGACATGACAGTCTGGCAGCTGCCCTGAAGCACAGATAAAGGAGGATTGAAAGAAATAAAACAGTATAGAGTTGTCTTAGCCAGTGTCAGCATTGTACTACATGTTGAATGTTTGCATTGCTTATTAGGACCAATGGACATATTTTGAACCCATTCTGACAGCCTGGATTCAAACACTGAGCAAATTATGACATTATGGTATTCATATGTGCCAGAAAAAAAAAGTTACTGAGAAATTCTAGGGCAAATGAGGGTGGAAAGTAGAATAAAGACTAGGCAGACTGACAACCAGACACTATATAATAGGAAAGAGACAGAAAGAGAACTACATATTTTTTTAAAAACAACGTACTGTGGGCATTAGTCCCAAGTGTTTGGTCATCGTGTAAAGATTCACATATGGCCAAGTATCAGTACTGTCGTCTGCCTTTGCACCTCTGGAAGGTATTACTACAGGGGCAGTCCAAGGAAAATGAGGTCAAACATTCTATACTGGATGTAGGATGCATGCTGGCTAGCCTAAGATTTGGAAGCAATTTCACTGCTCATCACAGACTTCCCTTCAGCTAGAAGTTGAGATACATATAAAACAAAAGATGGCTTTTGAGGGGGCGTAACCAAGAGGGGGCTATTATTGCCTGTTTTCTGCCAAAAATATTCTCGCAGCTGGGTTTTTAGATGAAGATATTACACTGAGACAATGGTGATTGCTCTGGTGGGGCATCTTCTTTTAACTATAAACTTTTAGTCTAATTACTATGCTAATGTAGCTAGATCTGTTGACAGTATTTGATGGAGTTGACCGTCATGTGGTGCTGTTTTGCGTGAGATCTAGCAGGGTGGATAAAGCTGCACATCTCATTCTCTTATCCCTCCTCCTAGCCGGATCGTTGTTTGGAATTATTCTGGTTCTGGGAACATTGTCGCATATTAAAAGCTCTTAGTTAAGATTGGGAGATGAGAGTCAGCAGCATCCATGGGCAATTAAACTCTGTTTCTTCATAATAGCATAATCAAGCTTTCCAAACACTAAAGTGCATAACTTTACACACTAAAAGGAAGAGTAGCCTGGGAAAACAAAATATGCCTCTAATGTTGAACTGTTCAAAGAGGAGGAGAACTGCAAGAACTGTTTCAGCTCAGGCTGGGAACTAGGCTTGGAGCTATTCTTGAAACAGGGGTGACAGCAGAAAGTTCTCTAGCCGAGGGGATTTCCCTCCTGTCACATACCCACAGCCATTTTTCCTGCCTTCAGGCTCCGCTGCTGCAAAATGCTGTAGAAGAAAGTGCAAGTGAATGCCATGGTGGAGCCCCAGGATCATAAAATCCTAACACATCTCACAGGTTTCCTGCTAATTTCCCTTGGCTCAGCTCAGCTCAACTGTATATAAACCATGCTCTCCAGGATTTGGCTTACTTTCTCTCTAGTAATTAGGTTTCCCAGGAAGATTTTTCATTATTTTTAGGAAACTTTTCCTCATAACCGATCTAGTTTTCCCTCATTGATTTCATGCCCTTTTCTTCTTGTTCTTTTCCCAAAGGGCACAGAATAGCTCACTGCCTTCTTTGTGGTAACCTGTTACATGGTAAATCATTGCTTCCTACTAAGGAAACCACTACCCAGAGCAGATTGTTTCCTTAATAGGAAGCAATCATCCTTTACCCTTTGTTTGAATTCTGCAATGAATTTATCTCACTCATGAATTCAGTGTAAGCCACCTTCTTTCTGTCTCTGTCTCATTGTAACCTGCTGAACAAAGGTGGTTTTCTCAAGGATGCTTTAAATAACCCATTCTCTTGGCCAGGGCTTTCTTTAGATTTGTGACTACTGAACTCACTTTTTCCAGATGGTATCATAATTTTCCATCTCTCCGTCTTTGGAATGAAATTTAAGAATACTTGATAAGTAATTAGGGACAGATTACAACCTTCCGCAAATGCACTTGTGCAGTGCTTTCATTGCTGGAGACTGTTATTCCACATCTGGAGTGGGGAATATGATCTATCATCCCACCCATGAGAGAATCTAAAATAATTTTAGGGTTCATCTTTATGTAGGAAAACATCTATGTGTGCAATTAAGCACTTGCTAACAACCAATGGAACTGTAGCATAATCTCAAGTGCCTTTCCTAGTACACACCTGATCTGAGCTTCACAAATAGAATGGTTGTTTATATTTATTTTTAAGTGTTTTTTAAAAAATGTGTCCTTGGGAATTTAATCAAATTTTGGAAATGGAAAAGCTTAAATATTTTTGTTGTTTTGTAATTTTTGGGATTATCTTAATTACTATGGGAAAACAGCTAAAGAATAAACAAAGCAGCCTGTTATTCTTTTGTTTGCTTTAGAAATAAATGCTCTACTTTGTAATTATCCCTTTAAAGCTAAATGCTTAGGTACAAAACACATTGTTTAGGAAAGCTTTACAGTCATCATGGCAAATATTTGACAGTACTTGTAGAACTACAGCGCAGATAAAACTGTTTATTGCGTTATTTATAAACTGCAAAGTTCTTGGTCAGTAGAGATTGAAGTTTTTTTATCTGAATGTTAGCCAGGAGAAGAAACTGCAAGAAATGTGGGCCCTGTACACACTTAGCATCCCTCACCTAACATTTATGGGTTGTCATCGACCACATTTTCCAACTACAGCTGTCTTAAACTATTTTTGATCATGTACGTTAAGGTCAACACATGTTTAAGTCTACATGCATACATGATGTTGTATACTCTTTTGATTTATAAATATATTCGTATGTTCCTTTGTTTCAAATTTGCAGATCAACTAAAAAAACCTGAGCTTATGAAACCAATTGAAACTTCCAGCAGTGAATTAAAGTAGCAGGAATTTTTGTTTATTTTCCTTAATCTCTTTCACAGACATCAAATTGATGTTAGGTACACAGTTGCTGCTTGTGTCAGTGTAATAAGACCGACTGCCAAGCTTTGTGTTCAAAAGCAAATAAATGGAAATAGTCAGGATTTTCAGGATTGTCTGCTGTAAAAAAATCTCATATGTTAGGTAGCTCACAGGGTAACCATTATTAGCAAATCCCATTGACACCCTGCTGTCAGAGGTCCATACAGCACACAGAACCCAATACATTCTCTCACTGCAGTTTGGATTTATTAACCTAGAAGTCCAGAGCTCCACAACATGAAACTCGGCTCCTATTGTGTCTGCAGCCTGGGCCACTCCAGAGTTTTCACCTGTGATTGCTCTTCTCACCTCAGGACCTGCAGAAAATTACTGCTACATCCTTTCTTCCAGGTGGAGTAACTAGCCAGCTGCTAGCTGCCAGTTGTGAAACAACAGATTTTATGGAGGACTGCCCCAAAATCATCAGCAGGGACTAACAAGATGGAAAAATTCAGGCTCCCACTGAATCACCAGTCTTACTATCACCAACTGCCAATTTACATGGTGGGGGGGGGGGAGGGAGATGGGAGAGGAGAGATGTTTTAGTAAAGGGATTAAATTATATTTATCAAATGAGATAGGGGGCAGTTTGTCTCCAGATCAACTTTTCTTTCCAAGCGTCTGCAAACATGCTTTTAGAGTATGTTTTTTAATATAAGGGTAGGGTAACCCTATAGAAGGTTGGAGCAAATGAGTTAGCAGCATTTGCTCAGGTCTCCTTGTCCTCAGCAAGTGTATGCATAGTGCTGTAATACTATTCTGGGGCCACAGGCTATAGGTATGATTTCCGTTCTGCCACCCTACCAGCAAAATGGGGCCTCTCATTTAGCTACATCAGATCGTGGCTTGCAATTGATGGATCAACTTCAAATAAAATGTATGAAATTCACCTTATGACATAAATGGATCTTGTATCCAGCACCTGCCTTCATTATGCTGCATTCTCTAGCAGCTTCTTGTAAAGATCGCATTATATAGAAAAAAGAGACTTCTAAGCCATCAAAAAGGACTGAACGCAATCCTTTAAGAAGATGTTGGTAGTATGAAACCTAGTCATTTTCAATAAATGAGTTACAACACCTTTCAGGTATTACACTTGCCCCTGAGCATCCTTTTGCCTTTCTGCATTGTTATCATCCCACTTTCTGCTTCAGTAAGGTCTTTTTTTCGCCGATCCTAGTGTTAGAAAGCCAGAACCACCACCATTACCTCTATCACCACCATTACCTCTATCACCACCACCACCAAAGATGGGATACTTTGACAGGAAAAGCTGCAAATCAACGACATGCAATTTAATATCTTGAAGTGTACAGATAAAAGGAGTTGTCTGTCCTTTTAATGTATAGTAGCTTTGGGTGTATGGGTAGGTTGAATATTCAGACAGAATGGCTTTTCTTCTAGTCAACAGGCCCACAAAGACTGATGCTTCATAACATGAAATTTTCCTCTAAATGGGATCATGAAATATCCTGTATTCCAGGAATGCACACTTTTGCATTTGAGATGATATTAATCACTGATCAGAGCAGGTCAACAAATTTCACATTTCTGATTTCCACTGCATACAGTGATCTTGTAAATAAGTGTAAATATTTGCAAGTATTTACACACAGCTATTGCAAAACCTATGGGGAACGCAAGTTACAGTAGTGGTACCAGTTTACAGTGCTGGGAAATTGAGATCCTGTTGCCAACTAACAGCTTCTAATGGGCACAGGTAACACATTTTGTTCTGGCATGTCTGTGCTCTCCTGCACGAGCATGAGTAACTCTCATGTTAATGCTGCCAAAAACTTTGGGTTGAGAGTCCTGAAGGTAATGGTGGCTGTGGCTCACTCTCATCACCCAAGCCAATGCCCTCCTCCACATTCACAGAGGATGTCACATTATTTCCACAGAGAGTATGACAGCCACTGCAATTCCTTGCTTCTTCCCCTTCAAGCACATCTAGATTTTTATCTGCTTCTTCCAGGACTGTTTCTCAGAGGGACTGTAAGTCCTGGAGATGCTATGGTTATTTAGAAATTCCCTTTAGCTGTTGTCAGTCCCTTGCTCAAGCAGCAGAAGTGCAGCTCCTCAGGCTGTCTTCGACCAGACAGTAGCTGGCCAGGAAGCCGGTGTAAAAAGTCTGGAGCTTCCCACTACACCTTAACAAGCCCCAACCAAATGCTACGTGCTTGGAGGAACTGCAAGAGAAAAGGTGTTTTATCTGTAAATAACTAACCCCACATTTAGCTATACCTGTGTAAATCTGCAGGGACTCTTCTGAGGCTGATGGGGCAGCTCTAGAGTTACCTCATTTAGCAGAGCCCCATGTAAAAAACGGGTGTATGCTCAGGAGGACAGTGGCTCTATCTGAAGGTTAAGGTACGCAAAAACATTTCAGGAGCTTGAGGAAGAAAATTAGTGTGTGAACATGAAAACCTGAGGAAGGAATGTAGAAATTAATTATCAGACCAAGGGAAAAACAAAGCAGCATGCAGAAAAACAATTAGTAGTTGAAAATGCTCTTGAGTCCAGTAACCTTGGAGAATGCATTGAGCTAGTGATGGTGGTTGCTGTCACTTAAGGCAATTATTGGATATCATATAAACCTTTTTTCAAACCAAGACAGAATTGTTTATGTTTTAGGAAGCAGCCATCAATAGTGAAATTAAATATCTGAATGAATGCAGGAACATGTTCTAATAAAACGTGAAGGAAGTGATCAGGGAAGATTATCAGTCTTGTCAGCCTGATATTTAGCAGTGATAAAAAAAGCAAGCCTGGTGCCAATGTACTTTCCTTTTTGCAAGCTGAGCCTATCTAGCATAATATTAAATGGCAGAGACTCATAAAGAGTTTAAGAGCTTCTCTGCAGGATGGAACTGAAGACATGCACAAAACTGAGATTTACACTAGATTATTAAAATGGTTTACTCTTAATGCCAAACCAGGGCATCCTGGGATCAGCAATAACTTCCCCTGATTGCACAGACCAGCCTCTAGTCACGCAGTTGACCTGAATAGGAGACTGATGAGTTGCAAAGAAGTGAGGCTTTATACTCTGGCCTAAAGAAAACAAGACCTGACCAGCCCAGGACAGAAATGCAGGACCCACTTGCAATGCACTGATCTTTTTTTCCCTGTCCCCAGGGAACAGATGAATGATGGCAGTGCCCAGCCACAAAATGTTGTCTTGGTCTGGAGGTCCCCAGTACAAATCCCCATGCAGGCAGCTGAAAAGGAGGTCACTGCTTGCAATTACAACCTTACACTGTACCCTGGATACAAATAACACCCAGCGATAGAGTACGGCCTCTGCCTGCTACTGTAGCTCAACAGATGGAGTAGCTGCTAAGCTTAGCTTCCAGGATTGAGAAATGGATTTTTTGTTTTATAAGCAAGACTATGTGCAGATGAACTGAGGATCACCTACAGATCACAGAAATAAAATCTATTACTTAGCTTTTTTTTAGGTCAACATACTGCATGTTACTCTCTTCTCTCATCTCTTTCCTGCGTATTTTATTCCAGAAAGTTGTTTGTTTGCTTTTCTCTCATGCTCCAGAGCTGAACTTCAGCAACTGAAATTGGTGGGCCTTGCTCAGAAAGCTTCCTAAATTTATTAATGCCCATCTGTGATGAGATGCCTTAAGACAAGTCGCACAATGTATTTGCATGTGTTTTCACTTTTTCTCCCATGCTTTTATTGTAATCGTTCACGCTCATCTTTGATGAGGTGGCTCAAGCCAGGTAGTAAAATATATTTGCATATAATTTCACATTGTTTTTCTGTGCTTTTATTGTAAAGTGAGATTTATATTAAAAAACAAAAATAAAACACAGAAGCTTGTGTCAAAGTTTGTGTCAAAGCTCCATTGTGAAGCTTTGATGCAAACATCTGCTTCTCAACACATTCTCCCTGAAATCTCAGAAGGTCATTTCAACAGCTTCGGAAGTTGCACACTTTGTACTTAAATTCTTACGTCTTTCTTCAATCACCCAAGTTTCTACCATGAGGTGGTAACCATTTTAGCTACCGTCTTGACATCTCTAGGCCCATTATAGAACCTTATGCAGTTTTATTATAGACTGGGCTCCAAATCCCTGAAATACCAACAGAACAATTTTTGTGACATGACATCTTCAGACTAAATCTTTGTATTTACCTTAATGATTAGCATAAGTATTAAAGCAGTATGCCTGAGTGAATTTTTTGTTTGCATGAAAAAAGCTGTCTCTGTCTCTATCTGCTTCTTTGGTTTAAATTGACATTTTTCCTAAGTTGATCAGAACATTACAATTGCTTATCATGAGTCAAATTTCCATTATTAAAGAAAAAAATGTAAGTAGGGTTAGAGAGAGCTCCACGTGCACCGGGTAGAGACCACAAAGGGAGTGTAAGTGAAAGATGTGACTGATTCATAATCTTAAAAGTATAAAACAGGTTGCCTTCTGGATGTAGCCATTACAATTTATGATTTCTGCCAAACTATGTATTGATTTCTCTGTCTTAAGAATCAGCAGCTTTCCCTGCTGATTGAATTCTAATTACTCACTCCATAGTTACATTGATTTTAACAGACTTCTGGACAATTTTGTACCAGGCTGGTTTCAAATTACACTTAATGAATTTGTCATGACTATCAATATAGAAACTTCCATTCTACAGCAACTTTAAAAAGAAAGAAACTGCTTTTCCTCCCTTCTGCATAGGCCAAACTCACCCTCAGCTTGTACTGTGGTCAGCCGGAGTGGTCAGCTGGCCTTAGGCTGCACTACATGACGTCTGTGGGGAGAAAAGGCAGAAAAGAACAGCTGGTTTTGTTTGTCTGAACCCCATGAGGAGTCTGTCTCCAGCAAACTGTGATTAAATTAATTGTACAAGTTTTTTCAAACAAAAATTCAATCAGTTTCCCCTTACTTCATGTATGGGGCAAAGTCCCCCACCAACAAACAGGCCATGTGTGAAGCGTAGTAAAGACTAACAGCAAAAAGTTTAATTATAGCTTTTTGACCTGTGCACTTTGGAAATATTTGGCTGCAGCCCATGCGTGTGTGTCTGTGGCGGAGAGACATGGATTACGCATCCAGGTGCTGCTTAGGCGCTCTGGGTCCGCCTTTACGCCCTGAAGCCACGGGGCATGGGTGATGGGCAGTGAGGTGCCCGGTCCAGCCACCTGGGACTGTCCCCAAACCTCTCTGCCTGCTCCCAGGGTCACTCCCTCAATGATCTGTCTTCCTGCCTGCCTGCCACGTGTACAGACACAGGCATTTGCATAAATCAATACCACAGCCCGACTGTTTTACAGTTAACTTCAGGGGATCCTTTTTGGCCTCATGGTTTTATTTCCATTTACCTTGGGCAATGGCTCCCTACTCTTTTGAGTTATTGCTATATAAAAGAGCATTCAATATTCAGTCAGGCTGAAACCTGCTGATTACATTCATCAGCTTTAATAAGATATGTTATTAGATCTTATTTTCTTGAATTATCTATAGATAAAGATATGATCAATGGCAGCCTTTAAGTATTTCCAAGTCAATATTTCCAGAAATGTTTTCATTCAAAAGAGCCTAGAAGTGTTTTACAACTGAAGGCCCAGATTCTACTTGCAGGCTTTATTTAGGCTTCCTTTTCTTCCTTCTGAAGTTCATTATATTTTGGATGCAGCAGTTCTGGTGCCAAATGTGGTTGAAGCAGTAGGATATCTACAGGTCCAGACCACATCTGATGTTTTTATTGTTACGACTATATCTAAACTACCGGACGCAGAAGTACCCTGGAGTCCTGTTCATGGATGCATCTCCCCTGTGATTTCAGGTGCATGTTGGGATGAGACATGGACATGGCCCCATCCGCTCCCACCACCGTTGTTTCCATGGGAGGGAACCAGGGTGTGCAGAGCCCAGCTGCGGTGCGCCCTCACCACTCTGCCCTTGCCCTGCGCCCCAAAGGGACCCGGCTCCTGCCCTGCGCCTGCTGCCCAAACGAGATGGACTTTTACCTGCTCTCTGAAGGAAGAAGTGCAACTCCAGAGTATAATTTTCAGTGTGAATGGTAGAATTGTGGGTGTGTTAGAGCAAAAAGAAAGAAATGGAGAAAACCAATTAATTTAAAATCAGGCAATGATTTCACAGCACATGCCTATCGTGCATTCAAAATCACTCACTTACTTACTACACATACCCATTCTGGCAGTGGCATACAGAAGTTTTACTGCAATGACAGGTTTTTTCTTTTCTAATGAGGAAATGAACAATGAGTTATCCTCCTTTAACGCTGCATGTAGAGAACAATTCCAGTAGGCAGGAGAGTTAGATGATTTTAGATGTTATTTTCTAAATTATAAAGCTTCCCGTGGAGATGAACTTTCTTACAGTCTCTGGCAAACTATCTGGTGATTACTCTGATAAGAGTAGTAAATGATCTAAAAATATGTACATCATCTTTTGAAGGAGAAAGCAAATTAAGACAGTTCTTTAAACCTGAAAGCTGAGCGGTTTGTTCTCTGTTAGGATAAACACATCAAGTTAGGGTTTACTCTGAACAGCCTAACAGAAAACAATCTACATAAATAGATGAAATTTTATCAGGCAATGAATAAAAGATTAAAACAGAAAATTGTTTTTCTTTAGTTTCTATGAGGACTAAAAAGAGCAAAATTACTGGGCTATTTCTTTCCCCTTAAAATCTTTTTATAGATAATGGTGAACAGATGATTCCTTCAAACTTCAGTTGCGATGAATTCAAGACAAGATAATATCATCATCCATCTTCTTGATGAACCTCATCATCTTATCTTCAGTCTAAATCCAGGAGAAAAACTGAACAAGCCATGCATCTACACATCTCTTAATTTAAAAATTACAGCTGAAGGTTAGAAAATGTTTAAGGTCAAACTTCTAAGCTACCATCTGGAGCTCATTTAACAATTGCCAAGAACATCTGCCGCTACTGTACATGCCTAACACAAAACTTAGCCAACTGTGGTGGGTTGACCCTGGATGGACACCAGGTGCCCACCAAAGCCGGTCTATCGCTCCCCTCCTGTGATGATGTGCTCCCCCCACCCCCCCTCCCCCAACCTTTATCTCCCATAACCTGGCTCAGGTGATAACCACCAGTGATGGTCTAATGGATGCATCTGGTCATGATGTCATCATGGATGCATGAAGGCTGCTCTAAGTGTATTCGGGAGACAGATAACAACATAATAGGCAAGGGCTATTGTGCAATGTGCCCACCTAACCACAGTGAAGAAACTAAAATCTGTGGTCGGCATGCAAATATGACTATAAGTCAATCATCTTACCCCCATAAATAGTGAGCAGCCCAAGAGCCCCTTGAGCTCTCCAGCACGGCTGCACGCCAGGATCTCCCCTGGAGTAGGGACGCCTCTCAAGGTTACTACTCGAGGTTGAGAGATTCCTTGCCGTAACAGATCCTTGGTAAGTGACTAATAGCATGCTAAACTTTGAAATCTTAGCTAAGTGATATAAAGGATTGATTGCGCATATATAATCCTTTAGACATAAACCATTGATCAAGTCTGGGACTAGGACTGGATCCAGCCACACCTAGACTCCTCTCTGAGAAGGAGCTTAGAAAGCAAGGGGGTCCTTTCTGAATCTCATGACTCAATGGGAGGGTCTCCCTGACAGTTTTGTCCTGTCCTCTATGCAGTAAATAATCAAGTATACCTTGCCATTGAATCTTGTTAAACCACTATGACATTTACCATTGAACCTTCTTAACTCACAGTTTTATATCAATAAAGTATATTTTTGCTTCTCTCTTATGAGTGAAGTGCATCACTCTATCCATGACACCTCCTCAGCTGGACAGGGGAGAGAAAATGTAACAAAAGGCTCGTGGGTCGAGATAGGGACAGGGAGAGATCATTCACCAATTACCATCACAGGCAAAACAGGCTCGACTTGGGGAAAAAAAATTTAATTTATTACCAATTTATGGTAATATAAAATTTAATTTATTACCAATTTATTACCAATTTATTACCAATCAAATCAGAGTAGGATAATGAGAAATAAAAATGAAATCTTAGAACACCTTCCCCCCACCCCTCCCTTCTTCCCAGGCTCAACTTCACTCCTGATTTCTCTACCTCCTCCCCTCCAGCAGCGCAGGGGGACGGGGAATGGGGGTTGCAGTCAGTCTGCAACACTGCAGTCTGCAGTCAGTCTGCATCACACATTGTCTCTGCTGCTCCTTCGACCCCAGGATGAGGACTCCTCACACTCTTCCCCTGCTCCAGCGTGGGGTCCCTCCCACGGGAGACAGTTCTCCATGAACTTCTCCAACGTGAGTCCTTCCCACGGGCTGCAGTTCTTCACGAACTGCTCCAGCGTGGGTCCCATCCATGGGGTGCAGTCCTTCAGGAACAGACTGCTCCAGCGTGGGTCCCCCACGGGGTCACAAGTCCTGTCAGCAAACCTGCTCCAGCGTGGGCTCCTCTCTCCATGGGTCCACAGGTCCTGCCAGGAGCCTGCTCCACCGTGGGCTTCCCACGGGGTCACAGCCTCCTTTGGGCATCCACCTGCTCTGGTGTGGGGTCCTGCATGGGCTGCAGGTGGATATCTGCTCCACCATTAACCCCCATGGGCTGCAGAGGGACAGCCTGCCTCACCATGGTCTTCACCACAGGCTGCAGGAGAATCTCTGCTCCGGTGCCTGGAGCACCTCCTCCCCCTCCTTCTTCTCTGACCTTGGTGTCTGCAGAGTTGTTCCTCTCACATATTCTCACTCCTCTCTCCGGCTGCAGTTGCTGTCATGCAGCAGCTTTTTCCCCTTCTTAACTATGTTATCCCAGAGGTGCTGCCACTGTCGCTGATGGGCTCGGCCTTGGCCAGAGGCAGGTCCATCTTGGAGTCAGCTGGCATTGGCTCTATTGGACATAGGGAAAGCTTCTAGCAGCTTCTCACAGAAGCCACCCCTGTAGCTCCCCCACTACCGAAACCTTGCCATGCAAACCCAATACACCAACATCACCTTTTCTTTTAAGGACAAAATCCTAGAGTCATATGAGCACGGCTGAGATGCTTTGCTGCCAGCAACCAGAATTTAGTGCAAATTTAGTGCAAATTTAGTGCAGTTTGGCAACCAGTGGAGCCGTTAAGAGAAAAAGACAGTTTTGTAGTTCTTAACACAGTGTTCACCATCTAAACGCCCCGTCTCGCAAATAGTAGTGTCATTTACAAGTTTGCAAGACACATCAAAAATGTTGCGGGGAGGGGATATCTCATGATTGATGAGGACTGAAATGCAGTCGTGGGGTAGTCAAAGCAAACTCCCATTGCTTCTGTTGGAGCCGCCCCTCTGCTGTGGCTGCAAGAAGGCTTCAGCTCTCAGATTGCTGAAGGCAGTATTATTCAAAAGTGCTGTAAGTGAAATATGAATGCAGACACTTAAAAGCTAAACAAAACACGTCCTCAGAGATGGGTATAATACTCTCTGAACTTTTATGACAAAACTGAAAGATAGAAAAATCAGAGAAACACATGGCTTACAAGGTCTAATTCCTCAGATAGAGCTCTGTGTCTTTATTCATATTTTAAGATATAGCAAATCCCACTGGCTATTAATTCCTTACATTGGGGAAGACATTTAGAGTTTTAAAAATACTGTAAGGCTGCTATTCTTTACTCACATGCATGAATTTCTAGTAGCAAGAAGTAGATGATGTGAGATGAAGACCTGTATTACTAAATACAGGAGAAATGGGTTTTTTTTCGTGGCCTGTATGGAAATTATCCCAAGTGATGGACATGACACATAAAATGTCTATTAAGCGACGATGAAAATTTTAACTAGAAGGAGACGTTTTACATGATTGCATCATTAATTTAGTGATTTGATCAGACAGGGCAGACGCTTTCAGACATGCTTAGTGTGTCAAATTTCTGTAGTTTGGTAAATGTCATGCATTGGATTATTTTCCAATAGGTGAAAAAGTAATACAACATATTAAGTATTTAGTGATTCATTGAAGTATTTAGTCATTCATTTGTACTATGTAATAACCAATATATGCAATTCAAGATAATGCATATGTATGTTAATAGATATAATAAATAATTTGTTTCCATTTACAGAACACTAAATCTGTATTTTAATGGTGCCTAGAAAGCAGAGAAAATTGAAATTATTGCTTTCATTCAATTGAAAAGCTGTGAATGTGACTAAAATCCCCATATTGATTATAGATCAATTTACCTTTGAAACTGAAAAACAGGAGTTATACTCCATGTCTTGTTCTTTATGAGGTTTTAAACTACATTACATTTTGTATTTTAACAGATGGCAGAATTTAATCCTCATCAGAGGGACAGGAATTATGTAGAAACTGGTAGTTGTCTCATGATGTGGAGACGATTCATGAAAAGTGTTGTGGTTTGGTTTTCTTTATTATAGCTAAACATATATCTGCTAAAAGGTTATAATCAAATTGTTTTTTTTACAGAATCTTTGTGTCTGTATGACAATGAAGAGACAGGTGCTTGCAGCCAAACCTCCAATCAAGCAACTATTTGTTTTCCAAAATTCATAGCACCGTTATCAAATCCATGACATGAAAGACATTGAATGTGATCTCCACCTGGGCTTATCTTTCCAGTTCTGTTCAAGAACTTTAATCAGCAGAGGAATTTGTTACTTTGAATATATTTTTACGTTTTTTCTTGAAGTCTAGAAAATGTTTATCTTCAGTAGGATCTAAATATTTTCTTCGCTTTTGAAATGCCTCTAGTCTGAAGAGTCTGCTCACAGCTGAAACAGAATTTGTAAGCAGGCTGGCTATCATGGTGTGACTCTGAAAACACCTCCTCACCTGATCCAGATTAATTTAGACTGTCACTGAATCCTCAGTCTGCTGAATCTTCCTGGAGTAACTTTTCTACATTATGAAAATTTAAAAAGATCTTCTGCTTTTGAGAATGAATTGACAAGTGAAAAAGTGATAACTCCACAGCATAGCCACAGATGTAAAGCAAAATATCTCCAAAACTTTAATTAGAGTAAAAGGACAGAGAATGCTGAGATTAATGGTAAACTAGATTTATGAGATCAAACATTTCAAAGTTAAAAAAGCCTAGAAGTTAAGGTTGACAGGCAAAGTTTACAGGATTTTGTTGTACATTTTGCATACTTTAAAATAGCAAAGAAAAATCATGTTTTAAGTTTAGCATGGAACAGGAGAAAGACAAGTCTGAGCAGAAACCTGCATGGGAGTTGTATATAAGAATTTGGTCATGTTCTTTTAAAGAGAATTGGAGCTCTTTACTGGGTTATTTTAATTATTCTTTTTTTATGTTGCAAATAATGCCATAACTCTAACAAAGCTATAGGAATGGCTAAAGCTATGCTTTGTTTATTTGTTTGTAGTTGGTAAGCATGTGTATTTGCTGCCCATGTTTGCTGAGCTGTATTTTTTGTATTGTTGAAGATATGTAAAAAATAGTCCCAATTTATTGCGTTAATGCATGACTAATATCAGCCAGTGTCACCAGCTACTGCACAATATCTTCTTTGTCCCTCTGCAAAATAGGGATGATAATACTGTTTACATTTACTTTGTCTCAATGCAGTATCGTGCTCCTTGATCATGTCCTACCAAGCAAGCACACTTAAGCATTGGAAGTCCTTGAGGAAGAGGGGAAAAAACAGGAAAAGAAAAATCAGGACAACTTGAAATCAAATTATGTTGGAGGGTGGGGGAACTTTAAACCTGTGGCAAACTAGTATCAGTTGGATCTTTTTGAAAGAAAAACATCGTGTGGCCAATATTTTCCCTTTGCTTTTATTGAAGATATTTATAGGTTTTAATAACTGCAAAGACTCACGCTCAGCATCTAATGTTACATGCTCTGTTGTGGTTATAATGCAGATAATGCCGTAAATACAGCATTATGATACCTGGGTGGAAACAGATTTTTGTGTGCTGCATCTCACTCAGGTGGTGCTTCCCTCCCACAGCCCTGGCTCTGGCCCTCTGTCACCTCCCTGCTCCCCGTGGGTCTTCCTGGGCTGCCTGGCAGCAGTTCGGAGCTGCTCAACAAGTGACAAAATCATATTTTTTCATTCTGCCTCTTGCTAGCCCAGCTACACGTTTTGGTGCCACCAAAGGCAGACAGACGTTTGAAGAAGAATGATGCAAATCAGGGATGGGATGAAAAGCTATGTCACATATACCCTCCTGACTCCCAGCTGCTGCAAGCTGGTATTTCAGGATATTCTTCTCCATCATTAGGCAGAGGCTATTGTGGAGATAACCCAGTTTGTGGTAAGGTTCAGCCGGGCCGGGGAAAGAGGGAGTGGGGAAAAAAGCATGGAAAAGGGACCAAGGAGTAATGGGCAAGGAGGGAAAGGTTAGAAGAAAATTGGAGATTGCAAGAAATAGGAGAAAACAGAAAATTAAGAGACTAAAAAGTAGGTTAAAGTGTCTGAGAAAAGGAGTTGGGAGGGAGGGAAGAGAAAGGAAAGGAAGTACTGAAGGTTAGTTTTAAAAGTTTGCTGACACTGTCAAAAAATATGTAGTATCAGGAATTCCCCAGAACTCCCCAACTCTACAAACAGGAGAAGACAGGCAATGGCTGAAAGAGCTGGTCTTATTTTAATTAAATGCTTATTTAAGTCTAACATATTTGAAAATTATAATTGATTTCCCCCAGCAATGCCCTTAACCAAGCCCCCTTCACAGAGATCTTTGAAAAGTAGTCAACTCATGAAAAATCCCAGTTGGCAACCCTTTTTCCCTGAAAAAGAAGTTTGCCGAAATCTTCAAAGGCCAGAATCTGTTTTCTCTTGGGTAAAGTTAACTCTGCAAGTTGAAGCCCTGCCAGGAAGCATGTTGTGCTCCAGCTAGCTGCAAGCGTGGCTGCTGCGTGCCCAGACTCACGAGCCAGAGTGGTTGACCTTCCTGCCCATCTGCCTCCCCAGCCATCGATACCTCAGCTCATGCGACCTGCCTGTGCTAATGGAGCCCATTTTCCTTAGTGGGCCAGGTGGCAAACTGCAGCCATTCAGCAGCTGTCTCATGAGCAGCTGATCTATATCTTTCCCATGGCCAGGATGGAGGGTTGAGGGTAGTACCAATGCAGCTATTCAGTGTAACCCATCCCTGCTCATGGACTGTTATGTGTCCAGCTGTGGCACTACAGAGCGCAGTCTATAAGCAGGGACATAATCCCACAGTAAGAACAAAATAAATGAGTTTGCATGGAGTTTCATTCTGCAAAAGGTAATCTGCTCCCACTGCCCTTCGGTGCCAGTGGAGATCCCCTGCACTAGCAGATGAAAGACAAGATGCAATAACCATACACCTGAGCAGACGGTTGTCATTCAGAGACCACAGACCTAAGGCCTGTTTTAAATGATCATTTCTTGGACAAGGCTTCTGCTGACTGCGATCAATTTTAATGTGTAAAAACAAATTTTTCAGAAGAAAGAATATCACATTCCTACTACTGTGCGATTAAAATCCACAGGGTTATTTAGGGAAAATCAAAATTCCTGTCCTTGCTCCAACAGGTGTAAAAATGTATGGAGTGACTAGTTGCCTAAAAGCTCAAACAGACAGCAAAACTTCTAAATATGGCTAATGTTGGGAAACCATGGACCTGATGTTTTGAAAATCAGGCTCTTTTAATGTGTTCTAGGTAGGATACTTTAATATTCACATCATATGGTCTTTGTAATTCTGATATTAAAACAGACACAGAATAAAGGTCAACAGAAAGAAAAACCCAATAATAATGAAGGAAAAATGCATATGTATTCATGTCTTTAGCAGATACACAATGGAGCTGGCTGGGCATGTTTAGAGGAAGCCATTTTTCAGACAGAAAAATCAGTTTGTGAAAGAAAGCTCTCAGCAATACTTCATATACAGTTTCAGTGTGGAAGAAATTTCTGGTTAGAGTACATGTACAACCAATTATCCACTGGCTACAGCCCCCACTGGGGAGGAGTCTTTGAAAGGCTCAAGTCCTTGCTATAGCTCATTTCGTCAAGGGACCTGAACCTCCAGCTCCGAGAGGAGTGCCCAGACTCCTGGGCTGCAGGGGGAAGCACTTTGAGGGGGACATTCAGCACGGGACAGTACCTTCCTCCAGCTCCTCTGCCTTGCGCTCCCTTCTCGCCCCCAGCCCAACCCAAACAACGGCTGGTGATTGTGGCACTTTCCTGGGATGTGTGTGGGAATCTAAAACAGGATGTCTCCCATGCTGTTGGCAGCTGCTGAAGAACTGGAAGAGCCCCCTGCCCCCCAGCAAGCCTCTCAGTTAGGAGCAGCCTCTCTCTGTATCACTCTTGGTGGTTGTTAACAGTCGAGGGGTTCATAAGAGGAAATTGAGTTTTCCATTTCTGAAGAAAAATCGAATGACTTACTTTTGAGTCTGAGACCTAGGCAGACACAAATAAACCAAGTATAATTTTGTGATATCAATTTAATTGAATATTTCTTTCAAACTATATGACCACCTGGATGCAGTCACAACAATAACAACAGCAAATCAATGTTTGTGAGGAAATGCAGTTAAGTATTGAGACCTAATAATATGCTCCCTTGGAAGCAGCTGTAAAATTCTTTGTTTCCCTTTGCAAACAGAGTGTTAAGAATGTCAAGAACCAACAAGTGTCTAATATTATTCTTCCCCAGATGAAATGAAAAGATATTGATTTCTATGAAATAGATTTCCTAATATGTAAACACATTATTCTAAGGCTTAGAAGAATCATATACTTTTATTTCTGCTCTCTTCTGAGAACACTTGAAATATTTTATCAAAAGAATAAAATAAAACGTTGTATGTGTTTCCTGAAAAAAGCCACCCAATATATAAAGCACCTTTTCACATAGTGGACATATATGTTACTAACTTTACCTTATATTTATTTGAATAAAAGGCACCTCTGAATACTAAAAGACATGGATCTGCAAGATTATTTCAGTGTGTTTACATCATGTCATGAGGTTGGATTTCAGAAGAGAATTTCCTTCTTACCTCTTGCAAAGACCACTCGTGCTACCTATTTAAAATGGTGATTCCACTGCTTTACACCAGCAAAAATGACCACAGAAGAGATAAGGGATAGGGATGAATTAGGTTCAAAGCACCTCCTTTTGATGGAGTGGTTTTGCAACTGACACTTAGGGGTTTCTCATTAGGTTAATCATTCCTTTCATTTAGTTGAAAAGGAAAACCCTTACAAAGATTTTAGAATTTTATTAGCGGTCTGTTAGACATCTATGAGGTCGTTCATCCCAGTTAATGGGACAAGAAGCAGAAATGCCCCAAATACCACAGAAGAAGGATGATACTGGTATGTTTCCAGCCTTGCTGGGTGGAGAAACTGTCAAAACCCTAGATAACATTCTGAAATATTTTTCCAGTGCAATCAGCCATTTGAGCCCTTAGACTCCTTTTTAGAGTCATTTGTCCATTATAAGCATACCAGGAAATCTATGACTTTATCAAGTTATTTCTATACACACAGACTGAGAGAAACTTTTCAGATTTAAGCATTTTAGATTTTAGAAGTATCCTTTACTCCTCTGTTTTTTCTTCTATCTTTTCCTCAGAATGGACTGCCATCATTCAGATTTAATTGAGGCACAGGCTGTTCTAAATCATCAGCTGAAGTACCCTTCTTCAAAAGGCTTGGTCACGGAGACTACTGTTTCATAAATATCTTCCATTTCCCAGCAGCTTTGCCTTGTCTTGAGCACATGCATAATGGAAAAGGAAAGGTCCAGAAGTTACCAACTGCTCAATAAAGGACAAAGAACATTCCTGTGTCTGTCATGAAACAATGCAAAAAAGCAAAAAAGAGAAGCATGTGTTGTATTCATGGTTACCCAGGACAGCAAAAGGAGGAGGCAGCCCTGAGATTAACAGAAAAAAATGATCTGATTTGTGATGGTCACAATAACTAGATGGAAAAACCCCCATATATTACAATTTGAGTTAAATAAAAGCCTGTGTCTGCCTAATACTTTTGAGAATTTGTCTATGAGCACTTCATTATTTAAACAGCGTTCCTGTGGAACAGCCAAGTTTAGAAAGGATTTATTTAACATGCCATTACAGCAATTAGCCCCAGGGAAAGTTCAGCTTGCATACCCAGCTTCTAAATATGTCTTGAGTTTGTATTTATCAAATGAGTTTCCTTCTCCCCCCCTACTGCGTATAAACTTTTCCTTTTTTCCTCACCTCACAGCTCCTAAGAAGCTTTCAACCTGAGCTCTTTTCTCAGTACCTGGTATGTCGGAGCTCCATTCCAGAGGCCCCCTTCCACCTTTCCTCCTGCGGACACCGGCACAATGTCCGTCCTCAGTAAGGTACATCTGTCAGGGCCCATATGTCAGTTTGGATCACGACTGCAGGAGTGAGCAGATAAAGACAGGATGTTTAAGAAGCAGAAAGGAGATTCAGGATATTGAAGTTCAATTTCTAGCTCTGGTGTGACTTGAGGCAAGTCATTTAGTCATTACCTGTATCTCAGCTCTCCAAGCCTGCATGGGGATAGTAATAGTTTATCTCCAGCTTGCTTATTCATCCATAGTGGATGAACTATCACTTGCAATGTTTATTTACAGCATGTAGCACATCTAGAGTCCAATCTCACTTTAGGCCTCCAGACACAACCGTTCCTGAAAAAGCTCTCTGAACCCTATGACTTTGATCAGACTTTCATGACAAAGTAAGAGTGACACTCTGACGGTGGAGGAAATGAGTTCTGGTGCCTGAAAATTTCTGGGTTTGAGTTTGCCAGGGTGTCATCTTAAAAAAAAAGAAAATACAGTTTTAAACATTTTATTTTTATTCCTCAGGTTTTGGCTGCGTGTCAGAAGAATAAAGAAACACATAAACGTTCCGGGTTTACACTAGTGCTGATGTGGCAGTTGCCACTATGCACTGAATGCCAGGAAACTAGAGAACTTGTACCTCGAGTTGCTCATCTGCCAAATCCACAACATGGCTTCTGTTGCCTTTACCCCTCTCTGGGCAACAAGGAGCAGGAGCAGCACTGGTCTCATCACAAATAACTCGGGGCCTCTTGGCTTCATTTTTGCTTTTCCTTTCCCACCATCCATAGCAGTGACTCTCCAGGTTCCCGAGGGAACAGGACAGCAGGAGATTTCTTACAGCTTTCGGCTGAATGCAGCATGTGACACCAACATCCCAATGCCATAATCCCGCTTTCATCTGCCATCGGCTGATGTGCATCTCGCAGTGCATGTGGCAGGAGCTTGCACTCTGTGCCCTGAGTGCTGTCTCCAACATAGAGTGGAGACCAGTTTCTGCTACCTTTTCAGCAGGATTTCCCACTACATTCAATGCACAGAAAAGACTTGCAAGGAAGCAGAATTAAGGTTGTCTGAGCAACTCTAAATCTGCAGTTTTTTAACTCTGCAGCTGAAATTAGGTTCTTTCAACAATTTGTGATGAGTATGCATTTTATAGTCATAATGAATTGTGAACGTTGCAAAAGAAAAACGGTGTTTCAGAGCCTCTGCTTGCTGTACATATTAGTAGTGAGAGGCTTAGGGAATGTCGCTGCCTGGATTAAAAGAGTAATGTTGCTTTGGTTTTGCAATATACATGAAAAATCAACCTTTTTTCACTGTGCATACTCTTTCTGCATACCACACAAAACATACATTCATTATACACCAGCTCTGAACAAAGAACAGTCAAGTCATTGTACAGTGATACCAATGGAACTTTTTTCCAAGCATCAACAGGATTGGCCAAACTCTGATTTGTTGGAGGCAAAAAAATCCCATCTAGTTTCTACCACTTACGCTGTCTGTATCATAAAAATGAACCAAAGTACAATAACACTTCTAGCAAATGACTCAATCTACAAACCCATAATTCCCTGACAGTTTCAACCACTGGACTTATTTTTTAACAGTATTTTGACCCTTTTGCTGCAACAGTCTCAATAACTTAAAATCTGAATATTTCCCAATCTATTTCCCAGCATTATTTCCTTTGCATTACATCTGAACTGTTCAGGATGAATGGCTATGGCAAGAAAAAGTAAGAGGAATTTCAAGGGCTCCATGAACACTACCTAATGTACCGCTGCAGTTTAAGATTAACTGACATCAGCTTGACCCACTACCTGCCTAAAGGGAAATGGTCAGATAGCATTTGGTAAAGTTTATGAGATGCCAAGTCCCACTGTGGTGTACGCAGGTCTTTAATTTGCTGTAATTTATGTCTGGAAGGCTCCCTAGGCATACTGCTTTGTCACAAAAGTGGCAGAGAATCAATCTTCAAGCCAGTGATATTTTTTTTCACTTTTCCCTAGTATCCTTTGGAATGAAAGGAATGTGATACAGAGAGAACAGTGCAAGTGTGATGAATAGTCTTCATGGGGCAATCATGAATAAAATAGAAATGAGTGACATAGGCATTTGGAAAGAAAATATATGCAACTGCTCTCAACTACTTGCTTAGTTGCACAAGTTTAATAGGACACAATTTAATGTCTTTTAAAAATCCTTTTTAATTCAATTCTATTAATTTAAAAAGAAGAATTATTCTATAATATCTAGTTTGGAAGAAACGAAGAAAAAAGGGTTCTTATAAAGAAAAACAATCATCACATTTGTTTTTCCCTCACTGAATTCCTGAAATTAATAGGGAATGGCATAGTGGCTGTGAGCATTTCATAGTTTCTGGGGTGGAGGAGAAGGGAGTATTTCTCGCTGATTTCTACTGACCCCTTGTGGTAAGCTAAACTGAATAGCATTGCTGAAGAAGTCTGGCTTCCTTGAAGTGTCCACCATGGGCAAGAAGTCTTAAGAGCTGACTAACCCTCTCAGCGACCTCCTAAGAGCGTGACATCTTAGGCTGTCAAGAGCCAGAAGATGGTCAAAATTCAAAAGTTGCTTTTAGTCCATGAGGGGAAGATATCATACTATGAGCAACAGTATGCCCTTCTTGGTATACAAGAAGTCTCTCATTCTGTAAGACATGTTGTAGTGACATCTTAAACCACAAGACTGAAATTCAAGCTATTAACTCCATTCACCAGAAACACAGGACAAAATTAGAGGCTAATTTATGTAACGTTTAGTTTACACTAGTGGGGAATACAATTGTCTATATAAAAGTCTTTCCAAACTAAGTTCAGCACTAAACTGCATAATTATTCAAAGAAGGACATTGCCATTGTGTTGGATAATTTAGTTTAGATTTCAGCCACGAGGGAGAAAAGACAAGCTATAAGAGGGATGGTTTCAAATATTCCAACTTTTATTTTTTCTAAAATACATATTAAATCTGGCTGTAAGACAAGAAGTTTAAAAAAATCTACTGGAAAAAAAGGTTTATTATAATATATGCTCACTCTCAAGTACTTATAAATGCTTTATAAATTGCATACTCACTGTACAAACACTCCTTCAATTGGGAACAAACCAAGGTTCTCACTACTTCCATTTGTCCTGGCAATAGATCCGCTTGCAGAAGAAAAAAGAGCTAATGGGAATATTAAAGAGTGTGTAGCAAAGGGTACAATTTGATTTTTACATCAACTGAATCTCACACAATCCATATACCTAGGAATTGTACTTTACAGATTTTGTCAGCTGTCAAAACACATAATGAATAGTTGAAAGATAGTTATTGTTTATTGATGAGAGAAAAAAAACATAAGCAGTTCCAAATCTCATGTCATGTTTCTCTAGTCTTTGCAAAAATTAGAGGGCTGCTACCTTATCTGCCATGCCTTCACTAGAATTGGTGGCTAGTTATATTAGTTGGGATCTGTTCCAGACTATTTAACACACATGGAACCAATTAAATGGACTCAGTCAGTATTGCTGTCATTCTTCCCCTTCTTAAGAAAAAAAAAAAAAGAAATAGTTGCAATTAGGAATAAATGTTATGTATATTGGCTAAGCATACAGGGTACTATATACATAAACTCCTTTCTCCATGTGTTTTTGCTTGTTTTGTGTGCTTCCTGTAAAATCGCTTTAGATTGTCCTTGAAAAGTAAGAGGGAAGAATTTCCATGAATATTTTGGCTCTCTTAAAACCAAACAAAAAGACAACAAAAACTACTTTAGAATAAAATAGTTAGTTATAAAATTTGAGAGCAGGTAAATGGAGCTTTTAAGCTTCAAACAAAGTAATTGGGCAGCAAGAGCACCTGGGAAAACAAATTTACTTAAGACCTAAATGAATCTGGCCCAAACTAAATCTCCCTGTCTTTCCATATGAAGGAATGTGCTCTTGAGAAGCGTCTTTCAGCTTAACTTTTGGACACGGGAATAATACACAATAGTCATGCCTGATGAGCCACCCACAGCACGCAGGATGGAGCTTTGACACCAAAAGAAACATGGAAATTAGGCAAGCCTAATTCTTGCCCCTCAGTTGTAGCAGAAATAAGATTAAAGTCTGAGAAAATAATCCTGAGCAAAGTTTAATCGATCTTGGGACATTGCCCTGAAAAATTGCAATTTTGATTTTTCTTATTGAAAAAAAATGTTTAATTGGAAATTTCCCAGTGGTTCCATGGATTCAGCAAAAAACCCAAGCCTTTCAAAAGGTAGATGAGCAATAATCTTGGGATCTAATATTCTCCAATTTGAGCCAGGCTTCAAAACCAGTCAATAAATATATTTATTGAAATCATAAAATCTACAGTCATGATCTCTACATTTTCATAAGTTTATCTTTAAAATATTGTCCTAATGTCTACAACGAAATTTGTCATTCACTTTTCCTTTTTATGTGTTTCATATACCAGTGCCACTTTAATATGCTTTGGGGCGTTTTTGGAAGGGGTCAGTTTTCTTTTCAGAATGGTTTAAATATCTGAACAGATGTAAAATTAGCCAATGCTGCACACTATAACCAGTTGTATACTGCAGACACACTTGTCAGAAAATTCTAATATGGTATTTATCAGCTTTCAAATGAGAACACAACTATCAGCTTTGACTCAGTCTACGATAATGCAATGTTTACAGCTGAAGAATGACTGAATGCTTATCCTGACAGAGGTGTTTGCTTTTAATGGCCACAATTTCCAGTCCCATGATACAACAGTATGAAAAAATCTTTCTTTCTCTTGTATATGCTAGGTTATAACAACAATTGTTATGATTTTTATATCTATACAATGCTGCCTACAAAATATTTAATATCTAAGCAGCTGGTGCACTGTGGATGATGCTTACTAAATGAATAAATGTTTTGTCTTGTGTTTCCCCCGTGTACTTGCATCCATCTGTTGTCTTGTGCCATTTTTGATTGAGGCCTAGAGGCACTACCACAAAACAAACAATGTCAATTTTGTTTTCATTATTACAGGGCCAAGAACCTTACTTCGAGCCTGAGAACACTTTGGCTCTGGGTGCTGCACAAACAAATGCAAAGAGATGTTTTCCACACAGATACAAAAAAAGTCATGCAGTAGGACGTGTTTACAGTACAAAAGTTTGCATGAGAAGTTTAAATTGGTATTCATTACAGGACAAATAACTTTATCAAGCGTGCAATCTGAGTGAAAGCAGGTTTACCAAGCTGGCAGAGGAAACTGTAGTTCTCCCTAATGAGCACTGTAAAGTGAAGCGTGTTCCCCGGGTCAAATGACAGGCAAGCATCTGTTTCACTTCACAGCCCTCCCGTCCTTGCTGCGCCTGCAACCTGCCCTCTTCCAAGACAAGAACTCGCCAGCTCCGACCCAGAGACACTGGGGGCCACGGCGTGCTTGTGCTTAGCCCTCAGTAGTGTTGCATTGACTGCTCCTCCTCGCTGTTGGGGGTAATCACTCTGTGTTACTCCAACACAGGCCCATACAGCTGATCTCCATAGGTCTTTTTTAATACAGAGGTAACATAAGAATAGTTCTTGTCTGCAGGGCTATTGCAACAGCAGTGTTAGGGATGGAGATGGCTTCTCATGGGGATGGCTTCACATTTTCATCCACTACAGCGGGAGACTGCCTGGTTAACTAAGTCAGTTAATTCATGTGCTTGAAGTTGGCACCCTGAAACTCTTTAAATATTTCAAGACGGCTGTTGGGTCAGAATCAAACCATAAGTTTTGATGGCTTGCCTGCTCAGCCCTGGCGTTACATGAGTACCTGCATTTGGGTGCTGGATTTATACACCCATACAACTGTATGCACATATAATTATCTACACAGTCTTTCCGTTCTTGTATAACTCATGAAAATACATCAGTGACAGTTACATGGCAGAGTGTTTGCTGGCAGGAAGAGAGAATTTCTGTGGACTGTGTAACATCCAGAACAATTCAGCAACCTGAACCTCTGAAACTTGACCTGTCTGAAAGCAAACACTCCTCTTTTGTGGCACGGAGGAGAGAGATAAAGTTGCAGCAAGAGCAAGAATGAAAATGACAGAGAAGTGCGACTGGTGATTACAAGTACACGTGAACATCTGCCCCATGTGTTTGGATAGTGAACTCAGTCTGTGAGAGCAGTCCAGCATGGGCCGTCCAGTTCGGGCGATACCTTCTAGGTCTAAGCCTTGCTTACATTACCTATTTAAGTCCAAAGAATGATTCATGTAAAGGCAAGCGGGGTTTTATCCCAAATGTGAGTACTCTAGGACAGGTCTGTTGCCAATCTCATAGTCTGTGAGCTCAAATTTCTTGAGAAACATCTTGGAGTTGTCTGTCTGTGCTGAGCAAATGGCTTCAGGGACAAAGAGCTGAATCCTGAATTGAGTGAAGTAGATTGTCCCTGACACCTCTGTCAGGACAAGTTTTTCTCAAGAGAAGGACACGATCTCTTTCTCTTGGAACTGCATAAGAAATCATTCAGTGTGGCCATGTTTGACAACTAAAACTAATACAGCTGTATTTGAGAACTTCAGTTAAGTAACTCAGTATCACGGAAATTTTTAGGCATGCAGTTAAAGCTGATGACCCATTTTCCATTCTCTTAAATCCCAAATAAAGCACATTAAATATTCATTTTCTCTCTGTTTGAGAGTGTATCTCTAAACTTTGAAGATCATTCCTCTTGGGGAGGAGAAAAAAGGAGAAAGGAGAATTCCCTCATATACTCAGAAGAAGACTTATTCTGTTTTGTATGATTGCTGGCATTGGAGCAATCCTTCCCCTCAGAAATGGCTGCATGTCATATGTAACCAAGTGGTATAAAATACTAAATTCAATTGAGCAAGATAGATACAGGACAGGCATGGAAATTTTGTGGGAGAAACTGATGAAACATCTGCTTGGTAACCTCTATCCCCTTCTTTCTTACATAGCATGAAGCCATGCAATGGCCCTCATGTTAGACTAACTCTGGTTATTGGGATGGAATAATCTCTGAAGAGATTTTGTTTTTCCTTGGTTCTGTTTTTACTGGGGTGATGGTGGAAACATTGGCTCCTGATCATTACTTTGCTACTAATTAAATGTATGGCAAAGACTCCTAGAGTCATGCATAGTTTCCCTACTTTTTTTTTTTTTCTTAACAGTCTAAGTAAATGAATAAATAAATGGTTGATTAGCCCATGTAGCAGAGGTGCTCCTCTGAGCTCTTCCTGCACCACCTGAGTGAGCCAAAACCTGATGGTAAATCCAGATCTCAATCCCTGAGATTATTGTTATTACTCCAATAGCATCTACCCCAATTAGGATCAGAGCCCCCATGTTCCAGGCACTGCATACTACATGGTAAGAGATATTTGCTATCCCCCAGAGCCTTCAGCCTAATGTGAATAACAAACAAAGCCAAAGGCTGTTCTGCCATTCATCAGGGAAGCAGACTGAGCAGTTGTGCTCTGTAGATTTTGTGTGAGAAGAGTCTGCAACTGCCTGCATTGCTGGCCTTTCTCTGATCCCCAGAGCATGACTAAGAAAAGGGGAAAAAAGGTAGGAAGATGAAGGTAAAGTCAGTTACAAAGTTGTATATTTGATAGGAAGCTACATGGGGAGTAAAAACAA
The DNA here is from genome assembly GCF_034638445.1 of Ciconia boyciana. Lineage (NCBI taxonomy): Eukaryota > Metazoa > Chordata > Aves > Ciconiiformes > Ciconiidae > Ciconia > Ciconia boyciana. Next base: position 50,432,061 of record NC_132935.1, on the reverse strand, counting down.
AATCATAAAATGACAGGACACAAATGCAGTGGGAGTTAGGGAAAGATGAAAGAAGGAAGGAAATTGGATAACAACAGTGATCAGAAAGAATAAAGGCAAAGGCAAATAATGACAAGCAAGCAAGAAAGAGGATTAAAGGTGAATGATGAAAGCTATGGAAATAAGGATGGTAGCTGCTATCAGAATTACAGGAAGTTATTTAAGATGTCATTGTTAGGAGTCAGAAAATATATATATTTTTTAAACCTAGACTATCCTGAGAAGAGGAAGATTTCAAGGCAAAAGGGACTTTGGGGAAATGTACAAAAGCAACTGACAATATGGCACTAGCTGCTGCTGGAGTTAGCTGAGGATGGCTTAGGTTGTGTACTGGCAGTGGTACAGCTTGCGTTAGCACAGACTGTCACACAGCCTGTGCAGTCCTGTTAAAATGTAGGGGGTTATAAAGTGCTATTTGAAAATACTCTTAGGTGCTTTTGAAAATTTCATCTGAGCAGGATCCACTGGCATGAATTGTTGTAGTTACTTTCTTTTTAATTATTTAATAATGACAATTTTTGTAGGGATAAAAAATCACATAACATCGTCAAGAACATCAGCAAACTTCCTTATGAATAGCTGATGCATGTAGAATAGCATAGGTTTTGGAGTTTGTTTTACAGGCATAATTTTGGCTGACTAATAAGGAGTCCAAGCCTGAACGCATGCAAGGGGCTACAGGTAGAGCAGCCAGGACCTCAACCTGAGAAATCTCTCGCTCTCTTTCTCTCTCACTTCTCTCTGCCCAGCCCATATTCTAAATGGACATCCAAGATGCTCTTGTCAATAGCCTATGCTTACACCAGATAGCACTGAATGAGTTGTTTAGGGAACAAGCACCTGAAAGTCCGGTTGCCACATAAATACAGCTGTGAACACCTTCACCCTTCCCAGGCAGCCAAGACTCTTCCCTGTATCGCAGCAGAAGCTCCTTGCGATGGGCCCAGCACTGAGACCCAGTACTTCCCAGAAACAGATGCCATCTCAATCTCTTTTTTCTCTAGACAAGTGATCGGTGGGATGAGGGGAGTGAGGAGAGAGAGCCAAACACAGCACCAGGGCCCCTGCCAGGGCGGGAGCGGAGGAGCCTCAGGGCACCATTAGGATGGAGTCCCACCATGGCTGAACCATTTCCAGTGTCTCTGTGCCCGGCGGGCAAGGGGCGTTTGACATCCCGGTGGTATTCCGGGTCTGCTTCCAGCTGCCTGTGCCTTACAGCAGCAGCAGGGCGAGTTTTGCAGCACCTGGGTTCTGCGGCTGCTCCAGAGTATCTCCAAATCCACCACCAGAAAGAATTAATTAAAGAGGTGTAAATCACAGTTGAGGCACCAGCCATACTAATTTAGAGAAGTCCCACCAAATGTTATTTTTATATCCCACTGCTGACATTAGTAAAAAACACATTTCACTTGTTCCTTGTAATAGTGCTTTGTTGTCCCCAGAGAATAATCCTCCTCAACTTAATAGCAGTACATGTGTAGTTAATAGCTGGAGTTTGTAAAGGTTGTAACGCCTTGCTCTGCTTCCCTGAATGCCAAGGTACACTGAGTTTCTAAGTGGGATTGGTTTACCACAATACCTTGTAGTTATGCTGTTTAAAACAAGCTTAATTTCTCTGGGGCTTATATTTCATTGGTTTCCTCACCATTCAGGCTACACAAGTGCCATCAATTTATTATGAAGGTCAAATTATTCTGAAGACCTGACTCATCCAAAAGTGGTGTTAGGGATTTGGTAATTCACAGGGCCTTATGGTGCAGGAGAGCCATACATTTCTGTGACAAAAATGACACAATAGCCCAGATAATATCTGCAGATTTTTTTCAGCCAAAGCTCTTGCCTAGATCAGCTCACAGAATGAGGGATATCTGGCTGCAAAGAGATCCATAAACAGTAATTATCAGAGCTGGGTGGAAAAAGATAATTCCAGCTCCAGGAGGATTTCAATATTTGATGACTGCTTTCATGCCGATTTAAAATGAAAGCTCAAAATGTCAAAGTTCTGCTTAGCCAGACTCCAAGCTCAGTTTAAAATCCTGGGCAGATGCAAACTGTTCCAGAAGCACCAAAAGTTCTGAAACATAAACCCTACTGATTAATTAATCTTTCATGTGAAAGGTTTTCCCACTAGGAAGGAAAGGATTTCTGAGGCCAGGCTTTTTGAAGCCCAGAGCTGGCAGCCTGGCATGCACAGCTGGTGGCCAGTGGTGAAGACTCTACTCTCACAACAATGTCTCCCAGTGAACTCCAAGCCTCCTTAAACTGGCTTGAGGATGATCCTGCCTCTGATGAAAGCAGCCTCTGTGAGCCATCGCTATTCAGAAGGAACTGTCTAGAAAACGTGTTCCTTTCCATTTAGAATCCAAAAAGGGTACAGAGAGTGCCATGTTTCATCAGCATAAATAATTAACTGCAGAAGGACATGTAATATTCATAGCTGAAAATCATTAAACAAAATAGGCTGGGAAAAAAATCTTAAACATGAAGCGATATTAATCATTTAGCCACAGATTTAGCTTAGAGCTTCTCTTTTGTTTAATTTAATTATTATTTTTTAAAATCTATTCATGGGCAGATGTTGCTCCACAAACCCACACAACTAATTCCCACATGTGAGACAGCCTGAGGTTTAGCCTCTTGCAGTATTAATTAACATCATGAGGCATTGTTAATGATAGTGGACAAAGTGAAAATGAAGAATTTTCTGTGCTTGGTAAAATGGGAATGAAAATGGGTCACAAGAATAATGCTTTTCAAACAACATTGTCTTCTCAGCTGTATTGTACGCTCCCAGATGTTTTAGTTTATGCAAGGTGAAAAATAAACCTCTCTAGGTTTTCTGTATCTCCAACATGCACAACAGGAGCCTTTCAGAACAGAGGTGTTTAAAAGTGAGAAGGACCCCAGAAGCTTCATTAGGATTTCCTAGCTGGAAGACAAGAAAATGCTTCCATGTAAGAGCTGAATTTGTCTTGGTGAGCAGGGACATCCAGAGCTACACTGCTCCTCTCATTGAGGAGGTGATGCCAGGGCAAACCCCATGAGCCGGCACTGTTCAGCTCATGGCCTGGAGAACAATCGCACAAAAATTAACTGTGTCAGATCTCACTGAGGGTCCCCTTGTCCTCCTGCCTTTCTGACATCCCTTCTCTCTTTCCCCCACTTTTCCCTAGAAAACAGAGCTCAGCCTGAAACTGGAGTCTCTGTGAGATGGCTATGGATCTGACAGGCGGGAAGGTAATCTAGAAAATAAGAGTAAAAAATGCAAAGATGGACTGGTTGGAAAAATCTTCTCTGGCTGGAGACAAGAATGTCTGAATATTTGCTCCTACGGGGTCTGTGGCCTACTATCCATCAGGAAGCTACCGGAACTTCAGCTTAAAAAAGAATATGTTTTTTTTCCTCTGTTTTTTCTGGTTACCTTGGGTTTCTGGAATAACTGCAGCAATTCTTAACCAAGACCCATTGTGCCTTTTGTGTTGCACTATGTTCTCAGCCAGTTCTGAAAGGCTTCATTCACACAACTAGTCCCTGCGATGCTGAGGAGCATCTGCAGAGGGAGAAGACATTGTCCACCTGAGTTTTGAAGTGTAAACTACTTGCAGAGAGGCCATTATTCTCTTAAAAGTTCATTGAGTCCTGCAGCCCTTTTAAGTACAAACATCTAATGCTTGTGAACTGTAGTTGTAGTACTATATATACTTCACAAACTTGGGCTGAGCCACAGACAGATCTTGGACCTTGCAGAAGCCCCTTCATGCAACTACAGATACACAAAAAGTGACTTAAAGCTACTCTGCTGGGGAAGGTGATTGCTTCCCTGGGCCTTGAGTGGGGTCAAACATTTGTCAAACATGCCAAGGACTTAGGGCATCTTACTGTCCTTTGTCTTTTAGCACATGTATGCTCTGGAAAGCAGGTATAAAATCTACACAGTGAAGATTCTCCATTCCCTCCTACTTTATGGTTATGTTTGTTATTTACAGACACTTCAAAAGACTGAAGGGGACTGCACAAAAGCAAAACAGAATAATGGCTTATGCACTTGCAGGTCATATACAGTTCTTTCATGAAAGGTGCAATCATGTAAAACACCTAGAGTTAGTATTTCTTCTAGTAAATTGTCTGTGACAGTGTAGTGAGATATTTTTCTTCATTAGCTAGCTAAACATCATGGCCTCATGTTGAATATTGTATACTTCCATAAAGGAGTTAAAGGCAAATATATGCTTTCCTGTCTCATCTGCAAGGTTATTCAATCTTTAAAAATAAACAAGAAAATTTTGATTATCCTGTGGTGATTTACTGTACTATGTTGGGACATCATCACTAAATTGCATGGAAAAGGATTTTTTTTTCTATTTTAAAAGAAAGTCATAACACAGTCTTAGCTACATAGAGGTTACCAGTGTCTCCATGGCAATTCTCAGATGTGTGAGCAGGTAGTCAATGAAAATTTCCAGAGAAATAATTTTGCTGTCAGTTTATAATTTTCTTTCCCTATTTATCTATTTATTTGTCCAGCCTCCTCTGTTGGGCTGCGCTCTCACCCAAGCTGTGAGGTCTCTAGGGCAGACTGTGTGTGTGCACGGTGCCTAGTGTGATGTCCACTTATCAATATCCTTAGCTCTCACTTAGAATAAATAGGTCAGCTGGCATGTTACGTGCATACCAGGATGGTGACCAGTGAAACCACAGTGCTAGTTTACTGCTATAATATGACTTTAGGGCAATATTCCTACTATTAAGTGATATCAAATATGAGAGAAAAACACTTTTCCTTGCTGGGAAGGAAAGGTAGCGAGACAGGTAGGGTAGAGCTCTGGATGGCACTGTGTTTTGTAGACAGAACAAGTTGGCAGAAATGGATGCATCCAATTTATTTGTGCTAAAAACTGATCAATTAATCTGGCATGAACTAGGGCTCTATTTCTACTATCAAGATCTGAGGGCATAATTACGTGAGCTACAGCGCTTGTAAGGATGTTCTACCCAGACATGAATTTATTAGAAAACAGGGCAAACACATTTGCATACTGATTTCATATTTCTAGAGGAAGAAATCTATGCACTATGCCAAAATAAGAATTTAAATGATCTAATATGAAATTGTGAAATGTAATGAATGATTTAATAACATCATCGGTGTTAGCACAGATGGCTTACCATGTTGGTGCTTCACTCTGCCTTGTATAACGCGAATGGTTGAGAAATGCCACACGTCTCTATTACACAGTATTAATCTGGTGCCAGCACAGTGTACCACTAAAGAAGTTCTAGTGCCAGAGCCTGAAAGTTATCACTGACATTCCAGCTGCAGAGGAAAAGCCTTGTTGATTTATAACAACTGCTGAGTGGTTTAGGACAGGGCAGAAGTGATCTTTGCTCTTCTCTGGGAGTCATATGTTGCCCTAAAATCATATGAAGCAAAGCAGAAGTTCTTACTGAGCACTACTGCTAAAAAAAAATTTCTTTCTAAGGAGGGGGAAAAATTAACAATGAACTCTGAAGCTACTGGGTTGGACAGTAGCCTAACCCTAAAAAGTGAATAGTGTTTGGGTGCACTGCTACCTTTAGTCCAACCTAAGTTATCTTTGAAGGAAACAAGTTTTTCAAATGATGACTAGACATTTTCTGAAGTTTCTGAGATTTGCAATTGCTAGCAACTGATGAGATGAGAACTGATGTGTACTTAAAAAGAAAAAAGCCAAAAAAAAAAGCTATGTTTAAATCTCTGATTTGGTTAACCATGCAGTCTTACAAACCAGCAGAACTTGTGCTTTGGGGAATAGGTAGGAGAAGGAGGAATGGGGATTGGTCACAGGTGCAAAGCTGCGAAGGCTGCTTGAGCCAGGACTGTCACCAAAATAAATGTTTGTAAAATTATACCCTTAAAATCTGGTGGATAACAATCTAGATAAATCATAGGAATCATTTAAAATCAGTTATTTTGTTACAAGAAGAGCAGTAGCAAAGCTTTGGCTGCCTCAGATTGGGTACTATTTTGTCTTGGCAGTGAGAACTTGCTTTTTAGCAAATTTAAATGTATCATTTATGGTTAGAATATGTGAAAGTTCAGAAAAACTTTCCACAAAACTTGGGAGCATGCAGATGACCTTCCTATTTCAACCTGCATTGCAGATTGTCTAAACAAGCAGATAATTATTCTGATTTTAATATTTTATTCAATACTGCCTCTTCTGGTTTCATTAAAACAGGGAATTATCATAAAAAAACCAAGAGAACAAGGAAAAAACTCTGATCCCCCTGAAGTTCTTGACAAAACTGTCATTGATTTCAAGAGGGAAGAGATTTGATCTTTTTCTACAGTGCTTATCTAAATACTTGCAAAACAGAAATTTTTAAATTTTGCACTAGGGCACGTCTAGGACTATCAAGCCTCATTCAAAACAGCAATGTTTCAGCTGCTATTACTGTGAGCAAAGGCAATTACAGGTTTTCTTCTGACATCTGTGTATGTTTTAAGGCTGAACTAAAGTGGATCTTGGTTAAACTGCATTTGTGGCAATAGGGTTACCTCGTATGCGACAGCTATCACCTCCACTTTCATCTCCCCCTGAGAGTGTCCTCTGATGGCTTTCAGTAGAATGAGTTATCCCAACACCTTTCCACACAGATTGCACAGTGAACCTCAGAGCAGTGAACTAGAGCGTAAATTTGCTTTCTGTAAGAGTTTCCTTTTGACAGAGGGTATGGCTGGAAAAATTTGAGACAGTGGGTCAGAAGAAGCCACTTCCATCTTGAAAGTGCTGTTGCTTGGTAGGGGCTTACAACTAGTTTGACAAGGATAGATAAGACATTCAGTATTGTACATCGTTGTAGTTAGCAAGCTAACTGTTAGAAGAGGTACTTTAACATAGTTTAAAGCCAGTATGTGACCTGCCTTCAAAGGTAGTAACTGTTGTCTTTTAGCACACAGGGCCTTTGGAAGTCAGACAGCTTTTGTCTTGGTGTCATGGACGGTGGTGAAATGTGTTGTCTCCACGTGATAAATGTAAAAAGCAGCAACAGGCTAGTGAAGAATTCTCCCTGAAGTCTAAAGATCTGTTATTCATCACTGTTTATCAGTGCCCCTACTGTATATTTGCTGTGCTGTCATGGAAACAGCCATTCAGCCACCCAATTAAGAGCAAATTAAAGTGACGCTGTCAAGATAAGCATATGTTAGAAAATAATTTCTTACCTGTTTCACAAAAAAAAATCCCCAAAATGTTTTTAATTCTTAAGGATCCTATTTGCATTTGTCTTTTTGGAAAAAATAAAGACAGAAGCTATTCCATAAATACACAATTCAAGAAAAAAAGCTGTGTGGCATCTGTGCCTTCATACAGCCTGTATACAATGGCTCATGAGTGACTTTACAAGTGCATTTAATAGAATTACTTCATTATACTTTCCTTTGATTGTTTTCCAGTGCTCACATGGGAGAAGTAGACTCCACGTAGGTCTGGATGCCGACTTTTTTTATATGGCAAAAAAGCACAGTTAGCGCCGTTACGGCACATTGGCACATTATGCCATACTGGCTCTACAGTATGCCACAAATAGTCATGAGACTTGTCAGTAGCTTCTCCAAGGGTGCAGCTTCGTAGCAGCATTGGAAGTGCTATGGCCCTGCCTTCCTCTCTCTTCCCATCGCCTCTCCAGCTGCATCCCTGCTTGCTCCCTTGCACCGGCATAGGTATGCATTTGATCTCCCTGTGACATGAAGGAGCAACAACAGCTGGGTTCATTTGCTTCCTGAACCTGGTCAGATGAACACCAGTCCCACTGCATAGCAAATGGGGAGAATACGTTACCTGGAACAGCATCCTCAACTTAGGATGTGGCTCCACAACATAAGTGCCGGGACAAGAAGGCCTCCAAGGTGAAGTCTGATGCAGTTTAAGCTCTCTCAGCTATCTAACTCTTAAAAATTGTATTATCCCCTTTACTGGAAAATTGTTCTATTCCATCCCTCAGTGGAGTTCACTAAGAGAAGCAGTCTTCTCTGCCACATCTCCAACGTGTTTTCTCTTGCCATTGAAGTTTATTCTCTTCCCTACTCACATGGAGGCAGGCAGATATGCAGTGGTAGAGTCAAGCTGTGCCGTTTCCCGTCCTAGGGGATTCTCTGCTAGCACTTTGTGGCCCTATTAGAGCTTCTTGTTGCTGCCTTAGCAGTGCAAAAAGCTATGCTGCACAAGGGAATCTACCCAACAGACCCTTACTAAAATGTCACTCGCATGAAGACAATGCAAAAGTCATCTCCAAAGTCACTAGAGTCAAACTCTAAAACTACACAGAAAATAAGAGGAAATCAAAGCCTGGATGGATAATCCTTCCTGTACTATTCTTATATTCAGATGAAGAAGGTGAAACAATAAATCAGCGCTAATATGCATGGAGACCTGGAATGTGCTGCATCTTTCTCCAATGATATATGGTTGAGAAAATGGCTGATGAAAGTAATTATTTATAGCAAGCATAAAAACAGTGCTAGTTAGAGCTCAATAGCTGTCACCATCACTTTAACAAAAGCGTGTGAGAGTTACACCGATTTGATGGTGTCTTAAAGTGAGCTGAAATGTAGAGAACTGCACTTTTGTTTCAGATATCAAGAAAAGCATCAGAGTAACAGCAGTAATCAAAATGAATGAACCCTACAGAAATATAATGACTACAGAGCTGTCAGCATCTTCTTCCCTCCTGCTCTAGTTGATCCCAAAGAAGAGAGTACTGAAGAAGAATCCACTACAACTATCAAGCACGGTACAGTCCGTGTGAGAATTTCTACTTATTCTAATTCTTTCACTTACCTGGGAGTACCTAACCTTATCCACAGAATAAGAATCTTAAAAAATAAGATTTTTTAAAATTATCACTTGGTCTTATGACCTGTATTTATGGATGTATTTTGGTTTTTCTTATGCTATTGTCAAAGTTCAATATCTGTAACACTCAGCCATACCAAGTGCCCTCACCCATTCAGAACAGATGCTGTTGGCTTAATTATGTCTCCATACTATATGTGAATTCCTGCAGTGGCTTGTTTTCCTCTCTATCATCTGCATGAATAGTATTGCTAGAATATGTTTTACTTATGCCCTCTTCCAATTTCAAGCACACTCTTGCATTAAACTTGCCTTAACTCATGATGAATGTTTTTTCAGCAGCAGTTTAAACTAAAATATTACACTGATAGAGCATCACTTTAGTGATAGAAGCATCACTTTACTTCAGGAACAGAATAGTGCAAGTTACGCCCCTGCAACAAAGTTCTCCTCTGGTCTCAGTGTGCCTCTTGGGATCACCTTAGTCCTTTCGTGCTGGGTCCCACAGTCTTCTTCAAATGACCTCCACTGATGCTCCCCGCCTTCAGAAGCTTCAGACATCTGTGTCACTCTTTTATCAAAGAACACAGATGCTGAATTTATTCCAAAAGATAATTCAAGAAGTCTCTAGTGACTTTATATGACTTTCAAAGCACTAAACATATTAGGCACATCTAATGTAAGACACCAGACCTACAGCTTGCCTCTGATTCAGAAATGCTTTGCATCTTTGAAGCCTTGAAGTAATCTAATCATGCATGGATGTGTGCAAGTCTGCAGGAGCCACAACAATCTTAAACTTTGGTCTGAATTCTTCATAATGAACCAGCTGGTGAGCTTGTCCATTTCATTACTTTTACAGTAACTTTTTCACTTGGTCTAATTTTGTTACTACTTTTTTTCTTGGATATGGTAAATACCAAAAGGGATAAAAAAGTCATACATCTGTATATAGTTCAAGCTGATATTCTAGTTCTACTAGCAACATTATAGCATTTTTACATTAATCATGTCTTGCGATACTTGCAATGATGATTAGTTATTCATATGCTAACTTCTTTAACTGTGTTGTACAACATTAAGCATACATCTGTTTTTATACGGTTTATGATCTCACAACCCATTTTGTCCTTATTTTTAGAAACAGGAATTTTAACAAACCAAACATTAAAAAAGCTGCAAGAGCTGCTTGACTGTCAGTGTTACTTGTAGGAACATTGAATCCATCAACTTGTAACTGCTGTTGTTATGCGATATCAAATGTCCTTGGAATATTCTTCTCCCTTGCCTTGAATCTGGGCAGTGTGTCACCAGCTTTGAGCTCCCTACTGTGCTGGAATTCCATTTCAGAATTTATTGCAATCCTGTTCAGGCATACTCTCTTTTCTTCCTTATTAAAATCAGACTATAGTACATTACCTTCCCTACCGTTCCCACTGCAATTTTTGTATATGTATGTACACGGATAGCATATCAGTGACCAGACTGCATTCCGGCGTATACAAAGTGGTACAAAGTCAAAATATTCTGCCAATTTATTAGATAGAAAGGTGTATGTTGCACAGAAAAATGCGGAGGATGTAAAGGGCAGACTGTCGCCTTGCGAGCACCCCTGCAACGTTACTTGTTTGCTATTGAGGGTGATTAACTCTCGAACACGCTGCTGGAGAAGATGGGCTGCGAGACCACTTGGCTGCAGGACGCCAGCCCCGCGTCCCCTCGCACCCTGCCAAGGCTGCCTGCGGCCCTGCTTGCCTTGGCCCTTGCAGCGGGCTCCCCAACAGCACCCCACCTCGCCAGCTGCCGCAAACTGCTTTAAATAGCGAATCCACCGGGTTTTACAGCATTTTTATATCAAACACTAGGTGTCACTAGCATACTCTTAACGCAGTCCGTTGAAATTGGCTGCACGGTGCTTGTTCAGCCCGGTACCCAAATGCAGAAGGCTTTCTTCAGTGCCTGCACCTCGCTGGCAGAGGCCCTGCAAATCCCACTCGGTTCAAGTACGAAGGTGTTTGCAAAGCACCCACAGCGCAGGGTAGCTGCCCAAAGTAAGCGTTTGGGAAGCAGCAAGAGCAAGTATTTTCACAAACAGTTTTCTCTGCTTTTTTGTATTCTCACTGGTCTCAGACAACCACATGATTACAGAAGAAAAAGTATTCCTTACACAGGGAAAAAGAATTAATTACCCTGTTATCATGCCATTAGGGAAAAGACTAATCCACATGGTCCTGTCCCTTCTCTGAAGGAGAATGGCTGTCCAACACAGTGATCAGGTCATACCTGTTTATCCGTCCTGTGGAGAGCACAAAGCAGAGTTTTGCCTTGGAAAAGCCATAAACAAGAATGGCATTTTAGCTCTCATATAATCAAATTCAAATATTGCCAGAGGTTTACAAAATAAGTGACCTTGATCATGAAATAAGGTCTGAATAAATCATCTTAATTATTTTTCTATCCTTTGGGTATATTTTAACAAGTTCTTTGTACCAAGGTTTATACAACACGCTCCTGCGCCATGATGCAAGTTCAACTTCTGCACAGGCTTTTTCCCTCTCTTCAGCAAGTAACAGCAGCGAGGAGTCCTGGCACAGGTGAGATAAACACAACCAGTGCCCGATGGCACACTAGAAGGTACCTTTCAGCTTTTACAATAGCCTTTGGAAAGAACTGAGGCATCATCCTCTTCTCAGGACCTACTGCCAGACGCTGGAAAATGTGCAGGGTGAAGTGCAGACTGGCAACGGGCAGCACAGCGGCTGTCCCTCAGCCCAAAAGTCAAGGAGAGTTGATAGTGGCCTGGCATGGACCACAATCTATCTAGGAACTGGCAAAAGACTTTCCCTGCCTGTTTATTTTTTTTGTGACCAGGCAGATGGGGAGTTTCCCCCAGTTTTTCAAATTATACAAAAGGGTACACAAATGTCTGGGCACAGAGGTCTGACTGACTGTATGTGAGTTAGGTATCATACACTGTGCTAAGGATGAACTCATTTAATGGCCTCAGAAAGTCTGAAAAGCAATTATAAATGCTAAGGTTAACACTAAGGTGCTCTTTATGCCTATACAGAGCTGACCACACCCGTCTTCGATTCAAGACATGTCCAGTGTCCATTTCCACAAGTTACATCTACTCAGACAGGAAGCCCTGAGGCTCCTCTCCATCTTCACACAAGTAATCTAATGGAGGTTTCCTGATCATTCAAGATAATTTTGGGCATCTGATCTGGGACAGGAAAGAAATAATTTTAATCTCATCTCTTAAAGCATCACCGACTCCTTTATCTTAAGGAGCACATATGGAATCTCATTAAGAATGAGACGCAACGATTCTGGATGGCAACAATTAAAAACTCAAGAATTACTTCCTTCCAAAAGTAAAAATACACCCAAGCCTCCCATTTCCTCTGTCTCCACCTCCTTCCCCACACTTCAAATGCTGAGTAAGGAACTGGGTCTCGTACTGTGCGCTAAAGACCCACCACCTCTGCCCCCAACCTAAACTCTTGTTACCGAGGGACCAGCAGTCTCTCTGTGTTGCAGGCTTGGGGCTGTCAGTAAAAGCATAAACGCAGAGCCCAAGCTGTCTTATTCTGGCTAGGCATGAAATGAAAATGAGTAGAAAACAAATGATGCCGTTCAAGATAAAGCCATCGAAGGATGAAATCTGTAATAAAGCCTTTATTTCTGAATTGTTCACTCTTCCTTTATCCTTTCATTGTGAATAAAGATGCCATATAAAAAGTGGAGTTGATTTACATAGAAATCAACCAAGTAAAATTGCATATTTAAAATATATTACAAATTTATATAGTGGATTAGTATAGACAGGGTGTTTTTTTACAAATTCAATCAATTTCACATATTTAAATATGTGTTCCATATAGAAAGCAAACTAAGCTTTGTTTTTTCCCCAGAACTAACTTGTCTTTCTGATCAAAGGGAATACACTGATATTCAAAATTTGGCCAATCTCTTTGTTCCCCCTTCCTAATGTAAAGATTCTCACTAACGACTTTTTCAGACTGCCAAGCACTGATATAGCTAACAAAGTAATACCTTTGAAAATCTAACGCAGCTTCCAAGGATGATAATGCTCATGTGTGCATACTTCAGAAAACCATTTACTTACTTGTATTGAAAAGCTTATCTCTTCCTCACGGCACTGTGCCACACACACTCAGCAACACTGATGTCCTTCTGTCTTACACAAGAAAGAGATATTAGCCTAAATTGGTGGAAAGAAAATTTCCATTAAAACCCCAATGGCAAAGAAGTTTCAAAGTATGAATATCTTTCCTAATCCCATCTCCCCACATTGCCTTAAATTTGTTTCAACAACTTTCAAATGTTCAGTTTCAGAAGTAGCAAAATCAGAAGAGTACTGTTAGCATTGTATTTATATTAACTCCAGTAAGCACATACTTATTTTTGTCCCAATATTTCAACTTTTATGTCTCAACTGAAGTGCTGATTCACCAGTGGTGCATACTGCACAAAGTTTATGTTGTATGTAAACTTTATCTACTTACTCAGAAGCTTAACAAGACAAATTATGAAAAACAATTAACCATTATTTTATTTCATATATTTCAACATTATCCATGAAATCCTGATTCCACTGAAATCACTAGGAACTCTACAATTAATTTTAACAAAACCAGCATTTAACCTCTCTCTCTCTCTCTCTGTAGGCCAAAGGTGATGTTACTCTTTTAATAAAATTCCTTAATCAAAATTTTTCATTGATTTCTTCAGGAGAAAAACCTATCCAAAACATGTGATTCATGAAATAACTAATCTACATACCTAACAGGTAAATAAACACTTGGTATTTTGGCATTGGACAGCTTCAGCTCCGCATTTGATAGCAATACTAACAATTCAGGATGTGCTGAGAAATCCACAGAGCAATCAGTAACATGTTTGTGACAATCATTCGGCACCATCTCCAGAGTGTTGCAGCACTGATGGGGATGCAAAAGGTGGGGTACCACCTTCTCCTCCCCGCTGCGCTCCCACCCTCCAGGCCCCATGTGCCCCCACTCCTGCAGTGCCTGCTGCTCCCCCTCACTCCAGGCTCTGTTGTTCAGAGGAAAAGAAGGTGGGAGTTTAACTTCCAAGCCTGTCCAGTCATTCTCTATTCTGTATTTCTTTCTGCACCTTAGGGCTCTGTTGGTTCTCTGGAAGGTGTTGCAGCTTCTTTTGTCCTTCCCATCACCTTCTGCACAGTAAATCTTTTAGCCTTCACATTTACATAAACAGCTTAGATGTTTTAGCTTCTTTGTGATGTGAACTATTAGACACAGCTTTCTATTATTTCCAGTTATCAAACTACAAAACTTATTTCATCCTTCCTTACAGCCTGGATTATTATCAGACCCATCTGTCTGGTGTGCCAGCCTGTGTGATTAGCACACCCGTCTGCTTCAAATCTGTTGATTTTCTGCAGATCAAAGTCCCACTTGACTATGGCCATTAACACCTTTCAGCACAAGAATATAATTCAAAATATACTTTTGCTAAGATTTTTTTTTTTAATGATAAGAATCTGTTTCAGATGACCATTTCCCTGAGGAAAGTCCAAGTGCTTAAATGCTCTTGGGAAGTGAGTAAAAAGAGTTGTGGTGCAATAGCATCTGGGGCACATTTCTGTGGCTGCTTATTCAAGTCTTCCAAGAAACAAAAGGGAAGCATTTCACAGTTATCTTGTATTCCAGCTCCAATGTCTTGGGCACAAACAAAATTTCCCTTATGTGAAATGTCTTGTGCTCCAAACCCACTCCCTTTTTCAGTCCCACTCAGGACTTCATGGTAACTGAACTTCACTGCTTATTAAATGTGACAAAATGTTGCTTTCCTCACAACAGTGAAGTGTTCACGTTGGCTGTCAGCCTCCACTGTTTTAGTCTGGAAATTACATAATGCAAATGATAAAGGTTTTCCTGTCCCTTCATGCTCCAGGACAGCCACAAATTAACATTTGTTATGAGAAAGTTAATTATTTCATTGCCTTTTAAAGTCAGATATATCAATCGTGTAATTTTCTATTTGAATCTCCTTGGTAAAGCTCCTTTCTATTTGAGGCTCCTTGGTAAAGCAACACTAGATCACAAAAATGTTGGCTGAAGTGAATCCAAGCTCAATATGCAATACAGAGCCCTAGTAAGAAGATAAATCTTTCTGGGCTATCATCTTTTTGTTCTCACATTTCACTGAAATACATTACCCGCTGTGAGGGGAGGAAAAGCCTCAAGGGCTCTTGGTATTTCTCAGCTGTGAATTTCCAGCTACTTGCTATATTTATGGCTACATTATCAGTCGTCATCAGGATGCAGTAAATACCTTTGCAGAGGTCAGTATCTTGGATTTAGTTCAATTGTTATTTTCAGTGGTGATACAAACTTGACTTAAATCACTCCTGTCATGTACTTGAGACACTCAGCTTGTTCCACTGTCTCCCTCTCCCTTCTCAAATGAAGGACAGATCCCCTGCTTGGAGCCACCGAGAACAAGAAATCCTGCTTTGTTGCCTTCCTGACAGCTCTCCTTTGGTCTTCTTGTTCCCCTCACATTGGTCTGATCCTTCAGACTCCACAGATAATCCAGTAATTTCTGCTTTATCATCTTCTCATGGCTTTCAGTCTCTCTGACTGCATTCTTACGCTTCCTTCATCTAATTTCACCTTGTTTTACAACCCCATCCTCTCTCTCACATGGCCAGTGTCCCTGAATCCCTTTTCTTTTTAGCTTCCCCTTCCTGTTTCTGTACCATCATCATTCCCCTTCATGTACTCCACTGTCCTCAGCTTCAACAGACATTGGAAAAAAAAAATTCCAAAAGACTTTGCAATAATACAAAGAAATGCACCTGTCTGAAAATCCATCCTCTCCCACGTACATCTGAAGTCTTATATTCAACAAAACCCATTATTTTTCCATGGTTCAGTCTACCTCAGGCTTCAATACTGAGCACCTTAGCACTCAGCCATGCAAGGTTTCTGTAGCATCCAGATTTTCAGATTTTGTACCACCCGGATTCCTGTCACTTTATTCTGAGTGAAAACTGATGCTCCCTAGAAGGACTTTTTCCCCTTTCTTTCCACGCCTACACCTTCTACCCACCTCCACATGCTTCACTCCTGTATTTGACATAAACCTCTAGTTAGCCTAATTAAATCAGATCAGTGTGTCCCCTTTATAGGAATAAATTATGTATTTAAAAAAATGGATTGGGCTGAAACGTAACCCCCCTGGAACATTCTTGCTCAGAGCAGGTGTCATTTTTAAAAATGTGCTAGCAGCTTGCCTGCCTGAGACACAAATCTTCCTCCCTCCCTCTCAAACTCTTACCTCTGCTGTTTCCTAGTCACTTGTTGTAATAGTTTCAAACTCTAACCTAAAGTCCTCATTAATCTCCACCTAGGAGAAATACATCCACAACCCTCGTTCCCTCTGAGAGCTGATTTCCCCTGATCCTTGTCATATTTCCTCACTTTCACTTGTTCTTGACTCCTCTCTGTGATCTAGCAGTTTCCCATCCACCTCAGACAAGATTTTGCATTACTTGCCCTAAAAATAGCAATCTTTTCAAACTGTATATCCATCTTTCTTGTTGCCATTATCTCCGACATCTTTCTTAGAACCTCTAATCTGGTGCAGAGAGAGTCACGTCACCTTCGTGTCCAAAGTCTCTCTTCTCTGGGGACCCCCTCTAGTCTTGTTCCCAGTGCTCCAGACAAGTATTCAGCTATGCTGGAGCTCAGAGGACACTGTCTCCTTCTCCTGTTACTTTCAGGTGGTCAGTCAGCTCTACTTACACCCATTTAAATACTGCCCCTGGCCTGTGAATGTGGAAACTGTCAAACCTCTCCCCCTTAGCTTTCAGCCTGGAACCCTCTGCTTGGCGTCCTGTCCAGAGCTGTCAGAATGTCACCTCTCCTATTTGGTTTTTAGAGTTCAATAACAAACATTGGATTTATCAAGATTTCCTTTTCTGTATCCAGTCAAGCACTTCACACTTCTATCAACAATATGAGCCCCAAAAGTTAGTGTTACTTCGCTCTATGCTTACCTCCTACCGTTTTCTGCCTTCTTCAAATCATATTTCTTTTTCCTTAACCTGCAAAACCTGTGCTTCTCCATTCTTCCAACCAACCCCTTTGGCTAAATAAAATCCATCCACTGGAAAGGAGGAGTGATGTCTTCCTCTTCTGCTTCTTCAGTCACAGCACTCCCATTTCTAAGAACTTGCTTTGCACCAATTGCAAGACAAAAGAAACCACCATTTGTACCTAATGTGACCTCTGGTACATCAAAGGACCACAAAATATGCTTGTATTTCAGAGCAGATCCTTTAGAAGAAGATCCAGGTTTAGTTTTTAATCTTTCTATTGATATAGAATCCACAAGTAAACACGGGTAAATTGATTCACTGTAACTTAGAGAGCGTTTTTACTTCCAGCTTTCATCCACTGGACCTTGCTGTGCTTTTTGCTGGAGTGCAAAGAGCCTTCTGTCCTCCAAGTAGAACAATTCACACACTGGTCTTTCCTTAAAATAATTCAGCTGAGAACCCTGAACTATGAGTTGTGCTTTCTAGGGCTTTAATAATCCTCAGAACCTTCTCCCATTTTTTCAAAATCCTTTAATTGTGGAAACCACAACTGACTGGACACAGACACAGTTTTCTAGCATAACTTGCACAGTGCCAAATAACAAAACTTTCACCACTCACTCTATTCATGTCGCTTGTACTGCAATTTAATTACCAGGATCCCCAGACCGTCCAGTATTAGAAAGATAAACATGCTGAGAGCCCTGTTCCTGTGGACAGAAGCAAAGAAACTTATGTTTCTGAATGGAGTTTCTAATACTTACACAAATAAGTTTTCCTTTGGATTGCAGAAATCCGCAAAGACCTTGACATTATTCCCTCACTTAATTTCCTTTTCACCAGAATATTTTTGAAAGCGTTGGTGAATGTGTTCTCACAAATCTAGGCTCTCCCTTGATTTGTGAGTGATTTGTTTTCTGGCTCGTACAGAATTTCCAAACTCTGTAATCAATGGAAACGGCCACTGGAATCAATGGAAAACTCCCTTCAGGAGGTCACCTTTCCTGGGTGGCCTTGACAAACCATCAGGTCATCAAAACTGCTCTCCAGCCAGACAACTATTTATTTACCAGTCTCATGGGCAAAATCAAGTTTCTTGCTCAGGCATTTCATTAGCATAGACACTCCTATCACATTCACAGACATCTTCAACTGGTTCCCGATAGTTCTTTCCCTCGATTTTTTTCAGAGATTCTCACTGGAAGTAGGGAACAGATGAAAACCTGAACAATACTTTGTCATACAGTTAACTGAAGAGAAGTTACAAAGTGCAAAATTAAATGGGTAAATTGTTTCATGTAGTATTTCCTAAACCTTACACCAAAATTTCCAGAGCTTTCCACATGGAAAAATATTGACAATTCAGCTCTAGAGGCTCAGAGAATTTCTTGTCCATCTGTTTTTACACTCTCAGATACAAGATACTTACTCCTGCTAATTAATTATTTCTATCTGCTGTTGAATCTTAGTTGCTGTTAGAATGGAAAGTGTTTCCTGCTCATATGTGACCACATCACCTGGATGTTTCCTCAGATGCAGAGAAATGTAATTATTTTTAGTCTTTTTTTACCCTGTTCAAATTTTACCAAATTCTTCCAGTAATGAGATCATGCCATTGTCACAAAGAATTGTGTACAGGAATTTCTTCTTCTTCATTCTGTTGCTACAATTTTGTCATTTGACTTTCCTTACTAATTTTCTAGTTTCTGATGTGTCCATAATATTACATAAATGGAAAAGATAAATTTGACAGTGTTGTATTGTTTTATTTTATTTTGTTCCCTCTAAGCGGCATATTCTCCTTCTTTATTTACAGGACTGTGTTTTTTCTATATGTGGTAGAATGTACTTGAATGTTCCCAGTTAATAATCATGTTTTTTCTGAACATTTTGTGAGTTTTGATTTAACTTTCTTTTTTTTTTTAAAGCTGAAAGTTCAAATTTGTTTATTATCAGCATGAGCTTTATTCTGTCTGTATCTGAGACTTCATGTATGTAACTTCTCTTCAGTTAACTGTGTGACATAACAAATGTTAATAAGTTAGAAATTACTTTGCTCTGAAGTTACCACCAAACTTGGTCTACCAATCAATTCCTTTTTATATTTCAAGATGAAGTCTAATACAGAAGTCCCCTGAGCTGGACGCAGCACTTTTTGATTTAAGAAACTGCCATCTATAACATTTAAAAATTCCAAGGACATTTTGTTATTGGCAGCATGAGACTAGCAGTGCAAGACACTCAGATGGAAGTCCCCCATGATAAAACGCTGCTTTTTCCACACATTATAAATAGATGTTTAAGATATCAGTTACCCTGATCTCTAGAGCACTGTCTGTGGCAGACATTGTCTTGAGCTTTTTCTGTTAGGACACTGATCCTTAAACGTTCATGGGCATTTGGCTTTTATGTTGCCAAAGCTTTAAGTATCATCGCCCACCCAATCAAACTCAGGCTCTGCATAAAATGCCAACATGTCTGAATTTCCACATCTTCTACCACCCTTTCCTTGATGTTTGTCTCCTTGCTTCTCTTCCCTATTCCTTCAAAGACAGATTTTCCTTCCTTCTCAAACCGTTCTCTGCCCCTTTCTGCCCTTTGTCCTCATTCATTCAAGTCCCTGCAACCCTACTAATAAATCCACTTCCAATATCCCTCATACCTTATCACCTCAATTTCTTCTTCCTGATACACCGTTTAGATGCTAGTTTTTCCATCAGTTTCCCCATATGAATTCCTGTTCTCCTCTCCTGCTCAGCTCTAAATTAGCATATGAGTTACT
Organism: Ciconia boyciana; assembly: GCF_034638445.1. NCBI lineage: Eukaryota > Metazoa > Chordata > Aves > Ciconiiformes > Ciconiidae > Ciconia > Ciconia boyciana. The sequence continues at coordinate 50,412,290 of NC_132935.1, read as the reverse complement.
TCTTGCTCTGCCTCTCCATCTATTTTCTCACCAATAACATTGTCCTTTTCATATGGATCTCAGCCACCTTTGTCTCGTTACCATGTTCCCTTATTCCCTGTTACCTTGCTCTTTTATAAATCCTGTTAGAGCCACAATCTCTCAGAAAAAAAATTAAGCTAAAGCCTCTGCTTGACAAAGGCAACTTCAGGAGGGTCTGGAAGTAGTAGAAAGATTTCTTTACCTGCAGCACAGAGTGGTTTAGAGGCCTCGTGGTTTCTCAGAACCAGGGTTTCCTGCAGATTGGAGTTGTACCAAGGTCAACAGTTGTTCCTGTCGATGCCTGAAACATCTGAGATTTGTCAGAGGAAGCGTTCTGGGTACTTTGTACTGCGGGCAAAAGGAGGAACGTCATCAGTTTGAGCCTTAGACCTGGCTTCCCTTGGCCAGTCAAATAACCAGGAATCCATATTTGGAGCACTGGGGAGAGAAGGAAAAACAATCTATTTGTTATTTTTCATCTAGGAAAAAAAAAAGACTCCTTACCTTGGTTGAGGATTATTTGTGTTAATATGGTTAATAATACACTTGGAAAATTAAGTCCATAAATTGTTTGGTTCAAATGCAACAAATGCAAATATTTTTAATTCCAAAGCATTATTAAAGCAGTAGAAAAATAATGAGCCTTTTTTCCCCAAACTATGAAAATTCATTTAGAAATGAATACAAAGTACAGACAGTAAATTCTGCTTTCAGACAGGAAAGAAAAATAACCAGAATCTCCTACAGAGTCCCTGATGGCTGAATGTGTGAAATTAATCACTGACAGGTGGAGAGGACAATTCTCCACGCAGTGTTGAGCTTCCTATTCTCTGAATGACAGCCAGTTAGAATAAGAGAGCCAAAGATAATAAGAGGTGCTTTGCTGCATTAACTTTCTGATCACCAACTGCACACCTGCAGCAAAAAGAGGTTTGCCCAAAACCTGAACTGGGAGAACATCTTAAATAAGTATATATTACTCCTGTACTTGCATTTCCTTTGGAAGTCTTCCAAAGTGCTGTCACCATTTGTCACAGCCCTGGTCAAACTCCCCCCTCCCCAGCATTCACTACACTTGGATGTTTGGTGCAGACTCTGAATTCATGCTATTTTGGCTCTCCTTCATTCTGTGCAGGCTCCTTGGTCTTCAACCTCAAGTCTTATTTTGGGGGAATACCCTACCCCATGAGACCCCTTGATTCAGCTTCCCTGTGCTCAAACCTTCTGCATTTCTGACTTTCTGTGAATTCATTCACCATCCTCACAAAAAACCTTCACATCTTGTTTCTCTGAGGTACCCAGGAAAAGGTGAGTGTGGAAGCGTAACAGAGGCATCAAATGAAACAACCCCACATCAGGCTCAGAAGAAACAAACTGAGTCAACCTATGGAACTTGTTGCCACGGTGTGGTCTGGATGCCAAACACAGCACTGCCATGCTTACCACTAGATAAAGTCAGGAGGCAAAAACCAGTCCCCCATCATGTTAAAAACAAGCAGAAAACAGCAGTTGATGAAGTCTCTGAGTTGCAGATCACTGGATATTGGCATAATAAGCATCACTGTATGCTCTAAAGCTTTTTCCTGAGTGTCCAATATTGTCCTCTGTTAAAGCAGGATGCTGGGCTAGATCATCTTTTACTCTGACTCAAAATAGCTGTGGACTTATGGTATAGAACAGCAGGGATTTTGCAAAGAAGTATCTAAACAATTTTTTCTGCTTCAAACAATACTAGTAACATAAAGAACTAGAAAATGATAAATACATCTAAGCAAATTAGTGTCTTTGTTTCTTCACAGATACCAAATGTCTACTCTGTTGCAGAGAAAGAAGAAGGGTTTATTTTGTCTAAGCTTTCTGCCTCTCTGTCTCTCCTCAAAATGGTAGCTAAGAGAATCTCCTTTGTATATACATTAGTCTTTTGCCAGGATGAAACCTCCCTCTTCAGCTCCAAATCTACGTCAGCTGAATGAAGTCCTCCAGCCACTGGTCAGTTGTCTTCCAATCAACCTACCCTGAAGAACACACATAAAATCAGTGGTGGCCACCCTTTTCTCTTGACAGCGCTTCCCTCTGAATGGATGATCAACAAGACTGCTTTGACATAAAGCAGATGTGCAGTTAGCTGTAAGCTTAATTCTTCACACTGATACACATGTGGTTTAAAGGAATAATGTCACCTGAATAAAGGTAGATACTTGTAAAGTGAAATATGGTAAATGCTGGATGTACATTATCTGTCCTGCAGTTTTGAACAGCAAATGAAGGATAAGCATCATAAACTGCAACTACCAGGCAAAAATATTGATAAATAGCAGGTATTTTTTCCTGCTGGATTTAGCTTTCTATACATACTGTTAAACATTTGAGAAGTTTTGGGTTTCATTTTTCTTTGTCATGGATATATATAAACATGTACATGAAAAATTATAGTATTTGAAAGTCATACAGGACACACAAGACAAATTTAAAAAGCCCTGTTCTGTAAGAATGTTTGCTTACTGAATTTCCTATCCAGATTTTAAAGTACAGCTCTATGTTCCATGTCTCTCAGATGGCAGTATTTAAAATCACTGCTAACACCTTCAGAAGCTGATAAGCTTGTTTCAGTGCTGTTAGCTAAGTCCTTATAGCTTTATCTGGAGTTTTCATATGCTACAAAGTTCAGTGACTGCTTAGCTCATATTCACAGAAATATTTCAACGTTTTCTGCAGTTCAACCAAAAAAATCTTTCAGGATCAATGTGTGTCCTGGGGCAGGATTAAGCCAGTGCTCAGTAGTGCACTGAATTAGTCTTTCTGGTGGCCTGATTACTTTGATCTCTGTTAAACAAAAAGCTCACATCTATAAGGATGTGATTTTTTAAATATAAATATGAACCAAATGCTGATACTACAAGCAATTCACAACCTCTTCTCTAAAGAGTGTGGTCTTCTCTATTGACCTCAATGGACCATTCATTCTGAGGTCCAGCTATTTCGGCTATCTCACTGCTGTTTGTTTGCAAAGCAGAACCAGCGTTAACTGTTTATGATACAGTGATTAAAAGAACACTTGCAATTCATCCCTGCATCCAGTCTTACTCCTATATGTGCTACTGTTGTCCTAGCTCTGGTGTAATTAGTTTGGCTCTCCAGTCACTGAAGAGAGCTTGCGTGGGTGGGAACACTGCTGCCACCTGCTACTGCTGCTTTATCAGTGCTGTGCCTGAAAACTAATGCCTTCTGAAAACTGGAATGAACCTTCCACTTTTTCATGTGGGGGCAGAATGAAGTAGAGGTAAATCAGGACTTCCCACATTATTACAAGGGCAAACCATAGCAGAAAGAAATTGTAGCACTAAGTAGGGCCAGATCTTTGGTTGGTATACATTCATGCGGCTTCATTTACTTTGGAAGAGCCCATTCACTTCAGCTGAGGATCTGGCCCTTGTCAGGGTCTTCAAAATTTTAAAGAATAGTTATTTATAAATAACTGCAAGCTCTTTTCCTTTTGAAGAGCCTTTTTTTCCTAGTATACATTTCAAGAATGAACACCGTTTTAAATCCTTATTATGCATGACTTTCTCTTTGTTTTCTTGTTGGTTCATTCTTCTGTTCACCAACGTGTCAGTGTGACATTTTTGATGCAAGTCAGTTCCTGCCTGCATTTGGAGCTGTTGCACCTTGAGCAGGGACAAATTCTAGACTGATTAATGCTGCACAAAGTGCGTGGAACATCCAATTCCTACGGACACCAATGTGACTGCAACAATAATGGGATCCAATCGGTGTCTATCCTGCCCTGAAAAGCATCAGAGCCCACACTGACTGTTTCCACTGGGCAATTATTATTTTTTAATTTGGATCCGATAAAGAGCTTCTCCATATTCTGTCCTAACACTGTTAAATGTTAATGCTGCCCACAATGCTTGGTGTGCTTCCTTCCATAAACTGAACAAAGCGGCTGTGCTCTCTTGCCAGCCACAGATTTATCGGGGTATGGATTACACATATTAAACACAGTCATCAGGCCACAAAGGTTCCATCACAATCTGCCTACGAGCTAACATCATTAAGAGGCAGACTTCATATATCTTCATGACTGATACGCTGATCTTTCCCACTCCAATGACTAATGAATTGACACGCACAATGTTCTTCAGCATTAGAGTGCATCCCTTTGATTTACAGCACTAAAGTAGGGGGCTGTAAGCACTCAGATGCTGATGAATTCCAGACAGCACTTGCACCTGGCTGACCAGGATGCTTCCCTTTGAGGAGAGCAGTGCTTGCATCCCAGAATTGTACATAATAAACATGGTGGGCCTCACTCTGTCTGCAGTTTCACCTCTACAATGCCATCAGACGGCTTGCCTTCCTGAGCCAAATCCCCAGCTGCTATAAATCAGCGCACATCAATTTACATTGGCTGTTCTCTGAGCAGTGTGTCTCAGCCTTTTGGTTTGTCTGCTTTAAACATACATCTGGGAGCCACCAATGTGTGCTCGCTCCCGAGGTTTGTCAGTGCCAGGGAAAAAGGCTCAAGAGAAGGCAAATAGTGGATTTCTGCCTACGATGGGTGTCAGCCCTGCCAGTCTGCAGCTGTGGTGGGAAACCAGTGGCCACTGGCCCAACACTGCCCTTGTGAGCAGAGGGGAGGAAGGAGGTTGTGGAAAGATGGGGAGTGAAAAGAGATTTGGCCCAGAGCTTTTGCCTGTTGAACTAATTGTCTGGCTACAGGCTCCTGTTTTGCTAGCAGCCTTGTATTTAAGTTACCCACAGCACAGACTGCCTAGTTCTAATGACTGACATGAAATACAGACTAATTTCGACCCTTTGGAAGTTGCCATCACACAGAACAGTCATCTTCCAGTCTACTACGAAATCCATCTGGTGAAACAAAAGAGCCAATCCAGGTACCATCCATTCTGTGAGCAGAGCAAGGCAGGAGCAATTGCTTGGATGTGTCCTGGATGAAAGACTGAACATCATTTGCACTGGGAGTTTGTAGTGTACTGAGCAAAAAACAGCCAGTAAAAGCATTTCCAAAGTTAAAATAAGAAATTCCTATTTTATGTGGCAAATAAATCAGAATTGTAAGAAGTCTGATAACTGATGTACCACTAAATCATCCAGATCTTCCCACAAGGAGATATATTCCAGCCTCTGACACAACATTTCAATGATGACTAAAATATATTACTCTTTGTAGATTCTTGGTTTGTTTGTTTATTTTAATTTTGAGATGCCTCATATATTTATACAGATTTAATATCAGTAAGGTGTCATAGATTTACCTGTTTAACCAGAAGATTTGGAGACACAAGCAAGTTTCTTCCTGCTAGTCATGGAAATACAGCATGTAAAAAATAATTAAAAAAAGACCTGACCAGACTGTCTGACTAACCTGAGGGAAAGAAAGAGTTCTTTCTTTTGGCTTACTTGCTAAGATGGTCACCTCACTTGAAAACTCATAGCAGACTTGTCACATGACTAATATACCTAGTCACACTTTGCAAATAAGGAGTGGAAGGTTTGTCACTGAAAACAGAAAGAGGTTCTCCTGGATGCAGAGAGTTGTTAACATTAAGGGAAGTCAATTCCATACCACTTTTAAGTGAACAGATCCACAACTTTATTGAAAATGCAGGAAAACAAAGCAGAAGTTCTATTAGTTTTCCATGCTCTGATTTCTGGATAGAATCTAGGTGGCAAATAGGAACTGGTTGTTAGTGTTTGTAGCTGACAAAAGTTGAGGCTGGAGAATGAAGAAAAAATCAAATAAAGAGTTATATCACAAAGGAGACTGTTACTCTACTTGCAATCAAAATTAGATCATTTTTCAAAGCTGCTAGATATGAATGTAAGCTGCTTCTGGGCATCTTTAATTTATGTGACTGCTACTGGCAAAGCAAATAAGGTATTTTGATACTGTTCTTAATAGCATTACAGGAATAATGTGTGTCACAGGGTGACAATGTCCTATACAGCACTGCTATACCAGTTATATAGAGAGTAGAAAAACCTTTCCTTTTAATATCTAGCTCATATTGTCCCTCACTGTGGATAAATCATGCTTATTATGCTGAACTGAGTAATAGAAAGAAGAGTTTTAAAAATCTAGGTAAATTATAAATCAAATTTCTAATGCGAGCTGACCACATCTCTTCAGATAATCTTCACAGAGATAACTGGGGGAAACAAGGCTGACTTGGGGATGGAGCTGAATTTCATCGCAAAGAAGCAGCAGCACAGGAGATACCTCGGAACATATTGCACCGCCTGGAATGAAGAGATGAACCAGTGGGTGTGAGAAGAGGAGAAGACGCAGAGATGCATGCGGAGGAAGACCTGCTTGTACAGGGTGCTGGGAGGAAGACCTATGCCTGCATCCAGGTGTGATGGGAGACCAACTTCCAGCAGAGTCTGTGGAAGGTAAAAGAGCACATGTGCCAAAACAAGCCAGGACTATCTGCCCACTCACTGAAGGGGCTGGTTGAATTGTACAAGAAAAACAGCCCTTTCTTCTCCTTGCCAGCAACTGCAATGGGGTTCCTCAGAAGAAGAACTGCAGGGGAGAGAAGACCTGCAAAGAGCAGCAGGACCTCATCCCCGAAGGACCAGCGCAAGTGCTCCCTTTTGTGGCAGGAGTCCAGGTCTGTTCCTGTGCAGAGATCTGCTCAGAGAAAAGGATCAGGGAACCTTGTGGGAAATAAATCCCTAAAGAGCGGAAGAAGGGAGCTCAACAAGTGGATGGTTTACTGAAACAAGAAGTCTTTTCATTTAAATAAATTCCCACCAGACCTCACTCTTTTTTTCTTCTTTGTTAGTGTTCTTACATGGCTTGTGGAGTCTTGCTGCCTTGGCTTCCAGAAACTTTCATGTGTTCAATATGCTGTGAAAAACTACAGTAGTATTTACTGAAAACCCCTTTGCTGAGTGTCATTAAATTATCTTGAATTTCCCATCTCCTGCTGTTCATTTTGCCTTGAAAAGATCCACTCCAAAGAAACGTTCTGTTCTGTCCCACTCTGCTTCAGATCTGCTTGCTCCTTCACTGCCTTTTTCCCTCAAGGCATTGCAGTAGAGAAGAGTGTAGCTGAATTTGTCAGTCTGGTGTTCCAGGCTGGAGAGCAAAAAGTGGATAAACTCAGTATTGTTCAAACTGTGCTTGCCCTCATGTGCACAACTTCCCCACCTCTGTGGAAGGTGTAGGAACTCCTCCATGGAAAAAAACCAGCTCCATCAGAGTGTGTGGGCTGCCAAGGTAGCAAAAGCAATCATCAACAGGTCTTAAAATGCTGTTCTTACCATGAAACACAGGTTGGATTCATTTGCATAAACAAACTTACCGAAAAGTCTGTTGGTCATTATCCTGTAAACTGAAACACAACACAAAATTTTAAACTCTCCAAGTTTTCTGTGAAACATGCGGTGTGTACTGAAAATACCAACTGGCTTGTTTAAATACAGCAATATCCTACATACAGTGCTCAGCGAAGTAGGGCCGGCCCTTCCCTGCATGTCTCTATAAACCTTATAAAACTATCTTTGGATCACCAGCACCATCAAGCATATATTGTAATTGTGACTCCTGTGTCAGGCTTCTTCCTTCTCATTAGCTGCAATTTAGAGATGGGAAGAGAATAAACTGCAGGCAAAGTTTGATCTGAGATGACAAGGCTAATTTTGGGAAAAATGTCCCCCTACTTCTCCAGATGTCTGGTTTAATCTAAGGCAAGCACAGTGTGCAGATAGTAAACATAATATCCTCCTAATTATATTAAATTACCTCTCAGGAGCTGCTCTGCCCTCTTGTCAAAGGCCAGGAACTGGATTTTAATGATGAATATGAACCTCAGTGGGACATTCTATATCATCATTTAATTCAGCAAATATAGCCCAAATCAGTTGTATAGGTGTAATTAGATGCTGAAAAATAATTACCTCGGCCTTACCATTAAAAATTTCTTGTTTGTATCCCCTTGTGATCTATGAACAAATTACTTTATTAGGAAATCATTAGAGCTCAATTTGTCTCTATATACTACAGACATCAATATTCATTTCTCATAATGGAACCACACATTCTTGCCATATTTGTACAACTACATAGCCAGATATCAGTTTGGAGTCGTTACCAACCTTAACAAAAAGACTGTTTTTACATAGTAAGATATTTTTCTTATGCACCAGCTTCCAGCAGAAAACTGAGTAATATGATCTTTATTGTTAGGCCATTAGCTCAGACAGCCTTTGTGTTTTTATGCCCCACTGCAGAGGGAGAGCTTTTTATGTGGCTGATCTCTTTGTGCTACTGCAACATCCAAGTTTGGGTGGCAGGAGCAAAATGTCTCCTCAAATAAATTATACTATTATGAGAACATTACTATTATCAGGGCCCTGAAGGCATCCCACTCAGGGCATTGGTGCCAGCTCTCAGCCTGTGCAGGGCAGTGAGGAGGCGTCCCCAGATGCCCTCTGGGCAGACTCTGGCCATGGCTGACCATGGCTCACGGGAGCTACTGGCCCTTGCTGTGCCATGACAGTGAACTCAGGGCCCCTTGCAACTTTTATTTGGTACTTATTTCTCTGCAGATTTCTCTGAGCATTGAGAAAGCAGGGTACCACAATGTCCTTGGTGTGGGGACATGGTATAGTTTCAAGTCATATCTAGCAGTTAACTGATTTATTGACTGTTAGAATTTACAGAGCAGATGTGAGGAGGAAAGGAGACCATCAGTCAGACCCCAGGTCACCTCCTGTTATAAATTATCTTCACATAGTTCAGTCTTTAGCTTTCACACAAGGGCAGGTTCTCACTGAAGTCTGTCGTTGCAGGACTGAGTAAAACAACAAGCTCCAGCTAATTCTCTACAGTGGTGATTGGATAGTCACTTGCTGTTGAAATGGGCCAGTATACAGCAGTTGCCATCTCAGTACTTCTCTGAACATCACACATGCCCATACAAGTAATCCTTATACTGGGGCCTCTAAATTTCCATTTTGATGTGTGCAAGCAGTCCTCCATTTTATAACATGACAATTTTTCTGGATTTGGTATGCTACAAGCATTTGATAAAGATATAAATAAGAAGATTGTCTATATGCAAAAATATGACCACAGAATTTATAATCACTTCAAAAAAAGGGCACTAGTGGATTTTGAAAAAAATATTTCTTAGAAACTGATAAGGACTGAGAACATTCTCAGCTTACTTATTCTATCTTCCATTTCAACAGGTACAAATAAGCATCTGTTACCAGTTATAAAGTTGTCAGTCTAGAATCGTGCACATTGCATTGTCAGTACTCTTGTGGTCACTGTAGTGGAGCTCACTCTGCCATGGACCTGGTTCACAAGCTACCAGAGTCCTGACTTCTCCATTCAGGACCCCTTTGAATCCCCCTGATGGTGGCCATGTAATAGGTGTCAAGGCTGTTCAAGCTGCTGAGAAAATGCAGCACAAGTCATGGCACTCAGCTGGAAGCAAATGAAATGCCAGACTCTCTGCAAAGCCCTTGCATGTACTTTATCTATGGCACTAAAGCTGTTAAAACAGTGAGTAGACAATAAGCATTTCAGGCCAATTCCTCACACAAAAGGAAAAAACTGCTAAAGTCATCAATATAAGTAGTATAAATCAACTGAATAGGCAGCTGGAAAATGACAGCTACCTATACTATGAGACTTAAAAAGGGAAGATAAAATATAGGTGGATTTTTATCTTTTGGGTTTATAAGGCCGTGTTTGATGGACCATAAGGTCTTGCTAGACTTAATGGGCCAAATTCCTCCCTGGAGTAACTCCATTAAGTTCGATTGTCTCCCATCAGGATGGTTTGAACCAAGAGAATTATGTATGCTACAGCAGTAGTTTGAGGTGCTTCACTTTTAAGAGCTGCCATGCCTCAGATGGTACGTTAATTCCAAGGCCAGGAAGCATATATTCAAAATTGCAGAAAGCAGCAGAAAGAACAATGTAGTACAGAAACAAGCAGAGAACTGGCGCTCTCAGCCAGCACAAACTGAACAGCTATGAAAGAGCTCAACCTTTTGCTTCCTGCAAACTGCATCTCCCAATTATACTAATTCTTTTATCTTTACCTTGCCTGTCTGACACCCTCCCCAAGTCAAATCCCCACAGCACATCTGGAACAGCGCTCAGGAAGGGATTCTGCTTTGCTCAGGGGGAAGTGTCTTTAAATGTCATTCTGTCTCTCTTTAAGTTACACAGATTTCTCTTGTTTTCTGATCACCTCCAGCTCTGAGTTCAGTCTGATAGACTGACAGCTATTCTTGAAACTGGCTATTACTCAACAGTTGCACTCAAGGATCCAAAATGAAAAGAAACAGATCTCCCTTTCAACCCCGGAGAGAGTAATTTTCAAACCGAGGTACCCTAAAAGCATTCCAGTGAAGGTGAGGACATTCCTATACAGTCATTTAAGCCTCTATTAACAGTAGGCTTTCTTGGACTTGGCGTATAGGTTGGGAAACATTGCTCTAAAAGGTATACTGCCTTAAATTTACCTTTTCTTTTGCTGACTCACAGCGATCAACCAAGAATACATAGTTACAATAAAACATTAAATAAAACATGCTCTGTTCAAGATGGCAACCATGGAATAAGTCATTGAGATTCTTACTGCAGTCTTACTTTGTTACTGACCTTGCTGAGAGGTCAGAAAGAGATTTTGATTGTGAAACAGAGGATTTTGCAAATGAAGTTTAAAATACAGTGATTTGGAGTTTTCTTAGGTCCACACTTCCTTTACTTTCACCTGTCTTTTTTACCTTTTCTGTTTCAGCTTGTGGGTCCAACTAGGTTAGTAGTCTGGTCCTAGCAGTGAGCACAAGCAGATATCAAGAGAAGGAAAAATACTTTGTACCCACATGACACCCACCAGTGCATTGCTGATGGGTAAAGAATCACTTTCTTTTGTTTTGAACCTGGCTCTGACAAGTGCCGTTGTTGGCTGACAGTTCTTGTACTGGAAAAGACAGTGAAGAGTCAACACCTATCTGTCTTTGCCATGTCATCCATGCCAGGAGGCTGTGGATTTCTTTTATCTGTTTTCCTAGGCTGCTCAGCCATTCCTTGCCTTTGATTATCCATTTTGAGGTACAAGAACAATTTAGCTGTTTTTTCATGGATCTAACATGTTCCCAAGATCTTGCTGAGAGCCCATCAATTTATACATAAAACTGGAGTGGGTCCCCACTTCCCTCAGGTGCATTGCTCTATATTTGTCTAAACAATTTCAGCTCCATTTTGTTATTCTGTACATTAGTAAGTGGTACAGCTCAGTAAAAACAGATTTTAAAGTGACCCAATTTTAAAGTGAACCAGTTGATGTTGAGAATCCAACATCCACAGTATATGCATTTTGGGTGTATGTGTGGGAGATGTTACTTGGGACTAGCCTGGGTGCACAAATTGAAAAGTATTTAGTAGTTAGTGTATCTTCCAGCTTAGTTTCTCATAAGCTGCAATCATCTAGATTGTGCACTTAAAGACTTTTTGACAATGCAAAATAAAGTGCAGTAATTGAGAATCATAAAATTTGTTTCAAAAAGCACATTCCCGATAAAAACTAAAATGCTAATATGGACACTCCCCCAATACCTTCTCTTCCTATTACACTGAATAACTTCTCAGCATCAGCAAACTTTATACTTCACTGCTCACTGTATTTTCAATGTTATTTGTAAATACATTGAATTTGAGAATGTACTCCCAAATTCATCTCAAGATAACACACAGCTCCTCCTGCAAAGCAGACCCTTTTGATGGGTGAGTAAGCTTTATCTCCTAACCCTCTTGGAATTAAAATTATTTGGGCCATGAGTCATATTCAAAATTGACAGTTTCAGCTGTTAGTCTGACAACTTTACATTAACTCTGTTGGGCTAGTCTTTTTGTTCTCTCACAGCATGTCAATCCACGTCACTAATGACAAATTGTCTGAGTACCTTAAACCTGTCCTACCTTAAAACTTTCATAAGTAGCAGCTATTTTTACATGCATCGTACACAAGATCTAGAAATAGATGTCGAAACAGAGTAGATGTTTCTCACTATCTTACTCTGGATAGTAACCCAGTCCATGGTTCTATGTATCTGATCAGATTTGGCTAAAGCCCCTTTTATCCCTCTCATGCATGTTGCTTTTCAGCTGGATGTGTTCTTTGCTGTGGCTTACTGTTTGGTGCAATAAACAATTGAGCACAGCAGAGATGGGGACAGGTAAAGTGGGAATGAGTGAATAACAGCCCAACAAGAGGAATTCAGGACATCTTATGGATAAAGAACAGCTTATCTACTAATGGCTTGAGTTGCGTTCATGTTTGCTACCATTTCTGAAAGTGCTGATACACATTCAGAATTCTGAAAATTATTGGTATGGCACCCTGTCACACACTGACCTGTTTCAATCACTAAAAACATGACTTCAAGACATACCTTCTACCTTGCTTGGAAGATGATGCAAGGACCAGTATGGGAATGTCTTAGAAATACTTAATCCTGGAGGTGGGAAAGACCCTGGGAGGTCTCTAGTCCAGCTTCCTGCTCAAAGCAGGATCAGCTGTGAGATCAGACGAGGTTGCTCAGGGCTTTAGCCTGGTGGATCTTGAAAACCTCCAAAGATGGAGACTGCATAGCCTCCCTGGGCAACCTATTCTATTGCCTGACTGTGCTCATTAAGAAAAATTTTTTCCTTAAATCAACACTCAGTCTCTCTTACTTTAATTTTATGCCCATTGTCTCTCATCCTCCCATGATGAACCACCACTCTGTTATCTTTATAACCTCCCTGCAGGTACTGGAGGGACACCGCTAGATGCCCCCAAAGCCATCTTGACTCCAAGCTGAATAAGAGCTGATCCCTTAGCCTCTTCTCAGAGGGCAAGTACTGCAGTCCCTGACCATCCCAGTGGCTCTCCATTGAACTCACTTCACTTATTTACAACCTTCTTTTCATGGGGGGCCCAAAATTGATTGCAGTGTTCCTGATACAGTCTAACCAAGTGCCAAGTAAATAATCACTTTCAGTGATACCCTTTATATACTCCATTTAGCACATCCCAGGATGCTGCTTGCCTGCCTTGCTGTCAGGGCACACTGCTGGCTCCCCTTTAGGCCACTGTCCACCAGCACCTCCAGATCCTGTTCAGCAGATCTGCTCCCCAGCTGGCCAATCCCCAGCCCACACTGTTGCAGGGTGTTAGTCTGTCCAAGGTACAGGACCTTGCATTTGTCCTTGTTGAATTTCATGAGGTCCCTGTTGATCCATTCCTCCAGCCCGTCTAGGTCTTTCAGAAAGGCAACTCTGCCCTTGAGCACATTGACTGCACCCCCTGTTTAGTGTCATCTGCAAACTTGGTGAGGGTGTACTCCATCTCCTCCTTCAGGTCATTGATAAAGATAACGGGAGAGGTCCCACTATAGACCCCTGGGGTACTCATAACCAGCCCACAGCTACGGTACCAACCACATAGCACTGTGTACTTTAGTACTGTGTATTCTAGTATAGTACTGTGCTATAACAAAAAGCAGAGGGGTTTTTTTCATATCCAAATAGATATATTTGTAATAATGACAGAATTTATGCAAAAAAAAAAAGTTTTTGGTATCTGAATTTATGATTGTAATAAATAAGATGGGGTGCTAGAATGATTTTTGTTTAACAGAAAAGGTCATTCAAAAATGCTATCATAAAGCTTACTCAGAAGAGCACTAAATTAACAATATTTATTTGTCCTTGTGCCATTGTATGAAGTCTTATGATGTGAACTGTTAAATAGAAAATGTGGTAAGAAGGTGATAAATGTAGAAAGGCATCAACATCAGTATTAATGGAGCAGCAATAATGCAGAAAATCAAGTTATTCTTATCCTTATTTTGAAAAACATTTAACATTTGGGAAGGAAAAACAGGGAGAGTGAAAGAAGATGGTCATTTCAGGCTGCTGATTTCCAGGCTGCTGATTTCCAGGAAACACTAACATTGTAATTATGTATAATTTTATACAATTACTTATACATGTGCATGCATGCACATTTTTTTGTTATACAGAAAAAAGAGACAGAGATGAACCAGTTGAAAAAAAGAAAACAAGTTGAAAGCTGTATGTTCAACATGGATCTTCAGACATTCAAGAACAGTTGTTTCTTGCTGTTGGTCTTTCATTTTATGTTCCAGCCTTGGGCTGAGGGCAGGAAAATATAAATACTGCATGAAAGCTTGGGATGTTCCTGAGCTTTTTTCTGACAAGCAAAAGTAAGAAACAACAGAAGTCTACCGAGGGAAAGATGTTATACTAGTTCATGCTCAATTATAATTTTAAATGTAGTTCGGTGAGGTATTAAGGCATGTTTCTGTGGGCTTTGACAGATAGCCTTTGACAAATTTTGCTGCAGTGTGTACCTCCCTAGTTGTCTGTGTCACCTTTCTGATGAAGGATACCACCGGAGGGCAGTCTGGAAGAAAAGAACTGCTGTCAACACCTCAGATGCTCCCAAAAGCTCATGTCTTAGCCAAAATAAACAGTTAAGTAGATAGGTTTAAGCTGGAACGCCAGACTGCAAACTGGAGAGTTGAACAGTGTAGTTCAAGAAGGTATTGGTTTTGGTGGCTTTGACCATCAGATTAAGATGGTTCTGCCTGTCTGCTTTGGCCTAATGACTTATTTCTGTCTGTGCTGTTGCAGCTGGTGCTCTAAGATTGTCCAGGTTAAAAAAAAAAGACACGAAAAACACAAATAAGAACTTAACTGCCTTGCAAGATACAGCTGCTTCAAACTATAAGCCAACTGTCTAGTAGTTTTGATCATATACAAGACGAATAGAAATAATGGACACATACCAGAATATTGGCATTTACTTCTGCCATCACTCCTGCCAACAAAAAGCCTAGGGGGTGAGACTGCCACTTCTGATCACAAGGTGTAAACAAGCTTCATGAAGAGCTTCTGGGACCAAACATGGAAGGGAGCTACAATCTTCTCATGAACTGTCTGCACACAGAAACAAACATACTGGATAGATTTTTAAGGGCTTAATGAGTTAAATTTGTTCACTATTTTGTCTTTTGGTTTGTCAGCTGTCCCTCAGTGTTAGTGTCCACTTTAACTCAAAAAAATTTCTAATTAGAGAAAGGGTTTTGGGGGGTAAACCTGACAGAGGAGAGACAGTTTTACTGTGGCCAGATAAATGAGTTCGTGGGAAGGAGGGCAATGAGGATACCTTTCTCAAGGTCCTAACTCCAAGCAAGTCTTCTTTCTTTCTGGTCACCCGTAATGAAACCTGAAAGGAATGACTTCAGTTACCATGCACCAAAGGACACCCTGGAAAACCCAGCATGAAAAAAAGCAGACCAGGCTGTGCTGGAGGTGATGAGGCCTGTAGCTGTTAAAAAAGCCCCAAACCCTAAAAAGCACAACAAAACACCCTTGCCTCCAGAAGGCAGCAATCCTGCTGCGGCTGTGGCTGCTGCCTGCAGTTTGGTGGGGTGGGTAGCTCCTCTCCCACTCTCCCCCATCTGCTCCCCCATCTGCCAGACGGCTTCTCTTTCCTGCCCTTGCCCCAGAACTGAGTGACAGACATTTGGCAACAGACATCAAAATGCAAGTGACTGATGAAAATTCACTGCTTTGCATTTTCTCATTGCCTTTGACAACAGGGAGAGGAGAACATGCATTTATGAATACGCATTGTTATTTGTGGAACAGAAAGACTCCATTGGCAACTGCTATGCCTCTGAGCAGGTGCTGATCACTATCCTACTTACAAAGATTTGTAATTCAGCTGCTATTCCAGAGAGCCCTTCATGAAGCAGAACTAATTTGCAGTTGGGACAATGCTTGCAGAATGCTTCATATGTTGAACTTGCTTTGCTTTTTACCATACCAAGGGTTTTAGGCTTAATTGTGACTTATTCTAACATAGATCGGAAAAGAATTGAGACTTGAGTTTGTAACAGGTAACGATCTGAAGGCTTGACCAGTCAGTTAGGAAAGTCACTCTATTCGGTAACCTAGAACAAAAAATAGTCCAGTATGCAAAAGACCTCCAGACCTCAGCAAAATGAATAAGCCATTTGACTGACATCCCCTGAGGATGGGTACAAAAACAGGCCTCCTACCTCAGGTTCGTTGTTGTTGCCATTGAAGAGAAATGCTGCCAGAAGACATGGTTGCTTGGGGACCCCTTGTGTTAGAACCCATGTGCTAGGTTTCTCAAGCTCCAGCCATTGCATTTTGGAGAAAATCAACCGCTGCCTTTGGTGAGCAGGAGGAAGAGCGCAGCTACCTGAGCCAGAGGAAAGTTCTGTAAAGTAGCATCTTGAGGAAATTTCACATGCCACTTACCTTGTTCAAGGGGGTGGGTGGCTTTGTGGGTTCCCCCTAAGAAGTAGTAATGGATGGGAGCAATTTTTATATTCAGTCTCATGTGACTCATACACCTCAAAAAAGATCCTTTCCTTTGTAACGTATTTTGAAGTTCTCTGCTTTCAGAACAAAAAATCACATTTTTAAAATTCTCATGGAGTGAAACTTACGTCCTACACATTGGTCTAATGCATCTGGAATGAAGGACGTGTCCCTTCATTACTCATGCGGTGCCTCTTCATCTTTCCGACCACATGCATTTGCACAAGGGATTTTCCTAGGTTTGTCTTGTCTGGTGCTGCCTGTGTTATCATTACTATCAATAGTAAATAATGTCATTATGGTGTTAAAGAAAGAAAAAAGGAAAAGACTTCCCAGGAAGAAACAAGATGTTTTGAAAGGGTAGTGTGACCCCCATTCCCAAAGACACACCTGCAGAGGGGTGTCTTGCTGATTGTTCTTATAAACAGAATGTGTATGCATGAGTGTGAGAGAGAAGGGTGGAGGGAAATAAATACCTTTCAGTGCCCTAACTTGGCAGTTTTGGTTGGCCTCCTAAGTCTTCAATGGTAATGGATCTGTCAGTCAGAGACACTTTGTATTCAGCCCACATTGCAACCCCAAAACTCTTTGAGGAGCCTGTCCCTAATGCAAGGCTCTCACTCATTTCTTGGCATCCAGTTGCCACATGTGATTCTGTGCAGGACAGAAACAGTCTCTGCTTATGGGGAAGAGGCAGCCCTGAGCACAAGCTGAACTTTGTGGCTTTCAGGAGACAATTTTAGAGCAAGACAGAATCTCCACCTTACATACCTTTACAGGATGGATTTTTATGTACACAACAGCCCTAGAGGCAGTTCAAAATCTATATGGAGACCACAGTCAGCACAATCTCTGAATTATTATTCTGCCTGTTTTGCTTGTTAAGATCATACCTTAGTGACTAAACTCATTATACAGTGTAGGCAAAACAGCTTATGTTGTGTCAAAGCAGTGAGCACTTCCCTCAATATAAAAAGCAAATTAGTTTTGCAACACTGACCAAGACAACTGATGAACCACTCTTCTGCAACATTTGCAATTTGCAGAACCACAAGCTGGCACTGCTCCATGTAATGATCATTTGCTATACAGTATACATTAGGAAAAAAATTGTAAAAGCAGTAAGTCTTCACTTTCTCCATGGGTGATGTAAAAGGGAAAAATAAATAAGGTGAATTCTTGATGGTGCTTCTATCATTCATGTTTCTGCAGAATGGCAGTGGTGATTATTGAGTTCTTTCAGTTAGCATTGCCTATAAAGATACACAGCTAAGATAAGATAAGGTTCAGCACTTGTTTGAATCTGATAAAACAAAGCACCGTTTCTGCTTTTAGAGTCGCCATTAAAATATCTCCTCTGGACATGACTACTCTAGTTTTTGTTCCCTATGCTGTTACCTGAAGTACTGATGGGTGCCATGGAGGGCATAACAAAAGCAGACCACACATCATCATAACAAGCAGACACAAGATAACATTAGATGAAGGACCTTTTCAAACCTGATGCCTCCCAAGACACCCACTAATAGCTGAGACAGCAGAGATTTAATCTGACGTAAAGCAATTGGACAGAAACTAGCTTGTGTGTGTGTGTCTGTGTGTGCATGTGCAGTGCTATGAGATGTCACAAACTTCTATTTTATAACTCAGCCATAAACATTTGCTCCAGGCAAAACACAGCACACAGTGTTCCGTCTAGGGAGCAATTTTTGTTTAAACAAATTAAAAAATATCAATTTTGCTCTTTTTAAATTTATGAGTGCCAATATTTCCTGTTCCCCTCTTCTACCATCCACCCACACCACTCTGCATGTGACTCAGTAGGGATTTGATTTATTGGAATTAATTTGGCAAATTATTAGTTCATAACACAGAGTAATGGCTTTGAAATTCTTTTTGGGGAAGTGGTAGAAGTATAGTTGTTAGAACAGAGAAATACCTAGTGTGAGGACAGAGTACCTGCCTGTGACAATACAGGGTTTCCTAAGACTGTGTGATCTCCCTTTTGCTTGTCCCTGTACAGAGAGGTACAGCTTAATTACTGTCGGGGAAATTTTCCCCTGGTCCTGGAAATGTCATGGTAGCAAATTGACCCCGACAACACGGGATTTCCAACTCTGCGCATTTACAAACTTGTCTGGATTTGCTATGCCAGCATATCTGGATTTGTTAGCTCCGGAGGAGCAGAATTACCTCAGGCAGCCTACATTTTCCTGCCTTTTCTTCAAACATTGGATACAAAACAAGCTGCATTCCAGCAAGAAAAGGGGGAAGCTCTGTATTGCAAAACTGGCAACAGAATGACAAGAGGAGCTTACAAAACAAGGAAAAGGCAGGCTTGGAAACCCCCTGATGCTGGTCCCCTGGTCCTTGCTGGTAGCTGGGACAAGGCTACAGCAGTAGAGGGCAGAAAGCCACCTCTGTCATAGCAAACTCCCAGGTCCTGCCTTCCAAAATGGGATGCTGAGGCTTCACTGGAGCAGACAGTCCATCTCACTAACACTTTCCCTTCTATGGGAAGCAAGCAACACTGTTAAGGACATGCAGATGAGCAATTAGCACTATGCTGATGAGCAATTGAGAGTTCTGATTTGCTTTGGACCAGCCCGACGTGGGATAGGGTGGGAAGCCAGAAGCAAAAAGGAGTGAAATTCCCTTCAAAAGGAGTGAGGCTCACTGATGGCATACTCCTCTGTCCTGGAGGGGCCACTGAGGGCCATCTCCCTTTCAGTTCAGAGCTCTGTGGTTCACTGAGGGATGTCGCTGCTCACCAGGGCATTGTATTTGTGGGACCTTCTGAATACCTCGGCACCGGTTTTCACCTTGGGAAGGATGCTGCTTCATGCAGATTTCTGAACATAAACTCAACTTCTGTAAAGTTGAAATATTTGAAGCCCTTTGAATCTCAATCACAGAGACACTAAAACTTTCTCCTACTTTCCTTTTATTATCATCCCTTTTCTAGTTTAAAATATCTCCACAATGTGTAAGGTAAAATATGATTTGTGAGTCTCAGATATTTATTAAAACCGGGGATGCTCCTCATGGAGTTTGTGAAAAACTCCTCTGAAATGCATCTCTTGTTGGGTGGCAAGACCTCCTTCCTGGGAGAGGTCCTGGCTTCCTCAGCAATAAACCCAGCACAATGAACAACTCCTGGCTGCACGCACACCCACGCCTGCTGGAGTTCAGCATGCAAAAGGGAACTTTCTGTGTTGTTCTCTCCGTCTTATCCTTCTCTGCCTTGCATTGCATGGGAAGGGGAGCGTGAGGACCTGTATTGCTCATGGACTTCACGAACACAACATTGCTAAAATAAATCCTAAATTGCTGTGAAGCCTGCAAATGCTGATACAGATGATGGACAGGAAACTTCAGTGAAATTGCCTTTGTTTGTTATAGTCTTTGAATTTTTGCTGATCATAATCGGTTTCATAGTCTGACTGCAACTAGAAAGGGATTATTTCTTTTGCTCTGGAATTTAAGGATGAGCATATTTGTTCAGAGGATAGATGAGACCAAATTAGAACATGCTACTGGGGCATAATAAATTCACAGTAATTGCAAGCTAGTGTTCCTTAATTCTTCAGACACCATCATCTGTAAATATTCTGATCCTTTCATAGTTAGCTCATTTGTGCTTTTGTCCTTATTGAATTAACTGTTGTCTTTTCTTTCATGCTGTCTCCTGAGGGAAACCCCTTTTTAAATCTTTTTGGTTTAATTCCATTAATTGGCATATTGTCTGGTCTTATGTTTCCCCTCCTGGGTCTTGAACCTATGTTCCCTCAGTTCTTAAACTCCTTAGCTATATTTCTGCAGCTTTGACTGACAACTTGCTTGATCAGAGGACAAAGCATGTGCTTTCTTATCTTTTACTTCCAGGCTAATGTTTAACAATGTAGTTGGTTTATCAGTCAATTTGTTAAGCCAGGGTGAGAGTTCTCTGTTCTGAAGTCATCACAAAAATCAATAATAATCAATTCATTTATTCTAGGCTACATTAAATTATTATTAACTATAATAATTAAAAATAAATAATTTAAAAGGTCCTCAAGCCTTTACTGATTTATGGATAGTTCTTGCTTTTGCCCTTTGCTAGCAACTTGCACATTTTTAATCCTTTTTCAGTTACACTAATGAAGACAGCAACTAAATCATAGAGCCTTTTCAGGACGAAAAATCAGAAGGCGAAAGTTTTGCTTTCAGCATCATAACTTCCCCCCTTATATTAGCAGCAGAATAAATGTGCAGGAAGTATGCAGCATGAAGGAGAAAAAGAAGTTGTTTTGCTGAAGCATTATTGCAGTAGCAAGAAAAATGGGTTGAAAAACATAGACCTAATACTGCTCCTAGTCAATACATTTTATGGTTATAATAAACTGAATTAATGATACATTGAAAACATTTTGTTATTGCATTTTTTTACAGGACACACAAAAACCACGTAATAACTTTACTGTAAGTTACTCACAGGAATTATATCAAGCTATAGTCTTGAGTATATCTCCAACTGAAGTATATCATCAACCAAATGAAAGAAAAGTAGGACAGAAAGACATCCAAAGCATGATGAGGTTAAGCAAAAGCAGAATGATCACACCCTTCCCAAATGTGTCCACCCTGGTCTCCCTTATATCAATATGTCCCTGATCTTGACCAGAGTATAAGGTGCAATTTTGAAGGGTGAGAAGAACTGGTTCCATAAAAGCTTTCCTTAGGACCCGGGAAGATCCTGATATGAAAACCAGCAGTACTCTAAACATCATGGAGTCTTGCTTTGTATATGCTTTTTGCTATAGAGCAGGGCTCTGACAAATGCCTATATATATATATATATATATATATATATATATACATATAAATATGTGGAGAGGCAACAGCTGTGTAAGCTCTAAAGAAGCCAGCCCAGTGAGAACTGTTTACTTCATGGTTCACAGTAATAATGACCTCTCATTTAATCAGCAAAGACCACATTCAGACCTTTCCTCAGGCAAGCTCTCATTCAGGCCAAGGCCTGAGGAAAGAATGATGAAAAATCCATGAAAACTGCTGACAGTGTAAATTGCTGCTGGACAACTGCAAAGGGGATTTTGCTATTATAAGACTTCAGGGTATGGCCCATAGCTGTATGCATGCATTCAAATTTAATGAAAAAGTAATTGTATACTTCACTGTGTTTCACTTGGAGGTGTTTCGTTGTTGGAAGTGGTGTAAGACCCACCTGGCTTAGCTCATGCATTTGTTTGTTCACAGTGCCCAGATGGTAGCAGCTAGATGAGAAACAGCAGACATCCTGGGGAGCATATGAGCTGCTCAGGCTTGTCAAAAGTTCTGCGTTTAACTTGGATCCCATAATGACACAACCTAAATAAATGATCACAAGCAGTATTGCTTAGCCTTGCACAAAGAGGAAAGGACTTTAACACATTCTTTTCAGCTGCCATTCTTCTTACCTAACCCTCTGAAAATACCAGTTCATAACTTTTTTAGTTATGCCTACGGACACATAGAATATTATCAGTCTTAAATGAGGGAGTTTGCCAAGCTTCAGAAATGAATCTAGTCTCTGCTCCAGAACTACTTTAAGGTGAGAGTACATATTTTAAAATGTAGTTTGAAAACTTGAGGGAAGGGACACCTTGGGTCATTGTGTCTGTATGTCCTTGTTATCAGGGACAACGTTTGCCTTAAATACTTTTCATGAGTCTCATCATAAAACTTGTCCAAGTTTTTAATCTGCACTGCCCCTCCTAGCAAGCTATGTCTGAATTTCAGTGCTCTGCTCTTTACAAACCTTCTCATTTCCACTCTGAATACATTCCTTGTCAGTTTACTTGTGCTTGTGATGACATGTTAAGTTAAGCAGATCCTTTTTCATTATGGTTTAAAAGAGCTCTTCATATGGGTAGTCCTTCATATGTGATGGACAGAAATTTGTGATGGACCAGCTGAGTGAGAAACTTGAAGTTTACTGTGAGAAAGCCTTCCCCTGAAACCTGCACCTGCATAGCCTTTTAAGGGAGAGTCAACATTTCCTTACTGTCAAAGCCACCATTTTGTGTCATAATAGGGCATCTGTGCATTTTCAGTTCTCATCTTTCTGAGATACCCAGCTCCATGAGTGCAGGTTTCAGATACCAGATAGTGCTGGACCCTCACAAGTGTTGTGCTGATTTCAGTGTCTTAAGATTTTAAGTTTATTTTACCTAAATCTTCTGTGCTCGCTCCATGTTTTGCCCTGCTGTGTTTTAAGCCAGCCAGTCACCAGGGGAGCCACAAGAGCTTAGTGGAGAATGGTGTGCAGGCAAGCAGTGACATTCCAGAGGGTGGATTTTCAGCATGCCAAGAAAAACAGAACACAGCTTGTAACCATAGCTAAGCATAACACAATTTCACACATCTATTGGTATAGGCAATAGACAGCTCTTGTAACAAGATGTGGTGGGTTGACCTTGGCTGGATGCCAGGTGCCCACCAAGCTGCTCTATCACTCCCCTCCTCAGCAGGACAGGGAGAGGAGAAAATAAGATGGAAAAGGACTCGTGGGTCAAGATAAAGGCAGTTTAATAAAGCAAAAGCAAAGGTTGCATGCAGAAGCAAAGGAAAACAAAGGATTTATTGTCTACTTCCCACCAGCAGGTGATGTCCAGCCACTTCCTGGGAAGCAGGACTTCAGTACATGTAGTGGTTGCTCTGGAAGACAAATGTCGTAATAAGGAATGCCCCCCCCCCCTTTCTCTTAGCTTTTGATTGCTGAGCAGATGTCATATGGTATGGAACATCCCTTTGGTCGGCTTGGGTCAGTTGTCCTGGCTATGTCCCCTCCCAAGATCTTGCCCACCCCCAGCCTACTGGTGAGAGGGGACTGTTGGAGAGACAGCCTTGATGCTGTACGAGCACTGCTCAGCAGCAGCCAAAACACTGCTGTGTTATCAACACCCTTCTAGCTACCAATACAAAGCACAGCACTATGAGGGCTGCTATGGGGAAAAATAACTCCATCTCAGCCAGGCCCAATACACAAGAGTTTTCAAGATGGAGGGCCATTTCAAGACCAGTGTTTCTTACACTACTGTGCCCAGCTTTTAGTATATATATGGTGCCAGGAAGGCTAACAGAGGTACCATGCATATAATTCACTTGATCTTCCTAAACGTCAGCCCTGTCCCCATAAATTAAGCAATCAGTTACACTAATATTAGTGGCAGATTTCAGTGAACAAGAAATCCTCATATTCAAATAATCCACTAGATTGTACCTATTATGGATTTGACTATACCCAATTTTTTGGTCATCTCTAACACCATTAGTTTGGGAAAATATGCTATTATTAGAGTAACTAGTATGGATATAGCACCTTTGTATGGCCCAGCTGCATTCCCTGGGAACTGCAGACTTCAGGCAGTTTGGTGGTGCCCATGAAACCACATCCTTAAGTCACTTAAATCACAACAAAAGCAACTGTGTTATTCAGACCAGAAAGATAAAACAAGAACAGCAGGCCGCAGCAGATGCAGATATCAGAAACAAAGCTGCATCTACCAAAAAAGAAAAATCAAAAGCTCCACTTTCTCTGACTCATGAGAGGCTAGATCAATTGGAGAACAAAAAAACCTACACAATTTGCTAGTGAGCAATCATACGATCACAAGTGATCCTTTTTCAGAGCAATACCCACTCAAGCCAAAGCAACAGAGCAAATCAGGATTTAGCTCATACAATTCACACAGAAGGCAGAAAGCTGGACTATACAGAGATTTGTACTACTGCCATTAAAACATGCATTATTTTAAAAGAAATAGTCCAACAGATCCAGCTCTAGTTTGAACCATAGTGATAACAATATGATGGTATTTCATACCTATGCACTTATTCTCCTTTCTCACCAGAAAAGGTACACAAGTATCAAGATTTCTTTTAGTGACTGTAGCTGTAGCCTCTTGGTACTAGAGACCCATGTGCCACTTTAACACCCGATCAGGGGCATCTAAATCACTGCGACATTTCAACATGTTTCTGCTCACTGTCTCAGCCCTAGCAGCACTGTGACTTTAGAGGGTCCCAGTTTTGCTATGAGATATTTAAATTATGTAAAACCTTCAAAAAAGATATCTGTATTTTGCAGCTCTGCCATCTGAAAATATCCAAGACTGTTCAGAAGTCAGCCTCAGCTACTCCTGCTTTATCCATTTATTTACATCCCTATTAGGACACCTTCAGTTTTATCCTTCATTTTCCATTGCTCAGCTTCCCTTTGCAAGTTCCATGAAGAATGAATTTGATTAAGGCAATTCATGTAATTAGCTTAGTGTATACTTATGCTTCAAACACAGATGCCTGAAAAGTGCACGTAATAATTTTTAAAAAATCATCCATTTCTTCTTATCTGAATCTCAATAATTTTAATAACATTTCAAAATTTGGAATGCTAGTTCAAATTTTGGGGATCCAGAGTTATGTACAGCTTAGCCCTAAGCACGCAATGTAGCATGTTATTGGAGGGCACCTTCAGATTCTGAAGAAAAAAATTTTTGGATGAGGAAGGAAATAGAGAAAAAGAGGAATAATAAAAAATTCAAGTTGAGAAGGCATCTTAAAACAGTTATCTACTTGTTACATTTAACATCTGAAATAGGTGACATATATTGCAATCCATGTGTTCTTTTTGGAGAAGAATTATTGATGTTATTTCGAGGGTACCCAAAACTTCAATCAAATCGAATGTCTTTTTCACAACTATTGTTGTTGTTACTATGTCTTTCATGCTCTTCTTTCAACAAAAGGTGTTCATGAAAATTTTTAGGCTTCCCATGTGGAACAGCTGCAGAATGACCAAATAAAAAATCTGTAGTTCTTCTTGAGAAAGAGCCCCAAACTGAAAAGTCTGAATAGGCCAATACATGATAGATTATAATTGCTTTTAAGTAGTCAGTGTTATGGCCTCACATCAAGCAACAGCTAATTACTAAGGGCATGAAAACGGTGCTCTGGCACTAATGTATATTAATCACATAAAGACTAATGTACACATTCCTAGATTAAAATGATGTAACAATAAATTAGATTAATTCCCTTTTCATTGGCTGGTCAGTAAGTCTAGTTCTAAGAAATGCTAATATATATTTATCTGCTGGAACATTATGCTATTTTACTATTTTATTAGTTATCGCCCTTACTGCATAAAGTCATCCTCCCTTTTAAAATGCCAGACCATATCAGATAACGTGATGTTGGTAATAAAACCAATGAATACAAATAGGGGGCTGAAATTAAGCTATTCTAAAATTGTTACATTTTCACTGCCTGTTTTTGTCATTAATGTTAAGGAAGTAAGAAGTATTGAATGAGAATGTCATAACCTTTACCAGTGTGCAGCAAAACACCACAAAGGCAAAAAATGTTCTTTGATCATCCTGTGGGGGCTAGCAGACTCTGGATGATGATTAATAATTATGAACCATTTAGAGGTAATTTTTCAAATCCTATCTAATTTAGCATAATCTATAATACATAAGATTAAGAGCTAGTTCAGGCTGGTGCTTTCAATCCTTGTTCAAAGACAAAACTTTTAAAGAAAATATTTTAGATAAACTAGAATCAGTGCCCTTTGGGTAGAAAAAAGACCAAACGAATAGTTAGCAGCTCGGTGACCACTCATTGATCCAGGGACTGCTAATCAAAGCAGCCCCAAAAATTACTGTGGTTAGATATGAGGAGTGTGTCATCAGGAGGACCATGAGTACTGACTGGCCACAAGGACAACAAGCCCTCAACCACAGGTATGGATGTTTGCTGGTGGAGTGTCTACTGGAGGGGAGAGGTGGCTCAGCAGGTATTTGACCTCCTCCAAGGTGTGTCCTTAGAGCAGAAAAACTGGCTCTGGTCACCCTTTTTAAACAGAGTAATGTCACACAGTGGCTCTGGCTGCAGACCATACTCCCAGTCATTCCTAACAGTGAAGCTCTCTAGCACCGTTACAGCATTTCAGTCTGTGTTTTTCTAATGAGAGTCTAAGGGCTTTCAAAAGTCATGGCTTTCACAGCCCAAATGGGCAGAGACCAGCAAAACAAGACTCTTATGCTCATGGTTAAGTATCCTGCTCCTAATAATTGTAACATTAGTAATGCCTAAGGGTAAGATTAGTAAAGCTTGGGGAACTGAAATATGAGACCAATGCTGTAGGGTGCTGCAAACCTCGGAGGTGTGGAATACTTTGCATTTCACTCAGAGGTGCTTAGCACACTGCAGGATCAGACCTTACCTTTTCCAAAGACCTATGCTCAGGGAGAATATCTCTCAATGAATATCAATATCAATGTTAACACTATGCAATGGAGCGAACCTGTGCCTGCTGACCAAATCTGTTCCAGAAACCAACCCAAAATAAACACCTCAGCAAGGCATTAACAGAATATAGTGCTTTCAAAACCCAGGTGTGCACCCACCATGCTGTTCTGTTCTGTGCTGGGTGCTGGCATCAGCCCTTGTTAAAAATGACTTGGGAGTGCTGCAGCATTTTATTGGATGTTGTCAACATACCTATAGGTCCTGAAGGTGTGCAAAATAAAATCCTGTGGAAAGTAAAGAGAGACTACCTCAGTCCAGAAACCAGTGAGGACAGTTACTCCCAATCTGAAATTGTTCTGCTATGAGACAGGGTGACAGGACTCCATCTACTCCATCAGGAAAGGATTGTAAACTTTTTATTAATCTAGATTTGGAGCAAATGTACACTGGCCAAGTTGGAGAATATGTGCCTGCGCTTCTCTCTTTTACAACTAAGTAATAACTATGGAATAATCCCCACAGTGAAGGTAAGCAAGGTAACCTCAGTTTTAATGATCTGGGGACAGAGTTCTGTGGGAAGACATGTGCTCTGAAGCAAATGCTCATTTATGTATTTTCCTTTATCTTTCCCTCTTGCCAGGCAACTTCAAATCATACTATGTGAAGAATCCTGGGTAAATGACCCCTTTTGAACAGGGAAGGTTAATAAATATTTTTAAGTAACGGAAGATGGTGGAAGAAACAATGAATTAAACTTTGATTTTTCAAGAAAAGCCTTGGTATGTGCATATAAAAAAAAATTGTAACAGTTTGTCTCAATAGATAGGAACCTTGTTGCTAAGATAGGGATAAAAAAAAATCCCCTATTTAATAACTGCCATTTATAATGCAGAGAGAATTGATTTACTGGTTTAAAAGCATTCTGCCAATCTAGAAGTTCCTGTAATATCTAATCAATGTCTTTCAAATGTCTGTGCAAGCAAAACAAAGCCCTATCAATTGAATAACCAAACAACTTTTCATATTAATCAGTAGGAACTTGATAAATCCCACTGATGTAGAAAATTAGCACCTTTGCACGTTTCCTAGTTTTTTATTTCATTTTGGACACTTGGTCATGCATTATAAGCACTGCCTGGCTGGCTGTAACTATTTCAGTTGAGATCTATTATTTCTAGGAGAATTATGTGCCTTGTTAGGGAGATGCTAGCTATTTCCATTCCAGCATCTGCACTGCAGTTGATCTATTATTAACATTGAGCTCATTAAAAAAATGAAAGAATCTGATTTGTGTCTTTGGGGTGGGGGTTACTGAGGCTTCTGTTGAAACAAATAAGCTGGCTGAGCTGCTTCCAGTTGACACAGCTGTCAGGAAAGTGTTGGCTGCCGCTGCACCGCATAGGGATTCTCAGCTACAAGGGCCTTGTAGCCATACGTAAACAATACCGCGCCGATGACAGGTTTACAACACTGGAGACAACGTGTGCAGCTGTTAGCCACTGGTTTTTATATCGCAAAACAAATGTTTTTTGATTTGCAGGCGTTTGGCAAGAAGCCTCCGCAGCAGCAGTGAGAAGGGGAGGACAGGCGGCTGATGGCAGCTTTATGCCTACCCGGCAGCGCACTGTCTCACGCCGTGCCGAGGAAGGGGCTGATGGATGCCTTTCCATCTCCTCGCCTCCTCGTCTTCCTCTGGGTGACTCTTTCGACCACATACATGTGTTTTGTGGTTTAAAACACTGAAGGTGTCCCCATGGAGAAAGAGAGAAACATGACTCTGAGATGCTCTGGGAGCAGCTGATTTGGGCCATGTGTCACTGAGACACGTAATAGCCACACTTAAAGGAGGGCTTTTAAAATGGGGAAGGTAAAAAGGGGTAATAGAATTTGGAAATCCTGACCAAAAAAGCTTGAATGGGAGGGTACACAGAGGTCTGACAGAGGAAGCCAAGGAGCAATGATGTCTTGGAGTAAGTTTTATCCTGTCTCACTTTTGTGTTAATAATCCCAAATGCTGATTGCTTTCTGACCAAGCAGACGCCATGTAGATTGCATGTTAAAACAAGTGGGGAAAAAAAAAAGCAAAGGAAGTTACAAACCCCCCATAATTTTCTTGTAATAAACATCAGCGACATTCTCATAAACCACATCCCAAAACAGTAACTATATTTTACAAATAATTAGTGCATTGTCAAACCCCAGTGTATATAGGCTTGTTATACTTTAGCTTTGAGCATCTCAACTAGCCAAGCCATGTTAAAGTACAACTTTGTCAGCAACGTAAGTTCAAATATGTTCTTCAAAACTTGTTGGCTCACATACCTTTTTGTGACAGAAAGATCCTAGCACATCCTGGTTAATATGCTGTTAAACACCTAAGTCATGATAACCTCGTAGGAAGTGCTAGTAAAGAAAATGGTCTAGGATCTGTTCTTTAGCCTTGCAGACAGTGTCACTGCACAGTTTGTGCCTCGGTAGTTAAATTCTCTTCCACTACATTGCTTAGATCCCATTGATGTCCACTGGTACAGTCCATAGCATGGGATAGCCCATGCTATCCTCTCACCCTAGACTGGCATTGGCTGGGAAAATGACATTTAGCATTGGTCAAAAATATGCATAAGGATTACATGAAAAAATAAAGAGCATCATGGACCAGGGCTTGTGAGTATGCCCTTGTCATGTTGAGCATACCAGTATGGATGTAGGTTTAGCACAGGTGATAGTGTTAAAACCATTTTCATTAACTCTTAATTCTACAGGACAATGGGCTGCTATGATATACTGGAACTCCCTTTTGTAAAGGGGGTAGTTGGCAGTGCAGTGAGGCAGATACAGTCCCTTGGATCTCAAGATGCGTCATTCACAAAGATTTTCATGAAAAATAGAAATAGTTGCTTGCTC
Organism: Ciconia boyciana; assembly: GCF_034638445.1. NCBI lineage: Eukaryota > Metazoa > Chordata > Aves > Ciconiiformes > Ciconiidae > Ciconia > Ciconia boyciana. The sequence continues at coordinate 50,382,658 of NC_132935.1, read as the reverse complement.
ACAAAATACCATAAATAAAATATCCAGGGAAGCTATTGCATGTTCCCATCTGCAAACATTCTGGAAATTGGAAAATTGATCCAAAAAGACTGCAGAATCAATTATTTGTGAAAATCTTTTCTCACTTCTTCTTAGTTAGGGTGTTGCTGTCTTCCCTATCGATTTTTTTACCTTCACATTTTTAGAAAGAAGTTATGTTTCTGAAACAAAGGGATTGAAAATTCAAGAAAATTCAGGAAATGGGTTTTCCTTAGTTTGAATTGTCAAGAACGTGCTGAATTCAGAATGATATTTCCTCTTTTATTTAAAATATCTTCCTCTCCCAGGTAAATTAAACTTTCAGACCATGTATTTTGCTAAACAAATTTTTGTTTATCCCTCAGAAGCAAATGAAAGCAAACTTGCAAATTCATTTAAAAGTATTTTTTATCGTCCCTGAATTATTTTAAAGAGAAGATTAAATCTCACCATGTGACTTTAAATAGTTGCAGTGTGAGAAAACAATATTCAGCAAGAAATGTTAATATAAGCAAAATAATTACGTTGTTATATAGCTGGGGGGAAATCATAAAGGGAATGGTCTTGATTTGAGAGATAAAGATCTGTAATTGTGCTGTATTTTATACTTAGCAGCATGTCCAGATGACTGGGTAACACATTTGAGAGAATTATTCCATCATACGGCTTTTGGAAGAGCTGTTAGTTATTGCATTCTAAGGCCTTCATCATCTAAGTTTAATTTTTGAAGTTGTTCATATCCTTGTCAATATTGGTATTTTTTAGTGAGTGCTGGAAGTAATGATTGCTTATGACACATCTTACTTACATAGTGCCCCTTTTTCTAGCAAGGTCATAGCATAGTTGTCTATAAAAATTGCACATTCTTGCCACAAAAAAGCAGATGCAGCTGGAAAGAGAATTTCAATTTTGAGTAACCATTTGTATGTGTGCTGCACAGTTCCATGAACAGCTTCCAGCCTACCATAAGTGCTCTGCCTTTTAGCTCCGGGTGGGGTTTTATAGCCACCATAAACTTCATCCTCTAATAGATAAAAGCCTGCAAACACAGATGGATGATGAGATTGATGATAGTGCTCTCCCACAGCTGCCCTCTTCTTCCTTCCCCAGCAAGTACTGGGAGATGACACACATGCCCACAAGAGGCATGTGAGAGGTTTGCTTCTGTTTTAACTGCATCTGCTACACAGGTGGATTGTGTTGGGTATCCATGGGCAGTCCTGGTGCTGCCTCTCCCATCACAGATGACAAGTTGCTCTCTCTGCCTTCCAAGGCAGTGACTTATCCTGTGTCCTCCGGAGCTTGACCCCCATGGGAAAATCCCCAGGTCCTGCAATGGGGCTGGGCAGTAGAGAAACATGTCACAGGCACTCTGTCCTTTGCTCCTACCCACCGTCACCCTTGGCATGGTCATGAGCTGGTAAACACCAAGTGTACTTACAATTTCATCTGAGTTGTTCTTGGATCAGCTAGTTTGTGTTAGGAAAAAACAATGCTAGTTCTTTACTCTTACTCTCTAATGGCCTCTGCTGTGACAAACAAGACAGGACCTGCCAACCCTTCCATTCACTCCACTGCGTTTAATTCCAGTGATGTCATACCCCAAAAAGATGACCTCGTTGCTCTAAACACCTCAGACAGTAATTACATCTGCCATTCTATTATTTGGCTTGCAAAAGTTGTGCAAACGTTTCTATATGGGAAGTCCTTCTACTCCTTAGTGGTTGCCTGATTGCAAATCCTTCATTTAGTTCAGGTATTATACTTAAGTTCTGAAGTACTGAATATCGATTTTTTTCTCATTCTTTTTAAAATAAATTTTTTAATAACTTGATGTTCTTGAAATATCACAATGTCAAGTCATCCACTGACGCAATCCATAACTCACTTGATTCCTTTTCTGTGTTTGTAACGAGCAGTTGAAATTAAGTATTAAGAAAGTTCAATTAAGTAAGTGTTAAATTGGGCATAAAAAGAAATCATGATGCTGTGGATAATATGGGGTCAGAATAATGGTAGCTGAATGCTATAATTCTTGTAGTATTAGTGACTGATGATCAATAGAAACAACCAAAAAATGGCAGAGCAAAAACATAAGGCAGGAACTATCAACGTTCAGGTCTGTCTGAAATCAGAAGTGGAAAGTCTGTGCCTAAAAATATATATAAATTTATTAGATAAATTAGGTCCCTTTACTTTTTCTCTGCCCATATGTTGACATTATCCATGATCTCAAGTCCTTTTTCCATGTGTCTTGCGCTTATGCATTTGTTCAGAGCAGTACTGCTTCTGTCACAGTATTTCGGAGAGTCACATCTTCTTAAGGCCTCAGCTGAAATTTCTGATCATGTCTTTATCACTTCTTGATTATTATATGTGTCTTTGCAGCCTCCTCAGATAACCATTCCCTACCCCAAAGAGGAATTCAGTACCTCTTTTCAATGGGGGTGGGAAATCAAACCCAACACTTTTTTTCATTGGAATGTAAAAACTCAGCTATGTCAGCAAAACTTGCCAAATAGTTTGGAAAGAAAAATGGATCAATGCAATTAGTCAGACAGTATATACACCCTTTTGGTGATTCACCTGTAAGTTGACAATAGCAGAAACCATCCAGCAGTTGCAGGGGAACACAGCACACAGCACCTGCCAGCCTGGAGCAGGCACTGCTGTAGCTATCAGTATTACTGTCTTCCTCCCAGCTGTGGGTCAGACCCTGCTCCAAATTTGGGTTGTTAAAGTTAGTATGTGCTAGAGAAACCAGCTATCCCTTGGTCCATCAGAATCCCAAAAGGACTTCCTGACACAGAAGGAGTGCCCTGAAGCAAATCTTTGTTGCTTTAGCAACATTGCAACTAAATGCAAGAGAAGCCCTATGAAATAGGAGCAGGCATGGAAGGACTGCAAGACACGTGGCCCTAGACAACCCCAGGACAAACCTTGGGTTTCCTAACCACAAGAAGAATGTTTGTGCTGTCTGTCTCCAGGATGGAGGGTTTAGATCAGGGAAATGAGTACTGCAAGCTTAAAAACTCCAGGAAGCCAGGAGCAGAATGGCACATGCTCTGAAGTCTCCCTCACTAACCCTCTCACAACAACCCTCCATCTGAGGAACATAACGAAGCATTTGCACATCTTTTGAAAGAGGAAGAGAGGCTCCTGAACTTTCAGAAATCAAAGTTAGCAGGAGTTTAGCAGGAGCAAGATAGATTATCTTGTATATAACATGAAGATGATTTTAATGACATGGCCAACAAACAACTAAACTACCTTCTCCACAATACAATGAAAATCTATAAAGTTTGCTGGAGATGATCAACAGTTTAGTAAAACCTGGCCCCAACTCATCAATATTCAGTGAATGCTTAATGTTATTTTTCTAGCAATTTTCCTCACTTGGCACTGGCTTGATACTAGGGAATAGAAACATTTCTGCCGTTGCAGATCACTGATCCACCTCACCAGCAACTAGCTGCTTCTTCTACCAAACTGACAGAGGCATTTCCCCTTCCCTCAGCACAAAAGCCTATTTTTGTATGCCTAAGGAAATGTGATGGTCTAAAGCCATGATTCTCAAGCCAGCCTGTCTAACTTGCAGGTATGGCCCCCATCATTTATTGTAACAGAAGCTTTTATGCAATCATAATGAGAAACTACATATAATTAGTATTATATTTTTGTTCTTATACTTCAAACTCTGTTTTTTTAAAACTTGTCCCCCAGCAAGGAAGGTTTTTCAAAACTTTCTTGTTAGTCTTATACAGGATAAAGGCTATTTTGGGTCTTAAAATCCAGAAGATTGTGTTTTTCCATGGAAACACTGTATTGTCTACTGCATAAGAAGTGCTGTCAATATAGTCATACTATTGATATGCTCTTGAAATATAGAAAACCTTTTTAATAGTGAGAAGAAACAGCTTGAAATTAATAAAACCTGAGAAGTTCAAAGTATTAGCAGAGCTCTAGTAATCTGCCCGTTTTCTCAAAGAAATTTGATAGCTGAAGGTTATGAAATAAACAGTGCAGAGAAGCGGCTTTTGGCCATGGCCTGGCTTGCAATTTGCACCTCTGAAGAAGCAATAACTTTTTTTGCTTTTCTTGATTCCTTTAATCAACATGTCTCATTCCACTTCATGGCTGGCACTTTGGCTGCAAGAATCTAAATTTTCCTTCAGATATGCTAAAAGTAAGATGGCCTCCTAATGAACCTCTTCTCACACACACACACAAAATCCCCTAAAGGAAATCAACGATTTTGAATTAATTTGTTCTCTGCTTGGGAATGGACTGGTTTTCTGACCTAAACGTGAGGGTACAGATAACTTCTGAATACTGACTTAATTACTTGCTAGTGCGTTGGTTAAAGCAGGGAGATTTAAATATCATTATTTTAAACCAGCAAGCTGAAAAACACAGTTTAAATAGCTGATTTTTATCTTGTTTTGCATAAGCCTTTTTCCAAAGGAAATGTTGATTCCTTTTGCTACCGCGCATTGTAATCTACTCATATTTGTTGAAGCAAGTTATATACAGCAGGCCTCAGACTTTCTCTTAGTGTCAGAGGAAGGCTGGCCCATTAATATGTGACCACACTTACAATCCATAGACAGAACTCTGCAAGTTCCTTCGGTCCCTATCCTGCCACACACCTGGATGTGCACCCACCTGGTGGCAGCATCCCTAGGAAAGAGAGGAGCTTGGACAAGGCTTCTGCCGACAGAGCATTTCATCTTCCTCGCAGGTTGCTCCTGAGAAATCACTAGGAAAGACAGCAATGAGGAATGGGCTGTGAGCCAGAGGAGCTGTCTCGGCAGACTGCACAAAACCTGCGGATCACAAGTCGAACTCTCCTGATTCAAACAATGAAACAATACATAGTATTTATTCTTAATTCTCTGCTTCCAGTATTTCTATCATATTATAAACTGTGAAACCACCTCATTGCTTATTTACCAGGTGCTAGTTCCTTTCTTACTTATGATTTGGACCAAGCTGTGTATGGACAGCAACTGGAGCTCAATTAGCATTCACGGAAAGAAAGAAAAAATGACCAGAAATGTACTGAGAACATTTTTTAAACGAGGGAAAATAGCCTCACATTTAAACTAGCTGACTTTTTAAAGAAGGGGAACAATATCTACTAGTGAATTGAACAGCAGTAGTTCTTTCTGGTCACAGTCTCACTAAGCTTTCAGAAGTGGTAGTAGGTCTCCTCCTCTTCCCATCCCATTTTTTTGAGAGGTCTGAGGAGGAATATCAACCTCTCTGCTTTTTCAGCTCCCAGCTGATTTCTCAGGTTTGAATTAAATAGTCACTGAATGGAACTAAGGAAATGCAGTGAAATGAAAAAATCATCCTCTCCATTCTGCAAGAGGCTAGTGCTGTCAAAAGCTAGTTTAGCACTTCAGCACACTCTGGTTCCAGGTTCTTAGCTGTATGAGCCAGGTGTATAATGTTTGGGCTGTTTTTGACAACAAGTTGAGATTTCTGCAAGCTTTTATTTCCTGTAGATATTATCAGTTGAGACATTGTCATTGCTTGGCATATTTTCACAGTTCATTGTACATAACCCTACTTTTAACACAGGCAAAGTTAACTTTCAAAAATACGAATTTTCTTTTACATTGGTTGCTTTCTTTTCTAAAGCTGCCCTTCAAACAGCTGACACTTGCTTAACAAAAAGACCAGCCTCCAAATTGGAACTGCAGGGGACTGTAATGCTGAGGCACACAAACAAGCTGTAGGCACACAGTTTGCATCTGAAAGCAAGACTAGCTGCATCTGTGGGCTACTCTCCCTCCCTTAATTAATGCCTTCACAAGCAGGACTGAGTAACTTGTGTACAACTCCATAACAAAGTATCTGTGCAATGCTGGACAGCCGCTAGGAAATCTGTATGATCTCTTACCACATTTTGCAAATTTAGTGGCTTTGGTCCCTGCTTGCTGCAGATATGCAGTAAATATGCCCTCAGACTGCTGCCAAGCATCTGTATAGACTTAAACATCTGTAGAGCAGGAGCTTAAAGGGATTGTGTAATATAATGAACAGCAGGTTACATAATTACCCTTTATTTACTTGTAACAAATCAGTTACTACAAAGAATTGCATTTTCTACACTGAAAAAATGCTGCATCAATTAAATTGGAAACTGCACTTGTATTAATTCTGTCAATGAGCAGTATAATTTCAAAGTGGACAGGGTGAGTATAAGGACACAGAAAATAGATTTTTTTCTTTTGAAGAGTTGGCAGTAGTACACCAAGTCTTTGCAGTAATTCCAAAGAGTTATTGATTTTGGAGCCAAAAAGAACCATTGCATTCATCTGGCTTGACCTCTCACACAACACAGGGTTTTGCACAGCAAATTCCCCAATAAACCCAGTAGCTTTTTTACTTTGTTTTCAAAAGACCTTAAAAAAAAAGCCCTGATATAATGACGGAACTGCAATCTGCAAGTACAACTCATGATGTAAAATAGAAGTGAATAGAGTGAATTTAGTACTTCTGGCCCAGATTTACCTGAGTCCAACATTTAGAGTCTGCCATATTTTCACACAACTTCTGACCTTTATTCTGTCAGTCAGAAAAATCCTTCCCCTTCCCAGTAGTACTGGAGTGTAGAGAAAACACCACATCTAAGACTCATTTATTCTTGGGCAATATGTGTGAGCAGTGCCAGATGGAGTATGCAGAATTTAACGTCGACACCAAGGCTCTGGAGTGATATAACTATGATCTAGATTGATCCAACAATCTGTGTTTTTGTTTGAAAAAGAGAACAAAGGAGAGCTAGAAAATGGGACTAATGCACTGTAACACTACCACTCACTTGAGCGCACAGAGAACATGAAGCAATAGCTCTAAGGAATAAAATGTCTTGCATGCAACTCTGCTCAGCACAGCCTTGCAGAGGACTGTGGGGTGCAGTACGAGAATATTGAGGCTTTCTTGGTCCATTTACCTAGGGAGAATTCACCAAAATAAGTCACTCAGTTAGGAGGGTACAAACGTTACTATGACTTTGTCTGCCGGGGAATACAAAATATGGGACCTCTTACACCTTTCCACCTCTGTGCAGGCAGGGCCTTCCCACTCTGTCCCTACCCTTGTCATTCAACCTAGGAAGAGGAGCCAGAGATATTTTGTGTCAAGGTGTGTCTGCCTTGCTTCCATTCAGCTCTATTTTTTTTTAAATCGAGGAACTGTAAAGCTTTATGAAGCAAAATAAACCAATGAAACATTATTCACAGGCTCTTTCACCCATCTGCTCAGCTCAGAAATGATCTTGTTTCTCTATGAAATCTTAAAGTTTGTAGTGACTGAACTGGGCGGGAGGGGACTATCTAATGGGGTGGGATCCTGCTGCAACCTGCCCTACCCTAAGGACTCCAGGGTGGTGCTGGGAGTACTGCACTGCCTGGGATTTGGCTGAGCTTTCCTATTGCTGAAGAAAACCAAAAAGACCACCTGTAGTCAGAAATGTTTTTCCTTTATTCCTTTGACATGAATCCCCAATGACGTACAAACAAACAGCTAAAAACACTTACAATAGAATAAATAATCTTACAGTGAAGCTCTGAAGGCGCTTTTAGGTCTAATACTGAAAAACGTACTTTCTCACTCATTACAGAAGATTGTGTTATGTATATTGTAGCTCTGTAAAATACCTAACAGTCCAAGGACGTTTAAAAATCATTAAAAGAATTATCAGAAGAAATAGCTTTGTATTTAAGTCCTACCTTTCAAGTAAAGTGACTGTGTCAACCGAACTCATGGTGAGGCAAACAACTTATTTTACAGGATATAGATGTACCTCAAGAGAGTATTTACAGCACTGGCGTGCTGGTTTTGGCTGGGGTAGAGTTAATTTTCTTCATAGTAGCTAGTTTTGGATTTGTGCTGAAAACAGTGTTAATGATAATGCAGGGTTGTTTTCACTATTGCTGAGCAGTACTTATACAGAGTCAAGGCCTTTTCTGCTTCTCACCCCACCCCACCAGCAAGAAGTTGGGAGGGAACACAGCCGGGACAGCTGACCCTAGCTGACCAAAGGCATATCCCATACCATATGACGCCATGCTCAGCATGTAAAGCTGGGGAAGAAGAAGGAAGGGGAGACATTAGGAGTGATGGCATTTGTCTTCCCAAGTCACCGTTACGTGTGATGGAGTGCTGCTTTCCTGGAGATGGCTGAACACCTGCCTGCCCATGGGAAGGAGTGAATGAATTCCTTGTTTCGCTTTGCTTGCATGCAAGGCTTTTGCTTTCCCTATTAAACTGCCTTTATCTCAGACCACGAGTTTTCTCACTGTTACTCTTGTGATTCTCTCCCACCAGGGGGGAGTGAACGAGCGGCCGTGTGGGGCTTTGTTGCCCACTGGGGTTAAACCACGGCAACTGGAAACTACATGATAGTATTTCAGTGCCCTGTGATATTTGATACATTTGATCCTTTGATCTGTTTTGTATCTACTGCAGAAGAGATGCCAAATTATTGAAAGCATGAGACCTTAGGTGCATCTGTAAAATCTGAGTGCGTGCACCTGTCATACATAAAATGCATCTTTTTGGGTTCCAGTTGGTATTTGAACATGAAAAATGGGTATCTTTGCATTCTGAGCAACTTATGAACCCAGTTGTGGTTATCAATTTTGCATGCACGTAGGCTCTTTAAGTACTAAATGAGACATGCTATTCAATAGGGATAAGCAGTAAAATATCTACACTTCTGAGCAAACCCAATAAATAATGTGTCTTGTGTTCAGAACAAGTCAGGAAAATGTTTAATAATTCCTGAAATATAATTTGGTATTCAGCTACAATGTTTTTATAATAAATTACATGTGTCTTAAAAATAATGTTACTAAATCATAATTTAATTCCTGTATTCTAAGCAGGACTACTAAAGTGTCCATATGTTACCTGCCATATACTAGATTTTTAATTCCTGTTCTTTTCTTGATCCCTAGATTATATGGCTGTTACATTCTCCAGCTCCCAAATGCAGTTCTTCTGTTCAAGCTACAGAGACTCATATTTTTAGGGCTGGAAATGGATGGTTCATTTCCTCCTAGCAGTTAAGATGGTAGTTGCTACACATGCAAATGTCTTAAACCAGTAAAGTGTATGATCATATCACTGCACCACTTACACCTCCTCAACCACTGGTCCCAGCTGTCAAAAGTGCATGTCATACTTTAAAATGTAGTCTAAAGTGAGAGGGGATGGTTACTAATTATACTGAACAACTACTGCATCATCCTTCTCTACTGATGAGGCAAATCTTCTGTCATTAGCAATTAGGTTAGAAAAATGCAACTCAGTTCTTAAATTCCAACTTTCTTCCTTCTTCTGGCCTTGTCAGAAAGCAGGTACTGGATAAGAAGGACCTACTGCAATTCATGTAATACTATGATTTTGAAAATCTTAGCAATTGAAAACAAACAAGCAAAATAGAAAAAACCTTCTTTATATTATTTTTAGGTGCCATTTTAATCAGAATATCAGCAATTTCAGTGACAACAGTTCTGTGACATCTGATACCAATCACATGAGACATATTCTGCTACTTTAGGCCCCCCACGTACAGGTTGGTTCCCTGTCAACATTTCTGTCCAATACCAGTGGCAGCAGACTGTGGCAAAAGTCTAATGCTTTCATTATTAAAAATCTTTTTTTTAAAAAAAAAAAGATTTTATTGTGATAGATGGATCTTTCTGGTATGGTGAAGTACGAGGATAGATGAATGGTCATGATACAAATAATATTTTCCGGTGTACATTATTTTTGGTAAGACACTCTGCCACGTAACAGGAAGATAATTTATAGTAGTCAACTCTGCAAACCTTGCTCCTGTCATTGTTGTTGCTCTGTGATAGCAGATGAAGAAACAGTAATGATAGTAAAGATGCAGTAGTTTCAGTTTAGCAGATGTATACCTATCTTGCAGGACGGGAGCGCATTGCACACTAGAAAACAGGTTGCATTTTCATCTTCACCCTTTTACTTCTCCTTTTATAAGTCAAAATTTTCTTCCTCCTGCATTATACATATATGTATACACACACACAAATAACCCTTATTTACTGTATGAAGAAGTAGCTATATGAAATGTAACATTTGCAGCCATGCTGTGTACCTTACCTTCTTAGCCAGAGGAATGTGTTACGCCAGTTCCATGCACACATTGGGCCAAGATGAGCAGAGGTTACCAGCAGCAGAGATTTTGCAGAAGTATAGAAGAGATATAGGCCAGGTAAATTTCTTACTAGTGTACTGGGACACTTTCTATGTTTAAATATAGAGCTGTATTTTATGTTTTTTTGAAATGTTCCCTGTTTTTAACAGTTACTGTTTTACCAAATCCTGCAGCCCCGAGAGCTCCTGATGATCTCAATGAGAGTTTTGTGTAGACAGGGATTTTGGGACTTAGCTCATAATAGAAAAGGTGATTGATGTGAATATGAATACAGCATTGATCTGTTGATCTGTCCAAAAACCGTCTGACATAGGTCCAGTTGGCAGAGACCAACATGAGGACACAAGCATACGGGCATTTATCTCCTGGAACTTACAAGCCTGCCACTTGAACCAACAGACTGCATAACATCCTAATGTACACATTAGGCACAGCAGCCAGCAAGATTACCATTTGCAGACTTTGAAATGAAACACCCTTCACCCTGTTTATGCTTCATGCATGATTAAGTGCAAAGAAAGCAAGCCATATCGGTATGACAATCTGTCAGGGAGAGGAACTTTTGCACAATGATAAAACAAACATCTAAACACATTTTCAGTGTAAAACCTCTTGTGTTGTTTATCGAGTATTACATGAAAACTGTGTTAAAAGGACATTAAAGCTGAAAAGTCAAGCTTCTCAAAGTCAGGAAATAATGGAATTCAGACTGCCTGTGAAACCAAAATTTTGTTCTTTTGGTAATGTTAATTATTACCTAGTAATTAGATAGCTGCATGCTGTATCTTTGCATAGGACCCAGGCCTTCCTCAGAGCAGAGCATTGATGGTGCTCAATGAATGAGAAGCTATTCAGTATTTTCTTTTACCCCCATTAATCAGTGAGTTTTTATTTATCTGCTCACATACTTATGTACATGCTATTTAATGCCACTTCATACTCCAGCATCCCTTATGTCATAAGTTGATGGGATAAATCAGGTTGGAAGGGACCTCAGGAGGTCTCCCATCCAACTGAAAGCAGGGTCAGCTGCCAGATGAGATGTGGTCGCTCACAACCTCTCTGGGCAACCTGTTCCACTGCCTGGTTATCCTCTTTGTAAAAAAGGTTTTCCTTAAATCCAGTCTCAACCTCTCCTGATTCCACTTATTCCCATCAGCTCTTGTCTTCCTGTTATGCTGTGAAGACCCTGGCACTGGCTCTTTCGTAACCTCCCCATAGGTTCTGGGGGGCTGCTGTCAGGTGCTCTGGAAGCTGCCTCTTCTGCAGGCTGAGCCAGTCCTGGTCCCTCAGCTTCTCCTCACGGGGCAAGTGCTCAAGTCCCATCTGTCTTGGTGGCCCTCTGCTGAACTTCCACTTTATCAACGTCTTTCCCGTACTGGGGGGGGGAGGGTGGGAGGCGGCAGAAAAAGACACAGTACTCTAAATGTAATGTAATGAGTGTTGAGTAGAGACAGATAATCACTTTCTGGATGTACTGCCTATGCTCTGGTTAATACAGCCCAGGATACTTTTGGCCTTCTTTGCTGCCAATGCACACTGCTGGCTCATGCTCAGCCTGCTGTCCCCCAGGACCCCCAGGTCCTTTCCTGCAGACATGCTCCCCAGGCAGTTGGTCTCCAGGCTATGTGGTTGCACAGAGTTCTTCTTTCACAGGTGCAGAGCTTTGCATTTGTCCTTGCTGAATTTCATAATATTCCTGTCAGGCTATTTAGGTCCCTGTGGATGGCAGCTCTGCCCTCAAGTGTATCCACCAGTCCCTTCCAATCTGGTGTGATCTGCAAACTTGACAAGAGCACACTCCATCATCTCCTCTAGAACATTGATAAAGATAACAGGATGGCTCCCAGGATAGATCCCTACAGTACTCTAACAGTTACAGGTACACCAGTAGAGCAAATCTGTTAGAGCCTACCTTGTGTGACCCATCATCCAACCAGTTTTTTATCCATCTAGTTGTGAACCCACCCAGACCATAACATCCTGTGAATGCTGCCATCACCACCTTCACAGCAAATGGACGCTGGGCAAAGGCATTTACCACTGCTGGAAAAGCCTCCCTCAGCTCTGTATCCCTTCTTGCAAGACTACAAGCCTACCAGAATGTCTTCTGCCTGTGGTTCACTTAGCTCATGAACACTGGTGCTGCTGCATGCTCCTGCCACATGGCCTCACTCATAACAAATAAACAACATTCCTTTTTTGTATTGTGCATGTGTGGTCCTATGATTCATTTACTGCATGCTATTCAGTTATTCTGATTAGAGATGTGGGTATTTCAGCATGGGTTTTTCTGTGGAGCTCACTTCTATCAATCACATGCGTGTAGCAATGCTTTAATCTCTGTAGCCTCCAGGGGAGGTAAGGCGGTGGATGTGGAATTGTTCTGATGTGGAACTTTCTCTGCTGATTTCAGGTTACGTTTAAAATGTTTAAGTCTGATTATTCACAGGATTTAGCTTTATGTAGCACATTATGCATTCAGACAACAACTCTCAAAAGTTTTTAGTTAGGGCCAGGAATAGTCTCAGAGGCTAAATTTGTGCACCCAGGAAGTGAGAAACACATACTGAGAATTATTCATACATTCAGACATCTGGCTTTGGAGCTGTCAATCACGACCCCTCTCCACTGCCTGCACAAAGAATTTAGGCTCTGGATTTCGGACAGTTGTAGGGAGTTTGGTGTGATTTGCTCCTCATGACTCCAGAGCATCTGGTAGACCCTAGCTCTCCAAGGAAGCACTGAAAGCTACACAAGCATGCTGTTGCAGTCCTGTCCTCCCTCAAGAGATGCCACCTTCTGCCATATATCAGCAGGCATCTTACAGATAAGAGCTGTTTTCAGTAGGTGTTCCTGCCTAATTCCCTGAACATAGTCCACCCATTAATTGAGCAGAGCAGAGGCCTTGGATTATACAGTTTATATATTACGCATATCATCAGGCAATTCAGGACTGTGACATAACATATATACAGAGGTTTCCTGGATTGTCATCAAGTCTGATGTCTCTTTAAAATATTTGACTTTGGAAACCTCAGTAGAAATCCTTTCAATAGGCTCAAGCATTTGTTTGCTTAGATAACTATTTATGAAACACCAGTTAAACTGCTCTACACTTCTTTCTCTCTTACTCTGGAGATGGTATGTGTATGTGTAGATGTAAAACCTTTTCGTTTCCTTTACTTGCTGAAGTTAAGGTCAGTTAAACACTTCTTCAGGATGGCTTTCAACACAACAGCTCATCTGAGGTGAGTCAACAAGATGACAGCAGACTCAGGTCTTTCTCAAAGCCTAAATTATTCAACAACAACAGAGGTACACATCTGAGGTCAACAGGAAGGCTATCAATTATATGGAAAGCTAAAGGAGGGAGTTGTGGGTGGGATAGAGAGACATAAGGAAACAAATTGATTCAGAGTTTTCAGATACAGGGGGAAATGAAAAAGCACATAAGAGAAATTCATGATATTGTGCAAGATTGAATGGGAAACACAGGTCTCAAATGAGCCAGACTCCAGCAGGACTTCCTATATGCCTGAAGGTAGGTTCAGGATTAAGTATTTGCAATGAAAGTACCTGGGCAAAAATTCAGGCAGATTCTTATTTCACCCAAGCCACTTCCACCAGTAATAAATATCCATCTCAATAGCAGAGCTGTTCTGTACTCATTTTAGAAACATTTTCATTGGCCAGGGTAACCTGTGTCCATCATTGAAGAAAAATTTACATACTTGAAGCAGCTAGGAATTTATTGAGAAAGCCAGACAAGGATAAGCATGTTAGGGCAAAATTAAATTAGGACTGTGAAAGTGTTAGCTTCTTCTGGCTACAGGCTAAACAGTGTTGCAGCAAATTTTCATGCTTAAAGATTTATTTTAAGAGTGGCTTGTGATGGATCTTGTCTTGCAAAAAAACCCTGAGCCAATCTACAGCTCTCTGAAAGCTGGCACCATGGTTAGCTTAACATATCCCCACTCTTTTCTAAAATGAGCAGCTATAAAGTTACAGGACAGAGATGAAAGTAACACTTCTGTACTAGGCACTCCAGCTACCAGTGAAACAGGAGGAAAAACAAATCACATTACTAACAGCAGACTAAATTAGTTGAACTCCCATGACAAGTGGCATATAACAAAAGGTTTATGAACTGAAGGCAGGCCAAAAGTCCTCTGCTGTTACAGATTGCTGCAGATTGGCCATGTTAGCCATGCTTACAGACAGAAATGTCAGGGGCATCAACCCATTAAGAATACTGTATTTAGAAATGATGGAGTGTGCACCCATAATTTAGTTCTGCGCTCTGAAGGCAGCACTAGAATGGATGGGGTAGTTTGGGTTTTCAGGCTTACAGTATCCTCAGATCACCTCTTCCACACAAATTACCATGTTCATCAATGGTTCCATCGAGCAATGGCTCCATCGAGTCCTGAGCAATAGCTTTCGGGGCTCATGTTACATTGCTTTTGAAAGAGCAGAAACACACCACCAGGGAATAGAACTGGCTGAGAAAACTGTGATGGCACATTTCTACCCCTGGAATTTGGCAAAATAAAAACGTTTGGTGGAAATGGTTCAATTTTGACTATGATGGCACAGCTAAGTATTTGTGAAAGTTTGGAATAAACTGGGAGAGTTAAAATAAAGAGGTTTCTTAAAATCTCGATTATTACATGAAATTCCAAATAAGAAAGAGCACATTGGCTCCCATTGTGACTGGTGATGGCCTCTGTAAAGGAAGAGTCCTTCCTTACCCTTTCATGTTACGCCGGAGGTGTCGGCTAAACAGAGTCACTACCACATTTGGTAGGTATTACCAGAAGGTTATTACCAGAAATTTTATTTCTTTACTGGCCTGAATTATTAACAGAGATATATGTGAGAGCACCCTGGAATCTTGTGAATAAGAAGAGAGAAAATTCTCCCAGAGCAGCTGAAAAATAAGGAAAATTAAATTAAGGTGGTTGGGGGAAAGCAGCAAACTGCTTTATATTTCTTTCTCTGTTACTCTGGAGATGGTGTGTGTGTGTTTGTGTAGATGTAAAACCTTTTAGGCTCCTTTACTTGCTGAAGGTAAAGAAAAGCTGACTTTCCGCTCTGGCAGACATACCAAAAGGCTGACAGCACAGTGTATTATTCATTTGCACTGTGTGAGTCATCACCTGCTCTGTTAGTCAAAGAAAGTTATTGTGTCCAAGGGGAAAAGTGAAAAACACTCCAAAACAGAATTATAGGCCTCTCTGTACCATATTTTATTATCGAATTTATTTCATATTTTGTTATCAAGTAGCTGTGTGGCAGGACAAAAAGGAGCTGACCCCTAGGACAGCAGACAACTAGAGATGGTGTTGTTGGCCCTCACTTGCATACATACTTGTTGTCTTAATTTCTTCTCTCCAGAGTCCCAAGCCTTGTACATCCAAAGTTTCTAAGTACAACTTAAAAATTTGCCTTCCTAAATATGTTGTACTGCTAAAACCACAAGATTAAAAATAGTTTTGAACAAATGTACCGTCCCTTTATAACATTTCATCAGTAGGACTCAAAGCATTATTAAACAGCAAAATGCCACTGAAATCCTGATTATTCGTAAAGGTGGAAAACAGTTTCCCAGCCCTGTTCAAAGCCAGTCTACGGCTAAGCTGGGAGCAGAGCCCTGATGTCCCAATGACCAGAAATCCTCCCAAAGCTTACAGCATCTCCGTTTTATACTGATTGTTTGGCCCTTATTGCATCAAAATGTGGATCATTAAGCTATGCAGCCAGATACAACTTTTAAGGAAAAGAAAGGGCTCTGTGCTAGGGCAGTCGTGTTGCAATCCTGAAAATTTGGATTTCTCCCCTAAATTTCCTGTGTGGTTCTTAAGCAAAACTCTGTGTTTTCAATTTATTTTATGTATAATGGAGCTAAAAATAGCTTTTTAGCTTTCAGACCTTCACAGCCTGTGAAGTACTGAGATACTTTGCGGACAAAAGCGTTGCTTAGAAACAAAAATAAAACCCAAAAGTCCCTAATTTTGCCTCTGAAGGGGACTTGGAAGCCAAAATAGTGCCTTGAGACCAGGTTTTTCCTGAAGTGCACCAGCAAAGTTAGCTCACAGGCAAAAAATGGAGCTGGGCTAGGACGTGCTGTGTTTTGGAAGCCAGGTGGGCTAGCAGTCAGCGCCACGTCCTGAGCTGCTGGCTGCAGTTAGCTCTGCCACCGCCGCACATCGCACCGCTCCCGGCCTCGCCACCACGCTCCTCCAGGTGCTCAGAGCTCTGGAGGTGCCTCTGAACCTCCCAGCCCTCCCACGTCTTCAGCAAGCTGAGAATGAAATAGTTATTACGAGCAGCTGCTGCCCTGTGTGGGACTCTGGTTTAAGTAATTCATTTTGATAACAATGTGTAGGTTAATTGATCCATCATTAATTTTCTTGCTTTGTCGTTTTTCCTAATTATCTCCATTACATAGAAGGTCCGCAAGGCATGTTCCTTGTTGAGTATGCCTACTTTTTATTGCTTTTTGCAAAAGTACAACATATGTGCAATTATTCAATGCCATTCCATCTCTCAGCATCCCCTTTGGTGCAGAATATTCCATTTCTGAACTCTTCTAGACAATAGTTAACGTCTCTTCCCATGAGAAATACTGGTCGTATATGCTGCAGCAGGAATTCAAGTGTTGACAGAAATTTCAAGAAACAAATACGTTTCTGCAGACCTGGCAGCTTCTCCTGTGAAAATTCAGTTGTGGGCTTGTGGAGACAATCAGTAGCAACCACAGACCCAAACAGTCCTGTTCCTTTTTTAAGTCTTAAAAACAAAGCTAGTGAAGAGGATAGTTTTCTGGAATAAATGTTTATCACAAAACCATGCAGTGGCAGCGGGGGTCAGATGGCACACCCAGGAGTCGTTCTGCTCTGGTACTTTGCCAATGGGCAAGTCTTCCCATTCCAGTGCATACTTCTGCCCTAGATCCTGTTATTACAGGTTCAAGGTGGAGGCATGTCCTATCTTTTATGTATTATCTGATTCTGGTGGACTATGAGATGCAGGAGACAAAGTGCTAGCAAGGACTATCCTAGTCTCCAGGTAACATTAGGCTGAAGTGTAAGGAGAGAGAGGAGCTGTGTTCCTGACTGAGCAGAGATGGTACAGCTTCCAGGAAAGGAAGGCGGTGGTGGGCAAGGGATGTATATGCACACCTCTCTTCAGGCATAGGGCACTGATCACAGGTTATATGAGGCGCTTTCTGATTTAACTGCTGGAACAGTTGGTTCAGCTGAACAAAATGAAGGTCCTGCAATACAAGTCTACCAGGAGCCCGAGCTGGAAGGACGGCAAGGCATGCAGACACTAGGTGCATATTCATCTTTAAATAGCAAAGCTATTTAAGCAGAACTCTGAAATCTTCCAAAGCCACAAAGTACATAACTACAGTGCAAGGTGCACTCACTGTTATGTCTGTCCCATGAGATGTGCGATATGCGCTGGCCACATGCTGTCCCCATGTCAGGAAGAATCCCAGTTGTGCACTGTTTTCCTTGCCCTGATTTCCCTGGGGAAGAATGTAGCAGCTGGAAAGGAGCCGTGGTGCTCTCCCCTGTTGTGCACTGCTGGGAGGCTGGGGGGTACGGGATGAGCTGCATAAAGCACCTGCTCTGCAATCTAGATGTAGGGGCAAGGTTTTCATTTTTGACGGCAGAAAATCTACGCACAGCAAGCTTGCTCTTACAGCCTGGAGAATATGACAACACTGACCCCTCTGCGCTGTGTAAGATTGCTTAGCACAGAGGAAATGGAAGGAATTCAGGACTACTTTTAAATGTCATTGTAAGAAAGGCAGCTTCACCTTGAAAAAGAAATTCATAAGGCCCTAGCTACCATAGTCTATGATAGAAGGATTAAGACATACATGAGTTATAAGGAGATAAATGCCTCTGTACTCCTCTTGTAGCTTCCAATGAGCCATTAATGAGAAACATTAAGAGTGAAAGACCAAAACCTCTCTGGCCTTCTATGCAATTTTTTAATTAAATGGCAGGACAAATTTCTGGAGTATTAGATGAGGATGCTCAACATAGTATCAACCCAGAAGTATATAACAAACAAATGTATTTTCCTTTTATATCTCTCTAAACTCTCCCCCAAATTCCAGTGCCTCACCCCTCATGCTTCCATTCTGGTGACATTTGCAGCCTTTCCTCACTCTCCTTTTGCCACATACCACTTTGCTTCCCTACAATACTCACACCAACCTGTTCTTCAAACCTACATCCAAAAATTCTTATGAAATTTTCATTACGTCCCATGCAACCTCTACCTGAGATACTCACCAGGACCTAACAGCTGGAGAAGTCAAGTCACTCCCTAAAAGACTTGGTAGGATCTGTGTGCCCAGGCCCATTGCAAAGGTCACCCAGTGACCCCCATGTCTGCAAAGGGAGGATCTGGGCACTTCTCCAAAACAAAACCCTAGGGAAGGCATGGTAGTGTATCATTCTGGAGAATCTAAAGGGAAAGTCTGCAAAAGTTACTCGTGCATAGTTCTCTAACTTAAGAGGATGGAGAACTGATTTTCTTCCCTGGGCAGATATCATTAATTTTCTGCAATGCAAGTACAATAGAAAATACTGCTTTAAATATGCTTACGTCTGGAGAGATAAGCACAGAGAGAAGCAAGTGATTGCATTGCAAGAGCATCCCACTACCAGTTGCCTCTCTTGCTGTTGTTTTAGAGTTTGTTGCCAATTGTTTAATGCTGCGCTCTGCTAACCATCATCATTACCCTGTCTTTCTGTCCTTCACCCTTAATTACCCATGGTTCATCTGAAGAAGATGATGACAACTATGGAAATGCAACCATGCAGTTAGAGACACCAAGAATGCTCATACTGAAAGAATTACACTGTGTGTTCAGTCTTACGGGTGAAGCAGCTGAGATCTTTCAGAGCAGTGATCTGCTCTGAAAAGCCAGCTGCTCAGAAGCCAGCATTTCTTCCAGCTGATGACCCTGCTCCTGCTTTCCCATTCTCCGTGTCATATATCCTCTCCCTGTGTATTTAAATAATGTGCATTTTCAAGTCCCTCTATGCATCTGCCCTGCTATTACATTAATTCTTATGGGAAATATATCTCCCCTAGCAATTGCCCTTTTCAGGAACACATCCTTGAAAGAAAACAGAGAATGGCTGTATTATGGTAGTTAGATGGGCCAGACCCAAAGCGATGACACGGAACACTCAGGCTTCTGGAAGAGCTCCAAGAATGAGTTTAGCTTGAGACTGGCTGCTTAAATCTCTGTAATGGAACTGTCCAAAATACAGGGACACCAAAGCCTTAGGAAAATATAGTTTATGCATCTTAATTTTTATGCATCTCTTCCAGTTAAGGGGAGTTTGGGTTTTAAGGGGAAACAGAATAAACTTTCAAATTTAGTTTCCAGGGATTGCTAAGAAAGGAAAATCTTGGAGTCTCACAAATATGCATGCTCAACTACCATTGCTCTGAAACTGTCTGCAATACCACACTTTTATTTGATACTTTAAGGGGGTTTCTAATACTTCTCTGCTTGCACTCTCTTCAGCAAGCACTTTCAAGCACTAGGTAAACTTCTGTCTCTGTAGTCTTAAAGTATTTCAGGGTATCAGGCTGCACTACTTTTATCATAAAACATGACCTTATTCTTGCAGACAGCCTAGTTACAGAGGAGGAATGCCATGTACTCTATGGCAATATGGAAATTAAGTTCTACAGCTATTGAACCTTCCTGTGCCAGTACTAGTCCCAACCCATTTAGTCACAAAAAATAGCTTTTATTTGTTTTATTTTTGTTAAAAGCATAAAAACTGAAACTTTGGTTTCAGAACTAACTCCCGATTTCCAATTAAAAGTGGCACTTGCTGTCCTACTAGACAAAATTGTGGGTCATCGTTCCTCCTTAGAAAAAAACTTTGCCATACGGCTTCTAAAATTAGCAAAGGTAACTGGATATTAAATCAAAGGTTCAGCAGATGGATAGACAAAATAAAAACAAGTGATATTCTATTAAAGGAGGATATAGGATTACTGAAACTGTAAACGTGGTCAGATCCAATGTAGTTCTTCAATGCCGCAGGCAAGTGAATGAGTCAAGGGCAGTGGTCTCCATGCAGACTTTCCTGTAAGGTGTGTTCCTCCACTTCAGCTATGCTTTATAGGTTTGCCTGTAGTTTGTTCCTGTCTTTTCTGTTTGATTTCAAAAATCTTCTCCAGCTTTTAGCGTAGCTCTCCCACACATTGATGACCTTTTAAATAATTAAAATGCTAACTGTTCATCCAAGCTATTATGCAACTCACTCTTCAAAGTAGCAGGCAAAGGATCAAAACTGGGAGAAAGAAGACCTGTCTGTGCTACTTGGTTTTGACTTGCTTTGTTTTCCTGACAGGCTCTGTTTGAGGAGAACTGAGAAGTGTGCTTTGTTATTGGTTCAATGCTCAGAAATTCTCAGTGTCGTGTCATTATTCATCGTTTCTGTTTTGATCATTTAAGCAATCTTTTCATGTTGTTTTCCTCCTGGATATATTATCTGACACGCAACAACCAGAGTTTTCATAAAGCTCTTTCGTGCCTGTGGGTACACACGTAGCTGATGCCTTTTTAAATGGCAGTTTCACAGCCTTCGGAGGTATGCTGCATCATCCGAAAAAACAATTGCTGCACTAGAAAGCTCAAGACACTCTTAAAATCATCTACTCAAAACAGTGACATAACTTGGGAGGAGAGGTAGAATGTAAGCAAAGTACAATGTCAAATTAAATACCCTGGACTTACTTCTGAAAACACACCATTGATTTGGTTATATATCAAATCAACAGGAACATAGAAACTGATAAATTTAAAATGAAGAAATCTTGACGTAGAGAAAAAAGGTTGGTAGATTTAAAAAACAAGAGTTACAGAAACCTCTTCATCTTGGCTAAATAAATGAAACTGAAAAGAAGGCTAAGCTAGGTTCCCGCAAAAGTGAACAAATTTTCGAAAATGCTGATACAGCTGCTCCATTACAATTAATGGGAAGTGTCAGTGCTATGATAGCACAGTTCTGTTACAGTGACAGGTGGTATATGAGCCCTACAAATGCACAGGATTGGGCAAATAAAGCAGGATTGTCTAAAGGATTATGAAAACCAAACACAAATATGTGTTAGTGTGACTGATACCCCCTGTTCCCAACAGTTACCTTTATAAATTTTAATATCTGTACGTGCATTTATGCCTCTATAAAATCACAAAAATTAAGACAAGGAAATTGGGATTACTTCTAGGGTGAAATTCTTCTCAGAAGCAGGAATTCCCATTGCATGTCTCCAGGGTCCCAGATACAATTCCCAGATAATAAAACCCAGACAGCAGTTTTGCATCTTGTATTTTTGATAAGTGTGTTTAAATAAGTTACTGTCCATATTTCCACATTCATTTTTGCATTTTAAATTCTACTTTCACCTTGAATCCTTCAGTTGTGAGAATGCCAAGCCTTTACTATTGTGTGTGTATGTATGTACATTATTTTTCTCCAATACAGCACTTTGCATCAGCAAAAGAGACAAACATCATTCATTACCTGCATTTTACAAGAGGAAAAACACATGCAGAGCAATGAAGTTACTTAACCAAGTCTATTCACAAAACCAGTGGCAGCATTGCAATGAAATCCAGGAGTGTTAGGTAACACTGGCCAATATAAAATTTCTATACGGAAACATTTTTGAAGAGTTCACACTTAGTCATAATTACATCGTTATTTTAATGGTTGACATTATAGGAAGTCAACATGAGAATATATGCTACATACAAAGAAAACCAAACAATTTAATTACACCAATATATAAACACAGTATTTTGACATTGAAATAGTAAGAACTTAAATCAAACAAACAAAAGAAACAAATGAAACTTGGACTAATGACCATTTCCTCAATCACTTTTTTCCTACGTAGCAAGAAATCAGAGACCAAATAAAACAAATATTTTGATAAACATGATACAGGCCCCATCAGCATTTTCTTGGGTGAGAAGACTGACTGATCTTCAGGGCATTTAAGTGTAACATCAGAAGAGTCATTGCATTATAGGGAAATGCTAGAAAACTAGTTAAAGAACCTCAGTGAACAAGGTCACATCATTCTGACTGTCTTCTGACTCTCCTGCTGTCTAGATTATCCCACAAAATGAAATGCGGCATTTCAGCCTAGCTTTCTTATAGGATGCACTCCCTCAAATGGCTATAAACCCCAAAATAGTGGTGTAGGCTTTATTTTTTCTTTGCTTGAAGTAGTGACAAGGTTGTCATTCAAATTATCAGGGCACCTGTTTCTAGATGTGCAGCCTGCTTTCTGATGGCCAGCATGATACTCTGGCTGTCAGCAAATTAAAAAAAAAAAAATAGTGATTGCATTTGAGAGATACAATCACTTTGTGTAATATATGAACCATTGTAACTTTTAGACTGAAGGCAACAAAACAAGAATCATTTCCTTCTGGGCCATATTCCCCCAGACTTGTTCTAACAAGTCTAATTCATACTTAGCTGCAGTTTCTGATTCTCTTGGATATCTGGGGGACAATGCCACCTGCTTTGCTTCACAGTTTCCAGCAGAAAAAACAGCCAAAATTAGGATTTATCAAATTTAAGTAAAAGGACTAATCTTTGCATTCCCTCCTGCACCACAACGCCCATCGAAAGAAGGCAATAAGCAGTATTCTCTAAGCAAAAAAAACAACCAAACAAGCCCCGAAACCTTTTAATCAAAGTTAGCCTGAATAGACTAGATGTATGCACCATGACTTCTGAATTTAGTCTGATAGTTCAGTATAAAAGCACTACATGGAATTCTTATACCAGAATAAGAACCGCTCTCCCAAATTATACACCAACATGACTAATGATGTCTTATCATAACTCTGAAATGTCAGTGATTTGGCTGCTTCTAGAAACATAATACTGAACAAAATATAGCACTGTGTGATCCCATGCATTTTAGTTCCAGTCCATAGTTTTGCCTTACATTTCTAATTTTTTGGGGGGGACTTAATCATCTACATTTTCAGTTACTTGAGGTTGCTAGATTCATAAGGATTTTCATATCATAGACCTGTTTGAAATAGGTTAGCGTGTATCCTTGAATCTCTGCCAATACAATATTTTTTCCATGTAATTTTGTCCAGTTCAGTCCTAAGAGCGCAGGTTTTCATCACTTTGCTCTCCAGAAGGTATTTCATTGCCCACAATTCTGTACTAGTTATTCCAAGCCACATTACACTTGCTTGACTTACCTGCAGCTCCCTAAAAATCACTTCCTGCCTATCTTGAGGTACTCCTAGCCCTTCTCCATACTGTTTTCTCAATCCCACCCCCTCAAACGCTCAATTATTCTTTAATTTAGCAACTGATTAGATCCCTAACTTTGTTTTCCACTTAATTAGGAATTTTGTAAATCTCAGCAGCCTACTTTTGGTTATCATTTTTCCACGTACCATATTCTGTCAAACAAGGAATGAGGGTCAGGCCTCACAAAGGTCAACCCGGCCTGTGCCAGGCATCAAATACTTCATGGTTTCTTTGCTTGTGATTCTTTGCAGACCATAAAACCTAGAAATAGCCCAAAGGACACAAACTTTGGTGAAAACAGAAAGTAATGAAACATTCTGGACAGGCTTAGTTCCCGTAACTGGTAATGGCAGCTGCCTGATAACGCCTGTGCCTGTTGTGTATATGTTGCATTGTGTGGTGGATGGCTGCTGATGACAAATTTTGGAGTGGGGTTTTTTTTGGTTAAGGCAGTAAAGTAGACAAAAGTAATTTCAAGAGCAATATTGTATTATGAAGTTATTCAGAAAATAACTCACTTTCATTTCAAAA
This sequence comes from Ciconia boyciana, assembly GCF_034638445.1. NCBI lineage: Eukaryota > Metazoa > Chordata > Aves > Ciconiiformes > Ciconiidae > Ciconia > Ciconia boyciana. The sequence goes on along the minus strand of NC_132935.1, from coordinate 50,358,556 downwards.
ACAAGAGTCAATAGGCTGACGAACTGATACAGTCTTTAAAACATTTAAGAGCAGACTTGAACGGTATGTATACAATAAGGGATTTGAAACCAATTTATCAAAGATCTTAGCATGAAGACCCTTGCACTGACTTAAGCGGGCTTCCAATTTTACCCTAAAGCTCTATCAACTTTTTTGCAATAAGTCACTGCTTAATTTCCTCCACAAAAGGGTTTTTAAAAGCTCTATATCTACTTGCTGAGTTCTTCTCCAGTAGAAAGGTTTAAATTCAGGGTACAGTTTTGCATTTTGGAGGCAGTCTCTTCTTCTGAAGTTCTCAGCCTCATACCGCTGACAAGCTTTATGATACAGAAAGGAACAGCAATGTAATTGGTTTTGTTGGTGTCATTGCCTGACACCAGATAGAGCAGGAAAGATTGTAGATACCAACTGATTCCTTTTTAACACAGGGCTTGTTAATTTTTTTTTCTGGAGGAAAGGTAATTTGCACTGGTTGTGTTGTCAGTCATCAACGGGTTGCTACGGTGTGCAGTCAAGCTTCTAAGCAGTGTTCTGTTTTGTTTTCTATTCTTGCCTGGATTCCCCCTTTAACCTTATCAAAGCAGTTAAATTTCTTCTACCTATCAAGCTGAGCCATGTCAGCATCTTAAGATAGTCGCTGTTGACACGGCTGAGCAAAGCTGAATTGATCTTACAACCCCCAGGACATCCTGCACAGCATGCATGCTCTATACTACCACCACATGCCTGATTTAAAGTCCAGACCTTTCTAACTCATTGTTGGCAAGGTAAAATGCTTTGTACCACTAACGTTATTTAAGATCTTTCTGTTGCCACAAATGCTATCCCAGTAACCTTAGACTGTATGCTGGAGATGGAAAAGGAGGACAGCAATGACATGCTTGTTTGCACTAAAAGCAAAACAAGAAAAAAACCCCAACCTGAAACAACAGCGAAAAAACATGATTCAAGTGGAGCTATACCTGTCTATCTGAGAAAGCAGCAATAAAACAAAATTAGTTACATTAGAGAACAAAGTGTGGCTGACAAGGCTTTCAGCTACTCTCCACAAAGAGCTTGACAAGTGAATGGCTGTTTTCCAAGCTGTTAGGCACCCAAGTTACTGCACATTTGCTTGTATCCTATATGTTTTCCATTAGCAGGCACACACAGTGACAGTAACCCATGAATCGCAAGAATGCTGTCCTTAACACTGTGAGCACAAAAAAGGCTGGATTTTCAAAAATAGGGAACTTCAGAACCAGGTCACCAAGGTCATCAAGAGACCTCAGCCCCAGGACAACAGACAATCTTAACTACTTGTTCTGTTTACTTCATTCCTCAATAATATTCATATCTCTTAAGTAGAGAAACAGAAGAGAATTCTTTTAGAACAAAGAATCACTTTGTTTTCCAAAGGGTCTTTGTTTATGCATTTACATGCCTACCTGCTTGTGTGCATATTAGTTAATGGTTGTTTACAGAGTGGCCCCCAGAGAGGTGACAGACAGTTATTGGTGAGCTAATTTCAATGCAACTACTAGGTCAGTGAAAAATGCATAAGCTTGTATAGTTGTGGCCTATGAAGCAAGGACCATTGATAATAGGGGGAAAAAAGTTACATTTGAAAAATAAAGGACCAGATCCTCATCACAGTGTTTAACCTTCCTGAGGGACGATGGACTAGCAGAAGCCTGGCACTGCCCACTGGGTGGGACTGCTCCTTGAACAAAATGGAGTAACACCATGCTTCAGCCTTAGGGTTCCTCCATTACTAACGGCACTAGTTTGGGGATGCTAAACACCTGTGGGATTAACAGAACAGAGTTTCCTGGGGCTCTGCATATAATGGATCATCTATGTTGGGGTACAGAAAAAGAAGCAATGGCCACACTGCTATGCAAGCAGGACTCACTCTTCTGTCAGTGATCTGTACGCCCACTTTGCAGAGCCTTACTAATCATTAAAGAAATGAAAAGCAGCAACTTTATAGCAAACTTCATATATGTTAAAATCCTATTTGAATAGCCACAGACAAAAGCCTCTCCTACAGTTTTCACTTGCAAGCCTTTGGTGTCATTTTATGCACTGTTAAAACAGAATGCTGTAGAAACTGTGTCATCTGAGATGTGTGTGAATTCCCCACACAGCAGTTAATTACCGAGACAAATAGTCCATTAAAGTTATTAAGTTATATGGGAAATAAGTATGGGAGCCTGGACTGTTTTTGTGCTGGAACAAACAAGCTCGTATGACTTGGGAAACAAAGACTTGGGAACCTGGCAAGCAAAAATCTGCCTGTTCTCTGACTCAGTGAAAATAAGTGGTATGAAATCTCAGAGAACAAACTAAAAAATTGAGTTAGTAACAGAGAAAACTTGTCCTTTAACACAAAACTGAAAACAAATAATGATTAGCAGAACAAGAATTAAGATAGATTTGAGGATTGCTTCTGAAAAGGGAATTCTCAGCCTGCGGTAAAGAGAACATCATTGTAATAATTGCGGGCAATAGCTACTATAATGTCATCACCTTATTATCAATAAAATAGGCTGGTGATATGGAACAATTCGTTCATCTCTCGAAATATGACTTACTGGAGCATTCTGATTTCAGAACTTGATTTCAAAAGCATTTCAGACCTCATTTCCCTTAAGAGCAAGGAGGATTTTCATGTATATATTATTTTCTTTTACCTAAAAATCAGTGTTTAATCATCTTTCATTGTGCTTTTATTCAGAGTCAAGGAACACACTTTGCCTCTTTCAGGGAGCATTCACAAAAAAAGGTTCAAGTACAACTCTATTAACTTGTATGGATGCAAATTGTTTGGAAAATAATTTTATTTGTATCTACATTTTGATTCATAGATTGTGATTACTCCAGAATCCAGTTGTTGGAAATTTTATATTAAATAAAAAAATACATTGAGATTATAAGCTTTCTTGTTGTCCCTTCCTTACTTACTCAACCAGAGCAGGAAGCCAATCAAAAGTGGTGATGGTTTGCAATTTTATCCCTGACTGCAAAGACAGTGATTTCCTTAGTACTCACTTGTTGGAAGTTTAGATTAGAGGCAATAATAACAGATGCACTATCCCTCCTTTGTTTGCTCAGCCGTAATGCTGAGTTATAAAATACCCCCCAATCTAAAATCACTGCCAATGTACTCTGTGCTGGGCTTTTCTGTGTGATGCAGAAGTGAATCAAAACAACTGGAATGAACACAAAAAGCAAAGAATAAAAAGCAAAGAAAAAATCACAGAGTCATAAAATGAAAAGTTTCAGTCCATAGTTCACCTAGAATTTGCAGAAAATTAATAATGTGAGAAATACTTGCATGTGAATATCTCCGAAAATAAAAGCACAAGTTTTTTTTAATCCAAAATTACAGGAGTAAGCAGTTGTGTACTTTTTCCCTTTAAAAAATGGCATAGCCAAATGGTGCGTGACTTGCATAGAGGCAGCCTTAACAGCCAAAGGAATCTGGGGGAGCAGCAACTCTCAGGTAGATCTGCTCCTGGGTGTTTCCCAGGATTACAGTAAATGGCATGATTTGGAGAGAACTGGAGTAAAGGGAGGAGAAGGAGTAACCAGACCAACTGATACTCCCCAGCATTTTGTTGTATTAAAGCAAATGTTTTGGTCAGCCACAGAGCTAGTGTTTGCTCCCGCTAGTGGTACTTCCTACCTGGTGACTTGACAGGCATGAGGTGAGTGCTCGGAAGAGCTGATAGTGGCACAACTGCTAACAAAACCCATGCTAATTCACCTTTCCACACTCAGACTCCCAAATCAATGTCCTAACACAGTACATCTCATCCTTCTTGTTCCCACAAAACCTCTGTAGTAGTCAGCTACTGAGAGCTGGTGAAAAGCAACACCTCAGCGCTGCTCCATTCGTTATGTAATTAATCTCACATGGAGAAAAAGTAAATGAGTCAATGTGGTCTGAGCAAAGTATGCTCTTCTACTGCAGTATCAGCTCAGGTGTCTCCATATCACCTTCTCAACAAGAGTAAAATGGAAACACAAGCACAGTCCATCACGCATGAATTTTTTACTGCTGCCACATACAAATAATTGAAAATAAGCTTACGTATCTTGAGGACTGTATGTCTGGCACCTTTCTCTTTAAAGGGGTTAATAATAGGTGCTGCTTGTGAAATATTTTGGATATTTTATACCTTATAAAATATGTATTTAGAAAGTTTTATTATGATATTTTCTAGTTTGCTGCAATGGGTGAAGAGATCAAAGGAGGACAGTACATAGTAGCCTTGTGTCCTGAAGTGAAATTATGATTCACTTATTAGCTCTGCTACTCAGAAGCATACATGAACTAATGCAGCATCTATCCACTTTGCCTTATCTATTGTGACAAGCCTCCGGGGGGCTGATCCACATGAAATTCATTTCACATCTCATTCATTGAGTGCCTGGGATTTGAAATACCTTTCTGCTTTTCTAGGTTTCAATAAGCTAGACTGCACAGACTTGTTGCCAACAAAAAGTAAGAACATAAACTTCTCCGTAGGGATGGTGCTTTCAAATTTCCTGCGATGCCATTGGAGATGCACTGATATTCATTTCAGGAGTTGTGCACATGTGTACCTCGGACAAGGATGACTTAGAGAATAATCATACTTTTCAGACCAATGAAAATATATTTTCTTGTACTCTGGATAATAATGAAGATTATATCATATAAAGTAAGAGATATAAAATATTATATTAAATATGAAATGTATGACAATGAAATCTTCTACCAATCTTGTACCATTAACCAAAAACGCCCATGCTCCTCTTGAAGAAAGTTGAACCATTTAGTATTTGCCAGTTTATACTTAATTTCTGTACAAGTTTTACTGATGAAAACAGTGCAAACAAAGACCCCACTATTTGTCCAGAACATTGATTTTTTTATTTGCTAAGCAAAAGCCCAGCAGAGGAACAATATTGCTAGAAATATTAGGGATTTCCTTCAATGAGAAAAAGCATCATCAACAAAATCAATTCCCCTCCTCTTCTCCCTCCTCCTCAAACGGACTGACCAAAACTGTCACTGCTGGAACACGCAAACCAACATCTCCAATGGCCTAGAGGCCTAAAGGAAATGGGGAATTACTGATGTTTCCCTATCTGTGCGAATAAACGAATGGCTATCAGAGGCCAAACTGTGAGCTACTGTATTTTTTATGCAGTATGACTAAACCAGTGTGTCAGCCGGGACAAGACTTAGTCCTAGGGATCTTACCTACGAAAGAATACCCACCCAAAAAAGACTGAGATGAAAGTTAGTTGCCTTCACTCAAGAGGCCGATGTATTTTTCAGATTGCTTATGTGTATTGTCCACCAGAAATTGCCCTCAGGAGTGGGGGCAGAGCCCAGATCACCCCATGCTGGGACTCACATTACAGGCTAGAGAATCAGATTTACTCTTGGTATTTCTGGCTCAATGAATCTTTCAAAATATATTCACTTGTTGGGTCCAGTTATCTCTTCAGTAAACAAATACCAAAAATGCAAAAGGGATTACTGCCAGTCTGTAGCCTGCAATGTCACGAGCACTAGCAAAGGCTCCTAGGTGTGCAGTGTTTTCAGCTGAGGGACTGGCGCAAACCAGCTGAGTTACATGGGATAAGAAAGGGTATTTAATAAAGCTGAATGCTGAGTTTATTAAAGGATTGCAGTGGCAGCCTTAAGGTAGTCAGTATGGAGAAGGAAGTAAACTTGGTTCTCTGTTACCAGGTTTTCCTTTTACAATGTCAGCCTGAGTATTTGGCCATGGGATGAGAGGAGGAGGAGGTTTCATGGTCTCACTGATTACTGGCTGCATCCCATGAGACAGGAGCCACACAAGCAAAAACGAGTGCTGCCAACCCCTGATCTGCTTCACATATGAATTCTTCCAAGCCTGTTAAAGCAGAGGAGAAATATCACCCCACTGCCAGCCCCACTGCAACTGGTCCTGTTGCCCAAACTTCTGTCCACGTGTTTATGATCCCAGTCATACAGGCCATGCTCTTCTCTTGTATGTGCTTGGTGAGGTTCTCCACGGTGTTTAAAAGCTGAAGTCTCCAGGGCAGGTCTGCTCTGGCCTGCTGGTCTGTGACTTTGTGTCCTAGCTCTCTCTTCCCCATGCACATCTTCCCTTTCTTCTGCCTACAATTTTGTCCCATACACTCCCGTACCCACAGTGCTCCCCAAGCCCTGCCCTCCACATAGCACCCCAGATCCTTACAGGGTCCCTGGCTGCCCCCTGCATCTCCTCTGCTGCAGGGCGATGCCCTCCTTCTCTGCTCACCTGCTGAGCAAGAAAATAGCCCCTGCAGAGGCCAGGCTGCAAATACACATGCAGTGACGGTGCGAGGCAGCTTCTCGATGAGCGCTGAGTCTGTTCTGGCGCCCGCTCAGCCTGGACCCTCACTTGGGTCCGTCCTCTTGTCCCCTGAAATTATCCTGAGTACTCACCCTGAGGAGAGGTATAGATGGAAGGCAAGACCAGAGCCCTTCCTCCCTTAGGAAATCAGACCAAAAATAATTCTTAAGGCACCATACAGTACAATAAGCAAAATCATATCAGTGAAGTAATTTCCTTCAGCTGGATAATCAGTGCTCAGACTAAACCTGAAGACAACAGTACCACAGCTGGAGAAATGGGATTTCTCTGATGAGGTATTCTAGAATCCTAAAAATAAAACATATTCTGAATATTTTTTAAAATTCTTATGAAACAAGGTTTAGATGGTTGTGAACTGAATTTTTCTGTAATTTCAATATCAATAAGTATTTAATTAATTCCTCCTAGGCAACTTTTTACATACTATATGCTGTAATAGAAATAATTTTAACATTCATAATATTATCTCTAATAATGTGTTCAATTTTTTAAAAAAGAGTTATCAAAATAATCTTATCAAAATGAAACAGAAAATACCAATGTACATGTTCGGTCTAAATCGACATGCACTCACAAGTTCTTGGCAGATTTTTCGCATTTGGTCATGTGCAATTTCTTCAATAGTTCCTAAATTACAAAACACACAACACTGGGGAATCTACAAATAAACAAAAGAACCTGACAAAACCATGGGACTCTCTTTTAGACAATGGCCTCCCCACAAGTATAATTTTCTGCTTAAAGCAGCTTTATGTTTCTCAGTCTCTAATGTTTGTTCACCCACACACATTCTGTTTTCTAGTGTTGGTTTTATAAATCAGTGGTAGGTCTTGAAAACACTCCCTTTCCTTTAAGCACTTGTACCAAGAGATTATACCCTATATCCCTATATCTTGCAGTTACTTTGTTTAAAGTGTTCTTCCAGTTGCTAGCATGCATACACAGGATAATGTGCAACTCATTATATGCAACATTTTTTCTTTGATGCTGAGCTTATGAACTAATTTAAATATTGGTTTCCCTTATAATAAAACACAAGCTTTGCTCCCAGTGCAGTCACATTTTCTTCATGAAATGGCATTGAATCAGCATGAGAGTATACTGTAATCTCTCAAAAACCTACAGTTAGTGAATATAACTTGTTTTTAAGATGTTTCCTTACATAATATACAACATCTAAGCAGTTAATAGCAATGAATTTAACAGTTAGGCAAATTGTTATTGTTAAAAGTTATCTATTGCTATTGAATTGTTTGATGCATGTACAACATAATGTGATTCTTAAAAACTATACTGAAATACTGTGACACTTCCTTCAGGGTGGGACACAAAATAATACTCCCTCAGAATGCACTTTGAATTGGGGAATATCTAGTAACTGGTTCTTCAAAAGACAGTACAAATTGTATAAAAACATATGCAAATATTACTTTAAACACCTCACTAAGAAGGTGTGCTCTATCAGTTTATAATAAATTTAGATCCTACATAGATTTTTGTGCAAGGCAGATAAGCATGGTCATTTCTCTATATACTGTATATTTACCTTCTGAGATTGCGCTCTGGCCCAAATTAGCAGGGTCACACTGTGACAAAGACATGCAGTATTAGAGAGCACTGTTTATTATGTTGGCAGGTATAATTTATACTATCCTGTTATTTTCAGTCCCATGCTTTTGTGCTTTTGTGTTTCTTCTATGACAAACACGTCAGATAAATCACATCAGTTCTTAATTGTATTTTCATCTGATATTTTTGTCTTTTAGCAATTGTGGGTTTTTTTCACCCTTTAAATTGTAAATTTTGGAGGAAATGTAATGAAGTTACTATATGTGATATGTTAACTACAATTAACAATGTAATATGTAGAAATATACTGCATGGGGAAAAAAGGGAAAAAAACAGTTGTCACACACCTGCAAGTTCAATATCCCAACCGTTATACAACCCTCTGAGTCACAACTTCTTAAAGGCATGAGCTTTTCCCTCATATGGAGTCTTTTCCTCCATCTTGTTCAAAGTATGTTACCTGCCAATACAGGAAAGAATGTTTATCCCTATTTTTCTGCTAGGGTAAGCTGCTTTGTTTAAGCATTGCATAAAAAGAGTACCATTTAAGATGGGAGGCAATCTACCTTCTAAATCAGCTGAGCATGGAAGAGAGAAAGCTGGGTGCACTAAGGCAATTTAAGCTAAGTTAAAAGGCAGTTAACCTTACCAAAAAAAGGCTGCAATAGAAATAATAAATTGTGAAATCTGTTGATCCAAGGGAACTTGGACAATATTTTTTGGTGCTCTTTCTAATACAGTTAAGTTCTATGGTATGCTTTATTCTGGATTATGTTAACCCAAATATTCAGCAGCCTGTTTCTAGTTCTGCCACAGCTTCTCTATAACAGATGCTTTTAGTCATTAACATCAAAAATCAAGGAGGTATTTTGGGGAATCCCTAGGGAGTGGCACCACCTATTCCAGAATTTCCTCCCCTTTGTCAAGCACCCCTGACCCAATGGTCAGCATCTAGGGGTTTCTTCTTCCTTAACTGTTTAACTGGCAGATGATGTATTTCAGAGACTGACAATTACTTGATCATTTCCATCTTTGAAATTGCTCCTTGTACAAGGTGGATTCTGGTTGCTATTGTGCTTTGGTGTTCAGTTTGTTGGACAAGGCATACAACAGAATAAAAGAGTTTCTGAAAGAGGGGCCATCCTAATGGAAGCAAGACTGCATTCGAAGCTTTGCATTCAAAGACCCAGATTTCCTAGAGCTGTGGTTAATTCAAATGAGTCAAGGGCACAAAAGTCAAAGTACAGCAACTGCGTATTAGGTGTCTGTCCCATGTGCGGGCCAGAAAGCAGAGCTCTGACACCAGAACTGTGAAGCTGTGCCACTCACCAACAGGTAGCACGTGCACTGGGGGGAACTGGGAAGTTAGTCCTGGAAAGACTGAAGAGACAGCTGCCTGGTTTTCCTTACGGAAACAAAGGAGTCTGTAAAACATAACTTGCCTTTTACACTTGAAAACCATTCAACAGGAAGATAAAATTAAGCAAGAACAGTTAGCAAATCTTCGAATGCTCCTCTCTCAATTTGCTTCCATCTTTCCTTTTGTCCCCCACTATCGAGTCAAGGGGAAGGGATTTTCTGATGCACTCGAGAGTTGGGAATGCCTCACTGTGCTGCCAGAGGAGAAACCCACACCACTGACACGAGGTGAACTGCACGGTGAAACGACACCTGCCTGACTCCTGGGCAGAAATCTGTTCTCCTCCTCTCAGCTACAGTTCAGAAAACAAAGTCTCCAAAGAAAGCTTTTTAGCAACATCATGACTTTGAAATGTGACAGTGCTGATATTGAAATGTGATACACTGGACTTTTTATTTACTGCCTAACTCAGCTCCTGACCTTACAAGGTCTCTGTGCTACAGTGCAACTAGGCAGCACCCAAAGTGGTAACACGAAGCTGGCTTGCAGTCTGGCTAAGGCAGCATGGGGCTTTGCATGAGGTTTTGCTGAGATTTTTTGCCATTCTCCTGCAGCTGGACTTCTCCTACTGCCATGCCTGCGGTGCAGACATACCTTTGAAGTCTGTGGAACTGACCAGAGTACGCACTTGAGAAGAAAACTCTCCACCAGGGAACACGTTCAGAATCGATGCCAGAAACACCTCAATCTATTGTAAAGTCCTTGTTAGGGGACTAAAAGGACTATTAGAGTTAGGGGCCACCTTTTGTGTGGAGAGCCACAAACGGTGACCAGGCTGTCATTCCCAGGAGCTTAGTTTGTACTCTGTGAGCCACTGCATTAAAAACACAGCTGTAGCTGCTATTGACCGACGATGATGAACGTTACAGTTCTTCTCCCTTATTGTGGTGGTACACCGTTCTCAGCATGGGCTGTGTGCACTCACCCGATTCTTACATGCAGACTTGAAAGCAGGTAAAACAAGACATAAGACTTATATTAGCAGAAGGAGACAGTGTGATCCAAATTATTTTAATACTTCAACACGTGCTGTCATCCCTAGTCTAAACAGCAAACACAAAAAGGCAGACGATCCTGAACCAAAACGTATGCTCCCTGCTGTATGAAAGCTGTAGCAGAGATGTGGATGTGTTTGTCTCCAACTTTACAACACCCCAGAGGACAGTTTTGTATTCAACACTAAGAAATATCAGCATAACAGATGCTTTTCCCCTTTAGCATTGTTCCTTCAAAGTCCTCTCTGGCCCTGATTTTCCAGCGTGGTCAGCTGCTCTGGGTCTGTGTCTTGAAAAACCAGGCCACAAAATTATTGTTATTCTGTCCTGTTATTCCTCTTTTTTTTTGCAGATTTGAATATATACAAGGCATAGTTTGGCCAGGGAAGCTTAATTAGCTAAGACCACAAATTAATCGTTCAGATTAAATTGCTTGTATCTATCTAACACTGTGATATTTATTTATAGAGTAATTATTATCGGATGTCTGAGATAAAAGCCTTTAGACTAAAAGCACTGTTATCGTTCAAATGCATATTTATATATTTCAAACCCCAAACCCCATACCTCCAACTAAGCTGAGAAAACGTTCAAAGTCACAGTAAGACTCAAAACAAAGGAAATAAATAAAACATTAAGGTTGAATATGCAGTCATGAGATTGTGAGCTCCTTGGAGCAAAGGCTTTCCTCCTTATGAAGTATCTACTGAAGTGTCTAGCACATAGTGGGTATTACTCAATATAATTATTATCCTCTTAACGTAAAACTTTCACATCACATTTTCTGTGGGTTTTTTCGTTTTTTCTTACAGAATTGCACGTTTTGAAAGATTTCTGTCAGGCCCTGAGGGCTGTAAGGAAGCCTAGGAACAATTCTGAGGCTCATGTTTTTAAACATTTGGGGAGGTCTTGGTGCAAAGCCACTGGAATATATGGATGGAAAATGCTAAACAGGTTTTTATTTTGGTCTGTATAAGTTATGGCACAGACATCACTGGCCTTTACTCAGACAATAACACTTTTTGGAATTTTCTTATTGTGTCTCACATTTTCTGAACTCCTGCCCAATATTCCTCGAGGATTCCCTGTATTTTTTTTCCTGACTCCTGCAAAAAGAGAAAAAGTTTTAATCTGCATGGAGTAGTCTTCTACAGGACTCCTTTAGCCTTCTCAAAAATGTGAAAGTATAAGGACTAGGTTTTAAAAGGTGTTTGGGAATCTATCTCCCAAACAATTAAGGACAAGTTAGGCATTTAGCTATTTTGAGAGTCTTGGCCCAAATCTTGGTGTTTTCAGAGGTGTTTACTGCATGCTGGCTTCCAGTGAAGGCTAAGGAGAAACATATTTCAGTTGGAGGGGCGATTCTCAAAGACAAAACACAACTCAGAGAATTCCCAGGAGGCTGTAGACTATGGGAATTTCTGGAAGGAGGTTTTTTTCCTTAGTGTATAACTCTCCACATTCATAGTTTTGGAACTTCATGAGTTGAGATGGCCTTGAGCTTCAGCAGCTGTCTCCTGCTTTTTGATATTTCTTGATCACCTCTCATTTAACATAATCTTTTCTCTGTGCTCAGAACTCCAACTGGATTACATGAATCCATGTATTCAAATGATTACGTATTTCAATACACCTAAACGAAGTCACTTATATTAGATTAGAGATAAGCAATGTGCTTAAGAAGCAACACAGGCATTCAAGACTGCAGTCTTTGCTTTAGGTTTCACCCAGTGTCTCAGGCTCCTCTGTGGAAATGGCTAGAGACCATCCTCCTCCCTCTGAACATTTGACTCAGATTTCATCCAATTGGCACAGGTGTGAGCCTTACAAGGGCTGGAAACCAACTGTCTGTGAGTCACATTGCCTCTAAAGAGAAATTTAAATCTCATTCACTGCCTTCGCAGTAAAGGATAGGAAGACAAACAAACAAAACAATGTAAAAGTTTGGTCATAGTTACACAGTTTTTAAGTTACACAGTTACACAGGCTATGCATTCTTTATGAACCATTCTAAGTTTTCAGAGTGAGGACATTTGCAGTCACAGTGTTGACACCCTGTCTGAGGAACCTTTAAAGGCCATAGAAAAAGAAGAAGACAGGCTGTTGATAATCCTGAACCATCACTCATACTATTAACCTTATTTGTTGACAGAACGAAAGACAAGTGCAAGCAATATTGTGATCCTTGCAAACCCAACACCATATCAAATGCTTTCTCCTAAAAGCAGCAGTGACAGGTAAAGGTATGAAAGAGGCAACTGCAAAAAAGCTAGCAAAACTCAGTTTTGCATAGACCATAAATAAATTTTAGACTTCTGGAAACATGGGTTTTGATGAAACATCTTGGCCATAACAGAATTATAGTTTAAATTTTATGAAATTAATATTTACTGGTGAACACATTGAGAAGATGTAAGAGTGCACTGAAGCAGTACTCCCAATGCATTCACCAAAGTTATTTCATGAGAGTCCAGAACACACCAGTTTCCAACCATCAGCAAAATTAGGTGAGCATCAGTTTGCTCTGCAAGATATTTCTGACCAGAACCATAACAAGGACAAAACAGGGAAGGTGCCTGTTCCAGTGCCTAGTTGACCAGAAGGACTGAGAGGAAAAGGAGCAACAAGAGCACATTGCCCAAATCCACCATATAGTACTGTACATGACATGGCTCGCTACAGCAGTTTCTCAACTTATGCTGTAGTAACCATGGCTTTAGTATTTGACCTTTCAGGCTATGCAGAAAAAATCAGGGGACAGATTATACCACCAAATAGGAAATCCTGCTGAAAACCCAAACCAGAAAAAAACTAAACACCTTTCTTCCTGAAGGAGCTTGCATTCACACTGTCTTAAAGAATTTGGCTTTTCTTTTGAAAATGGGAATCCTGCAGAGAAAACCCTATGTCATATGCAAATGTGCCGCTGTGACCAAAATATCAGTGACTTTACAAGAACGCAGAAAGATGGGATATGCTGTGTTATTTGCTCAAGCAGTTTCTAGAACAACCAAGCATTATGCATGATTTGTGGAGCAAGAGTGCAAATTGCCAAAAGAGGATGCCAGTTTGACCTCCGGTCACTTTTACACTTTGGAAAAGCTTAGCGTGATGATAAACACTCAAACTAAGAACTGCTGCACACAGTGCCTGCCTTAATCTGTTGATAATTTTGGATGACTTTTCAGATATTCCCTGGTTTAGCTGCTTCTGTCAAGCTGTAAATAAAGGAGATCATGTGGAGATTTCTTCTACCAGTCATGGAGATGTCACGTGTTTACTGACTAGCTGGCAGGTTTTCATGGCAAGTCTGCTCACTCATTGGAAATTTTGCCTGTTGCCTAAGTGACCGGTAATCCATTTGAAGAATGAAAAAGAAGTTACTGAGGTGCCAAGGGACTCTGTCTAGAAATGAGAAATATTTGACAGTGGAAAAATACGTGTTTGTAGTGTTGTTTGGTTCATTTTTCCAGGGAGAGCTGAAATCACAGAAGGCAGACAGAGATCACTAAAACTCTTTTGCACATAGATTAACTTGTAATTCACTTACTCATGCATGTGGGAATACAGCTTCTCAGACCAACTTTCTTGAGCAATAATGCGGTTTATGCTTCTGCTCTTGTGTTTTAATAAAAGTCGTGAGATTAAAAATCCTCCCTAGTGACTGCTATCCCAGAGCTGAAATGTAAGAAAATGGATCATATACGGTACCTAGAAACCACAGCGACTGCATTTTTAGAAAAAAATAAGAGATCAGTTGTAATGTGACATGGCTTCTCATGGGATATACTAATCCTGCTCAGAAGGATTAGCTTACTTGACTCAATTGCTCCTTTGGGACTTGCAAATAATGCACGTTTACTTTCATGGTATCAAGAACAGTGTCATTTATGCTTTGAGGTGTTCCATAATGTAAACTCTAATTATGGAGAAAATTCTAATCATGTTAACATAGCATTATACTAAAGCAGTAACTGTTTTACAGGAGAAGCAGTGAACTTCATTTTGTTTGGTGTTTATACACACTCTGGTCCTGGACCATAAATCCTGGGCATTGCAGTTAGATAAACAAATCATGAGATTTGGAGGTTACAGCAAATCCCTGCTCATCAAGGGGCCTAAGTTTTTATTCTCTCTGCTCTGACTAACCAAGTGAGTCATGTAAATTATACAGGACTCTGTCCTCTCAGTTTTATAGCAGCAGCGATATCTTACCCTTGCCTCAGTGTCTCTGCTGCTCTTACTCCGTTGAGTAGTGCCTGGCAGGTGAGCAGTCCCATAATTTCCAATAACAAGAGAAACTACTCTGTGTGAGCAAGAGTGGCAGAGTGGGCCCTGAGAAATGGAAGAATATCATTACCGCTTACTGGCTTGCTGCTGCTCTGACAGCTACAGATCTGAGCATTGCTATGGGAGGCCACGTGAAAAACAGATTGAGGGACACACACACAAGTGTATTTCATGAGAGACTGGGAAGAACAAGACAGAGGAGATAATCTCATTCTTCAGGGAAGATAAGACAGGCTGTTTAAAACAATGTAGCATTATCTGCCTTAAGTAACGAGTAGTAACACCCAATTTAACAAGCATTGCTTACTGTAGGAAGCTTAATTACTCTTCAGAATACATTCAATACAAAATTTCTCAAGCTGATTGCTTCAGCTGAATGTCAATGTACTATGTCCTAGCCACTTCAGTAGAAACTGCTATGTAGCAGCCAAATTTTCTTCTGCTCCGTAAGTGACATGTGATGAAAAATTATTTAATGAGCTGCTGCATTTTGCATCTGTGTAAATAACTTTCATGTAAACATGCATTACGGATGATCAATGTGGCTTCCCCAGTGCTGAAAACAGTCAGCAGTTTTGACTGCACGAGGTGCTTGAGGGTGTTGTGAGAAGACGGAAATTTAGAGTGGATTGTGCAGCGGTTTATATTGATTTAAGCTTGGCTTGCTACAGACCCGCTCTCCCCATCCTTCCAGCTGTCTTTTCATACCTCCTCCTCCCTTCAGCCACCAGTGAGGCTCTGATCCCTCTCACGGCTCTCATTCAAGTGCTGAGCCTGGCACCAGTGGTGCGTGGACCTGCGGCCGCAGGGTAATTCGCACCACAGAAGAGACATCACCATGTGTAGGGACAGGCAGGGAAGCACAGTAGTGGCAAAGTAGAGTAGGGCAAAACCCAAGTAAGGAAACCCAGAGAAATCTTAAGACAAAAGAAGATTCTGGGAGAGATAGCTGGGGCTGGTGGTACTGCCAGCAAAATGGGTCAGGTACCAGTCTGGAGCACTGGAGGATGCTTCTGGGACCTCCTGGGGGGCTCAAAAGGGAGGATTTCTGTGGTACCTGAAGCAGGCAACATGGTGGTGGGATGGAGGTGGCACAGAAGAACAGTGTGCACCTGCTACTAAGGGTGGCAAACAGGGGGCAGAAAGCACTGTGGAAAGGAGAGGACATTTCTGAGCCTGTTCTGTCTCATTTTAGCACAGTCCAACATATGTTTTGCAAGGTTTGCAATTGTTTCTAGGGAGAAGTCTTGTCTCTCATTTCTTGTCAGCTATATAGCTGACATATATGTTACATATATGTCATATATCCTATTATATTATACATAATATATACATTCCTATTCTTTTAGGAATGGAAATCCATCCTCAGATTTCATTTTGGCATGACATGCAGGATTGGTTTTCCCATGCGGGGCTCCATCCCACTTTCACAGTACATGTACTTGTGGTGTACATGATGGTAAAACAATTCAATTTATTCATGCCCAGTTTGGTCTTCTAAACATACTCACTTCTCACTACTCGACAAACCAAACAGCAAAGTTCATCTTAATTTTTATTCATTAAGACCCAAAAGATGATGCAGGAAATTAAGTGTTTATACTTCTGACCACTGGTCCTGTACGAGTAGCCAAATCACTTAGTCTACCAATGGTATCCTTATGCATATTGCACCTAATTATCTGTAGCTTCAAGGGATTTAGGATTTAGGATTATCAACCCTGCAATGAATTGAGCTGCCTCAGATTCTGTTCCAATGGCTTCTGGGAGAAAAGAAAAGAGAAGAGGAAAGAATTTTTGGAAGGCGGTGGATGACTTTCAAGACACTAGCTGTTGAACAAATAGGTTTTCACTGCAGACAGACACATTACCAACCTTTGTAAAAAAGCCTTAATTGGGTTTTGAACTATGGTCTGACCACATTATAAGCCCTGAATTTGAAAGAGGAATTTACAGCATGAACAGGAGTCTGCTACAATGAAAACATTTTGGTTTTGCAGAAGTCTTTGTCGTAACTGCTTTCAGCTGAGACTAGGGGACTTTGGGCATTAATCAGCAGCGGAAGCAAGCAAGACATAACATGCTACTCCTTTGAGCCAGCTTAGCTAAATCACTGAAATAGAGAAGTCTGAGCAACCAAAGGAGTGTGAGACACTTGGAAAACCTTTGCCTACTCCTGGGGAGAAAAAAAAAACCCAAAATAGTATCTTGAGTCATGCTACTGCACCACTGATGTTAGGAAACAAAGTTAGTCCTGTTTGTGCCTCAGGTTTGTGGTGAGGATGTCTCACTAATGGCTAAGGCCAATGGGAAGATGTATTCTGAAGTGTGGGCTCTCAAAACTCTACATCCCCCACTTGTGTCCCTACAAGAAGTATATTTCAGTCTCTATATTGCTAAAAAGCAACTGCATCTGGGAATTGTCAGAGCAACAGGCAACATGTATGTCAGACAAAGTAATAGGATGTTGGCTTTGGAGCCCAACCTCGCCCTGATCTCCCCCAGAAGGAAGAAAACAGCTCAACAAATTGTCTTGTGCCCAGGGCTCTGCTCCCAAGTACCAGGTGATGCCCACTCAGATGGGACCTGTCAAGTGAAGAAACCCCCTGTCAGAAGACAACAGTTAGCAGGCAGTTTGCTCCCCAGGTCTGTCATCTGCCCAGCAAAGTTTCCAGTAATTGCAAAATATGTTTCTGAAAGGGTTTCTTCTATTATGCTTGTCACAACTCTGACATGTTAAGTAGGGACAAAGAGCAGGACAAACATGACGTATACCCTAAAGACAAATCACTGTCCAATTTTCCTCCAGCTACAAAGCACTGGCAACAATCCCAAATTCTCAGCAGATGATACATATGCGACACATCCTCCCGTATCCCAAACCCCGACGAGTCTGTCATTCTTACAGCAATTACAATGTTAGGTTAAGTTAAAAGAAGGAGTCTAGGACTGTGAGGCATGCACAAATGACAAACTGAAGAAATTTGGAGTTGGATAATATGCCAAGCACTCTACTCGGAAATCAAAACAAAATTAATTTCTATGTCTTCATTACTTTTGACAACAGCCTCACTATGGCTCAACTTGCTGGCTGAAAACCCACTGCTGCCACCCGGCGTTACTATGCCAGCATTGGCCTGCATTTACCAGGAGCAGGCACTGGACTTTGCATGCAACACTAGGAGTTTCAAGATAGGTGTTTATGGCTTCTAGTAGGAGAGGATAGAGCAAAAGACAATGTATGTAGATATTTAGTGTTAGTGTGTATGATTCCAGCTATCTAAGGCATCATGCTGTGATGGTCTTAAAAAAATCGCAGGAAACGGGGAAATAACTGTGGTTGTTCAGTTGTTGTTGATGAGAAGATATTGCTAGATAGACTATTTTATTTAATTGGGAACCACACGCAAGTATATTAAATCCCATGAAATGAATGAGGAGCAAGTGACTAACAATAACATACCTTTTCTCATTTAGGTAATCCACTTTCTTTCAAGTTTCATTTCATGGATTTTCTTCAGTGGTGCTGCTTTGCTAAGCAAAACCTAATGCATTTGTTACAGCCCAGGGAATGAGCTGCAGGTTGAAAGGTAGATTGAGAAGAAAAGCATACATTCATTGTGATTTTCCGGGTGATCAGTAATATTCAGGAGCCTAACTTGCCTTGCACTCCAAATTGATTGTTTTACCCAAGATAATTAAAACCTACACTCTGTGAGTACAGCAGCTGCTTGTGAATGTCAGTGTTTTGGCCAGAAGCCTTTTCTCAAGACAATTCACAATGCAGTATCCGTTAAAATGCTGTCCTGTGGGGAGCACGTTGTGACTGAGAGACTTCTGCTCATCAGACCATCCTCGTTATTATCAGTTTTGCACTGAGTTATTCTTCTGTGACAGGTTTGGTTTCATTTTGTTCAGAGGAAATCGAGCTAAACATTGTTTTCTATCACATCCTCTTGAGAAGGAGCAAAGTAGGAATGCAAAAACAGGGAGGAGAAATTCAGCTCTGTAGTGCTTACCAGGCTTTTCTTCCATGAAATAATAGAGCTGTTTGATGGCTAGAACATGGGGCAGGTTGCAACAGAAATTTCCATCATCCTTAGAAATGGCACAGGCTGTAGATTGTGAAAGAAATTATTAAAAAACTAGTAGCAAAATAATTTAGACTGCATAAGATACCTCCAGAGTTCCTGGACTTTCCCATTTCTGCCATCAAATTTGACAGAACCACAGCCAAAACAGGAGACACAGCTTGGGTGAGATTTCCCCAACTGGCTAAAAGAAACTGCTGCCTTCCAGCTCTTCCACCAGAGTCGGTGAGTCTGTTTCCCTTGCACTGACCCCAGTGACTGGTCCATCCTCTAGTGAGTCAATTCAGTTCACTAGGATGGCAAAAGGCCACTCACTGCTTTACTGTGTTACCTTTAGCAGGATGCAGAATGGCTCACAGAATGGCTAGATGACCCTTGCAGCTGGCAGAAAGAAAGCAAGGGGAGTGGGAAGATCGAAGGCAAGGGGCAAGTACCCCTGCTGCAGTACTCCAGTCATGCAACTTGTCACTATGAGTTGCAGATGTATTCATTATTAGCTAGAATTTTGAGACTGCCCAAAGATGTCTTTATTAAATACCAACAAGACTTTCCTTCGGGGAAGAAAGTTACAGTAGAGTATGCTGTCAATACAAACTTACATTTGGCTCTGGAATCTGAGCAGAGATTGACACCCACACCAAAGAAATGGGAACATCTTCACTGATGCTAGTGTGATTGGAGGTGATTATCAGCTCTCACAGCAGGGAGTGTGTTTAATTTTTCAGGAGTTGTTTTGACCTTGCCAGATAAGAAATTACTCAAGGCAGATATCTGCTTATGAAAGCTTCCATAAGCGTACCCACCCTTCCAGCTCCTGTATCACAACAAGGCATTTCCAACTGCACATCCTTCTCCTCTCCTATCAAGAGAGGAGAAGGATAACATGCCCTGATGGGAGTCCACTTGTCGGTACCATGATGTTGCAGAGAGGGTAGTGATATGAGAACACAAAACACAAGCCACCTGGAGGAGCTGAGCAAGGAACTAACAACATGGCAGCCTATGAAATGGCTGGAGATTACAATAAATTAATTTGATCTTGTTTAGGCTGTTGACTAGTGATTCAAATCATCATCTCCTTGAGACCAGAATCATAGAATGGCTCATGCTGGACAGACACCTGGACTCATTTGCTCCAACCCCCTTCTCACAGCAGGGCTGATATGAAGCCTGATTTCCTAGGGCAGTGTGAGGTATGATGGGGCAAAACAAGGGAGAAGACCTAGGAAAAGAGATATTGACAAGGAAAGGTCACAGATACTTTGTAAGCTAGTATCCAGGTCACCAGAGTGCTCTCTAGTCAGCAGCTGGACATGGATGCCAAAGGAGACCCCAGGTTATGCAAGGGCTCCCCTACTTGTCCTACTAGCCTAATAGAAGGGAGAGTTTCAATACTGATTAAGAAGGAAGGTGACCTTTCTCCCTTCTTCATCTCATATGGTAGCCAACCCTGACGCCAAACCCATTAATGCAAATAACTGGAATTCAAACAATGGCCTGTAACTGGTTAATCAGAGTTCCCATACACCCAGGCAGCTCCTATGAAGAAGTGGCTGAGGCTCAGTGTTCCTGTTAAGCTTTCAGTCAAAAGCAAGTCTTCCTTTATGCTCCCCCTTCCTCCCACAACTCTGAAAAGTTAACGTTTGAACTGAGGCTCTAGTATTTCTATAGAGAAGGGAGCTTCAAAGCAACATGGATACAGCATGCAGGCAAGTGAATAAACATATTCGTGATAGAAAGTGAGAGCACTGAGAACATAGAGGGAGGTTTATATGCAAAGAATGATAAGAAAAGACATTTTTAAGTGTAAATGTAGATGGTAGAATATGGGTCAATTTTCATGTAAGAATAAACTGTTATGTTGGAATGCTATTCATAAATATAAAAATATTTTACAAAGCGGTATTTATTATCAGTTCCACCTTTTGTTTTGCATAGGAGGAAACTGAGACCCAGACCTCTGTGTCTTTCCTGAGGCCCCAGTGGCTAGTGCTAACAGAGTCTGGATTCTGAAATCTGAGCACTTGGAAGACTGACGGAAATCTCTTAGAAAACTCCCTTCCTTCAACCAGTTCTGCAAGGGTAGATCCTGGAGTTAACAAGCTCCAGTTCTGTTTCCCTGTCTCATGTCCCAACATTCATTTATTTTGTGAGCCTTTTAGTTATACTGTTTCCTTAGAAGCCTTTGCTCCTCTAAAATAAAATGAAAACCTACTACTTCATGGCAAGTTAGCCCTATCAGAGAAGGAAAAATCAACAGCTTATTTAAGCTCCCATTATTTAATTCAAATGTTATGACTGAACTTCTATTGCATTACAGTAGATCTCTGCGAAGATATAGCAAATTAATTAGCAATGAAGGAGCAAATAAAGTGTTATCAGTGTTTGAGCACAAGCAGTAACCTCCTCTTAAATACCCATTAACTATTGCTTCATTGATAATAAATTATGACAGACGATGTAAGAACTACCTGATGTTCTTACAAATGATCTTACAAGGGATGCACAGGTAAGAAGTACAAAAAGAATTCATACTAGCAAGACACAAAGCCTTTACAATAAAAGAATGATTCAGGAAACAATCTGAAATGAGTTTTTACTGCATTATCTTCATGATCCATCAAAAGACATAGAAATGCAACAGGACAAAAAGTGTGGCATTCTGTGCTAAGCATGGGCATGTCAGATGTGATCAGCAATAATTCAAGGATCCTTCTGTGTACCACCCAAAAAGAGAGAATGTATCTATTTGGCCAGATACGTGCAAATCCCATATCAAGTTGAGGAGAGAAAACCCTTTGGACTAAAAGACATAACCTAATAGACCACCACATTTGCATTACAGGAGAAATAACAACCATGACAGGACCTCAAACTGGCTGGTCTGTGAATATTACACATCTCTAAACTTTACCTTGCGAATATCCAGAGTTTTTAAGAGTTCCGAGAAGGCGCAAATGTCCTTGTAACATTTCGATTCACCAGTAGAGGCCACCACACGCTTCATAAAACTATCAGAGCAGCCTGGTCAATCAGTTCACTCATTTCGAAGTCGGGGGAGAGCTCGGGCCTGGGTCCCACCAGGGCCAGGCTGCTGCTCTGACACTCCAGCCGAAGTGCCTGCTTCTTCAGAGGCTTATTTTCCCCCAGGTATTTTTCCCTTACTTTATCCTTTCTCCTACAACCCAGAATTCAAGCCTATACCTGGTCAAATTCATTCTCAAGATCCCATCTTTGCAATGCGTTCACTTGCGTTTGCTAAACAGTTCCTCGAGTGTTTTCTGTAGTTTTCCTCAGCTTACAAAACCACTGTGGGTGCAATATGACAAGGCTTGTCTACATGGCGTATCCGTGTCCAGGGAGAAAGATGACAGTGCTTTCTCTTCAGACAGTGGTGCATGACAAAAACCTAATGTCAAAACTATGGCTCATCTTCCGCCTCACTCATCCTAGACACAAGCTGGTGTTTTTAAGGCCCAGTGTTAGAAAACTCAGTTTTCCATTTATGTTCATCACACAGCCTCCTGAGCGATACTCACAGTGTTTCTTGATACCTAAGTAAAACAATTTTCCAAATGTACACACAGGCTGTAAGTCATATTTGCACTATGTTCATCCATACATACCAAAGATTATTTCCACACATATTTCCATTAAAGAGATATGTTTGCACCAGTAGAAAGACTCTCATTTCAAGAGAAATAAATAAACTAGCAGAATTAAATAAAGAAACATTAAAGGAAAGTAAATGGCATTTTCAGGACAAATACGACTGAGGTATTTTAAATTTTCACTCCCAGTTGAAATCCATGCATTGAACTGCAGTCAAGCAGCCAGTTAACAAACACACGAAAAAGAAGGATTTCTTCTGCTGTCTCTTAAATCCATCCTTACTGGGCCATTGTCTAAATTCAGGGCATGTTTGGGATTTCTTACTGACAAATACTGCAATGCTAACTCAGCTGTCTCTGCTGAGTGTAAAATGTAAAAATGCAGATGTGTCCAAAAGTCCCGTAGACAGCAAGACAGGGGACTTGATTCATTAAAAGATGCTGTCAGGACTCCAGTAGCTTTGAGAGACTTTCTGTAATCTATTAAAATGCTCTTTCAGGAGGAAGGTGTAAGTATCCTGTTATTTGAAGTACACAATATATATGAAGGTATGCAAGCAGTATTATAAAGAACAAAGTATGTCTATGGTACTGAAATGCCAGACAGGTCGAGAACTGAGTGGGAAAAGGATTAACAATGAGTGATAAAGATGGTAAACAGTTCATTAATGCTGTTTCTGAATAGAATTATTCTGAAGATGAAGCTAAAACCATTTTATAATGTACATCTCCATAGTGAAATGAGGAAAATGCATCAGGTATTAGACTTTCTGAGCCAATGTACAAAACATGAGGAATGTCTTTTCAATAGGCAAAGAGCAGCATTATGTAGTCTCATTCAGAATGCCTTTTCAGTTATGCTTTGAGAAAAATACAAAACAGGAGGAATAAATACGAATTTTAAAAGCTTATTTTGATTTCACTTTAACATTTGTAACTCACTTGGTTTCTATGTAGAATGAATCACACATACCTAGACTAAAAGTCTGAATGGGCCTGAAGTCTAAAACCAAATATAGAGTGTGTGTACACATGTATGTGGAGTTTTTTCACCTACTCTGTTCAGTAAATATTATCTGCTCTCAGAAAAGAGAAAGGACTGGGAGACTTCTGCTGCTGAAAACAAATCTTTAAACAATCTGTAACAAATCCTGAAGGTTATCTCCACAAAATAGCGATTGCTGGGCTTAAAACATCTGTACCTTAATTTCAAGTATGATTACACTTCACTCTTAGTGTGAATGCAGATGTAAATGGCTACAATTGATTGTATTCAAGAACCAAAGTAACATATCTAAGTGTAAGGAACTTCTGTGAACACAGAAAATGGGATTGACCAGATCTAGTTTGTTAGGTCCAATACTTTGCTGCAACAGAAAATATCATTATATGCTTTTCTTAAACCTAGGAAAAACTATTTTCAGAACAGGTCAGCTTCCTTTTTTTTTTTTTTAAATCCCTATTCTTAATGGAAGATCATACCAGACCTCATTTTTTTACCAGAAGCCAGTTGATTCTAACTTCTGGTCTGAATTCTGTCCCTGGGAAACTGTGCCAAAATTCTCTGCTGGCTTAAATAACTTTTCATTCTTCTCAGAGTTTACTTCTGTGGTGCATGAATAGTGACATCCCTTCTCAGCCTTGTCTATATCTGACATGGTCCTCTTGCAAAACAGGGTCTTGTAAAATATGATCTAGACCTTAGATTATGCGGGTAGCTCTTCTTTGAATATGTTCCAGTTTTCACACTTCATGTAGGAAATCATTACTGTGTACAGCTTTTCAGATGAACTGTGCCAGTGTCTTGCACAACAGTATCTTGTTTTGTATTCTCTCAGAAATAATGTGCCCAATACATATACCTTATACACGTTTTCTTCACAGCCATATGTCCCTCTAGCAGATCCTGATCTGCCATCTCTAACTGATAAGACTTTGAGCTTAGGTGTTGTTGCAACAATTAGTGGTGCATTCCTCACTTTTATCTATGATCTCATTTCTCTGACTTTAGTTCTCAAGGTCTTTTGCTTTTGAGCATATGATTCTGGTCCCCCCACCCAGTGCTGCTTATGCCTGCGCCTCCCTGCATTGTGTCATCCACACATGTACTCATTACCAGTACATTTACCTCTTCCTGCTTTGAGCTACTAAAATCTAGCTTTGAGGTAGACCACAAGTGACTTCTCTGTGATAATTTCCCTTTCAGAGTGTCTACCAGTGTAACTGTAGAAGTTAAAAAGCTATCACACATTTAGTTACCATGATGGCTGTTACTATACAGACAGTGTGTCACCACATCAATATCAGGATGAACGGATCTGGATAACTACTTAAATTAAAAGAAAAATTAAGGAACTTCTAAATTGCTGGCAATGACATCAGTTGAAAGGAATATGTATTCACTTGAACCCTTTCTCCTTCTCAACACCTCATTTAACCTTAAACTTTCATTGGGTTTGACAAAAATCCAAGACAAAACAAGGTATTTGATACTTTATATCTATAATAAAACAACGTAGCAGAAAAAAACCTGCACTCTTCTAAAATCAAATTCTACCTTATGAGGTGCAGAAGTTCAGGGGATTTGGGAGGGAGAGAAACACAAATAAGCATACTGTGTATCTCAGCAAAGCCAACTGTACACATTAATAAATCATTAGCAAGGTCTACAACACCCCTGGTTTGGGTTTAAAGGCCATTTTAATTCAGCTCCAAAACCTAGGGAGATGAGAGACTATGAAAGAGGAAAAAATACAGTACTAAAAATGTTCATACGTGTTGTTTAACTGTAAAAAATGCATCTAATATGAGTGCTACTGCTGATCTGTCCTGCTGTTGGATCCAGCTATGACTGATGCCTATGAAAACAGAGGAGCAGAGAGGGAGGCCAGGGAGGTCCAGCAAGCCAGCTGCAATGCCAAGTGGTTTTACGTCCTGCCTGCTGGAGTCCTCTATTTCTCCATTCTAGAAACTCACTTGATGGGTACCTGGATATTGGGGGAATGCCTGGGTTACTCCGGCACGAGTAAACAGTCCCCGTCAGTCTTGTGCCCCAGGAACTACAGAGAAGACCTCTGATTGCCACCAAGAGTGGAAAGTCTGTTCTACATTGCACCACTCCCTGCCTTGAGGCTGGTACCTGTTTCGTATCCAAAAGACATGAAATGGTAAATTTTTACAAATAGAAATAAGGAACAATTCTGGAAATATTAATATGCTACTTTATTAATGTGATACATATTATATAAATAGTCCAGGGACATAATTCAAGAATGCATAGAGAATAGCTAGTCACTGCTGGATAGCAGACATAAAAACGGTCCCTCATAACAGCTTGGGATTGATCTGGGCTTGTATGTCAAAGGGCAAATAGAATGGAAGTAGCAATTTCATTACTGCGTCTGTCAAAAGAATGTATTAATTGATCCAAATTCTTTACTGTCTTTAATGGATTGAGCTGCCAGAGAGAATTAATGCCTCACAAATTTGGGTGAATTATAGGTTAGGATGCTCACAAGCTTGTCAGAAGAAAAATGGTCTCTTAACAATGAAACTGATGGCTAAGGTTATTTCCTCCAAGTGCTAAAAAGAAATCATGCTAAATGAACATCTTTAAAATATGCATTTAAAACAAAACAAAACAAAAGGAACAAAACAAAGAAGTTTCTCTCCTATCAAATCTTATTTTAAATACTGTGTTTTCAAATTTAGTATTTCCTTGCATAAAGATCTGAAGAACAACACGACTGCAGAATGGTATGTAAAGGAAAGGTGCCTTCTGGATGGACTAGAAAAGTGCACAACAAAACATATCGTTACTCACACGTGGAGAATTCCCACTATTTTCTTACAAAATAAGAAAATTCTGTGCATAGAAATAGTATGCCCGTATGCACTAATCAGGTAGAAACTGAAAACATTCATGTTCATAGTGAAAAACGGCAGTGACAGATCCTGCATATGGACATAGGACTTGCTTTCTGTGTGTGGTTCAAGGTCTGAGCTTCTGACAACTTTACAGCACTCATTAATGCTCGAGGACAGGCAGGGACCATGGCTGATACAGTGAGGAGTGCATGGATGCAATGACTGAATCTTTCATAAGGAATGGTGTTTTCTGTACCACTGCTATAGCCCGCCTCTGCAACTCTCTCCTTATAAAGGCTTTGCTTGATACCCGTTCTTCCTCCCCTGTCTTGTGTTTGGGGCAATGCTTGTTGTTTTTTTGTCTTTTGGACAGAGAGAGAGAGAGAAAAGACAGAAAGAATGGGGACTGAAATGAAAACAGTCTTTTGATGTGTAGTGTTATTTGTCACTCTTCACCCAAAGCAGCAGAGGTCTGGAAAATGTTAACTGTCTGGAAAATGTTTTCCCACCTGTTAACGAAAAGTGCTTATGATGCATGATCTGCCAGCAAGTCAGATTTTGGTGTAAAAAAAGGTCATACAGAACTCAAACATTTTTATTCAGAAGTCTTGCAATGGAGCTTCATAGCTAGAGTCAGCTAGCTGCTTTCCTTTATGCAACCAACTTCTTATTGGAACCACACCAATGATCATATGCCATATTTTCCTCTGTGAAATCCCTGCCCATGGGGAGCTGTAACAGGGGATGTTCAGTCAGGATTTCTGAACCACAAAGGAAAATGCAAGCACACTATATTGAAAAAAAAAAGATATCTGAATCCAACTCTGCAGATTTGGCCAAAAGTAAACATTTCAGCCAATTAATTTTAAATTTTGCAGACTGCAGTCAGTATTTGCACACATTAATTTCAATTAATTGTTATTGCCACTGTTGGAAATGTTATTAAAAATGGTGTTGATGGAAAGCATCTGTTGGTCTCTCAGGGTTCTCCTGTCAGAGGACTCTGGCTTTATAAACGTGCAGTGGGATGACAGGTTCTTGCCATCTCCCTGCAGTCTCTCTTAAGGCACAAGGACTTGCAGACCAGTAGGGTGGGGAAGCACCAGCAGTATGTCCCAGGCAAGAAAATCATGCTGGCTGCCTGCGGTCCTGCAGTGCCCTTCCAGGATGGGGAGGGCTGGGGTGATGCAGATGACCTGGTACTCGCTAGTGGCTTGCTTCCTTCATAACCGGAGGTCTGGATTTTCCAGCAGCTCCTGGACCAAAACAGCTTGTTGCTTGCCACAGGACAAGGCATACAGGCTGCATTCAAGCTGCTCAACCACTATGCATAACTCACAAACTGTCCACCCTTGTCCTAAACTTACAAGCTCATTGAACTCCTCTCGTTATTTCGTACTACCTTACATAGTGTTAAATACGCGGAGATTTTAATGTAAAGCCATTGGCATACATGTTGGCAACCTGTTAGAGAGGCTGACATAAAGAGATGAATGTTACATCTTGCTTGTAGTGTTCACTGGGTCAACTTTAGTCTTTAAAGACAAACTCAGTTTGTCCACAGACATTGAAAATCAGTGAATCCGGTCTGGTTGCTGGTCACTGACTCCACAATCCACAGGCAAACAGGTGTACACTGACATAACCAGGACTTATTCTGTTCAAGGATTTAAAACTGAAGAAAACCACTTTCAGTCCAAGCAGGAACTGCATGTAGGTGCCAAGAAAAGCAAAGGACAACTGGACTGATAGCTCTCAGCTCTCTGGTTTGGAAGATGTGCAGCTGCATCATAGACCAGCTAAGCTTTCACAGAGGTTATTTTGGTATATCCAAGGAGAAAGGATTGCACTAATCCATATCACAGAAAACCAAAACTTGGATTACAGAGACTTGGTTCCCCTCCAAAGCTGGGTTTCTTTGCTATCCACAGGCATTCCTTTCAGTGACTATAATAAGCACCCAAGAATGGAGGAAAACCTGAGACCGAATCCAATGCTATAACCTAAACAAGGGATGACAGCAGTCCACCTATGAGGCTACACATGCAGCTTTTTCCTCTCATCAAAGTGGTATCCTCTTTTTAAGAAGTTACAACTCTCATTTCTTTGCCTTGAATCAGGTCCTTTTCATCTCAAATCCCATTTTTCACTGAATTAGAGGATCATTCATGTTTGACATTTAAGACACTATAAACGGACGTTATCTTCTGTGACACAGTATTACATATATGCTCACTGAAACGAAGAAACATGGCATTTAACAGAAGTTTTCCAGGTGAGAGCTGTTGGGGAAGGAGGTAGAGGAAGTCCCTAATAAACAGCCTCAGACTTGTCAGAGAGAAATGGAAGAAGGCATTTTGAAAGGGACGAGGTCTCCCCACTCTCCCAAATCTCTCAGGCAATTCAGCTGTATCGAATGCCACGTAAGCTAAAACAGTAGCAGCACCGAGGGCTCACCTGCTGGTAGCCATAAGCAGATCATCTATCAGTGGCAAAGGACTTTCTCTCTCTATGCCTAAACCAGCATGAAACTTCTCCGGCACTCAGCGAAACCTAACGCTGCAAAACCTGGCCTGCCACCAGCTCCTCGGTGCTGATGTGAGACGAGGCACAGCTGGGGCTGTGGAGGGCACTGGTGTCAAAGTGATGGTTTCTTAGTCAGAAGCGGGGGCTATCGGTTAAGAACTGTGCAGATCAACAAGGAAAAAAACAAAACGAGAACCCACAGATGGTTTCAAGGCCCCTGCCTGATCTGCAGAAGTCTAGCTGCTGTTTTAACATCATTTTTCTGTGAAGCTGAGAAGGCCTGAGGCTAATTTCAAAAGCAGAAAATCTTAATAGGGTAGCTAAAAGAAATGTGCCAGTGAAACAAGGTCTTGAAGGAGTAGTAGACGTCCAAGTTTTCAAAGTGACAGTTCATGAGCCCAACCAGACAACGCATTCCCCAACCACCAAATTACGGTATCTTTATTCACCAGCATTTCTAATTATCATCTCTGTCCGGAGATTGAAACTAAACTGCTAAGCTTAAAGCAGTGACTACTTCTCAGTACATATCAGCCTCTGTTTATTAAAAACCCTTCATGAATTAGATCTGCAAGCATGAGAATTTTTATTGAAAGCCAAAGCCTAGATATCCTACCAATGACTTTGTAGATTTTACTCCTGGAAAAGTGGTGAGCCCATGTCAGACAGTCATTTTCAACTTCCGTGCTTCAAAAAGTGCTAAAAACGAATTAGCACTAATGCTTTTCCAAGGTTTGTTAACCTTGCTTGCTCAACAGCTGCTTTCTGTTCATTTTAAGGCTGAAAAGGAGCTATAACGGCCTTGGTGTTCCCAGAATTTGGGGAGTGGTGCTCTAAAAGCTTCAGACCAATTTTCTTCTGAGTGAAGGATGATTGGCAAATGTCGGCAGTCTGAGGACATTTACATCGTGCAATGATGAATGCCACAGACGTACAGTAAATAGGGCTGCTGCGAAATTTAATGGCTGCTTTAGATGCTTCATTTCTTATTAGAAAAGGTCACCCATTGTCCTAGCTCACATGATTAATGTGAGCTCCTGTATCTTTATGGGATATTTCTACAATATGTGCTTTCCAAGTGACTGTTTGTTCGTCACTTCAGACTATACCAAGGTTTACTACTCAACGTGAATTTAGATTTGTTGTTGAATACAAGCATTTTTCCAGCAGGCTTGTGTAAGCTGTCCTACTGGGAAGAGGCTTATGTGTGGGGCCTAAACAACACTTGTAGCCCACTTTAGTACAATTTACTCCAGCAGGATGGCTGAAAGTCATGCTTGCAGTGCCATTTTAAATAAACAAATTACTAAATCCATGCAGCACTTCTCTACCTGCATTCTGTGAATTTGAAACAGGATTTTTTTTTATTTTTTTTTTATCATTGTTATTTTCCTGAGGTCTGGGCAGCTTAATGCCGTCCATACAAACAGAAAACATTAACAAGTTCTAGTTTCCTCATTCCAAAGTTTTTCATCTTATACCTATGAGCTCAGCTCTTTACAGTAAGTGTCGTTGTTGGGATATTGAGCAGTGAAAGGCAGACTTTTCCTGTAACGATTTCCTTTTAATAAGACCTGGGACAGACAGGTAGGCAAGGCCACATTTGACATAGGAACGCCAATTTGATTTAGGAACCCTCAATCAGCTACTGTACAAGTACAGTTCACACTCAATCTTAAATACTTAGGCTCAATGTCCTTTACTCAGAAGTCCATCACTGGCCAGCCAAATGGAGCTGTACATCAGACCAAAATGGAAGAGAATAATGAAATTAAAAGCCACGAGATCTTCAAAATTACTACATCTCCCAGACAAACCTTATTCCTTAAATTATTCCACAGTCGTTTTACATTTCAGATAAGACCTATCCTACCCACAGTCCCTCAGTCTGTAGTTATTATCGGTATTTTCCCCTTTGCTTCACAGGCTTTTACAGAGGGAAGGCACTAAACAAAGAAGCCTAAACAGCTGAGCTAAATATCTATCACAGAAGTTATAATGTGTATATGAGGTATATGTAATACAGCCATATCCATAAGATAAAATGTACCAATTTTATGACAAGCTAATGTCACTGACAGGCTATCCTTTCAAACTCCTGAATTATTAATAGGTATGCCAAAGCCGTGAGGGTTTCTAAAAGGTAGGCATTTATATAACAATTTTCAGATTATTAGGAAATAAAATAGAAATAAGGATGAGACGTTACATATATATTAAGTTTGAGTCTCAACCTAAGAATCTGCAGCTTGATTTTGCTTCTGAGTTTTTAGCCCCAAGCTTTGTTTAGCCTCCATTTAGTGCCGTAGCTGCCTGTACACCCAGTCCAGCGCAAGCATTAAAGCAAAAGAAATGACTGTCAGCAATTGAAGGCTTTTACCCAATATTCTGCAAGGTTTTACAACTATGTCTTCCATTAAAATAAGATCAGCTTATGTTGTTATACTAAACTGCTGAATATGGATAGCAATTATTTACCACAATTTAAAGACATTAAGAACTTGTCAGAATCAAATCAATTCTTGGTTAAGTAAGGTACATTAGTAATTGCCAGTTGATGAAACTAATATGGATTTTATTTTAAACTGAGAGAGAAAGAAAATATTAATCATCCTTGCCATTTTTATGGAGTTATTCAAAGAATGAATTATTGATTATAGGCACAGGATGAGTGAATAGACTGTAGATGTTTAGGTACTCGACAAATTAAGAAGTATGATTACAATCAAATGCAGAATTTCAACAAAAATGGGGGCAGTGGCTGACAGTTCATTGCCAGCGAAGAACAGATACAAATGGTTTGAAGTCATTGTACAGAATCAGGCAAAATGAGAAAGAATTTGGTTCAGGGTCCTGCATGATTCAGGAACAAGAGTCGGAAAGGCTAATGTCAAAACATTACCAAAAAGATACGCCCTCTCCCCAGTCTTCCATAGCTCTGGGAGAAGGGCCCCATTCACAACCAGTCCCCGAGGTGGCAGGCCCTGTGCCAATACAGAGCTTCTTGTGTTCATACAGCAAGTTGGCAAGGGGTGGGAGGAGAAGGCAGAGCTTGGGTGGCCACCAGCTCCGAAGCTTTGTTTTGGCACTGCAGTGCTCTGATGAGTAGATCAGATGCAACTGCATAGCTGTAAGCCAGTGTACACTGATTAGGAATCAATCATTAATTTTTGTGCAAGTGCTTTTCTTATTTTTTTTTTTATTATATATGAGGGAATTATAGTACTAGAAATAATTTGCCTTCAAATGTTTCCTTTCTATCAAAGGCCATGTTCTCTGTATTTTGGGCTATATGTTGGTAGTTGTGATCTTTCTTTGTGAGATAACCTCTCCAGCTAATTTTATTTTTCAACTGTGCTTATTAATATTCATACAATGGTGTGGTTTAGGCAATAGAATAATGATAAAATAAATTGTTACTTTTGGTTAATGTTATAATTTGTTGTTGCAGCTATGCTTGTGTGGCTCAGGTCACCATATTCACAACACTGTGTAGCGAGCATAACTTTTGGTCAGCAGATATGCGAAAAAAGATCCCACTGTTGACATTTTATCTGGAATGTTTTCATGGGGCTACTGAGAATGACATACAAACTGCTCTTTGAAAGGTCATACATATGTGTGTATTGATTTAATATTTAGAGATGCTCTCAGCAATCAAGAGGTACAGGATTCTGCAAGCATCTTTTAAAA
The DNA here is from genome assembly GCF_034638445.1 of Ciconia boyciana. Classification (NCBI taxonomy): domain Eukaryota; kingdom Metazoa; phylum Chordata; class Aves; order Ciconiiformes; family Ciconiidae; genus Ciconia; species Ciconia boyciana. Next base: position 50,326,090 of record NC_132935.1, on the reverse strand, counting down.
GCTCCACATGGGTTTCTTTTAGAACTGCAAGTACAGTGTTCACAAAGCTAAACAAAAATTGCAATTTAATTCTAATTAGGTATTTGCCCTTTAAAAAATATTGAGCATTGGGAAGAAATTCAAGCTCATTTTTGTTTGGAAAAATGAATCTCAGTAGTTAGACTACAATTATAGTTCTGCTTTCGGTCACTGACCCCCTGATAGAGTTAAGTGAATAATATTTTACTGTAAAGCATTTACACCACAAATAATGTGTTATATTCCAATATATTTCAGACCACTGAACTGAGATTTTTTAAAACCGACTATACAGATATAGAGCTGCATTTATTTGAAAATTTAAGACGATGTTTTCATAGGAGTTTACCATGTAATGGGGAAGACTTTAAATTTTCATTTGCACAAATACCATCAAAATGAGATAGTAGATGCTTGTCAGTTACAAGTAAATAAATCCTAATCCTTGAGGGGAAAATGGACATTGGATTATCCAGTGCAATAGCTCACTTGTCAGCCCTTTGGATAAACTGATGATTAAGGAAAAGCACTTTGTAGTGCGTGATTTAACCCTGCTGATTTCATTATAATGATCTGAATGAGACACGTATGATGAAGTGACTTAAGACCCATGAATCTCGGGACTGTAAAAGGAGAAAGCAATCTGTAAAAGGATCCTGGTGAGACATCATCCCCAACCCCCCCAACTTGAGACCCTGCTGATCCGTCATAGGTTTGTTGTGGAGGAAAATGCTAAGGTCTGGAGTCTAAAGAGAACTTCATTGCCATAGTGGTGGTGGTACATTATTTAACTTATGGTTCTTGGTCCTCCAAGCCTGGTTCACAACCCTGACTAGAGTGACAACACAATCTGTAGAGAAACCAGGTGCCTAAGACCAAGATTCACAAAAAGCCTCCCACTCAGCTCAAACTCCCCGCACAAAATCCTCTCCCTAAAAATCCAGAAAAAAACCCCATGTTATTTCTCTCTTGTACGTTAATATTGATCAGGTAGCTGTTGCAAGAGAGCACCAGGCTCTGTCCAAACCTCTCAGAGGAGGAAGAAAACATAGATCCTAATCAGGTTTGGGCACGAACTGGGCTCTGGACTGCTTAACCACATCTCCTATGTGTTCTGGTCATGCTCAAAAGCAGATCCTTATGTATGGGGAGCCGGCAGCACCCCAGGTACAGTGGAGCTGGGTGGCAGCTCAGCTGCAGTCCTGAGGATCGCAATTTTTCATTGAGAACCGTAAACTATACTTCAGTCACTTTTGGGATCTGTGCCTAAGTTTCTTTCTGGCATTTTCTCTCCAGCTTCTACATAACTGGAGGGCGTTTTACAGGCCCTGTAAAAGGCCACTGTGGGGAGGCGGAAAGCAGAGGCTGCTCAGGCGATGGGAAACATGGGTGAAGGCAGAGGCACAGCTGCTGGGGGCTTGGGCTGGAATGCACCTTGAGGCTGCAGTGGCTGTGTTCCCACACCGGTTGCTCAGCTGGCACGGTCTTTTTCTTTGTAAGCTCCACAGAGGCAAACATATAGAAGGGTGTGAAAGTAAACATCCTTCCTGCGTCTGACCCATCCACTGATCCCACAGCCCACTCCTAGCTCTACATCCATGGGTGCAAACTATCATCTGTCACCTTCCTGGGACAGATTTTTCGTGGCTGGAGAAGAGAATCTGAACATGGATATGTCTTTTCAGGTATATATCCTGTAGGGTAAAACCCAGGCCAAAAGCATATCTTATTCCCTTCCTTTATATTCCCTTTTAGTAAATTCAAAACCTGTCCACCTTCCCTACTTTTTATGGCTGTTTTTCATACAACTTTTAATTAACAATAACTTTTCACATTAAAATTTAATTAATTTTTTTCCCCCATAGTGAATCATTGGTCAACAATTCACAGCACGTCTTATTAAAATCCAATGTAATTACTCTCTACATGTCCTGAGAACATTACAAACACTTGGTTCTTATGGTCACAATGATTAAAGAATTGAATTTGCAGAATATTATTGTTAGAGCTTACACATCCACCAAATCAAACGTATTTGTCCCTTGTGCTAGACTTGTAAAAACTACACTTCACCCAGCCAAGCTACTCAGCTAAAACCTTTCTATCAGATTGGAATTGGAAAGGACTGTGGAGTTTGTAGGAAAATTTGTAAGTGCCATTCTTCTTTTTGTTCTTATTGCTTGGATTGCTGATTGCATTCTCCCCTGTCTGCCTCACTGGATTTTCCACCAGGGATTTACGACAGCTCACCATATAAAGAAGGAAATAACAAAATAATTAATGGCCCATTGACGCCTGCCAATTCTGAAGAGGTTATTTACCTGGGGCTTTCAAGTATTTCATAATTATTCGACGCTACTGACTGCTTTTGCCAAGTCTACATATTTCCGTACGCCTGCTGCAGACTGCACAAATACATTCCAGGGTTCCAATTATGCACCAGCTCAGCCCAACACGTAGCTCTTCCACTCAATTTACGATGCTCACAGGTGTTCCTTAGGATTCAGCATGCACTGCGCCACTCATCACATATCTGCCATCACTTCTTAAGTGTCAAAGGCTCATTTTGCCTTCTTTGTCCCTCTTCGCTCTCTATACTTGCACATAAATCACTCCTGTGTTAGCAGTGCACAAACAAACTGCAAGATTCTTGCCACGATGCTTCATTGAGACCACTTCGCAATGAGTTTAGAAAATAAACAGGTAGAAAATTAATTATTTAAAATGCAGAAGACCTCTGGTCTATGTTTCTAAGAGCTGGACTACATTTACAAAGCAAAAGCCCTGTTTAGCAGAACTGGATTAAATGCACAAGAGATCTCCTCGGCATTTGGTTTCTTGATAGCTTTTGAGCCAAAAAGACCCCCACACTGCCAAGTGAGGATCAGTGCCTTCCCCAGTCTGAAAGCAGATTGCATTTCTCTTGCTTTCCTTATAAATCACAGCTGTTGCAGACCCTTCACATCCACCCACCACTCTGCAGGTATTAACATTAAACCCTGCTCTCCATTCCAGATGGGCTTGGTTTTGCTTGACTGTGACCTCCTCCGTACCAGTGAAGGTGCTCCTTTGGGTGTTAGTGCAGGTGATCAGGACAACTGAAACCTGGTTTTACAGAAACGAGGATATACAATCTGTCTCCTTTCTCAAGCTAATAGCAAATCTCAGATCTATTCACAGTCTCCCTATACTGACAACAACAGCAGCATAGTATATTTCAAAAAGTAATGTGATAGGGAAAAAGCAAACACATCAAGATGGTCATAACTAAAGAAAAAGGGAATTAAAAGATGTTTCCCTTGCAGGACTAGTCACCAGTTTCGAAATTCAACTTCAAGGATTTAGGTGCAAGGATCTACTTGTTTGTTCAAATGATTCAGAGAACTGGCCAACAATAACAATAGCCTTGAAATTTATAGCCCTTTAATGCAGGAATCATGCTAGAATGACTAACAAGTCCTTGAATATGCACAGCTCCCCATGAGCTAGGTGTTTTTTTAAAGAGAGGGAAGATAATTTTCCAGGTTTTGCCTAGCTGCCATTATCAACAGACAGGTTTCCTAGGACAAAATTATAGTGCAGGTATGAAAAGATGATTAAGAGATGAGGGGGGAAAAAAACAAAACCCAAAAAGGAACTGCTAAGTCACACTGATTCGAAGCTTTCTTCCACTCAAGATCTTGCAGAGGAAAATGTATAAAACCAGCTACGAGGGGAAACCATTACAGCATGGCTGTGTTCTTTTTGCTGTTGTTGTTTTCCTTCCCACCAGTGCTTTGGCTACCACTTATTAGACCGTTCCTGACATAGCAACATAACCAGGAGACATATTTGGACAGAGCACAAAGAGGTAGAAATGCAACAGGGGAGGACAAGAACCGTTCATGACAGCAGGACAATTTTGCACATTGATGCTCTTCAGATCAAGGAAGTAAAGCCTGTGGGGAGGACAAGGGGCTGAAAAGGGGGTTATATTAAGTAGCACATGAAAAATCAGTTGCTACCAGAGCTTTAAACTAACTAGTTTGTCCCTTCTTTTTTATTACCTTCCAGTATTGCTTATTTCCTCTAAATCTAAAAATTGGCTCACGTGTTGGCAGGAATTTTTACTCGTAAAAGGAGGAACAAAACCTTTTCTAAATCACAGCTAAGATCTAGCATCCACATTTGCTCATAAACAGAAGCAAAACTTGCACTTCCTTTGAGGACAGACAGAAAAGTGAGATGACAAAACCCGTGTGAAACTTGATAATAACAGCAACATTCTGCGTGGCTGAGGAAAGAGTTTTAAACTGCTTTGCTCTCTGCTGCTGTCACAGCAGTGTTCACTTTTAGTTTTGAAAGTTACAAAGGAAAAATTACACCCTTTAGCTGGGAATGAAAATGCACAAAGACACTGTGAGCCCACAGTAAACTTTCTGATGCAGAAAGTCTACTCTTCCAAACCTGCAACGCTAGGTGAGACTCGCACACCATAAGCAAAGCACATTCCAGCTGATTAGGTCCTCCATCACATGCTTTTTAGCACACAAACTCTTGCTTCCTTAAAAATACTTCCATAGTTAATTTTAATGCCTGTCACACAAACTATAAATAACAGGACTCCAAAATGGTGCCAGCACAGCCAATTGTAAGGCACGCTATTTTATTGCTAAGTGTAAATATGAAAATGGGATTGGAACAGGCCTGGCGCAGCGTTGTTCAATATTGAGTTTAGACTCCTTCAGAGCACACATAACTGGTTTCTCTTTCCGCGTTACTCTTCCCTTACATGTGTTTGATAGGTGCGTAAATGCATCCCATAGCCCTGAGGAAACAGGTGCTTGTATAATATCCTCAGAAGGGCCACTTTTCAGGGAGAAATAAATGACAGCAGTAGCAACTGCAGAACAAACATGAGTTGGCTACTGCAGTATTGTCACGGCAAGGATTAGTCCTTATGAAAACTCTATTACTGTTTGTCATATTTGTGACTAGGCAGCTGTGGAAACATATAAGAAGCCTACACAGATTTTCCATTTCCTGCCAGCTCACAAAAACAAAGCAGCGTGTTTCAGAGAAGGGGGGGGGGGTACAACATAAATGATGTGGTAAAGCTTAGCAAGCCTGTTCAACTTTATGGCATGCTGCGTGAGGGAGAAGCTCCAGAGGTTTGTAGTGATCTGGTTCTCCAAGGCAGCTAGGTTGAATGTCACTCACTGCTCCACTGAGGGAGTTCTTGTTTTAGCATTTGCAAGCTGGAGAGCTGGAGTGATTTCAGCACACAAACTCCCAGAGCATGCCCTTCTTCATCTAAAAGCTCAGCAGCAGCTATTGCTCATTCCAGATTCACAACACGGCCCAGACCCACCTCTCACTCCTTGCTTCATGGGCTGGAAATGCTGGTTGTGTGCAACTGGTCAGAGAGTGCCTCGAGCACCTGGTTATTCTCATTTCGCTTCTGCACCTTCCCAACTACTCTCACTGCTGCTCTGATTGCCTAGTGTGGCTGCAGAAGAAGATTAGCAAATAGAGACAAGCTAAATGAGTCTTCTTTAAGGCAGATATGAGAATTTCACTGCAGTGTCATCATCCCGGTTTTCAGCCCTGAGGTAGCAGCAGCCCAGAAAGAAAAGCACAAGGAGAATCAGGAGCAAGGGAAAAAGTGGTCACTGCTGGACTACAAACTCCCTTAACACCCTAATCTCCCACAAAACTCTGCAATTCTCTCCTTCCACGCCCAGGTAATGTATATACAGATACCCACCTACCCACAAGAGCATAAGCCTTTAACTAATACAGCTTGATAAAATACCCAACAGTAATTCTTGGTATTCTTTTTTTTTTTCCCCCTCGATGGACAGAACTTTCTCAGGAGCTTATCTGAATAGGTTTTCCAAGGAACTACAGACAATCATGAATCCTAGCACCTTCATTCTCCCCTAAGAAGCGTATAGTAGCTTGTATGTAAAAGATGAAACAAAAATCCCTTAGTAACCAAACAAAAAGAAGAGACACCACTGTCCGTGCTTCTCTGCAGAACAAAACAAATAGATGACAGATGGTAGACACATTGCTTAGGCAATCGGGAAGTTGCTCAGAGGCCATGGTTGTAAATGAAATATAAGACTCTGTGGAACAGAAAATAGAATTAGAGGTTGATGATTGTTACAGGGGGGTTGGGTTTTTTTTCAGGAAATTGGAATCATGTTCCCAGTATTGAATGCATTAAGTGGCTTCATTTTTCACTTCACTTGTGTTGACTACGCACTTGAAACTCTATTGGTATGGCATTATTTTGAATTTCCTGATTTCAGGACTTTCCTGATTTCAGGACAGGTGCCAGAAAATCTAAACAAAATAGCCTGATATGATTCTAAGACATCCTGAAGTACCACTGGCCTACTGCGCATTTGCCACTTTCTTTTAATGAAGTCACTGCAACATGACGTTCTGTCATCCAGAGCAGCAAAAGCCTCATTACATGCTGCAGTAATTTAAGCTCCGCTATTTATGTTTAGATTTAATATATTTCCTCATTTTTTGTTGCTCTGCTTCCTCCCTTTGGTCATGGTGAGTGTCTACATTAGTAATTTAGTTCAGCTGTTTCACTCCACAGATCTGTTCCTACTGGGCTGCGCTCCCTGATATATCAGCAGTACCCAATACCAACTGTTAGATTTGTCCCAGCTGTTTTATTGAGCTCACCCTGATACTCTGTGGCAAATTATTATTCTACAATGCATTGCCTATTTATTTTTCAAATGTATCATAGACCTTGCCTACCTTGCTTTTGTAGGAGACCCTATTATTAGTGGTATCGCTTTACATATTATTCCCACATATGTTACAGACTATGAAGTAGTCACAACAAATATGCCAGTGAAAGCTGTTCTCTGACCAGCCTTTCTTTTTCTGCTAAAGAAGTTTATTTTCTGGACAAGAAAAAGTCTTTAAGGATGCTTTTACTCAAGCAAGAAAACAAGTGAGCAAAAGGTTGGATCGGAAAAAATAAACATCAGATAAAGTGAGGCAGAGGACTCCAGATAAATTCCAGAATAATTACTGTCAATAAGTTGTTATTCATTTTATTGTTGCCAATCTAGTGGTTTTTCATTGTATAATATTGAGATAAGAGATTACTGTTGGGAATTACAAGAAGGAAGACAGGAAGGATAACATCCAGCTAGCCAGGCTGTAAATAATCTCAAAGTCAGGCTGCATTTGCAAAAACCTGACAGTGGAACTGCATTAGATTATACTAAGATCGTGAGAGCAGCATAAAAATGCCCTGAATCAATCCTATGTACCTGTCTATCCAACTGGCGGCTAAGCAGTGACAGATGTAGGGCAAGGACACATCAGTCTCCCTCAGCATTTCCCAGGCTGCGAGCAGCCCTACCCCAACCACAGAGAGCAAATAACGTATTTCCAGGCTGGAAAGCTGCTAGGAGAAGCTCTGCATCGCAGTCCTCCGTGCGCACGTTGTAGAACTGTGAAGTAGTCAGGACTGAAGAAAGAGAGCAAGGTAGCTCTGTGTAAGCTCCCTGTTAGCAAAGGGAAGAGTGGATTTTGGATGGGTTTGTCTCACAGACGGCTATCAGTGCTGACTGACAGGCCAGCAGACTTGTAGTTTTTGCTCGGTCTGTGACCCTTTGTATTCTGTTAAGCCTAATCACATGGCATGTGCACGCAAAACAAGACCCAGAGCACTCTGGATTCAAGCAAGTCTTTCTGACCTTCAGGGAGTACATGAACTTTAATACAGCCCTGCGATGAAAAAATAAACAGAACCACTCTGCTATCGCTTTTTTAAACAAGCAAGGAAGCAAACAAACCTCTGTGTCCTTCACATCTGTGAAGCTGCGGCGTAACGATTCTGTGTATCTGGCAGGTTGGGAGCACACTCTTCACCTGTGAGAAGGTAGATATCCCAGCAGTGCCTCTCCTTGCACGGACCCTGGGGCTTTTATGGCAGCTGAAGCCCTTGTCCAGCTGCACTCCCCTCCCCAGAAATGGTCAGAAACCACCCCATGCAGGGGAGGGAGGTTTCATATCACCTTCATGCAGAGATATAGATACACACATGGAAAATTGTAACTGCAGTATCTTGGGATAGCGACACAGCAGAGATTAAAACTCCTCAATTAAACCTCAGACTTCCATGGAAACTACTAGTGTTCAACATCCTCTTGTGATGAAACTATAAGTATTAATTTAGAATGGGTAAGTGGTGAGGGCTACCCAACTCCTCCGGTCGCTTTCTGCAGGAATTTGTACAGCCATGGCAGCAGTAATGTAAGTCTGTGTATGGAAATTTCCAATCCCAGCTTCAGACTGGGGTCCATGTTGTGTACCCACAGAAGATAACCAGCAGGGTGAGATGTAAGCTCAAAAATATTAAGTGCTTTGCATAACATGCAGATAAGGTTGTAAATAAGACTGCGAGTACAAAACTGGCTTAAAAAAATATATTCAGGGGAGTGACTATTGGCATCAATATGGTGCTCTGTAAGGATCTGTCTTGGGTCCACCAGCATTTGATATTGTTGTTAATGGGCTGGATGATGGAAAAGATAATGTTTCCTAAATCTACAGGTTACACCAGTATGGAAAGAGAGAAAGGGAAGAAAGAACGAAAATTCTGACAAATTGAAAACACAAACTGAAAAAATGAGATCCACTTTATTAAGGACAAGTAGAAGTTTCTAAACTAGGCAGAAAAAATCACCTGCATGAACACAGATGGTGAACATCTGGACAGATAGGAGTTCTGCAGAAAAGAACCTGGGTTATGTGTCACATGAGTAAATAATATCAGACTGTCGTCAAAAAAAACCCCCAAAAAAGGTAAGCAGCATATTGCACTGTATAAACAGGAGCAAAACCTGCAAGAAAATGACATTTTTCTTTTATTTCAATTGTAAAGATTCAGTTGAAATACCGTATACATTTTTAGGTACTGTGTTAGAAAAAAGCCGGGGGGGGGGGGGAGTGAAAGTGAATACTGATAGACCCAACTTCCATCACAAGAGATTTGGCATAGACATCAGGGAAAAACTTTCTAGTGGTAAGTATAGCAAGGCACAGGAATAGATTGCCTGGGAAGCCTCCCAAAATAGGTTGGCATCTGTCAGCTAATGATGTAAGTATAGCTGATCCTGCTGTGGGTAAAAGGATGGATGGGATGATCTCTTGATTCTCTAGTTTTTGACAAAACACAGTATTAAATATACATTTAAGCAGAAGCAAAAAATGCTACTGGCTTCTAATGATCATGTTACATTGCATAGCTTAAACTGCAGTTAAAAAGAAAAAAGGAAGAGTTTTACATGTTTAGCCTCCTACAACTTTTTTTTAATTATTATTATTCAAAGGAAAAAAAAGTCTCATGCATAATGAGATGTTAGCATTTAAATGACTCCAGCTGTGTACTAAAGCTCCTATCTTCCAGGAAATAAGAAATGTCCCCTCTTTGACTACTAATGTTTGCATGGAGACAAATTATCTGTGCACATGGCTGTAGCCTCACAATGAAAGAAAGTCAATGTAATATGAAGAATAATGGAGGACAAAGTGCTGAAGGAACTTAAATCATGACTTCCTTTACTTTTTTTCAGATAGAGAAGGGCTGTGTTTGTGTGTGTGTGCATGTGTGCACTCGCAAATATATGTAGTGTTTCTATGTATATACCCATTCATGGCTACATTCACTTTGTATCAAAGTTATGTTTTATTTTGCTGTGTTTTGGTTTTTTTTTCTTTTAAATGATGTTAAAGGACTCTGACTTTACATCTTCATAGTGTTTTTAAGTAGCTAATGCCAGTTTGAGTGTGGTGGTCTCAGTACCAGCCTCTCATCCACACAGGCAGAGGAAATTTTTATAGAGATGGCTGCAAATGGTTCTTTGCACTGAGTTACAATCTAAGCAAAACACTCACTGAGCACACACAGAGGTGGTCTTATTTTAAACCTTCTTCCTTCATCTCCAGCCAAAGAAATCTTTAGCAATTGCTATATCCAGGCCAAGCTTTCATCTTCAGCTTGTTGTGCAATATTATTGTACTGGAAAAGCATAGGGAGAATATTTGGATAATGGATTATACTTTTCAACCTGAGGTAATTCAAAAGGTTGAAGGGATTTTGCTCAGTGTTACACCCAGTAAACAGAGTATCACCTTTCAGCATAGCCAAGAATGGAAATGTTCAGCTGAAAATATAAACATGTTAGTAAGTTATGAATGTGAAGGAAGAAAATGATATTGTTTTGCTATAAAGGTTCAAAATAACCACTGAAATGGCTCTAAGCAACCCTCAAATCTTCCAGTCACATGCAATTCTCAACAATTCTTATTTACCTTGCTATTAGGACTAAAAAAAGGAAACAGATTTTTATATTAAACAGCTTTTCTCTTTTAGAGAGACTCCAAAATGCTTTAAGGGCTCATATACAGCAATCAAATACAGCTATGGAGCAAAGCCACAATTTCAGAAGTGCACAAACTGCATGTGCCAACTTTTCTAAATGCTTAACTAAAAACTGAAGTTATAAACCCAGTAATGGCACAGATTATCACCGGGGTGCCTGGGAGAAGATTCTGTTACTGCGACATGGAGCTATGGGCTCCAGGGCTGGCAGGTCATGTTCTCAACTTGTGTCGAGGATCCCTTGATTAAGAAAATAGTCTAGCTAAGAGATCATTTAAATTTCCTCCAGCACTTCTGGTGTCTATGATTTTACACAAAGCAAACCTGAGCTAGGGTGTAGATCTTGCAAACAACGTTACTGAAACTATCTACAGCCATTAACTGATAAAGTCTTTAAAAGTGGTGACTTTCTAGTGCTCTCTTTGTGGAAGTTTACTTCGCAATAAGCTGACAGTCATGTCCTGCACCCTGCTCATCGCCACATCTGCCCAGGTAGGTTCCTCCTGTGTGCTTGCACAGAGACAGGGACATGTTGGCTGGAAGGGACCTCTGGAGGTCATCTAACACTACTGCCTGCTCAAAGCAGGGCCCTTGTCCAACCCTAGGTCACGGTCAGCTGTAGGTGATAATGCGCAGTTTTTATACATCTGCCATAATTTTCCTTTCTTCATCTATCTCCCTCTTTGTCTCAGCTAGGCTTCTTAAGGTTGTCAGGAACTTCATGAACACTCAGACCCGCAAAAACACATGCATAGTCTTCTGTACCTCACACTGCAGTCTGCATGCAGATTTATCACAGAGCCATCTATGTGAATAGCCAAAATGGTGAGAATACTCCTCGTATTAAGTATGTATGAATGGCTGCTCAGGTATGCAGGAGAGAGTGGAAAATCTCACCTTTGGACCTACAGGGCTGTCAAAATGACCTCTTAATAGACTGGCAGGGTCTGTAAATATCATTCATTCATTTTATCAGCTTATTTGTTAGAGCTTGAATCTCTTTCTGATATGTTTGCCTACTCCCAATTTTCAAAGGTCAGTTTGGCTAGTATGAATCATATTCATGATTCACAGAATTACACTCCCCTGTAATGCTGCCAAGAAAACAAGCTGAAACACAGTATAACACCCCTAGGACTAACATTCACTCTTTACCAGTTATTCTGGGGGTTATCTGTAATGCTGCAAGAAGAAACCACTTCTATTGCTACCACAAGTAGCGAGGAGATTCAAATTCTGGTGAGCAAGCTCTCTTCAAGCTTGAGCAGCTGCCGTTGTTCATCCATTAACTGTAGGTCTTGCTCATACTGTCCCTTCATGCTTACTGAATTTTGATTGCTTTGGCTGGGTGTAACACAGAGACTGTGGTTGTTATCAGCAAACACTGTCGATCAGCTTATTTGTTGACTTTGGTGCAGAAATTCACTGGCTTGGCTTTGTGCTCCGTACACAGCCCTGGTAGTGCATTGCTGTGTAAAACAAATGTGTTTCTCCATATTCTTCCTTTTTGTTGCCAAATCTCATCAATACTGAAATGATGTCCTGGGATATGGTGATAAAAAGCAGCACACAGGCAACACATTTAACCCACAGTATTTTGTTTCTTCATTTTCAGTTTACAACTGGCTGTTTCCAAGTGATGGATCTATCAGTGTTTACCTTCAAATTAAAAGATATAACTGCCTGGAATTTCACCACTAGATATGAAAGCCCTGTAGTAAATATACTGCCTTTGGATATGAAGTTTAATAAGCTTAGTGCAATTGCTCTGTACCATTAGGGATTAACTTGAATACCACCATATTTCTAGATATAGAAACATTTGTCTATTAATTGCCTGTTTAACATTATGTATTAAAGACATTTACTGCAGCCTGGTATTAAGGTAAGTAAATACTGTTTTCCCCTTCTCAATGCAGTTACAAAAGAGCACGCTATTTCATTAGCCTGCTACAGACTGCCTGCCTGCGCCCCACGGCCACCTGCCTGCACCCCACGGCCGCCTGCCTGCCCGCTGGGCATCCCGCAGCCCTGTGCAAGTGATAAGTGCTAAAGAGGTGGGGGCTCTGACACCGAGTCTCTTCTCTTCGCTGTGAAACTCAGCTCTCATCTTGATCATAGCTGTTCCTGCTTAGGATTACTTACTGTGTTTAAACATTTCTATTTTTCCTTACCACGTTGCACAGAATGCCGCACAACTTCAGTTTCCTGAGGGTGTCTCGCTTTTCCAGGCACACCGCATGCCTGGCTGCCTGCAGATACCTTCCTCGGCAGTGCGAAGTGCCAGCAAAATGTTCCTCAGAGAGGTTTTTTGTTCCTAATGGCCTTCTCAGACAGGCCACAGTGGAATTAGGAATCAGTGTGGTGATTTAATTGGACAGCTTGCTTTATTTTCTACACACTAGAGATTTTCCCTCCATCTGCTTTCATGGGAATCAAAACTACAGTCCTTAAGCGGAGGACTTGGACTGAAATTGGTGTATTTTGCTAGCATGAGGGCTGAGTAGAAATGAAAAAGACAGAGTCTGAAGGAGCATTATTTCTAGATGATTCTCAAAGAGTCAAAGCTGAATGCTGTGAACCACCAGTTTTCTCTTTCTTACCTTCGTTCAGGCCAGGAATGCTTCTTCTTCAGCCAAACTGCACATCTAAACCTGGGCATGAAATAGCCTCGCCTGACTTTGAAGAAGCTCCTGAACTCTTTCTGCAGTGTTTACTTCTATCAGTGTTACTCCCTCAAGCTCCCTTTCCACTTTTGCAGTGTCCCGATGCCTCGTGGTTTGCCAGCAATTTACAGTGCTAGTATTTAACAGTTACTTCAGCAATAAGAAAGCATAGAATTATGCCAGATCTCTTCCCGGCTATGTTTAATGACAGGTAAGCCTACATTTCAATACTCGAAGTGCATTGTAACAACAAAGCATGTCAGGACGAAAGGCAGAAACTGGTTTCATCACATGGAACACTTTATATGAAGAAAAGGTCTAATGCTACTTTGACTAAGTTAAGATAGCATTAAATCAGAGATGCTATCTTCATGTAGCAGATCTATTAATCAGATCTATTAAAATCCTGCTTTATATAAATTAATTTTTTCTATAGCAAAATATCTGCTGTTAGAGTAGTTCCATTTTATTCTTCAGTCAGAAAAAAAATTACCCCTGGATTGATCGAGAACATTTCCAGTTTGAACCACATTACTTAGCAGACATTGATTTTATTAGTCACGTGGTGTTGTTCCTATTACCCAGCTGAGTGCATATTCAAGCTCCTTGAGCAACAGTGCTTGCATGGGCAAAATATAATATTTGGTTTCCAAGGACACTTTCAAATAAATTGCTAAAATTTCTCTTCTACAAACGTGGAGGGCAAAATCCTTTTCACTTGAATGTTCACAGAAAGAGAAAACAAAAGGAGTAGAGGCAAACATAGTTGCTTTCAACCCAGCTCTGTGTTACAGCAAGTAAACAGAAAACGCTTTTAGTGTCTCCAATCCACGATTTCAAATATCTCCTCTTTCTGGATTAGGAGGGAAAGAAGACATTTCAAACTAGGATGAAAAAGAGGCCTCAACACATGGCGGTGAGGGTCTCTGCTTATGGGGGATCAGATTGAGTCTCAGTCAGCAGTTTGTTAGCTCTACAAAATAGAGCTACTACAGGAAGAGCTGAGTCAATACTGTCACAGCACAGTTGGTGGCAGAGGTTTATGTTACTGATTTGAATTAGAGAGTCAAATCCTGAAACTTTAAGCCCCTGGTCCTTGTTCTAGCATAGAGTTATTGCTTATCCTGGGACGTGTGCCTTGTTCTTTCCAGAAACTCCTTCTTATTCCCTTGAAAAATTTTGGTCTAGAAGAATAAAAAATTCCCATCAAAAGACAGTTTTGTCAGATAGGTGCTATTTTAAAGGGAGGGGATGGTGAGTTATGTGAAGATCGTCTCCTTATACCCAATTGCAAGTTTACCAGTGGATTTTGCCATCCAGTCCTGAAAGAATGTAAGTGTGGCAGGGAAAGCTCCTTCTCCAAGGAGGACAAACAGCATTTTTAAATTGCATTGCATACAGATGGCTCACTATATCAGGATGGTTCTTCACCTTAGAGACTACACAAGTTAAGCCTCTCTAAGATTCAAACTTTCCATTCATCCAAAAGCAAAAGATCATTACTGGTATGCATTAGGAGTGCAAACACTACAAATACATTTTCTCGTTTAACTCTGAGTATCTCTAAGACTTACTATTTAATAGATAAAACCTCTTCAGATGCAAAGCTTTATACACAAAACAGGCACCATTAATAAAATATTGTTCTGAGTCATTTGGCAAATCAGGAAACTTCTGGCCACATTAAGCAATGGGGAGCAATCACTTCAAAAAGTCCATGTTTCTGACTAAATGCATGCATGTTGAAATTAATGTAAATGGATAATAAAAAATGCTTTCACACTGTACTGACAAGTAATGGTAGAGATCATTATCCTAATGGCTTATGAACTTTTTATGTTACAGAGTGATGTACAGTGGAAATATTATGATCAACAGCAGACTTTCTATTCTGCACTTGACATAATAAATTAGTAGAAATTATTAATGCACAGCATTTCATTTCTGTGTAGATTTTATGTTAACTACAGAGAAAAAAACAAGTGATATTCTGTCCCTCATCAAGTCTTAACCTCAAGTCTTTGTCTACACTAGCATAACAGTGTCTCTAGCTACACTGGACTAAAACCAGCACAGCTTCTCTAATGTGGTTGCAGTTAAATCTTTCATACCAATAGAGCTGTTCCCACAGGAGGAAGAGAGTAAATTGGTTTTATATCTTATCCATGTCTGCACCTGTGCCATCAACAACAGAGACCTCTTTCATTTATTTATAACTGTAATGTGATTGGTATTTTCAGCATATATGAATAGCTTCCATGTTTGGATCAAACTTCATTTATAAATTGACACCAGCATTTCTCCACCACCGACTCCACACGCACTTGCTAACTTGATGCTGTGTCTAACGCTATCACTGATATTTAGGGTAAGCATCGCTGTGCTGTTGGGAACAACCAGTGGTGTCCATGTGGACAGCTGCTGCAGCTCCACAGAATCACAGCAGCATATCAAACCCCTGTTACTCAACTATGCTTGGAGTTGCAACAGCCTTGAGTTACATATTTTGCTGGAATTACTCGAGGTGAGGGATCATAACTTTCACACCCTCTGCATGAGGTTATTCTGCTAGTAAGACTCTAACACAGACAGTTATGACCTTGATATCCTTGCCACTGTCACTTAGGCTGATCTGCTGTACCACCATGAACTACTTACCTATTATACAGGATTCAGCTATAGTTAGAGATGCACACTATAGATATATTCACAAATTAATTTGTGTAAGACCTTTATACTCATACATCTGTGCCCACATTTTGGGGAAAGGGAGCCCTTACACCATCAGAGTTAAAGCAGAGTAAAGGAATATGGCTTTACCCTCCGTAAAACAAAAGATTTGGGGCAAATTGCCTTAAAGTAAGAAAGAGGAGGGGTTTGAATTTTCCACCGCTCTCCTAATGTGTTATTGACCTGGAGAGTAAGAAGAACTCAGCCAGCTCTCCTTCAAAGAAAAAAAAAAAGAAATTAAAAAAAAGGCAAAAAAAGGCAACTTGCCACATTTTCATAAAAAACCAGTGATGTTTGCAAAGTCTAGAATAATTATAGCACTTCAGTTAGATTGAGCCATTATCAAAAGAAAAAAGTTTGACATTCAAAATCTCTCTTCCAAACACCTTCCTCATCAGTATGTCTTTCCAGCCAGGTAACTGGCATGACAGGTCAAGGAAGCTTTTCGTTCCTCGTGACGGCTTGCTCCCAGCTGTCAGTGCATCCAGAGCCAGGAGAGGACATCACCTCTAGGGATGCTGACAGAAATAGACATTTGCGTGTAGGGTTTTGTTCTTACCCGCAGGAAGATGCCTTTGAGGAACAAAGCCTAGATTACACAAAAGCATAAAAGCAGAACTCCTTTTTTCTGTCTGCGGGTACTTCATTAAAAAAGTTAGGGCCTGCTGCTCGCAGAGGCCTCTGTGTAAATGAGAGTCTGCCCTCGCACAACTGTGGCAGAAGAAAGGAGTCTCAAAGCAGAAGTTAGCACATGCCGGTTTTAAAGCTCCTTGCAAAGGCCATATGGATAGCAAAAATCATGCGCACGGCATTTGTTCCTCTCGTGCATGTCCACACATACCCAGGGCGTGCAGCCTGCTGAGCCCGTGCTTTGCTCTGGGCAGCCATGACTGCATTCCCATTAAAAAGCCACGCAGCAGCAGAATTTGTGTGACACCACAGTCAGATTAACAAAAATGTGATGAATTACATAGGTTTCATGTGAGAGCTGACTCACACTCAGCTTACTCACAGCACAGCATGCTTCCTGCGCTTAGCTTTGTAAATGACCCCTCAGAGACACTGCAGACTACTATTATAAACAAGTAAATACAGACAAGTAACTTCCTTTTTTAAGCTTCTCCCTCTTCCCTCATTTCAGAGCTTTCTTCCCCATCAAGCCCTGATGTCCTGATGTCTATTCCTCAAAAGCCAGGAGAGAGTAAATTTAGATTCTCTCAGGGATAGACTTAGAATGAGAACATGCACAGTACTTCAGAGGAAAGAAGAAAAAAAGCTTTTCCAGCTCACATAAAATCAGACTTTTTAGCTAAATACAAATTCTCTGCAATTATTATTGTCTGGTATTTCAGCTGACTCAGCTATTTCCTATAAACACAACTGTTACTAAAGGATGCTCAGTCTCCAGAATAGTCGCTTTAACAAAAAGCTGGAGTCTTGCAAAAGCATGATCAGAAACGTAGCAGCATTTAACAGAACCTAAGAGAGGAAATAAAGCAGTTAGTGCCAAAAGACTTCACAGGTAGGCAGTAAGCTACCAAGCACCGCTCCATTCACTGAAAGAAGGAAATCTAATGTATATTACACAATTTGAAGAACAGGACAATAGGCAAGAGTTCCTCAGCTAACACTGAGCAAGCTCCAAGGTGTCTCTTCAGGGTACAACCCAAGAGGTAAAGGGCATCAATCTACAGGTATTAGAGACACAAAGGACAGGAACCCTCTCTGCTCTTACTAAGGCTTCTACTTGTGTCAGTGCTGTTTGGTGGCTGTGACACCGGGCCAGAACAAGCAGGAGGGAACTAACAAACCCATCCACATTAATTGAAGATGAGCTCAGGTGTCTTCCAGTGAAGGGGTACTGCTTGGTTCATGCCAAAGGATGAGGTGCACCTGCAAGGAAAAGTTAACTATGCCTCTCTTCTCTACCACTGCATGTCACCAGGATCTTTTTCAAGGTCATTTGAGACATGAGTCTGGCTTCTCAGGCACAATTTTTTTCCTCTTCTTGAGCTGTATAACAATATTGGACAGCTCAGTGACGTGACCAATATATTTCAGATGTTCCCTGAACTGGTTTCTTGCCAGTGAAGTTGAATCACCTGACTCGCGTAGGAGGGCAGTATATAATGATGCTGTTTTGCTTTACAGCTAGAGCAGACAGGCAAGGATGATACAATGCCTTCAGGAATCTTGACATGATTGATATGTGCCCATATTCCCAAGTGTAATAGTGCAAAATAAAACTACAAGGAAATAAGCTCTGATCAGGGTGTACCATAAGCACAGTAGTGGGGCTACTAGCATCCCTGCTTTGTGAAGGCAGGAAAGATTGGCTAATATACTAGTGGGCACACTGCTACCTAGCTAGCACAAACAAACCTTGCAAATGCTGCCATTAAATTAAAAAAAAAAAACAAACCACAACTAAACAGTCTGTCAAAGTACCATCAAGAGAAGAGAAATATCGAGGCAATGTCAGTCTGGTTGCCACCAGGCATGGCTTGATGTTTGTGGAGAGTGACATGGTGAAATGCTCCTGAGAAATCTCCCTTTGGCATGGGGGAGAGTTTTCACATTTACCCTAGAACCACTTACTGAGCTATTTGCACTCACTGCCACAAGAGTTTCTGTCAAGAGGACAGCTGGGAGCTCTGGCAGGAAAATGTTTCTTAGGGTGTCATTCACTAAGAAATACATGATACAAGCGATCCAACTTTTATGCGTTGTTTCAACCATAATGCAAACACTACCCAGCTTGAAAATACAGAGATGCTCTGGATGGATAACAGAATTTTGATGACACCAAAGGGGAGCCAAAACCAGTGAATGTCAGGAGAAACATGTGCTCCTTTTGTCCTGCATGGCAAGGACGCGTTACTGCTTCAAGAAGCTTTCTCCATTCTGCAGTTCCAATTTGTAGCAAAAAAGGAGCTAAAAATACTTTGGTGAGGGTGCGGAGGAAAGAGGAGCCTTGGTTGCGTGCTTGCTGTTTTAAAAAAATAGAACAACTTTTCAAATAAAAATCTTGGAAACAAGATGAAAGGCACATTTCCAGAAACATCAGCTTTTTAAAGACAAATAATCTACTGCTTGGTTTGCATAGATCCTAATACCTGGTCATTTTTCACTAATGCTCATAATCTGGAACAGTATTATTAATAATAATAAGTAGTCAAGGTAACTATTGGATGGTGCTTGACAAGATGAACTGATCAACCCTATCACACTGTTGGAAAGTTGTCTGTGCCTTGATTTCCTAGACTTTTAGGTAGCTCTTCTTTCAGAAATATACGCTTTTAAGTATTGTATGTTTAAAGCATCATAGCCCAGCTGATGTGCTTAGACCACCCCACCAGGATGCCGTGGCCCCTCCCCCACCCCTTTTATATCTTTCTTTTCACCTGCTTAAATGTTTCTGTTCCACTTGGTCATGCTGGATCGTTACCTGACCGCACAAAGTTTCATTCTCCAAGTGGCAAAA
Organism: Ciconia boyciana; assembly: GCF_034638445.1. Lineage (NCBI taxonomy): Eukaryota > Metazoa > Chordata > Aves > Ciconiiformes > Ciconiidae > Ciconia > Ciconia boyciana. Next base: position 50,306,784 of record NC_132935.1, on the reverse strand, counting down.
CTTCCCATTCCTTTGGATGCAGTGTCAGGCTTTCAGATCAAATTGCCTGTCTTCTGCAAAATTATTCTGCAGAAGTGGGAGGAGCATGGCTAGACATGTTAGACAAAGCCTTGCATTTTAACGGTCTCTCTCCTTCGCAGTTCTTTTTCTTTAAGCAACGAAATCATCTACAAAACATGTTTTCTATTCATTAAGACAATGATTTTGTCCCTGCTGCCCTCCCTGCTTCATTTACATGATCAATTGAAAGTCGCTCTGCTAATGCTAATCACATACCGCCTTGTTGACAATCCAGCTAATCTGATTTCTGCTCAAGTAATGCACTTGGATTGTCAAAACCCTAAATTTCAGGTGTCTAGCACAAAATTCAATGCTACCTGCAAGTTATTCAGTAACCAGAGTGCTTCATCAGTGCAAGTTATTAGTTAACTTCTTACTTACTGTCCTAGCACAAGAGCATCAGGTGATTGCTCTTTTGAGGCACTCATTCCAAATCCTGGCTGCACAATTCACATGCCTACTGCATACGCAGTCTGGATTTTAAAAGATAAAAGCAATAGGATATACTTGCAGCTCTGTAACAGTGGGAATTAAAAGCATAAATCCTATCACCGTGTACAGGAGATGTGTAACTTAGTCCCTGTTAAGTGTGTGGAAAATTTGAACTAATCAAGCCATCACTGGGAGGTACAATTTGCGGGGGGGCCACTCAGTATAAAACGTGTTAGGACTTTTCAGGTTCATTCTCTCTTCTATGCATTTTAGACTTTTTGCCTTACTTTGACCCTATCCAGCTATTTAAAGGATGTTAAGTGCTTTGTTCATTGCAATTCACAGTCCATAGCTCCTATCCTTTCTTTCATCTCTGAAGAGAAAGACAAGAAAAAAAAAAGGGGAGGGGGGAAGGAAGCTTCTCTGTCCTCTGTACGGTCACGTGGCCAATGTTAATGCTTTTTACAGAAATATCTCACCTGGGATGTTTTACTTGTTCCCCTTCGACTGATGTTATTAAAGGTCTTTGGAGATACTTTTGTTTCATCCTTCTGTTCTAGTTTAGCAAGGGTGATGACATACCAACTGAAATGTCTGGAGGCTTGTTAGCAAAAACCCTGTCACTGGGAGGGATCAAAGTGTTTTTGTGCTGAGTCCCTAGGGCACTGATCCTGGCAATACAGCTGGACTCAGATGCAGTCTCCACATGGTCTAACATGACAAGCAGCTGGATCCTCAAGCTGACAGACAGGGTGTTGTTTTCTCAGGATGAATAGCATTTCCCAAAACCAAGGGGTGAAATGAGCACCATTGACAGAAAACCTTACTTAATTTATTTTGGGATATAAGGGAAAAAAATACTACTTCTTTCATCTTACTGAGAAGAAGAAACTGGTTCTTTTCTCTGCAAAAAACCAGACTGAGGACCTGAGCAAACTCATCACTGCACATCAAATTTTTGAACAACAGGGGAGTTGGGAACAATTCACTTCAATGACGCCAGCCCTCTGTGTTGATAAGTAATGGTTTTAAGCTGAAAATAAGCCTAACACTGACTGTCACATGTATATGTAATCATTGCAGTCTAGCTGGAGGACGATTCACAAACGCAAGCTGGCTGTACATCAGTAATCAAATAATTGACTGGCTGACAACTGAGACCAGTATTTGGCTTGATGCCCCTGACTAGACGGGAAATGACATTTCCTGCGTCTTGATAAAGCAGATGTCACTTGGTCCCTCCAGCAAAATACATGGCACCAGGGGCATCTTTAGTAAAGGTTCCTTCCCACACATGCAATATTGGTCAGTTAAAAAATATCCCCCTCCTCCTGCAGTCTTATGAGGCAGTAGCTTTTAACAGGCTGAAAATTTAGGGGAAAAATTTATACAACAGATACACCTTCATAGCTGACTAGGAGTGCTGACTGTTGCAGTGCTGCTTTCCCTAGCTGGTGTTTCTGCTCTCATTTAGGTTGTGCCCTTCCCTGAGGACGCACTCCCTGCTGCACAGAAATGCAGCACTTTCTCAAGAAAGCAGGCATACGGCAGGGGCTCACGAGTTCAGAGTGAGTTGTGAGTTAGCTACATCTCGGGCATGCTCTAGTCCTGAGCAAGTTGTTTTGCTGTCTGTCTCAGTTTCCATTAATTTAACCTACAAGGTTTCATTCTTTTTGTGGTTTGCAGGTGCGGAAATAGTAACAGTTAGTAAAAGCACGTGGTTGACGTTTTCCAGTTTGACCCTGTATTTGTGAATAATACGTGCCTTTCTCTGGCCGTTTACTGCATAGATGTGGATTTCACTTAAAACCCTAAGCCATCTTGCACGTTGTTTACTTTGTTGCCCAGCACTTCAGAAAGTCGCATGGAAGGTAGAGTCGGCTTCTCTGGCGGTAGCCAGAAATGTGGAGGAAGCAATGTGCAGTATGTGCAAGCACCAGACTCTTCTGTTCCTATGATTACTTTTCAGTTGGTTTAATTCCCTGGAACAGCTCACCTCAAAATCACATGAACACCAGCAAGGAAGGAAAGAGCAAAGGTGAAGAAGGGATAGGGGGTCAACTGCAATCCCAGCCAGCACCTGCCTCTGCAAATGTGAGTTCGGGCTCCCAGTAGACCTCTATTTACAGCCTTTCCCAGGGGGAAGGGGAGGTAGTTTAGTTCTGGCCCTCTGGGAGAAATAACAGTACTGCCATCTTGCCAGAGCTCAGCGCTGCCAGTCTGTTTTGCCAAGAAGCATTTGGGACTGCAGAATAGATGCTCCCTTGATTAAATATGAAGAATTTGCATTACCAGATTACTCCACTAATCCGTCCGGCTCCACGTTCTGTCCCTGACAGCAGCCAGCACAGGTTCTTCAGAGACTGGAGTGAAGTCCTCATTATAGACAATTTTACAGCTAATAAAATTCTAAAAGCCTGTATGCAGACAAATCCCTGCAGTTTTCGCATTAAGAGTTTGCATGAGTTAAAGCTGAGAGCTGACCATAGGATTTGGCCTAGCAGAAAATGTCAAGCCCCCATTACCCTCAGAGCTTATGCTGCTATTAAACAATGAAAACACAGAAGCATAACTAGAGTTATCTGCACAGTAACAAAGGACTGTCCTTAAAGAACATAGCCTTTAGAATTACATTTAGAAGGAAGAAGAGTATACCTTCCCATGGCTGCCTTTTCCTACCCACCCCAAGTGCAGATGTCTGAAAGCATCTCTCCAGGATGGGTGCTGCATGCAGGATTCCAGATGCAAAACCTAACCCCTGTGTAATTCGTCAGACTGGTTATGGCGCTTGGTATGCTGCAAGGATAGCCAAGCTGAACTTAAGGAGGCAAAAATCAATTCATAAACAATGTTTAGATTTGATAACTGTCCAAACATTTACCGCTTGGGTGAAGATAATTGTACTTGCATGCATTTCTGAAATCTATGGCCAGGGTGAAAATAGGTATCATTCAATAACTCATCTCTCAACGGTAGCTGTAAATATACTGGCTGATCCATAAAGATGGCTTGGATTATTTTTTTGTACTGCTTCCTCCACTAGTTCTTCATTGCCTCCTTTTTCTGTTACTCTCCCCACCTCCCTGGAATTAGTTTTAATTTGCACAATCCCTGTAGTACAGGCATGTCATACATTTATACCACAGCCTGTTACCACCCCACATAATGATTACAAAAGGCTCAAAGTTGTTACAAGCATTAACGCAGGCAAGCAACAACAAACACTGCGAAGGACTGCCTTGGAAGGTGGAGGCAAGGTCTAGGGGGCTTTTCATTCTGGATCAATGGGAGTGATAGAGATTTCTAGGCATGTCTTTGGGCTAGACAATTGTTTAGGCATAGTCTGTAATCAAGGGCTGTATATAGCTCACTTCTGCAGGGCCAGAAGCAACATGAAGCTCTCAGAATATTTAACGAAACTGTGATTCCTTAGTAGGTGAGGTTGGTCCAAGCCAGCTCTGCCCCAGCCTGGCATTGCATCCAATGGCTCTGCCCCCAGCTGTGCTCTTGCCCCCTCCCTTGCACCAGGATTGATGCCCACACAGCTGCATGAAGAGCTTGTTTGGGGAGCTGAAACTAACTGCATAAAACTAGGAAAAAAGCTTCAGGTACATTCAGTTGGTTCAGATCTCATGCCATGACCTTACAAGCAGCAGAAAAAAAAGGAAGGGTGGGAACATAAAATTGGAGTCAAAAGGGATGGAGGAATCAGAGCAGCTCTGTTTTAGACTAGCTTATGCTGCATAGCATTACATTCTCACTTCAGGGCCTTCACTTACACTGCTTTCAGGAGGCAAAGAGACTTCGGCATATACCGGAGTCCCCACACCTCACCACATTAGGGTCCCTCATGCCTCCAGATGTAAACAAAAGTGCACCCTGGAGGGAAGGGTCTGACTCGACTGCAGAACCAGGCTTCTGGTAATACTGAGAAGAGTGAAGGTTTTTGTGGCGGTTGGTGCGCCCAGTCCTGGAGGAGAGGTGTAGTGGGGGATACAGGAAGGCATCTGCACTGTTCTTGCCTGTGTACCCCTAGTCCCTGCAGTTCTCCTTACCTGCATATATCTACTACCCTGGGGATACTTAATTACTGTATAAATGTATTTATAAATTCTCTCCATTACATTTACTGACCTATCCATTAGAGCAATTTGCATCCCATAGTCTGCAGAAACCTGCCGGCCTGTATCACTTAATGATAGTCCACAAGGCAACTGTGGCTCTAGGGCCCAAGTCAGCATAAACTAGTCTTGCCACCAGGCAATTACTAGGGCAGCAGATCTGCCCACTTGGGCTTCTCATTCCCATCCCCATGTCATTTCTTCTTTTGCATGGGGTGCAAGAAAGGAGGTGATGCCGGGGCAAGACCAAGCGGCTGAGCATGGCACAGCTCCATCTGGCTGTGGTACTGGTCTTACACTGCCTGAAAGCAAACGTGAAACAATAGCTTAAGAAACTGGGCATATTGCTGTAGGCTTAAATTTGCTGTCTGAGGATCTCCTGCTCCTCTGAAAACATTGTCTAAGGGTTCACAGAACAGAGGAGGCTGTAACACCATGGCATTACGCTATCCTGTGTGTATCAGAGCTGCTTCAAAGAGGAGGAGAACAACTGCCATCTGACACAATACAATCAGACCTCTGGCTGCTCCTCCATGCCTTTGGGATTTAAGGTCTTTTTCTTTTTTTTAACCTTCAGTCCTCCTACAAACCTAATCTATCTCTTATCCTACACAAGCATGTAAAGGTTAAGCTTGAGTGACACAAAGTTCATAGAGAGGCAAGCATCTATTATTACTTCTAAGCACCAAGTCAACTTGCTTCTCTACTATCCTTGTGTTAACGTTTCACCTTTGTTTAACACAAAAGAGTTCTGCAAGGCAGCACAAAACACGTGGTGGGAGCAAGGAGGGTATGTTGAAGCAGGTGTATTCAGTGCTTGCCTCTTGGACGGTGTGTGAGGTACAAGTAAAATGTTGCATCTTTTCATACATTAACATGATTTGCAGTGGTACAAGTGACTACGTGGGAAACAAAATAATTGGAGGGGGAAATACAGAGATGTGGCCCTTACCTGCTCCTCTCTAACCTGCAGGCTGATGAACAGCGATTGCACAGTGTTGTATTACTGCCTGGAGTCTGCCTAAATCCTGGATTAAACAATCATGGACTGGACTGCTGACTCCACTACATTCCTGTGCCGCCCGGTGCCACAGATATCCATCCTGTTGTCACTTCTGTTTAATAATAAAAGCCATTCTGCTTTATATTGTGCTACATGCAAAAAAAACAACAGTAGAAGAACATTGTGGGTGCAAAGTCAACTGGTCAAAGGTTAGGAAATGGCAGGTTTAAGATTTTCTGCCCCCCTTCCACTTACAATACAGCCTTTAATTACAAGGCCACATGCTATTTTTTCTGATGAAACCCTGTGCCTCACTCAGTGCAATAGATGGTGCCAATGCACAGCTGTGCAATATATTGTTTCATTCCCTTCACCTACCATCTAGTTCCAGGCTCTGCTTAACTGTACACTAACCGAATCCCTTCCCTCTGTATAAAATAATTTATCTCTTCATGGACTCTCCTGTGGTGCTCCTCAATATGCCACTTGAATGCTTCAGAAGCAGAAGTTAATTTATCTTTAAATTAGAGATGAGTTTATATTGCCTCCATTTTAGAGATGGGAAGCTGATGAAGTGAGGCTGCACTTACAAAGCACAGCAACTCACCAAAATATGCCCTCGCACCCCATTTCCTCCAGTCGTCCATCCAGGCAGCCACGCTGGAGCACACGCCTGTCTCAAGGTCTGCACGCAGGGGTGGGTGTCCACCCCCAGAAACGGGGCTGTGAGAAGGCAGGCACCTCCACTGCATCTCTCCGACGTGGGGCCGCAACACAGCACATGCAGCCACCACTGCCATGCACTTCTGGTTTATGCATTAACCAGTGAGACGAAATTAAAAAGCCAGCAGATATTTCTCAAGAGTCACACAAATAGGTCCCAGATTTTTAGAGGACTTTTACTTCAGCAATGTCAAATATAGCCACCCTTGGTCTTATGTACAACCATTACTGCTCAGCATTTTGGCGTGGGGTTGTAAAATCTCCAGGGTCTCCAGTCAGGGAACTAAGGAGCACAGTCAAAGCCTGTGCTGCTAGATTTTGTCTGCTGCTATATTTAGTCCAGCATTTTTCCAAATGGAGGGGCATCCACACATAAAGTACAGGATCTTTAGAACGGGCCAGACACTTCTAAGTGACTTGGAGTCTACAGCACAACAAGTAAGAGTAATAGGTCCATCGTTCCCCCAAAGGAGAGCGTTTGCATGCTTGTGCAGAACAGCCCTGCAGACACGTCACAGCAAGACATAAATCCCCGCAAGCAGCTCCGTGGCCACGGCGGCACAGGTTATCGGTGCTCTGGAGTCCGGACAACCACCAACAGCACCTCGGTTCACAGCAAAGAGCTCTCAGTAATGACTTGGCCATGCGGTAACTAGATGAGCAGCAGAAAACACCCACCCCCGCTGGAGGAGGATTCGTAGATGTTTGCTGGTGTCTGAGGCATGGCAAGGCTAGAACTGTGGGTCCCCTGCCAAGCAAGCATCCCCTTCCCGTTTGTCCTGATAGCCATGAGCACTCCCCCTTGCTCTCCCAGGGCTCACCCCTTTCAATGCTATCCCCTCCAACCAAGCCTGACTCTGACTCTTCCCCATGCTGTCTCTTTTTTCTAGCTGTAGCAGAAATAAAAAGCATCTGTTTAGTTACGCAGAGTGGAACTTGTTTTATGCATTTCCCAGGCCTTTCATTAGTACGCCTGTCTCACAATGTTTATTTTGTTCACCCCAAGGACTTGGAAGAGCTGCCTTCCCTTTCAGATTTTTGAATATCCTTTATTCATTTTTTGTTTTGTCTGCCTGCATCTCCTCCCTGAAAGTGCTGACCAGTCACTTTGTCACATTAGTTTTCCTGGACCCGGTGTTCTTCCAGCGCTGTTTTTTTACTTTACCCTCAGATCTCAGAGCAATCTCTCATAGCCTCACTGACTCCTTTGTATCATCTGAATTTTTCATTTACAGTGAAATTGTCTTCAACAATACTGTAATTATTGTTGCATTTATAATCTAACCCGCTTTCACCTTCCGAGGTAGCAGTCCGGGTGCTGTATTTGCTGCCCACGGGGATTCACTCCCCGGGTGGCTGTGTTTATTGGAATATTTTGCTTCAGCCATCATTATTGCTTCCTTGCCACGGTCAGAGAGAGACTTTAGGGAGGACTCCTTGCACTGAACGACCGTCGCCTTTCGTTTTCAAGCCTCTGAGATTTCAGGGGCTCCTGTACAGCCAGGAGGTATTGCTGTACTTAAAGCCATCACCTCTTAAATAGCACCAAATTAAAACAGCTTGTGCTTGTTATACCCATAGTTCTCTCCACTCTCAATCAAAAAGCAAAAGGTACATTTTTAAGATCTGCTCCTTTTCCTGAGAGCCTGTCAGGTGATGTTTGTGCTGGAGTGAGGACTCACTGTAATAATCTTTTTTTGGCAGTGTTTACTGCACAACTCGACTGGTTCCTACCCCAACAATGTGTGTGATCTGACAGCTCTTTCCTTTCTACCGTTCCTCTCCCATCTCTAATGAGTTTTGTCCTCTCAGTCCCTGCAAGCCAATCTCAAGCTTTCCACCCCTTTCCATCCCCCTGTTCCCAGGTTTCATTGCCTGTTTGTGAGCAGCGGAGGGGCCACTGCCGGCTCCCTCTCCACGGGAGTGCTCCCCAGCTCATTCTGTCCAGCATGTAGTGAATTTGTCATTTAGCGTTGCTTTTTTCCTCTCCCTTTTAACTTCCCGTACCCCTAAAACGAATGTTTGGGCACATTTTCATATTTCTCAGATTTGAATTTTTTTCTTTTTCAAATGAAAGAAACATATACTTACCATACTGCTGAAGTGAGACACCCCCCCTGCACTGCATCACTCAAACCCAAAACATGCAGCTATCAAGCTTCCCAAAATAAGCCAGAATGCCCAATGAGGGAATTACCTTCCCTTTGCTCACAGTTTCTTTTCACTCCATAAACCAGCCCGTTCCCTCTCAGTCCCCAGCTGCTCCCAAGCCAGCTGCACCGGTGGCGTGGCTGGACCCGTGGCGCGTTTCTGGGCATGTGGTTTGCCATGCAGCCAGCAGCTGGGCATGCAGCCGGGCACGCAGCCCGGCACAGGTGGGACAACAGGGCTCTGCTTGCCTGCGGGCGAAGGGAGAGGAGGACTAAGTTCTGCTGATACGGGCATACGCAGAGAGGAGAAGAGAGAGAGGAGGCAACCTCTGCAGGAAGGAAGAGAGAGGAAGGATTTAAGGGCAAGAGGCAGTTTTGGAAGGAAATAAAAAATAAAGCCCGCTCCTAATTTCTAGACAGTGCCATTCCCATCTCCCTCCAATTATCACCTATCACAGCAACTAATAATTTCATCAGATCACTCAGAAGGGGGAAAGGATGGAAAGCTAGAAAAGCAACAGCTTGAATCCTGAGAAAAAGGCTCTGCTTATAACCTGGCGCTTCTCTCACATCGCTGCTGCCTGCCGCTAGTGCTTTAAGATAGTAATAACCTTCCCCGCATCTGTTTATGTGGAAACTGTCTAATCCAGTCACTTCATCACAAGGAACAGGCTGTGGCACTCCCACCCGCTCCAGCATGAACCTTTTGCCTTCCTCCTTCACGTGGCAGCAGCAGGATCTCAAAGTATTCACTTAGTCCTCAATTCTCTACCCAGGTCTCAAAAGTCATATTTCACTGTATCAAATACTAAATGTGGGATGACATTTAATTTTCAGCACAGGTTATATACCATTCCAGAACAGCGATCTATAGATCTAACACTCTGATATGTGCTATATACCTGTACGGCATATAACCGTGCATTTAGAGAAATACCATGGACTTACCATCCAGCTATTTAAAATGAATTAAAAGCAGCCTCAGTTTTCACATCTGCTCCCAAATCTCCTCGCCAATTTGCAACATCAGTTTTCTTTAGCCATTTTTTTTCCCCCTTCTCGCACATATCACCTTTCTTGGTGTACAAGAGATGCAAGATAACAAATTAAAACTGACTACTCAGGGAGAAGCTGTGTGCGTGATCATTCTCACATGTGCCTGGCACTGGCTGGCCTCCCTTTTGATGGGACACAGCCCCCACAATATTGTTTGGGGCTCACCTCACCATGTCTGCTACATTTTAAAACTTCAGAATCCAAACAGAAACCAAACTTCAACTTAGCTTAAAAAATGTAAGCCCACTCCAGGGGTGCAGTTGATCTATAGCTTCGAGTCTCTTAGTGCATATGCCCTCCCCTCCTCCCCCAAAGACAAATCTTAACTTTTCTGGCCTCGGACTCCCAAGCTCTGTTGATTTACACAGAGGTGTCTGAGGAACTTGTGATGGTCAGCTCTTGCATGTTTTTTTCTGCTCCTGAGCGGCTGTACTAATGGTTTGAGCCCTTACAAAGAGCACCAGAGCAGCTGTACTTGGGTCACATCAAAGGTCCAGCAAGTCCAGTACCTCATCTTTAACAGGAGGCAATAGCAGATGCTCATTATAAGCTGCTATCAGTTTACATTAATATGCCAGGCTGCACAAATCACAGCTGAAGCCTCTGACTCATCATCTATCTCGGAGTTAGCTGCCCTTGTTACAACCCTCACTCCTGCTTTTGGGAGTAGATGTGGTGGAGAGAAGGTAATCAGTTTAGCTGCAGCTATATATAAGGAAAAGTGAACCAGAGCCTATAGACTCTTCCACATGTTTTAAGTGTGACCTCTTCCTTTTCAGTGAGAAATTGAGCCGAGCCTCCAAATTGCTACAGATATCTGCCTAGCCTCATTCTCTTGCTCCTGACACCAAAAATGAAAGTATTTCTTCTAAAGCTTTTATGTATTGTAGATTCACCTGGAAAAAGAATATGTCTCTGACTGTGTAAAATAAACAGTAGAATTAAGAAACAGGGGTTTTTTTACCTTTGTCAGTCTGAGCATGTAGGTACTACTTGCAGTAATAAAAGCTGGAAAATTCTTAGATCAAGGTAATATTTAAATTGGAAGACATCCCTTAAAGTTATCCCCTTTAGAATACAGTTTTACACATTTGAAGGGCTATTAAATCCCACACAAATCCTCATGGATTGTTGCTGGTGGGAAAGGCCATGGATGTACAGCTTCTTGTAGGAACAGGCATTTTCATTTGGAAATGCAGCTGGACAGATAAAGTTTGGATCAATGTTGCCTTGTATTAGATCACCTGGTAAATTTGCTTTGTTTAATGGGCTTGCATGTGTTTAAATAATTTACAAACTACTCTGTTGCCTGATGAAGTATTGGGAAGTACAGAGGCAAGTAATGAGAGTTACTTCTTTCGGAAGGAAGGATATGTAGGAAGAGACAATGGACAAAATCTGACCTTCACAATACTGGTATGGTGTAAGAATAGCTTAGTTGCTAGCAGATGGCAGAACAGGTTAATATTTTGACTTTAAACTCATGAACTTTATGGGCAAGTAGTGTATCTTTAGCACTGGGCCTGAAATAATCACTGCTTTGCTCTTACTTAGTCTGGACTTTGGAAGACTATAGGGAAACAACACTAGTCAAAATTTGAATGCAGTACTAGATAGAAAAATGAGGTTTCAGTTAAAATGATATTTTCACAGAAAGTACCCAGCCTCTTGCAATTTTTTTTTTGCATTGTCAAAATACTGAATGCTTGGACAGCAGCAAAACTCTCAGTTTATCTCTGAAAACTATTCCTTTCCCTTCCCTCCTCTCCTAGACAGAAAAGACCCATATTTTTTCTTGCATGGAACCTAGTTTCCTAGCCAAGCCCACTAGTAAATCAAAAATTTTTACTGCTTTTGCATGTGTGTAAATAACTATGCAAAGTAATGAAGATAGGGGCTGTGGGACCTCTGTGTACTCTGGTTTTTTCAAACCCATTATCCTCCATGGTTACAGCATTTTTCTTCTCTATACTCCTTATGCCTTCTTTTTGCTACACTGTAAACATAAAAAAAAAAAATCCTTGAAGGCAAAATTCATAACAACAACGGGTTGGAACTACTGCCAGCTTTTAAAAACCATTGTTTAATTGAAAAGTTATAAAGTAAAAGCAAGTACATGAATTGTTGAAATTGTCTGCATGAAACATTTATAGTGAAAAACTCCATTCCATAAAGATAGATGGAAAGACATCTTTTATGCAAAAATGAAACAATTTATTTGCCTGCAAAGCTGACATCTTGTAAGCGTGCCTCTGGAGAACAAACTGGAGCACAGAGCTGCAGAAAAATGCAAACCCTACTTGCCAAAGCATTCCTGCATCCCCATGAGTGACCTAAGGGAGGGGATGGGGAGCCAAAGGTGGCACTGAGATGTAATGAATTAACCTGCCTTCTCCCATGTGAAGAAGTGTAAATAAAAATCAAAGGGATCTTTATTCCACTGACAATATGGTATGCAAGGTCACATGGCCTAATATTTTAAGAGGATTAGAGCTAAATCTCTGCAAACTTTGAAATGGCCCAACCAAGCCTGTGAGCTTTTCAATTTAAATGGGTGCACAGCATGACTTCTACGATCAGCTGGAATTTGGCAGGGTGAGATGGAGTGAAGTGGACTCTGAAACAATTCAGTCCTGCAGTGATTGGTTTTACAGGGTGTCTGTTAATTTGGAGCTGTGCAGGAGGTGGAAACAAGACGGGTCACCAAAAGAGCTCGACACATAATTATGAACAAAGTTTGTGGAAAAAGGAAAAAAATCCATTATATTTATTAATCACCAAATTAGGAACACCATTTCTGTAGTTTTGCTTCATTTCTAGGAGAACTGCAAACACCAGGGTCTAACTGGAGCATCACAAACCACTTAAACAGCACCTCCACCCCTCTCAAAAGCCATAGTTCTCTGAAAATATGCAAAGCATACAGGAGAAAGCTCTGCTCTGGACAGTGAAGAACAGCCTTTTACCAAAACATCTCTATTTGAACCTCAGATGTTACCATGTGCAAGATGCATGTGGAGTAAATCTATTCACCAGATGGGGAAAATTGCTAATTGTCCAGCAGAATCTAGCCACCAGCTGGCAGGCAGCTATCATCACGCAAACAAGAAGCAATCCCAATAACCACACATAAAAATAGTATAACAACATGCATTCGACCTGAACCATCAATTGTCTTTAGGGGCACAGCTGACAAAAAAAAAAAAAAAAAAAGCATCTGCTCTGAAATCAGAGTGTGCGAATTCATGTGCTTGTGTTTTAGGAGTATTGCAAAACTCTTCCACGCTAAAAGCAGTGGTAGCAAAGCAGCTGGGGAGATACATTCCCTCTAATGCTAATGGCTGCCCTTTGGAACTCAGATTTGATCCTCCACATATGGAGAGATGTGAACATTTGCTTCCCAGAGTAGTGTCCCAGATAAGTACTTCTCAAATATTTGTGCCAATACAGTACCTGCAGTTACCTAGGAATTGAACTGCTGCTGCTCTGCCAGAAAGTTCGGAAAGATACAACAATTTTGGTGTGAGTGCAGAACGCTTCTAGACCTTAAGAAAATTTTTATTTTCTGAAAAAAATGAGAACAACTTAAATTATTTATGGAAAAGAGCTGCAAAGAAGCAGCTGATGAATTCTGGTTAGCTCTGTACCTTTTATCCTTTCATGTGGAAGTGCTGATGCAGAGACGCAGCATTTCCTTTCCTTTGCCACAGCCAGTGGTTTTTTTACAGCTCTGTCATGTCCACTTTCTTCTAGCCTTCCTGTTGCTTCTACTAAATGAATTAATGAGATAGCCAAGAGGCCGTTGGGTGAAATGGAAAACTGCAGGAGAGAGAGTGAATTTTTCAGGAGAAAATGTAAGGAGTTTTTAACCAACCACAAGACCCACTCAGAAGGCAATGTTCAGCATGTGTGGACTGAGGCTCTCTCAGTAACCCTTAAGACAACAACAAAAAGTGCTGCTTCAAAAGTTTTTTCTTTTCAATGTTACTCAGTGGCAGTGTGTTCCCAGAGGCTTCCCTGGCAAAGCACGTTGGAGGCAGCAGGACCGAGAAGCTGCTGGGTGGGCTCAGCGTTCTCCAGCTGCCGTGCATTAGGTCAGACTCTCCCCTCTACACCTGTGTGTCCCTGAGAGGTCAAAACAGAAGTCTTGGGGGGGGTTAAGTTAAAAAACAAAACCAAAAAACACTCAAGAAAACAGCATTTTTAGAAGGCACAGCCAAGTAAGCAACATTCTACGTAATAACCCAGTTTTAAGCACCTATCTGAAGATCTTAATTAGCCTATTCTGCTGTTAATTTCACATATCCCCTCTTTGCCTTCAGTATCTTTATAGAACAATTTGCAGGCAACTGCATCTATGCTTAAACCCGTATCCATCTAGGCAGGATATGATTATGATTATTTATGATTAGTCCTCCAAGCATTCCCAGTTGATCAGCATAAGAACACTGAGAAATTAACCCCCTGCACTCCTGTCCCTAAGTAACCCACTGCACCCCTCTAAAGTAATAAATATTTTTTCCCAACAAATCTTTCATGGGTTATTTTTCCTTTTCTGATATACTCTTGTTAGGAGTTTTACAGAACATTCTCAACAATGTTTTTATTTGAAAGAACATCTTTATCTTTTTATTCTTAGATATTCTTGGGACAAAATGCCAGTTTGCAGTTTGGGGCCAGTGTTTTTTTACCTGTTCCTGTCCCAGGTAAGGTGCCCCAGGACCGTGCCTGTCAGTGTAACGAAGTGGTGGCTGCTGCCAGAGCCCTCAAGACTGGAACGGGCACTGACACAGTGACGGTGGGATGCCCCATCGGTTCACCCAGCTGTCCCCCTGTGGGCCCAGGAGAGCACCCTGTCCCCCATCCTGGGCCTCCCGGCCACAGCTTGGACCCCTGTGGTATGGTCAGAAGAACAGGTTTGGCTTATTTGAGCAGAGCTGACCATCAGGTACCCCCTAGGCAGCACTGCTCACAGGATTTGAGCACCTTTTTATCCCCTGTCCCATTTTTGATCCTCCTTTCTGCCACCCTCATACCTCCCTTTGCCTACCGCAGCTTCTTCCCAAATAAACAGCAGCCCTTTTTTTCCCACGGGTGCCAGTTTTGCTACGTCTATACCCAAAGAATTACTGATACGGTTACCTAGGTGCTGGTGGCCTTGCAGGACTATGGCCAGGAAGGTCCCCAGCAGTCCCCAGCTCAGTTATCTCTGAAGCCTGGCCGTTTCTCACATAAGTCCCTCTTAGCCACCTGTGAAATCCAGCCATCCCTCGTGGTGCTATCTCTAACTTCTGTCAGCTCCTCACGCGGTCATCTGTCACAGCCAGCAATTTCTCATGTCATGTCCCGTCCTTTTCCGCTGAACATCCTGCTCGGTTGGCTTAACAGCAGGGCAGGACCCAGCCAGAGGTGCAGACATTTGCCTGCAGCCTGAAATATCAGGTGAGGAGACCCAGCATCCAAGTCACTTCTCTTTTCCAAAGTAAAATGTCCTTTTGTGCACAAAAGATACTGTAAACTCTTGTCCAGCGTTTCTTGACCAATCCTTCCCCAGAGGCTGCTCTGAAGGCATGCTGCAGCGCAGGGCTGTACATTTGGCAATCTGTTTTCAAGCCTAACTATTTTCCTATACCTAGTGCTTGAGGTTTTTTCTGGCTTCTGATTCATTGCTCCTTTTTCTGGGCTGTAACTGAGGTGGTACACTACACTCTTTGGAAGAGTTACTTTCTACCAACAAGCCTAACAGCAATGTGCTTGTGTGTAACGCAACATGTGAAAATAGGAGGCCCTTCAGATCTTGAACATAACATACCTATGGAGCGGTCTGGCTGAAGTTTAGCTGCTCAGTGAGATGGGTATAAAGTGAAGTTTTGTGTTACAGGTAAACTGGTTGAACAGATACTGAAAATGCAATCCCTGATTTTCTCTCTGTTTTTGCAATTTCTCCCCCTTGCATCATCACTGGTTGTTCATCTGACCCCACAGCAGGCTGTCGCAAGAGGGAAAATACAACAGCATAGACAGCAACTCACTAATGCAAGCTTAGTTTAGGCTGCAGGCTCAATCCATTTTTGACTCGAATCACAGTCAGAGACGCCTCTTCAAAGTAAATGAAATCTGGAACACTCAGACTTCTGCACCCACGCTAACAGCCATGTGCAAAGCCAGTGGAGAAGACAACTATCCCAGACGTGTATGACCTCTCTCACCAAATGGGACACTGAGGTGGTACTTCCATAACCTCCAGTTCTTCATGCATGGCCCCTGTTGCTAGATTACTTATTTTTTTGTGGAAAACAGATGTGACATTATGTTTCCCAGCTTAGTTTTGCTTTTCCATAACCAAGGAAAAACTGGCTTCCTTCCAGATTTCTCTGGAGTTACCTCAAAAATTAAAGCATTGGGGGGAAAAAACAATAATTTTTGAAAGGTCCTGAGATACATATTTGACTTAGAACTATAAATATCTTTGTTGGATAGCACAACAAAATAGCATCTGAAAGAAGCCAATATATTTTCAACATCGAAGAGGCAGAATACTTTTTACTAAAATTACGATGTATTGACTTTGCTGCCATTGCGTCCCTTCATTCATAAGCATTTGAAGCCCTTGCCTCTGCTGTGGATGCCCAGACAGTATCCTTATAGAGCAGAAAAGATTTTCTTTTATAAATTTACGTGATATCAACATAATCCCACCTAACAAAATGCACGGGGAGGAAAATAAAGGCTGTGAAATTAGCTTCTCTGGGGTTAGAAGTGCATTATGGGTAGCAATTAGAAAATGCCTGCACTAACCATCAACCAAGTGAGTAGATTTAGCACATCACAGAAATTAATGAGTCTGCATGTAAAAGTTGATAGCAATTCTTTCCTCAAAACTACCTCCTTGCTTGCAGCACAGCAAATGCAATTTAACTTCTTGAGGCAACAGAGACAGTTCTCACTGAAATGGAGAGAGCGATGAATGCAAATGCCATGGTCCCTAATGCAAGGAATGCAATAGGGCCTCTGCCCTAACTTGCTCTGCCTTCCTTCAGCTTCACTTCTCTGGCCAAGGGGCTCCTAGCTGCACTCCTGCGTGTTTTATATGCTATGCTCCTAGCAAGATACCTATTTGCTGAAACACTTGATCCTTTCATGCGGTGGTTCTCCCTCCCCATCCTCCTAGTGACATTTCTAGGTAAGGTCTTTCTTTACTAAAAAAAACCCAAGCAAAATAAAGTTTGGGGAGAACTAGCAAAGGGAATTGTCGTGGTTTAGCCTCAGTCAGCAACCAAGCACTACACAGCTGCTTGCTCACCTTCACCCTCCGGTGGGATGGGGGAGAGAATCTGAAGAGCAAATGTAAGAAAACACATGGGTTGAGATAAGAACAGATTAATAATTGAAATTATTATTATTAATAATAATAATAATAAATTATTGTAATGAAAAGGAAAACAATGAGAGAGAGAGAGAGGAACAAAACCGAGGAAAAGAAAACAAGTGATGCAACCACTCACCTCCCACTGACCAACACCCAGCCCATCCCTGAGCAGTGATCGCTGCCCCCTGGCCAACTCCCCCCAGTTTCTATACTGAGCATGATGTCATATGGTATGGAATAGCCCTTTGGCCAGTTTGGATCAGCTGTCCTGGCTGTGCCCCCTCCCAGCTTCTTGTGCCCCTGGCACAGCATGGGAAACTGAAAAGTCCTTGACCAGTGTAAGTATTACTTAGCAACAACTAAAACGTCAGCGTGTTTTCAACATTATTCTCATACTAAATCAAAAACACAGCATTATATCAGCTACTAGAAAGAAAATTAACTCTATCCCAGCTGCAACCCCGACAGGCATGAAAACAGCTGAAAAATAAGACAAAGCACAGCCTGGACTTGTGTCATTGAGATTCCCATGCTGGTTTATTTCCAGCCAATATCAAAGTTCCCCAGGCCACATTCACATGCTAGAGATGGTCCACCTGAAATAAACAGCCCATCTCCTCACTTAGAAGCTGCCACAGGCCTAGAGAACAATCAACCACAAGGGAGTGAAATAAAATGATGAGAAGAGGGTAGGGATCATAACACTAATAGAAACACTGAACCAAGGCAAAGCAGAGGAGTCTGGAGCACCATCACCTCTTTGAGAGGAACCTGAAGGGAGAGGGCTAGCAACTTCTAAGGGAACAACTTCTGTTTGGATGCTCAACACAGGCTGGGACTTGAAGTAGGTCCCTGACACAAAGCAACTGCATTTCAAGCTGCTTTCCTCTAATCAGACAGTTGGCCATCTTTCTTGGTAGAAAGAAGAAGCTGAGGAGTGGCAAAAAGGACTAATACAGAGAAAATGAAGACAGAAATGAAACACCTGTAAGACTGTTATTTGTTGTACTGCAAAAAGGACACAATCTTTTTTCCTACCTCCCATGAAACAGACAACTGTCTGGGGAATAAGAAAATTTCATCGTAATAATACGCAGGTCTTGACTGAGGAGTTACAAGGTCAAGAATTTGCCTTAAGAGTGATGAGTGGAGAATTGATCTGAATAGAAATGTTTAAGTACGTTTAAGAATTAAGATTCGTTAAAGGAAATCCCTCCTTTGCTTTCTCATTCCATTATGTCCGACGTCACTGTAGTTCTGTCATGAGAGGACATGTTTCTAAGGGTCCTTTTCCACAGGGACTCACTTTCTTTCCCAGGGTGGTCTTTTCTCATCAATCACTCCCAGCCTCTTTTCTCTCTCCTCTAAATGTCTTGCTCGGACTGATTGGCTTCACCCTTCCTGAACAGTGGCTCCCTCAGCTCACGCTGCGTTCACACCTTTCCCCATATCCTGCAGCCTGCACAACTATGCCTTGCCGCTCCAATCACTCAAATACTTCACATGCACAGCAGTTGTCTTTCTGCAGAGTGACACCCAACTGCATCATGCAGAACCGAACCATGAAATCCAGGAATTAAACATGATATACTGCAAGAGAGTTATTAGAAGAGGGCTGCATGTTCATCCAAAATAGGACTGATCACAGTAATGTACCATTCAAACAAGGACAGGTGATGGCAGAGCTATGTGCACCAAACATATTGTCATGGGGATTGGAGACCCCGCTCATTAAAAGTCCTACTACTCAATTTAAAGAACAGTTGAGTAGCTTTCTTCGCCTCTGACGGAGTCTGCTGCTTGTCTGCCAGCTGTCATATTGTCCCTATCTGAGGGAGCTTTTACACTTGGAGCTCATAAAATATACTTCTGATGAGCTCTCTTTGCCTTTATAACGAGACAGATTATACTATGCTGAAGATATTTTCAGACACATTCTCAAGGAAAAAATAAATCCAATACTCCAGAGAGAAGCTTCACCTTAAAACTGAAGCTGCATAAATGGTGCATATCTTTTCCCCAAAACTACGTAGTGCAGTTCTGCAGCAGAGTTCATTGAGGTCTTTACCAGTTGATTTTGCCTCCATAGTTATGAGAGGGGTGTATGTATTTTGCTTAAGAGCAGAAAAAGCGTTAGCCCTTTCCCCCCGCCTGTAGTACATAAATGCTCTATGCAGAACATGTACCCTTAGTAGAACGGGAAAGGTTTGTGAGTCCTCAGTACACCAGAATCTCATCACCAAAATACACACCTCATGTGTCTTTACAAGCCATGAAACACGTCACTCATTAAAACTGTGTGTGATTTTGCCAAAACCAGTGGAGGGATGAAATTATTAAATTATTTGTTACTCAGTAGCTATGGTGGGACAACTATACCTATTTTTTAACATCTCCCCACATGGATGATACTCAAGGGGAAAAAAGTATATTCCAATGTAAACAAGCACAAATTTCATCAGTCTAAAAACCTACACAAACAATAGCACTCACTTCAGCTACATCTCACATAAAGGGGGAGCTCATCCAAAAGTTGGTCCCAGATTTGTAGAGTGCTCCATGCAGATGGCAAGATACGCCTACAAAGCTATTGAGGTCTACAGAGGAAGGCCACATCAAATCATGCATCCATACATTCCTCCAAGCAACCCCACAGGCAATGCCTAAGTAACTGCTGCGTTAACTCACTCTCAGGAAAATCATGAAGACCACAACCACACATCAGGAGAAGGGGAATAAAGTATCTTCTGCTGCCTCTTCCAACTGTGTGGACTAGTACATGCCAATCAGAGAACAAAAAACAGAGCAAGGGGGTCTTCTATCAAAGCATTCTCCAAACAAGGTTAAAGTTACAAATGCAGAAAAGAGCAAGAAAATTACTGTGTTACAATTATTTACAACCATGCTGAGAAGAAAAGCAGACTGTCAGTGCTATTTGTACTATTAAATCATTGCCTAAAGCATATCTATTGTATTATTACAATGAGGAACCCAGGAAGCTCCTTTCCCAGTCATGTGCCTTGTTCTCTGGATAAAGAGTCACACTTGCCCAAAAAATCTTATTTCTTTGTGCAACAGGAGAGGCAGAATATTACCCCCAAAACAGTTTGTTTGTTGCGGTGCTCTTGCAAGCGGCAGGCATTTGAAGTCACTGACTCTTCAAAAATGCACTACACCCAGGCATCTGATCTCCTGGGTGGATGCTATCACAACTATGCAATTGTGTAAAGTTGAGGTGGCATTCAAAGCATCAACACTTTTAGAAAGATTTGCCAGAGTACCTGTGTTTTACACAGAACACAGCGCTACTGACAAACATGAAGAGCAGGTACGTCAGGGAAGCTGGCCACAAAACTCTCACATCTTTAGCTCGTGACCACATTTAGGTGGGAGATGGCTGCTGACGTGCTTTGAACTGTCGGAATGGCAGAAGCTCTGTGCGTGTGCAGAGCAAGTTTCATCACTGGAGCTGCATTTGAGTTCTCAAATTCCCAGGTCAGGGTACAGGCCCAGAGTGCCTTCTGACCACAGAAACACACTGGTAAACAGCTGCAAAAAGTGATTTATCTGGACAATCAGGGAAATGTATCCTAAGGTCATGATGTTAAATTTGGATGCAGCACTGGGGAACTTTAAACAAGAAAATGTAACTGACTACAATTTTCCAGGTGCAGAACAGGGCAGGCTTTAGGCAGGACTTTTTTCTACTCTTAGGAACAAAAGTCCTTTTGTGGACTTGGGTTCTTGTCATTTAGTTATCTGGTCCCATATAAAACATGGTATGTTTGACATTCCTTCACCCCTTCCAGTGCCTTGGAGAGGATCCACAAGCAGATCACACGTCAAAGATTACCTTGCATTTGCCCACCCAAGCCTTCCTGGCTGAATGGTGCAGACAGGCAGACAGCTGGGTCTTCACCTTCTAAAAAGAAGCAGTAGACTTTTAATAGCTGACAGGCCATTTGCTGGGGCTCACTTCTTTGCATTGCTGTACTATTTTGTACTTTGAAGCTTTTTGTAGACCTGAATGAAAAGGAAAGTAAATGAAACTGCTGTAGTCCCACTGCTATGTGCTGGAAATGGACAATGTTCAGCAATCCAGTTGAGCAGAAAAAGCTGTCAGAGGTTTTAGTTAGGTTTTAGTTAGTTTTCTATTAGCATTTCCAAAGGCTTTACCATGGAGGGGTAGAACCTGTTGGAGAAAGTCCTGTGCAATGGACAGTGCTGATATTCCCTGTGAACCACTGGTCTGTAGATGCAAGAGGGTCAAATGAATAAGGGAATTTTAGTCATATATATATAAAATATATATACACACACACATATATATGATCCATACATGTATTTGGTTATATCCCAGTTCCATGTAAGGTGATAACGAGCCTGACGCGCTCTTTCCCTCCAGATAACCTGGTCTTCACATAAACAAAAGGCACATGCGTGGGGCAAACAGGAGCCAGAGCTTGCTCCAAGAGGCAATCAAGAAGCAACTATTGTCTCTTTTTTTCTCCAAATCGAGTTTTAGAAGACTATTCATAATCAGTTTATTCACATAAGTGTCTGTTTCGTCACTCAGATTCCAGTCATCTGTCATACAATGCTAAATTACTGTCTCCTGGAAAGGAAAGTTGTTTTGAAGAAATTCACAATAAAGGCAAGGCTGTTGATCTACATAGGCAGAAAGACATATCATGCCAAGTTTTATTTATGTATGTTTTTGTTTTTTCGCTGTTTTGTCAAGCGCCCTGCAGCACAGTTCAGTGATAGCGGGTAGTGTTTGAATGAGTGGGTACAGGATGTCAAACTGAGTGTACAAGAATGAAAGCATTGGCCTCGACTATGGAAGGTCTGGTTGATTTAAAAGCTAATTCAATGAAACAAGCCTTCACTCAGCCGGTTTGCTGAAAGTGTGCAAGCAGACTTTTTTTCTTCTTCTTTTTTCCTTCCTGTCTTTTGAATGTGTGTTGCAGGGCTCAGGCATCTGTTCACAGGCTTTCTCTTTCTTACCACAGAGAAAAAGCTTCGCACCTGCCTGAAAGATGGAGTTAGGACACCACGCCATTCTAATTAGTTATGAAAGAATTTTCTTGCTTCCCTTTGGTTCTGGGCATGCCTTTTTTTGCTTCACTCACGCCTCTTAAACCTCCCTCAGCTACATCACCTCAGGACACTCACAGCCTGGTACAGCAAGATGTGAGATGCTCAGCATTTGCCTCTGATCAGTGCTGGTCCTCTGTGAGCTGGCTGCTGTGCAGTGGGGAGGATGGGGCGGGCATGAGGCAGGGACGGGAACTCTGGCTGCTCGGGGATGGAGCTGATCACCTCCTCATTAGCCTTGTTTCCAGTCCACTGGCCTGCAGAATGACAGTCTGGAGGTCACTTGCTGGTCTGGATCTCCAGCTGGGCTCGTCGTGACACCTAGTCGGGAGCTGGGGCTGTCTCATCCTGTTATAATTGGATCAGTCTTCCGGCTTGTCTGGGCAATGGAGAAGTTCTGCAACATTTTCATGTATATTCTGATACCGTATGTACTTATCTTGTCACAACTAAAGTGACTTAGTCACATAAGAAGAAAGGAAAAGAATAAATCCTTCAGATCCTGCAGGATAAAAATGGCCTTCTTGAATCAATCTTCATCTGACGGTAGTGTAATTATGGATTATTTACCAAGATCCAGTCTCCTACTCAGAGCACAAAAATTGCCAAGGTGCCTGGCGCTAGTAAATTAGATAAAACACAGGGTGATTTGTCATTGTTACAGATCATTAGTTCTTTTCATGTTTAAACTTGCCCTTTGCAAAGATAGACTTTTTTTGGGTGTCTGGAAGATACAATATGCTTCAATCATGACTCAACTGGTATGTTAATCATTGCACTGGATTGATTCTGCCCTCTCCCAGAAAACAGCATTAAAAGCTTTATAAAGTGAGAGCAAAGCAAGCAAGCCACAAATGGACAAATAAGCCTTTGCCAATAGAGAGACTGTAAGGTCAGGAACTTTATCAGCAGCCACAATGTGAAAGTTACTGCTCTTTCACCTGTTCCTGTGACCAACACTGTCCCCATCCTCTGTTCCCCAGGTATTTAAGAAAAGAGATCTCTTAATGGGAGATATGTGAAACTCCTGGAGGTCTGATAGAACTGTCTGAACTGGACCACTTGGAAGTGATGGCATCCTAAAATCCTTTTCCTTGCAGGTGGGAAAGTGTTACTGTGCTGCCCTCTAATGCTCACAGCCTTGCATTCACTCACAGATGGGGAGGTTTAAGGTTAGTGCCACTGAATAGGCAAAATACCTCTTTTTTTGTCTGCTCTCATCACATAAAATTGGAAAAGCAAGGCTTTACACTAAATTCAGTGTTGCTTTTCCTATGCAATCACACTTGTTATTACGCAGTGAAAGCATGAATTACTGAGCGCTTTGGGGCTGTAATCCAATTTGTGGATATTTCATTTAAAGTGTGCCATGAGTGAATTGTCCCACAGTGATGTATTGATAGGCCCTAGGCTGGTACTGTCACTGAGAGGTAAAATAAGGCAACTCAGCACAACTGGAAAAAATAGGGGAACTTTTCTTGAACAAAATCATGATAGACATGTTAGGTTCCTGTTCCTTTAAATTTCAGAGCGTATAAAAATGATGTTCCCTCATGTTTTATATCTTGCAGAACCATTTCACAGGATCACTTAATCTTTTTCAGGAGCTTCCCTACCCTGGCTTTCTTATTGTTCTCCTTCTGCATCACCTAAAACCCTGTCAAAACTTAAAACCACTATCCTAATCCAAGATTGACCTGAGCTTGTGCTTTCATACATCCTGTTTTGCACTTAAATAGATGCCAGCAGCTCCCCCTCCTCTTCTTCCTTGCAAAGAGGTGCAGAAAAGGGGGGAGGATTGGGGCAGGAGCTCCAGCTTAAGGCTCAGCAGCATTCAGCCCCCTTCTAGCTTCAAAACTTGACCTTGGAGCCTGAGAGCTGCGGCAGTGGCAGTAGCCAGACGATTACTACCAGAGTGGGGGCAGGAGGAGGAAGAGGAGGGAGGGAAGGGATGCAAGCAGGGAAACCCGTCCACAGAAACCCAGTGAGGGCCAGGATCTAAACTAGCTTGTCAAGCTGCATAAATATTAATTGTATCGTTTAAGCCGACATTCTGCCCCATCTGCAGAGTTTCACTGTAAGAGGTTTCTCTAATAGGGCATGATGTCTCCAAGCGCCTTTTATTAATAATTAAAACGTTGTGTCTCGAATTACTACCCGGTTCATGGAAGATAACGCTGTGTTGGCAGTGTCAGGCAGGGCTGATCCTAGTGCATAATGCCGAGGTGAAGGGGTTAGGTATGCAGCCTTCTGCCTTTCTCCTCATTATTTACATTTCAGTGCTTCCTAAAAGGCATGAGATCATGCCCTTCTTGTGCTAGGCTCTTGCTCCACACCTCTTTTCCCCATCTGCAAAATGACAATGCTTTCATTTGTCAAGCACTTTGAGGCCTACCCATGAAAAGCATCATGTATGAGCTGGCCTGAAAAAGGACTTGTGTGCCCACGAGCTTTTTTGTTAGAATATACCAGTGAGCTTATTAAATGCTAGTACCAACAAATGTTGCCTTGACTGTGTCCTTAGACTGTCACAGGCAAGCTCTCTCCAGGCACATAGTAAGAGGTCGTTCTGGAAAAAGAAAATACACGTTAAGGAAAGAAAATACACATTTAGGAATTCCTTTCTGCCAAGGAGGGACAGGAGGCAAACGCAGCACAGTGATTCAGCAGCGCTTCAGCTAGGAGTGCTGAAGAGCACTAACAAGACTCAAGCGGTGATGGTGGAGCAGTGTCAGTGCCATGGACTGGTCAGAAAGGTGGAAGGGTAAAGCACCAACTCATCGTATGGCTTGTAGCACACAGGAATGCATGTGTGACCAGCAACAACCCTCCTTCAGGGATCTTAGCCATAGGGAGCAGGAGAAGAGTAGTAATTAAGGGAGAAGATGCAATCAATCCAGATACAAAATATTTTAATTGCAAGTTTGTCCTTTTTTTCCTTTGGAGATGAATTTACATCTGGCAACAGGCATAAAAGTCTGTACAAAGGCAGGTCCATGGCTACAGGTCTGCCACAACGATAAAGTGCAGGGAATGAAGTAGAAATGGCACAGACAGGACTGAGCCCACACAATGCAAAACAGAACCTGGCACAAAGATGTCTAAGGAAATGATGATCCAAGAATTATGGTTAACATGGTGTAATCCATACTGTATCAAGATTATGTGTTTAGCTCTGGATGTGGTGAAGCTAGAGTGACCAGGACTCTGCTGGGTTGTGGCATTAGAGTCCATCCAAGTTCACAGTGACTTTTCTCTGGCCAGCTGGGATGTTCCTGGATCACCCTCTGCTCTGTTTTTGATCCAAAATGAGCAGAGCAACTGAATTTGTGAGCACCTGCAACTGGGCCCATACTTAGAGGTCTCAGTGTTTACATCAGTGCAAGCAGGTCTTGCATCTAGTTGTGTTTGAAATTCCTTGAGGCAGAAATCTCTGTTTGTGTTTAGAATGGTGTAAAAGGGTTTCAGAACTGGGCTCACATAATTTGCAAAACAACGTCTTCCACTTTTTTAATTACTATACAGATTTACTTTACATGTGGGGGGAACAAAAAACACTGATGGCAGTTGAAGTTGCCAACACCAGTTTGAGTGATCTACCAGATTTCTCCAGATGTGGAAAGCTACTTGTTCTCATCTGCTCTAGCCATAAGATTACATTAATTCTAAACAGGACCTGGACGCCAGATTTATTAGTCGACAAATCTGGAAGAAGAAAAAGAAATCCCTAAGAAACAGATGCTGATGAGATTGTTTAGAAAAAGGTTTGTTTAGTGTTAAAAAGCAGACAGTGCAACAAGGCACTCACATGTATGGAGGTTAACCTTTTTGGTAACTATTTTAGCACCCATCGCCTTCTTCACTTTCCTTTTGTGCTCCTTTTGTCATTGTTTTCTAATTCCATGTTCTCAGGATAGCTGGTTCACAGGAGGCTTTTAATCTTTTGGCTAGGTGTTGTAATTATTTGAAAACAAATTAGATAGCTAAACTGAGGGACAAGAGAATTAAGAGACATGTCTGAGGTCACACGATAGGTTAATGGCTAATCACAGTTTGAATCCAGGAACTTCTAGTTATTAGACTTTTGTTGCAATTGACTGTGTTGTCTCCTGAAACTCTAGAGTGCTATAATATCACTTGAAAATTGATGTAAGGGTTGCATAGGTGAAAATTAAAACTGTGGTCAGGAGAAAAAAATTGAGTTATCGGGAATCACTAAAACAAGCATCCAACACTGATCACTTCTTAAACAAACAGACTGGACTCTGCTGAGATATATTTGATACCCCCAAAACAATTAATCAGCTCTCAGAAGTGGCAAGTGTCAGTAATAATATCTTACCTGTGGATCACTGAATACCCAGTGAAGACTGTGCTTGTGATAAAAATCTTCCTTCTTTTTGTTTCCTTGGTGGAATATGCTGGCACTTACTGCTCTGCTGCGAATGTTATGTGGGAGAAATTCTGGAAGAAGGCAGAGTACTGCTCTCCTTCACCTGTTTCCTTCCAATTAAACCTCCATGGATTTATGTCTTAATAAAACAGCAGTTATACTTTTTTTTTTCAATTCATCTTTGCTGTTAAAAACCACTATTCCAAATATAATAGGTATTGTCTGCAATTGCTTAAATTGGGCATAAACATTTATTGCCTCCCTAGCTAACAAATGCAACCTTGCTGTTCATAAGAATAAGGAAAATTCTACTCAAGGTCAAGTGACCTGATGTTTTCAGGCAGCCTCATTACCCACATTAGCACTGTAGAAGATGAGGCAGAACATCTGGTAGTGCCATAAAAATGATAGAAATGTATTATTTGCTTTAGCTCTTCATGACGACATTGAGCCTGTGCTCACATTTTGGGTCAATGTTCTGAAGAACTGCTAGAGTCTCAGTGTTTAAGGTTTAGCTCAAAAGGTTCCTTGGTCTCTGCAATACCCTATGTCTGAAACAAAATCATGGGGATACCGAAACTGGCATCTCTTGCTGCTTGCCAGCACTATTGGATTTCAGGCAGAGATGACTTAACCAATCTGATATGCATTTTGTCTCATGCATCTGACACCTGGGAGGTGTTTATTGGAGAGCTATCAGTATTCTTCTGTCATCATGTCTATCAATGAAGTTTACTCCCCACAACGAGAATGAGTTACAAAACTGGAAGAAGAGAGGATGCTTGGCAGCATGACAATTTCTGCGCTCCTCTATTGCTGCCCTCTGATGAGTTTCTGCCCCAGTGGCTTTGCAGTATGCCTTTCAGACTCTTTGGAGGGCAAGGAAGGGCAGCAGCATCTCACCAACCCCTGCAGGAGGAACCTCTCTAGCTCATTCGAGGTGCACGAGTGGAATTTACTCAGCTCCTTGGTTTTTTGCCTGACTCCAATCCTAACAAGAGTAGTTCTGGGTCTATTTTGCATCAGTGGGTTATGATCACACACTGACAGCTGAAAGACATTGCTTTCTGGCTTTGCATTCCTCCTGAAGTCTGACACGTCTGAGGTGTGGAAGGAGGGAAGTGCAAGATCTGGCTCTCCAGCTCCTTGTCATATGGAAACGTTGCTGTTCAGAGTATCTTTAGTACAGAACTTAGAGGAGCTTCCCCTCCCTTTGAGGCAGGGGAACACTGCAGAAGCGTGGTGCTGGGCTGAAAAGCTGCCTGAAATACATGTACAGCATGGTCCATCTACACAGTATGACTGCTTTGTATCCCATTAGCACTCCTGTTCATTTCAGTACAGTGCCAATGTCTCTATTCAGCATTCAGGAATGCCTGCTGCAGGTGCTATGATTGTCAAAAGCTGGACCTTTTGTGATAAAAAGATCCCAGAAACCCAGTCACTCCCAGAAGCTCCAGAATTAAGGTAATGAAAACAGAAGGATATCTACCAAAGGGTTGCTGTGGTGTATGCTGTGTTGGTCTGGACCTGTGATGTAGAAGATAGCCAGGAAAACAGGGAAGAGCCTGGTGGGGAAGTGTCAGACTCCCCCATGAAACTGGTCCTCTTCCACTCCCACCCATTCCTTCCTGACCTGCATGTTTTCAGCTAAAGTGTTTCATCCTCCAGTGAAAATATTTCAGCCTCAGTTATCATACTGCTGCGGCCAGGGATAATAAACACAAGCTCTACACACTTCTGGCGACCAGCTTGAAACCACTGCAGACAACAGAGTGTAGAAACAACACAGTGATTAACAGTGGGCAATGCTGCCCTTTCCAAGGTAGCCTTAGTGGAGTTCCATGCCGAGATGTGAAACCAGGATAATCTAAACCCACCACTTCACTCCGTATGCTGTATTGCCTTAGCACACTTCCTTGCCTGTATTTTAAAGTCCTTGTAATTCAGAGTAATTTAAAACCTCATCAGTACTCACTAGAGGGTTGGGGTTTAGAACCTCAG
The DNA here is from genome assembly GCF_034638445.1 of Ciconia boyciana. Taxonomy (NCBI): domain Eukaryota; kingdom Metazoa; phylum Chordata; class Aves; order Ciconiiformes; family Ciconiidae; genus Ciconia; species Ciconia boyciana. The sequence continues at coordinate 50,278,376 of NC_132935.1, read as the reverse complement.
TCAATTAAGTCCATATAGATGAGTAATAGGAGTAAAACTCACAGTTTTCAGTGCAGAAAAAGAAAGAAAAAAGAAGAAAAAAGATTCTATAGCCTAGCTATTCAAAAGCAATTATATTTTTAGTTACACGGAGAGACATTTTCAGGCTTCTAATTGCTCCAAATCTATCTGCTAAAGAGTCATTACATTCCATTTTAACCCCTCTCTGACATCAGGAACTAATGCTGTAATTGAACTGTGTCACCAGTGATCTCAGTTCAAAATCATTAGTAGAGTTGTTCTTTTTCATATTTGTTCTAACATTACTGCTCATTGCCTACAGGCATGGGGCCAGATTTGCTGCCAGCATATGTGGGTACAACACCACTGAGATCGGTGCTGTTGTGTCCAATTAGGCCTGTGATGAGGCTGGCCCCATGTGCTATGAGCCTTCATTAACCGATATATTCCCATTACAGGCTGTGTTCTGTTCACCCAACTACATCTTCTTAAACATGTGGCAACGCAGTAGAATAAGACTCAGTAACACCATACTTTTGAATTCTTCCCAATTTTTTTTATGTCATAACCCCATTTTGGGACACTTTCATATCCACACACATGATTCTGATTGCACATGCAGACAATAAAGGAACAATACTTTAAAATAATTTGGGCTGCAGTGTGCTCTCAGAATTGTGATACGTTGTTGATATTACTGTGTGTATGTAAAATACCCTGGGATCATCTTCCTCTCCACAGACCTTATTTGAAGAATGAAAGAAACTAAATCAGAATAATTATAGTAAACATCTTAATAAGGTTACATGCAGTTTACTTACCCAATTAAAGTACAGGTTTTTTTGTACTTATAAAAAAGAAACATTAAATGTCAGGGATGTTGCTAAATGCAGGCCTGGAAAGTGATATTTAACCATATACAGTATGATAGTTATTGGCAACCGATAATGTGAGTCCTATAGCAATCCTTTAATTAAGATTCTACCCACATTTCTACTTTAAACCCTGCCATAAAAATATGCTCTGTACTATAATTTGGAATACAGATCTTAGCACAGCAATGATTTTTTTGGTTTGTTTTGTTTTTAATTCCAAAAAATCATTCAGCCATTTTATAGCAGAGAAAGATAAAGAGTAAGCTGGAAGTTTCCAAGCCCTCAGTTATGATCTTACACAACTCATCTGAGCTCAAGATTAATGCTCACAAATGCAATAACTCAATCTCATTCCCATGGCATTAGACAGCTTAGAGCCCAGCATTTAGTCAGCGGGTACTGGAAGAGTTTGCTTGTGGCAGTGTCTATCAAACCAGTTGATTCATAACCTGCCTTACTACTTTGAGCACATGTTGACCAGATAGATGTAATTATTTATGACCTAACTCTGCTTGTGTCCCCCCTTGATAGAGCGTACACCATTTAGCTGCATTAGCACATACTGCAAAGCTCTTGTCAGTACTACTTAACTGGCTTGAGTACAACCATGCAACCAACCTTTGCAGGGGCAGAGCTGGCTCGTATCTCATTAGTGCAGGGGACAGGAGAAGGTGGTTTGTGACCATCTACATATGACTGCATAGACAGCGCCCAAGGAGAAACTGCTTTCTGGGCCAAACTGTGGCCCATGACCTGTTAGAAGCGTTACATTGAGACGAGCAACCCCATTTCCAATTTTACCTACCTCATATTGAAACCAGGCTCCCTGGGGACAGAAAACTTGAGCTTGTATCTGGGCCAAGATCCTGGTTAACTAGGTCACCACCGTGACTGTGCCACCTGCAGTCAGCTCAGCTCCCAGGGGACAAGCAAATCACAGAATCACAGAATCACAGAATCGTATAGGTTGGAAAAGACCTTTAAGATCATCGAGTCCAACCGTAAACCTAACACTACCAAGACCACCACTACACCAATGTCCCTAAGATTATGAATTGATTATGTGGGTGCATTGATTATGCACCCACAATGCCATGTGGTGGCAGCCACGGTGTCACACATGCTTCGAACACCGCTGCCAAGGGAAACAGTCCTGCTCTCCCCTGACTCCAGCAGCTGGAACAGCTCCTTCCTCTCTGTGGAGAGGCCACCAGTGCTAGTGAAGGCACACACTGGTATGGAGTGGGGAACTGATCCTGGGTAAAACTAACCTGGGGTGGAGGTGGGGGAAGAGAGAGAGAGAGAAAAACTGGTTAGTTTTAACCTGCTTGGGTTCCCAATCTTATTCCCCTCCAGCCACATGAACACTCACAGCATCATCCACAAGCAAAAGCTGGTGCCAGCACAACGGGGGAGTGACCAGAGCGTGGGAGCTGTGGAGAGCGCAGGGTAACTTGTAACAGCACCGCTGTTTCAGGTTGTACGGGGAACTACAGCTTGAAAACTCAGGCACGGAGGTTTAGTGATGACCAGCATCACTCCCTAAGCTACTGTGTCTGTTTTGAGAACCCAGTTTTTGACTCAGTCTATGGTCAATACATAACAGCTTTTGTAATTTTGAGGAAGTAGCAGCATTAGAAATTACTAACATCCTGAACCTTTGGACTAGCTCAAAGTGTATACACATGCTGCTTTCTCTGAAGCTTCATAAGAGTTTTTACGTCATTATTACACAATTTTATCTAAATTTACATCAGTTTTATTATTATATTACTACCAAATCAATAATATGATCTATTTTCAGTATTTACTTAGCATAATAAAAACTGAAAAAATAACTAAAACCAAAATGAAAACAATTTCCCAAGCACAGATGGAATTAATAGACTATAAAGACTCCGTACTCCCAGCTCCTTTCACTCTAGGTAGGCATTAGCCTGAGCTTTTCTAAAGCACTCAGTACCACTTTAGCTTAGCTCCACAAGCTCAGAACCCACCCACATAAACATCCCTGACCTTTTCATGGCAGCTGGAGGGAGGCTGTGTGAAACGCTCCTACCAGCGCTCTCCCCAGCATGCCCCAGACCTGCTTTTCCCCCACTTTCCTCCTTCACCCAAAAGGCACCTTCACTTCAGCAGTACCAAATGCATCCAGATCATACAGGAGGCAAGACACTAGTATAAATACCGATTATTCTTATTAGCTGTTGGAGAATAATCATTATCATTACATTTCCAAAATTAGGTTCCACGTTAATGTCTTCCTGTGGTGCCCTTTATATTAAACCATAGAGGTTTAATCTGCAACTACAGTTTTTCTTGCTTCTGTGGGATTATTTTATCGCCTTAATGTTCTTCTAATAGATGGTATTTTTGGCGTGTGAAATTATGAGTGTGTATTGTAAACCAATTAGATTTTATTTTAAAAAATTTGTGATAGGCAATGGAAAAATCCCATGAAGCACCGAGAAATGCTTGAATTTCTTGATAGTTCCTGCCTTCAGAAACTGTGCTGTTTAGCCAATCTGCTAAACCATTGGAACAGTCTTATTTTTAGATTATATGGCTCCTGTGCTAACATTTTTCCTGCTCTGTAGAACTAATTACCATCCCATACACTATTGTACGTACCTTCAGCTTAAATCAAAAGTTAGATTTATTCAGTGATTCTTTCTAAAGGAACAGGAGACAAAGAGATGCATGCCCTTGGACTAATTTTATCCTGTGGAAAATTTCATTTTACCTACCTTCATATTTTAAAGAGTTAATTTCCATTTTGACTGTGTTTTATTAATAGGCCACTGGAAGCTTATAAACACTTCAAGGCTTTTAAGATTGTGTTTTTGCGAAAATTATTAATTATGCAGTGTTATGGATTACGATGCCCTCTTTTCCATGGTTTCCGGACTTCTTGCTTGTTGTCATGTAGCTCCAACAGTTTGATGAACACAGGAATATTTTTTTGCCTGTTTGTTCTAAAAGAAAGTGTGATTCTTTATAAAGTACATATTGCAAACTGAAAATCTGCCACTCACACAGTCAGGTTGTCCTGTGGTGCATATCATATACAACTGCTCGACACTTTTTTAATGACTAGTTTAGTACTTGTTCAAAACCCCAGACTATCAGCTGCAGAGATTGACAAGCTTAAATCCAGCAGGGACAGTGGCAATCATCAAGACTGATTTCCCACACAATACAGACCATATACGTTCCCTCACTAATTCTTCCAAAGGAGAGAATTTTTCTTCCTGGAGCATGAGAGCTATTTTATCTATGAGACAGCAAAGGGACAGTGTCACCTTCTACCGTGTTGCCTCATTTTTTGCTGAAATGATGTCTGAATAGTTTCTTTACAAAAGTAATTCTTAGATACTTTATGGATCAAGTGAACTGGAGCTGAGTAAATCTTGAAACAGGGATGTCTTCTGGAGAGTATCAATTTCAATTCTTAATTAATATAGACAGTGTGTCCCAGCTCTCCTAGCATAGACATACCTTTTCTACTGTCTTCCTGAGAATATCACAGTGAGTGACTTTATTCCCAGGAATATTAGTGCTTTTCTCAATACACAGACACTCAGAGAAATTGCACTTTTGACTTAATTGCAAATTCCCACATCAGAGACCTGATCTAACAGGCCTACCTTACTCTGCTTGGAGGACACCCCCGCACTGCAATGAAACAGTTTTTCAAAGGCAGGCAGGGAACAACTGATATGCCAGGAATTGTGCACCAATGTTGTCTGTCTGTAGGGCGGCCTGATGGCCAAGTGCATTCAGGAGCCCTGGGGCTGCTTCACTGATGAGGCACCAACAGAAAGATGTGCTGATCATGAAGAATCACATTCTGACCTGTCCATCCATGTAGAGAAGCATGGTGGGGAGGAAGAGAAATGTCTTGTTCCCTCAGGGATATTTTCTTGTTACAGGAGACCAGCAATCTATATCTTGTGCAGTAAACAGGCAGACACGGGTGCCCATTCCTCTTGTCCCTAATATAGCAGCAAGCCCAACTGAGCTTGCACGAACAAGAAAATAGATGAGCCTAGAAGGCAAAAATGACCTATCTCCTCTCTAGTCTGGGAGTGGGGGTGGAAGGGGTTGCTGTGACCTGCAGCCTGGCGTGCACTTTGCACGCCGAGCTGGACAGCCACATGAGGCCTTTCCTCCAGGGACACTGGGAGATGCAATTCTTATCTGCCATGAATAGTTAGCGTGGAAACAAACCATTTACTTAGTTTCATGGCTAAAATGCAGTAGCTATGCCCACCATCACTTCTCTGTTAGGATCTGACATACCAATTCATAATCACGCTTTGACTTTTCTTTGTGCTTTCCACCCTTATTCTTGGAGCGGTTTGCGCACGTTGATGAACCCTACCCTGCATGAAAGGCAGGGAACAGTATCAAACCCATGTTACAGAAGGGCGAGGCAAAGTATGCTGACCAAAAGAGTGTGGACATGTGTCATCTTTTACCTACGCCTGAGCTGACAGAAGGAGCTACTGCAGCTTACCCAATGCCCCAGGCTAATCACCACTCTCCCATCAGAAGCTACCGCTCCTCCAGGCTGCCTCAGCTGCTCATGGCAAAGCTCCCCAACCCATTTCAGCCTGAACAAGTGGGTCTTGCTTAAGAGGGTGGTAAGTAAATCTCTGCTAACCCAGCTGGATTCAAGTATGTTCCCGAAGGCAGCTGAGGCTGGATTGCCTCTGGCAAGGATGGGTAGCTAGGAGGCAGGGTCGGGCTGGTAACCTTTTCAGCTGGCACTGCTGCATCTGGAAAAAGGACGTGTGCTCACACAGTGACTTGCCCAGGGTCAGACTGTGGCGTAAACAGACTTACAGTTGCTTTAGTTAATAAACAAAAGATAAGCATGGGGAAGGCAGGAGAAAGTTCACAGCAGAAATTCTACAGTGCAGTAAAAAGAGAAGATATAAGAAAAGCCAAGGGGAATAAGTCTTCTTTGTTAGAATAAAGTCTCTTATTCAATATTAGACGAAAGCACCTTTTCTGTGATTCTTCACTTTTTGCAACAACGTCTTTACACAAACAACTCCTAGTTTTATGAGGCAGCAACCAAACAATCCTCCAAAACTGTCAGACAGTGATAATTAAAGCCGCTATTGAGGAGACTGGATTTGAACCCCCACTTGACAGGGGGAGAGCATTATGCAGTACCCTGCACTCCCTCTGCATCATACAGCCTTTCCGTTGCAATGAACTCACTAAAAATGAAAGTTAAATCACATCAGACAAACACATAATGAGCTTGTGCTGCAATGTTTAATAAGTTAATCAAGTATGTTAATGATACATATTTACAAGAAAGGAATTTGACTCGAAATCAAGTCAGGAAACAACAAAGGCTAGTAATAAGAACAGCTTTGCATTGACAAAGTCCAGATGAATATGAGATAATTTGGGCATCAAAAAGAGAACAGAGAAACTGGTAATAGATGGAGCTATGAAGAAGAGCTGAATTTCACAGCACATCCAATTACAAAAGTCATTACTGATGGGAATAGCAAAACAACTTGTCTATACAGGATATGAGTAGAATTCAGTGGATTAAATTGTCTAAATCTGTACCACATTTCATATTTATTTTTAAAAGTAGCTTGATACTGTGGAATTTGTATCTGAATCCCAAAGTCTTAGAACATCTGGAATGTCTCAGGTTTTTGGTTGGTTCATTAGAAATTGAGGCAGTTGTGAGGTTAGGGTTTCAAACTTTATTTCCCTTCTACAACATAAAGCATGTTTGGAGTTGCTTGGGTAAAGGTTTCTGTTTTTCTGGTCAATTCTCATGTCTTCAAAAATAAAATGACTGGAGTAGAATCATCCCACTTTAAAAGCCCCAGTTTTAGATAAGAAACGGCACCCTCTCTTGATCTCCTCAAAACTGTGAGACTCATTTAGATGGCTGAAAATGAAGGAAGACCAAAGTGCATCCCAACTGGGACTTAGTGACATGGCTTTCACTGAAGAGATTTTGTAATGAATAGAAAACCCATTTTATTTCAATTTTCTTTCCTTTAGAGAGGAAAATTATTGGTCCTCTCTGTGTTTAGAGTTGAGAGTTCCTAATTTCCAAAGCTGAGGGGAAAAGAACCAGTAAGCCTCATTGCAATACTGCGTAAGTGTGAAAAAAATTGGTTTTTTTTCAGTGACATCAGTGTGCTGTACAGATGAAGGGTGAACCTGGAGGTGCTGCAAGGCACAGTGGCCTCCCTTGTTATTGCCCTGCAATGCTGCACTCCTGCCCCTTCAACTGTTGTTGATTCAAGGTGGCACGTTCACAGGGTGCAGTGTCATGCTGTGTGAGGACACTAGCTGGGATCGGAAAGCTGTACGGCTATGTGAGTCCACAGCATCTATTTGTCTGCACTCAGTGACATATTGATGCAGGAATATTGCTTCCAGTTCTGGTGCTGGCTTGAACTAAGCCTGAATAAAATGTCCCTGAGCTCAGATGTAGACCTATTATACTGTGTAACCCATTTATTTGGGTGCATTATGTTCATTGCGTCCCCATGCCCAAATCCTTCATAGTCCCTCAGCAATGTGTAATGTCTATTACTGTTTAACGTCTATTTGGCTGACTGGTTGCACCCTCTTTGCTCAAAGGCATGCTCCCCAGAGTCAGCTGGAAATGGGCTTTAAATGTTTATTTAAAGAATCTGCACTCTCTTTCTTCAAAATCTTTTGCCTTCCTAAATTTTCTTAGATTGATTCTCAATGGTAGTAATTCAAACTCAGAATTCAGTAGTTCTCAACCATTTTGGATTTTTGCATATAGTTTCTTACAGAAATACATGTCTTTTAATTTAGTAACCTGGCTTTGTTTTGCAGCATTTGTTGTCCATAAATATCCGTTGAGCATCTTGTATGAGTAATTCCCAGAATGTAGGCTGTTCTCAAGCAATGTGCTCTTGGTTACTTGAGCTTTGCAACTGGTTACCTGAATGGCAGAGCCTGTTTCTGCTCCCTCATTGGAGGGCAGCAATGTTGCAATCTGCACAGTAAAGAGTAAAAAACCTCTTTAGATACCCAAGTTTATTTATGCTTGAGTCCTTGACACTCTGAAGGACTGATCTGCTTTTCAGGGTTAACACTTTTTAACAAAGTGTGACTGCTGCCTAATATTTTATTTCTGAAATTCAACTTTACCTGTATTAGGGGTTGCACTAACAGCTACTAGCCCTTCATCAGAAGGCTAAACATCTAGCTGAAGGACAAAAGACAGTGTGACAGTGCTTGAATGGTTAATAATGTTTTTCTCTAGTAAACTTCATAACCCAGGTGTTAAAACCACTTGGAGCCCTAAATGATGACTCTTGTTAACCCACCATATCTCATCGTCAGTGGCTTGCAAATGACAGCTTCATAAAATCCCACCTAAGACCAGCAGCCAGCAGGGTAGATCATCTGATGTCTCCGAAAGGTTTTGGTTAGGCTGCTTTTGACAGCCAGAATTCAGCGTGCCTCAGACCCTGGCAGAGGGGGAGACTGCAAGCGACTGTCTGCATAAAGGAACAGAAGGTTTCCTAGTGCTGCTTCTCTCTTCCTTTGTTTCTTTCCCGTTCTCATCTCAAGGGCTACTTTCGCTTGGTCTTTCTGACAGTTGCACTTTTGCCTCCCAGTTCCTCTCTCATCAGTTGTTCTGCTTTTTAGAGTAAAACACATAGACTAGGTGGCAAGGGGACATTTCGTGGACTTCAGTGAACATCTTTTTCCTTCAGGGTTAACCTTGTTGCACACACTGAGGTTTTCCTGTACTGTCCTTGGCTCCTTTTTTTTACTTTCTCTACACTGAAAAGCTTAGCCTCAAAGGGCATTTTTCTCTCAGCTCTCACAGCAGGAAAAAAGCAGCCGTGCCATAGCTTTATTTTTTTAATTTCTTCCAGCTGTTGGAGAGACTATTTATTTGACTGGCTGTCTATGTCTAGCTAATAGATAACTGAAAATAATAATAAAGCAGTTTAACACGTTGAATATCTGTGCGAGGCATGCACTTCATCCTGAGTCTTTTCTCCTCTTCATATGCTCCTGTTTAGTCCCTGTTATTGTTCACTCAGCATTTTGTAATGACAGGCATATAAACATTATAGAACTGTGCAGCTGGAGCATGCCTGAATGCAAATTACCTCACACAGGAAATTGTGTAATGCACTCAGTACCTGAAAATAAAGATCCAGATAATGAAAATGGAGATAGTTCTCTGGATGGAATTACGCTAATTTACAGCAGCTAAGGATTTGCCTATGCATATGCCTCAACAAGCTAGTGAAAAACAGCTTGTCCTGTTCATAATTGACATCTTTCTTGGCACCGTTCTTCCCACTCCCCCCAAAATTAGATGTAAATTGCCCCCCTTCCCTCAGGACTGAAATACTGGGGCTTGGGGGATTTGAATTGGACATGGTTTAGGTATAAAATGGTTTTAAGAGCACAGATGTGTCAATCCAGCACAAAGGTTAAATTTCTTCAGGGAGAGAAAGCTCTACAGTCCTGTACCTTGCCTTGAACTGATATGTCCTGCAGATAAAATGCCAGAGAGTTCAGAAGGTAAGGAGCAGATTTAGAAAATTGTAACGAAGGGAAGACAGGCTCTTTGGCAAGCAGTTGATGTGGCGTAGCTACTGGAGAAAGCAAGTCAATTGAACTATGATGACAGAAACTGAGTCCTTCTCAGTAATTCCTTTCTCTGCCTGTCCTTTACAAAATTTAGAAGGGATTATTATGTCCCCTGAACAACTAATAAAAGCAGACCTAAAATTAATTAATTTTACAGCGTCCTTTCACAGAGCAAATGAGTTTTGCACCAAAGACCCCCAAACAGTTTCTGTTTTGGATGTGGCAAATGGAAGTAACAAATACTGCAGAGAGAATAGATTGGGCTAAAGTTCCTGTACAGAGATTTTGCTTATACTGAGTATCTATCTGCTTCGTTTTAATTACTGCTTTATGAAAAACTCCGGTTGCCTCACATACCATACAAACCTTAAGGAAGCATTTGTAGTGTGTCTTGCCCTTCAGTTTCCCTCGCAGAAAATGTTGATCCATCTGCCTGAAGAGTCATTGAGGTTCTGAATCAATGCGAGGAAGGAATGGCGAATACCCCATGCCTTACATCTTGAGTGGCTATTTACACCTCAACAGAAGCAGACTAAATCAAAATGACACTTTTTGATACTTTGAGTTATGCAAATTGTTCCACAAGGGGTAATACCAGCACAGAATGAGGTCCAGAGACCCACAGGAAAAGACTTGCACAGTAATTAAATGCTAGCTGAGTGAAAGGCTGCTGGTAATTCATAGGGCGAAGGGCTAAAAGTCCTCATTTTGCAGCATGTGGAGGAACACTCAGGAACAAGGCAGTTACTCAGAGCAAAACACAGCCTTCACATAAACCTTTAAAGACATTGCACAGGCACTTGCAATGAAAGAGCTATACGATAGCAGAAGATATCATTCTACCGTCACACAAAAAAATTCTCACACCTTTAATATCATATGAGTGGAGATGTCTCCAACTGATAGGCATGAATTCTTCTGTACCGATTTGCCTGGAGCATTATCACCCTTGGCTCATTGTGACAGCAATAAAAAGCATATTGTACACAAACTAATGCACACGGCAAGTTCCACTGCATGTTGGGAAACATAATATCTGTCAGCATAACACCCCTCCATCATGTCCCCAGTCTTATTTTATTTTCATTAGTTTTGTCAAAAACCACGAGTTCATCCACAGTCTAAGAGGGAGTTTGCATGTTAAGAAAACAGAATTAAGTTCAGAAGCTACATGATACTACAGACAACTAGTATCCAAGTAATATCTCATCTATCTCAAAATGCGGTAGAAGACTAATTAGAAAAATACTTAAAACAGTGCACATCAAAACTAAATCTTCAGCACTGTGTAAATAATATTCGGTCATGGCATCCCTCAGTCTGACCTGAAAAATAACTGCCTGAAGGTTCAGCTGGACTTGTTTCTTCATTATTCAACACCATTGCTACTCCTTCCCCAAACAGAGATAAAAGTGAGCTAGAGAAAAAAAAGGAAAAGCCTATGCAATTGTGCTCTTGAATGTCTGTCTGGGTTTCTTGGTAACATGACATCAGTGGTGTGAACATATTGGTTTTAAATTCCTTCAGTGGTCATCGAGTGGAAAGTGCAGAAAGGTCAGGGTAGCACAAAGCTAATGCTGATTCTATTATTATTTTTGTCCTATTAGCTCCCTAACAGGAAGAAACTGCTACCTCAACCTCAATGAAGAGCAAGAGAGGAGCAGGGCATCTTTCTGAGCTTGTGCTCCCTGACACATTCATCATTTTGGTTTATTTCAGAAGACTCCTTTAGCTATACTGCACTAGACACCAAGACACTTCAGCTGGCTTTTGGGGTGAACTTTGTATTATATTATACTGTATTGTAGTATATTGAAAAGTGCATCTATTTCAAGCTCTATGGAGGTCAGCAGAGGAAGACGTTATTAAAAAGATTTGAAGAATGGTATGAAAAGCATGGCATGTTTCAGGGTTCTGCTGCAGTCCTGAATCCTTTAACATTTACACACAAATTGGGTGTGATAAACAAGAGCAATCATATGGCTAAGATGAGGGGGCGACCACTAGGAGAGGCAGCAAGACTCATTGCAAGATCAAAGCTAATGTCCCTCCATCCGTGGGGAAATTTGAGGAATGTGAAGTCAGAAATTTGAATATGGGATTTTTCTCCTGGGTGCCATCAAATTCCTGTTCTGTTTCACTTGATTGAATGGGATCTGCATCAGGGACTTCCTATATTCCTGCCTAATCAGGTGAAAACACAGTAAAAGATGTGACTAGCCGTCTGTAGGGAGCAATTTCTGGGCAACAGATAGGAGCACACATTTGCCTTGCTATAAACTGATTCAGCCCGGGATTCATCACCCATCCTGAGGCCCTGCTTCAAAATTCCCTGTGATGGATTATATATGCCATTAGCAGAAACATCTGAGAACATGTCAGATGTGGGCTACGTTTATCAGCACAAATACAAATATCCTTTGTTACAATGGATCTCATGCCTGGTCTAGGCTAGAAGTAAGAGTGATTGCTGCAACATCTTGGTTTTTCAGATGCTTTCACAGAGGGAACGCAAAGAAGTTCAGGAATGAAAGTTTTATTGGGTTTCTTTATTCTTTAGTTGGGAAAGGAGGCATAGGCCAGTGAAAATAGATGTCCCATAAGACCAGATATGAAATGAGCCCAATTCAATCAGTCACAGAAGGGTTATTCCAGATGGTGGAAAGAACAGGAGGAAAGGATCTACCACCCACTGTGGAGCAATATAGGAGGAGAAAAGATAGGAAAGAAGCCCTACAGGCACAAAGAATAGGCTGAATTTGAGGGGAAGGAGGTCTGACTGTGACTTAGCTGGGTAAGAGAAAAGGTTTTGATTGACTAGAAGATTAAGTGATGTGGAGAAGTTCTCAAGCAGCAGCTTTCCGCATAAAGGATAAGTTTTGTTTTCTCCTGTGCTTTGTGCTGGGCATACAGGTGACTCCTCTGTCAGCATATGAAATAACACTGCAAGACAGCACACAATGTGACTGAACAAAACTTTCAAGACATGGACCCAACAGTAAATACCTACTTTTTTACCTTGTATTCAAAATAAGCGTTGTCTTTGCCATCAGCAACAGCTTATGATGTGGCACCTGTGACCAATTTCCACAAACAAAGACTGTACAGTCATCTCTTTTTGTTTTAAGTCTCTGCAATAGGACTGGGAGATGTAGTGACTTGTAGAATCCCAGCAGTGAGTTTATGAATGATGCATGAAACAAAATCTCTCTCTACCTGATGCACAAAAGGAATATCAGACAGGGTTGTGAGACCACTGCTGGGCTGGGCTGCTTGATGTAATATTCAGCTCAGACACAGCCAGGAAAGTCCACCAAGCACACTAGTTTCAAAGTAAATGCATAAAAACACAATGAGAAAAAACAAAGAGATAATATTATTGTTTGGCATAGTGGGGTTTTTTTCCCCTCTTCCTCCCTCTCCCTTGCTACCATTCCCTTTCCCAAAGCAGCTGCCTTCACAGATTGGGAAAGAGTAAAGAGTGTTTTTATTACTCCTTAAATACATTCTTTAGAAACATATCTTAGTGAAATATGCCTACTACATTTCCAAGGGAGGTCTTTCACTTAAAAACAGTGATCTGTGACCTTTTTAATAATGAAGTCTCTTCCCATATTGCTCATACTAGTAGAGGGATCTAAGAAACACTGGAAGTTATTTCTATGGTGTAAAAAGAAACCTATCTTTTCTCCAGTCCATTCTGCTTTTTTCAGATGAAAGACCAAGAAGCAGTGGCTATATAAGGACTAGTTCATATGTGCATATATCTAAAAGATGGGGGGTTATTTCTTAATTGACCACCAAACATGATCCAAAGCCTAGTGAAGTCAAAAGGTCAAAAGGTATCTTTCAACTTCAAGATATTCTGCATGAAGATTTTATTTACACTATTTTATACATCACTTGGAATTCTAAATTCTAAGTCACAGAAACCTTATCTACAAAATATAGCACAGGAGGTGGAAACTACACTAGACAATAATTTATTTTCTGCTATATATTTCAGCACAGGCAATTATTAGTTACCAAAACCTGTTACTGGTTAACAGGCACTTGTAATAGCCTTTAACTGAATTGCTTGTGCCAATGGAGAGATGAGTATGAGAATCAACACATCTGGCAGTCCCAGCAAAGATGACAAATCAGCAGGCAGAATAAGTCATCTTCCTACTCTCATGAAAAAGCCAACCACGGAAATGTATTTTCTTGATGCTGATGCACCATCAAAAATTCCACATCAATGTAATCTGAAAAAAACCCTTTTGTTCCCTGCTTCCTACATCTCCACACTGACAATCTTCAAAATGTAAGTGCTAAGACTGACTACCTTCTCCAGCATTTTGCTAAGATGTAGGGCTGCAAGAACTTTTATCTTTTATTAGATTTACAAAACAATTAGAGAAAAAAAGTTAAGTACAGACTTTGGAGTTCTTTTACTAGGTCTCATAAGAAGCATCACATCAAAAAGAAAGCTAAAAACAAGTTAGATATATTTGCTCATAGCTTAATCTAATTTTGCTAATTGATTAGATCACTTGAGAGGAAAGCACTGACAGAGATGTGACACACATTAGCAGGGAGAGAGCTGACGGATCTTATGGAACAGAAACAAAAAAGAAGCCATTCATGTCCATGAAAACAGGGTCAGATAACAAATTGTAATGGCACATAATGTAATATCTTCTTTATTAGCCTTTTTAGTATCCAGAGGAGTTACAAATTTTAATTCTAGACTTCTTATTTGAAGGGATTTGTAGGTCTCCCTTGAGGTTTGCTACTGAGAAATCAGAGAAGCTTTGTGAAAAATACTAGAGCTGAAGATTTCTACCCTTTATTGATTATCTGCAAAGGTTCTTGTTTCTGCACACTGATTATTCATTTTCACAATGACAGCACCGGCTGCACAGGATATCAACTTTCAAGAAAAGTGTGTGCAAATTCATAGTATTTTGATGGGTCCATTTATGGGGACATTCTAGATTTATACATTCCATCATCCTGGAATATTTGGGTCCATTTATTAAGTCTTAGTGTGTGGCAAGTTTTCATGAGTTTGGTGAGAATGGTATTATTTGAGAAGCAGAAATGAAGATTCTGGAAAGTGGTATTTACATGCATTATTTCTAAGGTCTTGATGAGTAATCTCTTTCAGTCCCTGGAGATGCAACAAGTTCAGAGACCCTGCAACCCATTTTGCAGAAACTGAGGGAGTACTGCTCAAGCTATACTTGTGGACACTCTTCCACCAGTCTTTTAAGGATACTCTTATGTACTTAAGAAGCGGGACTGAGGAACTAAAGGTGGCAACTCAGATATATGGATCAGTTCTATCAGTCAGGAATGTTTATAGAGAGGAAAAGGTGGGAAAAGCCTGTGTTATCTCAGAAGACGAGAAGAACTTCAAAGCCAACCTTGAAGAGCTGGCCCTTCGAGGGAGCCTATGTGGGAGGGTGGGGAGTGAACTGTTCACCTTAGATCTGTCAGCAAAAAATCTAGTGTCCGTGTTGTTTAGGGAGCATACCCAAGGCTGACCACTATCTGCAGTCCATTCTCTCCTATCCTACTCCTTAGCTCCACAGCTGTTGCATCACGTGTCAGAGCATGCATCCCTGCCTGTTCTCCTAGCATCTGTTTATGGATCTGTGGTCCATGAATCAGTCTCATCCCTTTTTGAAACTATTGAAAATATTTGCCTCTACAACCTCTGTGGCAACAAATGCCAGGTCATTATTGCTGTATAAAAAGTACTTTCTTTCCTCTGTCTTAGACCCATCTCCTACTAACTTTCCATGAGTGTTCCCTAGTTCAAATATTGCAAGTTTGGTCAGTAACAGTTCTGCATTCATCTTATCCACAGCCTCTGTGATTTTGTAAACCTTCATTTATCATTCATTATCCCCCTGTCCCATTTCTGCTGTATGGCGCAGGATACAATGAGTGTATCTAGCAGTGGTCAGGTAGAGCAGTGGCTGGAAAGAAATTATATTGGCAGATAAAAATGGTACATTCCTTGCTTTCATATGTCAGTGCACAATTATATTTGAAGATCGGCCCTTCAGTGGGGGCTGGATACCTATTTGGTTTTTTGAATTTTTTCCAGGGAACAGCTGCTCATTCCTTTGTCTGTGGAATGCCTATCATATTTGAAGCACTGAAGCATCACAGTTGTAACTCAGAGGTGTGAGTGCAGACCAAAAGGCAATCTGAAGGCAGGAAACCTTGCGGCAGCTCCTATACCATAAAGTTCACAGGATGCCCCTCCAAGTCTGCTGCTACTTGCATGGAGAAGTAAGAAAAAAGCAAAGCTAGATAATACACAGCACAGAAGTCCAGGGGCCAAAACCAGTCCCTGGGTATTCAACATACTCCCCTGGAGTGAAGTGAGCTGCTACCTTCAGCAACCCAGCACTTAACACATCTGACACAAGACAGCAAACTAGCCAGCTGCTTCCAACTGCTGTCGTTACTGGCCAGGAGAGAAGAAGAAAGGAGAAGGTGGTGCATAGGTCTCATCACCTGCTGAGATGAAGACAAAACTGTCGAGAACAATTAACCTCTGACATACAATATAACATAGTGTGGTCATCACCAGCTTAATTGACTATAGTGGCTGCATCAGGAATATGCTCTTACATGTACATAAGTCTTGCAAGGTTCATTTGCAAAATGCCACATATTTGCATTGTATGGGAGTAATTTGCATTTCACTTCCCTATCATTTTCAGACAGGTGAATGTTAATGAAGCTCCCCAGGTAACAAAATATTAAGAAGATTTAGAATGGGAAAAAAAAAAAAATCAAAGCCTCTTAACCACATTAACGTGCAAGGCATCTAAAAGTTTAAAGGAGGATGCAATTCTCATAAGGTCTCAGGAAAACTTTACTCATGAGACATTCCAGTGACTGGCACAAGCCAGCACATAGTATGCTATCTTGGAGCCTGGAGACCCAAGTCCTCTTTCTAGGTCCATCAATTGTTCCATCTTCTTGGGCAGATTGTTTTGCCGTTTATCCTGGGGATAGGGAGGAGGGCTGTACACAAACTGATTCTGCACCTCAGCACACACATGCTCTACAAAGCACCTTGCTGACAGACACAGAACAAACTTCAGCAAGCAGGGAAGAATGGGTGGTTTGGTGCAAGTGCATAGGAGCTGGCAGAAAATGGGTAATGTCTGATTAGGTCTATCTGCAGATTCCTAATCCCTAAAATGGAGCCATTGGCACTTCACTCCATTGTAATAAAGTTTCAGATCATGGGAGTAAAAGCACGACAAAATGTTTGGGATCACTTGAATTCTCCATATTAATAGAGTGACCTGCCATCTGCTTCTCTGCCCATGCTTATGGGCTGTTGCTCCTATTCACATGAGAGGAAAGTCCGTGTGGCAGGCAGCTAGGACTCTATTGTACAGGTCTTTACAAACATTGCATTTCCCAGGCGTTTTAAAATCTGTCTCCAAACACATCAGTTTGCCTGTGTGGGGTTTTTTTGTTTTGTTTTTTTTCTCAAGGGAAAGAAATCTCACATCTTAATGAGACGCTAACTTAATATTTTCCAAATGCAGAGACACACATACATATAATATTTTTATATATATTTATATATACATATATACACATGTATAAAAGTGCAATGACAGAGAGATGGGATGAATAACAACTTTGGAATTGAATCCTGCTGTAACTCTGACTCCAGAGAGAGACTTGTGGGGCAATTAAATGTTATTTTTGCTGACAAAACTGCCTTGGGAAGTTTCTCTGTGCTGCCCTGACCCAGCTGCTGCCCCTCCGCAGCAGTTTGCTGTCTCCTTGACGGAGGCAATGCAATTGTTTGTGGAACACTCTGGGTCTCAGACCCTTGATACAGTCCAGGGCAAAAAGAAAACTGCCACCAAAAAAGGCTTTTGTCCTTGTTTTTGTTTGTTTCGTTGCTTTTTAACGCAGATCTCCCTAATCTGGTCCCCAAAATGATCCCACAAGCAGTTGTGCTGGCACATCTAAATGAGTGTGGGAGCAGGCGTAAAGGGCTGAAGGGCAGCGGAGGAAGGGCAGCTCATTTCACCACCAAGGAACACATACCATGTAACTAATCCTAACAGCTCTCTACAAAAATCGACCAAAACTTCAAGTCTTCTAAACTATTTACTGGACTTGATGCGTCTATTTCACTCTCTACATATTCTAGGTGTGGGTGTATTTTTTAAAAAATGCTTCTCTCTTCTTTTTCACCAAAGCATACTGACAAGAGACTATTCATTTCTTACAAAATAGTGTCAGACATTGAAATGCGGCTTTAAGCTAAAAGAATTTTTATTTTTATGTAACAACTTTCTTGTCAGTGGAATAAACAACCAGCATGTATTTCCAGCTGGTGCTCAGTTCTTCCTCATATCTGAGTCAGCCCTTGTACATTATTATATGAGTGTTATTGTTGCTGTTTAAAGTATGCAGATCATTGGGTATTTGCTCAGTGAAGCAATTTTTTCCTCTAGGATAAATAATTGTGTGTATTTTATTTATGGAAAGCTCGCTACTGAACATGCTCATACCAGTCCAGCAAACAATGTAAGTGTGTGCTTAACTTCAGGACTATAATTTCTGCCGCACTCATCAGGGACACTATTTACCTGCTGAGAGCAAGCATGTGTCTTGCTGGATTATAGCCAGAGTGTTCAGAACCTCCCAAAATTGAGCTCATAGCTAATTGAAGTTACTACATGTACTTCAGCAGGAGTTAGCCACCTAAATACCATTGGAGATCTGGTCTTAAGTCCTCTTTTGAATTCTACTAAGCCCTTTTTTTCAGTCATGTTTTACAGCAGTTCATACACAGCTGCATGCTATTTATGCTTCCAAAAACATTCTTTTAACAGTTTTAAATTGGTTTCCTTTTCACCTTATGGTGTCTCTATTTTTCTGTTATGGAAGCAAACAGGTGCCTCTGTCTGACCTTCTCTGTTCTAGTTAGTATTGGATATATTTCTTCTATGTCATAATTTATTTGTTTCTCTCTAAAGCATTCACCTTTATAATCACTATGCACACAGTAGACATCTTGCTATTCCTCTGGTATTTTTTTCTCGCCCTTCTCTGGACCCATTCGCTTTCTAGTGTTACCCTTTTTGAAGTGTTGTGCCCAGAATCGTAAACAGTATTCAAGGTGAAGGTACACTCTCAGTTTACATTACGATACATTCTTAGTAGCATTGTTTTTCTTTCTTAATACAGACTCTTGTTTATTTAACTTGAATCTCAGCTTCCATCAACAGGTGGTTTTCATCAAGGAGACTATGATGAAGCCTTTTTTTTTTTCTGCAGGCACACCAACTTTGAACTATTCTGTCTATAGGCAGGTCAGTATTTTGCTGTCAGTTTTCTTCCCTTCAAATTCTTTGACTTATCAGCATTTTGTCTTGGGTTTAAATGTCTCCTTCTCAGGCCCTTCCAAACCCAAAGGTTCAAACCTGGACAAACGCTGGTCCACACACCAAATCATGGCTGAGTTACCATCTAATTTATCCTTCCTTCACCTGTTTCCCGGTACAGCTTAGGTCATTCTCCACACAGACATCTGGCTGAGGTCATAGTCCCATTGAAAATATAGGTAGGTAACTCCCCTTCCCCTTCCATCCCCTACATAATGCATATGGATAAGCAAGAAAACAAACAGAAGTCCTACAGATACAGATCTCCACATCCCCAGGATGCAACTTCTTGTTGCTCCAGCAGCAAGTTCCACTACCTAGGAGTAAGGCACTCCCTTGTCCAGACACATAGCACAGTCTATGTTCCTAAAACAGTTCTTTCCTTTTTTGCTGTAACAATGCTATTTTGTGTTGTTCACAAGCTTTGCTGTATCCTCCTTCACTTCTTTACACAAACACTGATGAATACACTGGACCCTTCCAGTCAAAGGGTTTTTTTTTATTTATCTTGCAAGTCAACCTCTCCCCAGGCTGAAAACAAACTGCTTACTGTAGCCAATGCTGCTGACAACTTAGCAGTTTCTAATTAATTATATGACCCTTCTTTCTCATCCCACAACTGCATAGCTGCATTTATGGTCTCCCAAGGGACATTGTCAGGAAATCTACAGCAGGTGGGAGAGCTCATGTGTCATCTCCTACAAATGAAGGCTGAGAGACTACTTACCCAAGCTCAAGCACAGATAAGTACCCTAAAATTAGCTGGGCATTTGGTGGCAGCAGCTGTATGTAGCAATGCACTGCAAGATGTAGAAACAGATGGCACGGCAGAAAATACGGGTGTTGTGTTTGCTGTCCAATGAAGGAGGCCTCTCTGCTTTCTTCCTCTAACATCTTTGCCGGGTTTATTGTAGATAAATGGGATTCCCTTTCTGCCTCTCTTCCTGCCACTTCTGCAGTCAGCTTTTCTGGAACTTCCCTCCATTCATAGTTGGTCATTTCTACTGCTTCTTTTCTGGTTTTGACTTCTTTCTACTAGAGACTTCTTCTTTTACCTGTACTCTTACATTTTTTTACTCATCACCATGACACTCACTTTACATGGTAGCAATAGCACAAAAGTATGGTTCCTATCAGGTTTTGACATTCATGAGGGAAGCAAGTATACATATTAGCATTTAGGTCAAAGCAGTCATTGGAAAAATTTTAAACATTTACACCAAAGGATGGGCATGGATGTATGCTCTGCCACAAGAATGCCAGAATATGTAGGGAAAAGCTCTTTTATTTTTTTACAGAAGAGAACCAGCAGTCCCACGAGAGACCAGTAAAGTTTTGGCAAAGTTCTGGCAAAGTTTCAAATTACTTCTTTGAAAATCAAGGAATTTTTTTGCAGTTTAGTTGAATGTTAGGGCAATTCAGCTCAAAGAGATTTCCTCAGCACATGTCCCTAAGCTCTTTCAAGTACAGGTAGTACTAGACCTGGGACACCCACTGACCTTCTGCAGCAGTAGCGTCACACAGCACCTCTTGGGGGGTGGGGGGGATAGAGGAAATGGAAAGCAGAAAACTTGGCTAATTAAAACTACAAATTTAAGAGCTTATTAAGTGGGGGCATCTAATGTGTCTCAAGATGCGAGGGGGTGTAGTATACACCAAGGTAAGTGCTCCGTGGCCTCCAGGACACGTGGGAACAGATTGCTGTTTCAAATGCCCCGGGGTAGCTGAGCCATCGCCACAGGACGTACCAGTGCAACCAGTGCAGGGAGGCAGTGCTATGTAGGTGTTTCAGCCAAAGGCCTAGCACAACTCCACAAAAACAGAGTAAGACACCCATCACTTTCAAAGAGCTGGTGATCTTCTCTCAGCAGGACAAAGACCCGCCCTCTCCTCAGGAAGCACACCAGCATTGCCACAGCTAAATCTTCCCCTAGGCCTTCTGTGTCTCCATCCTACTGCTGTACACCTTCCTCTGGTGGTCTTCACAGCTTGTCCTTCCATACAAATCTTCTACCCTTCCAAAGAATCCCTCTGTGGCATGGGTTTGTAAAGCCCCTCTGGCCTCTTCCCTGCCTTTGCTGGTGCTGATACAGGTCTCCTGATCTGCTGGCCACACTCTCCTTCACAGCTCCTTTATCTCTACCCTCTTTCCTTTGAAGTCTTCCACTCTGTGAAGGGCAGAAGTTTCTGGATCCACCCATGGGGGACCCAGGCTGTTGCAGAGATACTCAGAAACAGTCTGGCAGAAAAATCAGTGAGTGGCAAAGGGCAGCAGAAGACACTGCCCGGGCAAAGCATTACTCAAATGTCCCCACCTTCTGCTCTGCCCATTGCCTCACTGGGAGAAAGATAAGGTAAGTTGAGACTGGGGATAGGTGTTTTACCTATGTGTTTGTAAGTGTTCATATTCTTTTTCCTCTGTGATCGTAAGTTTTTGTTTATTGTCAATGAATTATGTAAAATTCCTCCACTTGAGACCACTTTTCCCAGGACAGCCTTGTGATTCACTCTGCCATGGGATGTCCAGTTTACAAATGCAAGCGTGTATAGACAAAGACAGGGAATGCATTCTTATCCTCTATGCCCTAGCTTTCCCTAACTACTTTTAACCTATAATAGCTATGGATGTAAGCCCTGTGCACTTGTAAACTAGATGACAAACTGAACAGTGCTTGTGTTCACATACTCCTGACAAACACAAGCCACAAAATCCCCAGGCATTCACCAGCCTGCTGAAAAATTGTTATGACCTTCACTCTGACATGGGATAGAGTGTCTGGGGGCAGAAAGTAGTTGCTGATCTGTGATTGCTTTTGAGGCAGTGAATCATAGTCATGTTATCCCAGGACAACAGGGTTGCATATCTTCCATATCACTGAAAATTTCCATTTCAGTCCATGAGTAGCATTGTATGACCTGGTTTGATAAAAGCTTCTACCTGTCTTTCATCTATTGGAAATAATTGAGCTGCAATCTTTAGATCCTTTGCAGTCTTCCTTTACAGTTGCTACAATCTTTTGTTGTTAATTAAAATCTGGAAATGAGATGTACATTGCATTCCAGGATCTTCAGCATACAAACGTCATGTATGAAGCTGTTTGTAATCCAGCATGGACTTTAGGGACTGCAGCAGTGAGGTGCTGTTTTCTTGTGAAAAGCAACTCTGGCAAAGTTTGGGGCACCAATTTAAAAGTGTTTTCTTTATGTTTAATTTTGAAGAAAGATCGAGGACTATTGCTTCACAGAAGTGTTAGGGGTGACACTGTTTGCTCATGCTTCAGCATGTATAAAGCAAAAATTTACATCTTTCCCAACTTCTGCCAGAGTACACAATGAACAGAGAAGAAATACACTTAAATTTATAAGTGTAGGCATATCTTAAGGAATTGGATATCAAGGTATAAATGCTTTCTGTTCCTTAGAAAAAAATATTGTTGCAATCACAGGCTGTAAGAACTAGCAGGTCTTCTGAAGCTTAAAAGAAACTTGCTCTTTGGTTATAAAATATGTATTATTCATTTTGCCCAGGTTAACTTTATTTTTCTTTTAAAGGAGCTTTGACACTTCAAACTGCATTCGTGAATTTAGTGTAAATCTTTGCAATATTAACCAGGTGACAAGCTGGCTGCAGAAAATGAGAAATATAACCTGTGGAACAGCCCATTTAAACAGAAGCATGAGGAGTTAGGGTTCAGCCTACTTGCAAGCACTAAATAAGTTGCTCAGACATCTTTGCACTGCCTGTCTACAGACATTGCTCCATCCCAGTGTCACAGGAGTTCTTGACTAGGTGTTAAAATATTTTCTATATAAATGTCTTTCTTTCTTTTTTCCATCTCTTTCCTAACAAATTAGATTCAAAATTAGTAGTACTAAGTAAAATTTTCCTGAGGATAATCATTTAAATACAAAATTGAATTAGGTCTGGCCATGTTATAACTCACTTTGTGTTTGTCTTTTACATGCCTCTAAGCAAGTAAATTTTGCTAATATAAGTGCTCAAGAAAAGTTTTGAAATTCACAGTAGAGCCAGTGTGTTTTAGGACATTTGTTGTTTACGCAGAAAGTGTCTGACCTTCCAAAATCCTTTCACACATCCTTAGCGCAGAGACCAGGCAATGATTCAGGAAATGTTTTGGCCACACCTTCTGATAATTAGGAGTGCAGATGCAGCCATATTACCAGAGTGGTAATATGTTCACTGCAAAGTTAATTTGGGGAATTAGCATCAGGAAGGATGAGCAGAAAAAGCAGCCAGGTTGAAAAGCCAGATCATGTCACTGTCTCTACTGGTGATGCACTTGTATTATTGTTTCTGGATCATATATCACTGTTTCTTAAAGCTGCAGAAAGTGGAGCTGCTCCAGCTGATTCCTTCTCAGTGAAATACTGGAGAACCTCTCCGTCTTTTTGGACAAGTTACTGGAAGATAATCAGCAATTCAGTGGTTTAGAGTTGGCACTGTAGATGTTTTCCAATAAGGGCACTCTAGGTGCACCAACAGTATAGTTACAGGATGGGAAAATATCACAGACACTGATGAATTCAGTTGCTGCTCTTCCTTTGTGGTAATAAACCCATACATCTCTCAGGTAAAACACATCTTGCTTTCCAACCATAACATGGATCTCTCTGTCTCCCCACAGAAATAGCAAGATGGAGCCACTCAGAAATTTTACATGGGTGAGTATTGCTGGTTTTGAGTGGAGGTATCTGTGAAAAAACACAAGGAGAAACACAAATACACTTCTTTTTTCAGCAGAAACACTGCCCTGAGAAAAATCAAGAGCTTGAAGCTGAATGTTGACTGAAACCCACTTTGAGCTGTGAGTAAATACATTGCCTCCCATTGTTTAATTCTTTCCACATTAAGGGCTACATGAGTAGAAAGGGGTTACCTCAAAGATACCCAGCTCTGTCATCCAGTTTTACTCCTAACACAGAGCTCTGAGGCCCATGAACTTTGGCAAACAGCAGAGGTCAAAAGTGTCTCTTCATATACCAGTTGCAAAGAAAATGTAAATGAGGATAGGCAAAGGACATCAGATTTCAAATGGTAAGTGAGAGTAATAGTAGTGAATGGGTGAAATTATCCACCCAAGAAGCTAAGACTAGAAGGACATCTAGGGAAATACTGAACAAACCAGACAGAATATTTCAGTGCACATCAGCACAAGAGAAAAAAAGACTCCAGTGGAGAAAAGCTGAAAAGCTGAACTCGCACTGTGCAGGAGAATGGGATTAACATAATTCATTCACCTTTGAACTTGCAGAGAGTGAACAAAATGAATGTTCCAATCAAAATATTAGAAGATTGTTGCAGCCATATGAAAACTCTGCATTTGGTCACCATGTGTTCCCAACAGTTGGCAAAAGAAGGCAAGGCATCTGATTGCTTTGTAGCAGCCTTTCAAATATCTTTCATATCGATGTTGGAACATCCTGTAGAAGGAATAATTTGTAATGGAATTACGGATGGTTTTAAAAGTGAGGTGGGTAAGGCAGTGATAGCACAAACTAGAGCAGCTATAATCTCCGTAAAGTGTGGGGAGGCACACCAGGCAAAGAAAAATCTGTGCATGGCACAAGAACAAATGCAAAGGCTGACATGAGATTGCACAGTAAGCTCTGTTTAAAAAGAAATTGTGTGATAGCAGATCAAGGAAACAAATGCACTCTTGTATTCAAGAAAGAGAATGAGCTTAGGCAAAAGTCCCCAACAAATCTCAGAGCTGTGAGCAGCTAACAAAATCCTCAGATGACAGCTTTGAAGAAAAATAGTTTTACAGGAAAGGCACTGGGCTGAGCCTCAGGAGGTTGGTGTCCCCATTGCTACACTGCTGCACATGGTCTCTGGGACTTTGGATGGGAAAAAAGATTCAGCAAAGCTTTCCTTTATAAAATGGAGATAATATTTCCCTTCCCTGATATCCTTTGCCTTATCTATTTATGAGGCAAGAACATCTTTGCATTTACTCTCAGCTGAACCTGCCAGGAGTTACTGTGGAAAACAGCATTCCAGGGACACCTTACAGAAGCAAGCATGTACCAAGAGAACCATTCTGAAAACCTGCAGATTCAGAAGGAGAATAGAAGGCCATGAATGCCACTTACACAGAGGATGTCTTTCATGAGATGGCAGGGAGGCTGAATCCACTTGCTTCCTTTCATGTCAGGCTAGGTACTTTTATGCTCTACAGATTCTCAGCAGGTAAATCTTACAACCAAAACGGGGTATCTTGAAGTCCATTGGCACACATTCAACCAAAGGGACCTTTAATGGTCCCTTTGACCCTGCTCTGAGCAGACTAAAAGACATCCTACGGTCTGTTCCAGCCCAACTGATTCAGTGACTCTATTGTTCTATGAAATGCTCAGACTAAAGAATAAACAAAATTAATGACATGATTTCTGTCCAGTGCATGGGCACAATTAGGGTCTGACCTTATGATATGGCTTGAGACATGCTGAAGGAGCAGGTTCAGCTCCACTCCTGAATATCTCCGTCACTCCTGCTCCTATCCATGCCCTCCCGCTGCTCACTTTGAGGTGACTCTCGTACTTGTGTAAGTTACACAGCAAGCCACACCAGCCCAACCAGCTGGCAAAAAGGGACAAGATGAAGCAGTTTAATTTGAGATCACATGAGCCATTGTAAAGGAATCAGGAGGGAAAGCTGGTGGCTGGGGACAGAGATGGGGAGGGGAAAGGGGAGAAAGGATGGAGAAAGGAGGAGTCAGAAGAAAGGTTACCACAGCTTTCCCCTTTTGTCAGTGGTGACCTTGTACATCACCTTGGCCATATTGTGAAAACATATCCTAAAACCAGGGTTAATTCAGATACGCAATTGATCTCAAAATTATCCCACTCTTCCCATATCCTGTCAAGCCATTGTGTGATGTATGAGCACAGCAAGCAGGGGCTTTTGGACCTCAGCAGAGCTCTGAACTCAGGAATTAAGTAGTAGTGACAATGCTTTACGCAGCATAGAAAAAAAAAACGATGCTCTTGTGCACTGTATGCTGTCATGATGGCACTGTAACATGGTGAAGGAGAGCTTGGGACAATGAGAATGGTAGAGAAAACATGGTCTGAGGGGCTTGATCCTTTACAACACAGACACAGAGTTACGAGCAAGGATGGAGGAGAACCAGAGCTTTACATTCAAGGAAAGGACAGCTCTGTGCCTGCGGGACAGAGCTGGCTCACAGCTTGTCAGCAGCAGAGACAAACTTCAATGGCAGGGCAGCGCAGGACAGACGGGTGAGGCCGTGCGGAACAGGCAGGTGTTGGCATGGGGGAAGCAAACGCAGTTGCCACCCTTACCTCTTCTCTGCCTTCTTTTGTCTTTCTAGGCCCAGCTAGCAAAGCCAGCCTGCCTGTCATTGCCTGTTACTTCTCACCAGAGGCGCATTTACCTTCACACCCTCTAGTCCAGCCAGTGATGCTGCTTTCACCCAACAGGGCAATGCTCAGCCCCTTCTGAGGCTTGCTTTGCAGCCCCATACAGGCAGTTGCCTGCTTTATTTTTGCCTGAAGCCAGCCCTGCTACCAAATCAATTCTTACCAAGTAAGAAGAGTAAATCTGAAGAGGAGAGTACACTCCTACTCACACTACAAATTCTGCAGGGCTTTCCAGCATCAATATCTATACACAGTCATCTGAATACACAGGGCTCCTAATTACACTCTTTCCTCTCTGATTTATTCTGAACGGGGCAACATGATGACCACAGTGCACTGCTTCATAACCTCATAACAGGATATGTCTCTCTTCAATGACCTGCCTGTTGCAGGCAAACAACTTTGTGGATGTATGTGCCTTTGTTCCCAAGGCTATGCAGCAAAAAAACCCCAACCCCAAAATGCACTATAAGGGTCATAAATGGAAAACAACAAGCCTTTGACACAGGAAAATTATACACTCAGGCAAAAGCTCAGGATGCTCTATAGCTGCTGAAATCATGATGAGTGGTACAAAAATATCAGTGATAATGGACACAGAGCTTGCTAGGCAAAAGAACACATGCTATGTAGGAACGGCCTTATGAGTGAATGGCATTTAGGGACAGTCAAAGTAGAGATACAAAGATTGTAAGCCATAAGAAGTGATTGTAGCTCAAGAAAACATTGTCCCAGACAGAATAATCCCAGAGCTGTAAGTATATGCTTTGTATTATTAAGGAAAATTTAATCCCAAAGAACTGAAAATTACTCATTCCAAAATAAAAGGGATGGCTTTAGATCACTGCGCTTGCTTCTAAATTTGAACTTCTTCACAGCTTACAAGTGTTTAAGACCATGTTTTTAAATTGGATCTCCTCTACAATAAAACAGGTACAGTTAACACTGTGCTAAAGTGGCAGCAGTGGTTGGCTCATCCCAGTTCTTGAATGGAGAAACACATGCAGCTTCTAGGGCTACCTAGAAATGGAGGAGACCTGCAGTTCACATAGTCTGACCAAATGAAGTGTAGCCTGAAGGAGACTGCATGATTTAGGAACCTTAGGGAGAAAGAAGAGAGGCTTTGAGAATACCTCTTGCTTATATCTGGCAGCTGTGGGGCCAATATAGCTTAGCACAGGGCAAGGACCAGCTTTTGGGGCAGTGAAAGCTGGCCTGGCTAAGGCAAAGAAAATTCAAAACAGCCTGAATCACATTAGGGCTGCACGTGGATTGGGTGCACTGATGACTGTGACCATGTCTGGGAACAAAATTGTCTCCATTCTGGTTGCTTTAGTGTTTTGCACTGGTTTAGTCTGTTTCCATTATTTACTGATTGCCCTCAATTTCTTCTTCTCCCTAGTCTGAACATGTGGGACAATGCTTGGTAGGAATACAAACCTACCTTTGGTTCCTCAGCTACCACAGTCTAGTTGCTTTATTTTCTTCACTGTTTCTGAATGGCTCCAGTTGGTGCTAACACAAAAGAACAACCCCATGGGCAGCACCACCGAAGCCTCGCAAAGCTCCAACAGATGAGCTGAGACCAGTTTTGCCACAGGGTTGCAATTGGTGCCTCCAGTTGCCCACCCTGCCCTCCAGCTGTCCACCCCCAAGGCCTCAGAGAACATTCCTGTGCCTCAGTGGCCTCCATTCACAGTCCTACAGGTTCATCTGATCCATCAGAGAGGAAGGGTTGGACTGCTGAAGAGATGTGGAGTGGCAACACATGTTCCTTTCTATTTTGAGGTGAAAGCCTCCAATGGATGGGCTACAATAAATAGCTGGGGCAGTAACACCTTCAGTGGCCACAAGTGTTTTCTAACTGAATGAGTGAGCTAGATCTGTATGGGTACAAGGACAGCGGCTGCTGCTTGAGCAAGTGATGTCTGCAGAACAGATCTGCAGTTCATTCTTGCCAAGAAAAAGCACTAACGTGACTTTGCAAAGTTTTTCCCTCCTAAGGTCAACTCAGAGAAGAGTTCAGCAAGCCCAGAGCTGTATTTCTTTTCTCTGGATGAACGGCTACCCTAAATTGTTAGTGAGGTGCAATTTAAAAGAGCTGGTAATAGATTTGCCAGTCTTCTCTGTAGAATCGATATTAGCTTGTACTCATAATAGCATTTCAAACCATCGTGTACTGAAGTCCTGACCATCTGGGCCAGGAAATGGCAGTGGGAATTAGCGTTTCTCCTCTGCTAGCCCCCAGTATGCTACCCTGTGGCTATTACAGCCATCTATTTTGCATTCTGGTTCCCCTGTGATATCGACAATAAACAGTAAACAGTGCATTTGGTAATAACTTCTCCAAAGGAAAAAAAAAATACTCAGCAAAAAAGCATAATGTAGACACACTCTGTAGGAGTTTCCAAGATGGTTTGCAGCAGCTACTCAGGCATCAATGCCAAACAAAATTATCTGAGTGGTAGAAAAAAGTCCCCAAACAGCTGCCACCAGCTGTAGCAGGCCAAGTTAGAAATAATGAAAGGAAGATTTTTTTTTCCTGAGCATTACAAGAAATGGGAGCAGAACTACGTAGAGTGTCTGCACCTTCTAAAGACTCTTTTGTTGCTCATAATCCTTATAGCAATTTACATATGTCACCATCTGCTGGTACCCTCCATTACTGCATTGCGGTATTATGTTACTCTACCACTTCAACAAGATGATTTATAAAATTCCCATGACTGTGTTTAGAAGAGTGGATTGAAGATGTCAGTGCAATGGAAATGGCCAAACTGGTGTGAAACCACGAGAGCTTGAGATGATAAGTTTGCAAAGTTCAGCCCATATTTTCACCTGGAGAACCACACAAGAGGTCTTAGAAAGCCATGCCTGGGAATGGGGAAAGGGACTGCCACCCAGAGTAACTTGCCACAGAATGGGATATCCAGGGATAAACCCTTTATATAAATATAAATCCTTTATATAAAATAATCTTACATAAATTATCTCTGTATGAAATTATCATGTAAAAAATATATGTAAAAATGCCTCATAGCAGCTTTGTTCTCCTGCATACATAGGTCTGATATGTCCATCTGCGAGGCAACACATCTATTTAAGGGCTTCTCTTCACAGCCAGAAAAGTTGCATTTCTAACTGCAGGGAAATGAATACAAATGGGCCATGCTGAGGTAAAAAATACAGTGAGGACAAGTTGTGTTACATTTGCTTCCAGGTAAATTTACTCCAAGCTTATCTTCAAGTGGGGAATGGGGTTGGTCTAGGTGAATTTACCTTGAAGTGAAACTTTGTTGTATGTTGTTTTCATTATGCTTTTTCTCTGGGATAGACAATACTTCTTAGATCAAGGTAAAAAACACTGCTTGTTTAGCAATGAAGGCCAGACCTCAGAGAAGCACTGAAAAAAATAAATGAATACAAGAACAGAAATTTCAGAGGATAAAATCTCAAAAATACACCACAATTGCTTGGTTTTGTCACCTTCCTCATCTTCTGCTATTACCACCTCTTTTTTGTTCACAAAACTGGTAATTGCTTAGGTTCCTGACAATGCTTATCCAGGTTTTAGTCTCTGAAACGTAATTGAATTAAAGAGCCACAGCTTCTGTGTTTCTAACAACAACATAAATAAGAACACTTTTTGGTAGTAGTGCCTTGAATGTGGATCTTTGCCCAGGAAAAACTGATTTATTCTTTGGGGCAAGCCTTGACTATTGACTGCAGGTGCCACTGTGCCTGGCATCAGTGTAGGTGCTTTCAGGGCTGCTGGGGGCTTAGCACCACCACCGAAATGCACAACAAGGAGCCTCACAGTAATAAAAAAGGAATGTGGGGATTATTCTTTGGTGAGGGGGTATCTATCTGTGGATTTGGATGGAATATCCAGCCTTGTATTCCAGACCTGGACTCAGCTGTTAAAAACTGCAACTTTGAATCATCTGTTTACTTTAATCACCAGTTTATAGACATTAGATTGTCTTTGTCCAAGTCTCATTGTATGTATTTTACATGAATAGTGTTACTTCATCTTTTTGTAGTCTTTTACATTCAGGAGACATGCTCTAAGCTTCAGGTAGGATCCTAAGATAAGAGTTAAATGTGGTACTTTATTTTAAGGAACAAGTCACGTTTGAGAAACAGCTTTATCTAGAAAGGAATTTGAATTTTTTTGTAGCTTATCATGTTTCTGTTGTATTCAGGCGAAATGTCACACATTGGCATCTATAGGGGAGCTATTGTCAGTGACCTTTACACTACCTTGAAAAAGCAATAGAAACTTCTTTTTTTTTTCCCATTTGCTCAAAGAAAGAAGAGGGTAAACGACTCTGAACTCTTTCATTAGCAGCTAAATCTTCACTTACTTCTTAACAACAGTCCTTGTCCAGAGCAGGTAACAAGGATCCCAGTCAATAGAACTAACCTAAATAAATCCAATAAATTCTGAGACAACTTTAGAGTAAAACTGCACTGTTTGTGGCATTGAAAGACCCATGTATTTGCAAGCTCAAATATTTTCTTTTTTTTTTCATGAGAGTATGGCTCTCCACATAGGCAGACATAAACGTGAGTGCTCCACTGTTCAAAACAAAAATTAAGACCCGTTTGCACAGCGTTGTAGATTAAACAAGAGAAAATGTTAGGTAATTAAATGCTAATGATTCAAGCTGGGTGCTTATGTTTTGGATTACTTGCCTAATAATGTTAGCATTTAAATGGTCAGCTTTGAAGTTAACAAACAGCCCATTAAGATGCAACTGGGGAGTTGTGGGCTCTTTGGGTGCCATTGTTTCAGTCTGGCTGGCTGCAGACTCAACAAAACAGCAGTGATGGGATTTACATAGCGAAGACTATTTTTGCAATTGCGAGGGCTAGAAGTTTTTTTTCTTTTAGTGAAAGCTCGTATTATTGAGAAAACAGCATGTGGGAAAAGCCTAAATCTACTCATTTCTTCTGAGTCCTGGGATTTCTGTTGTCCCTGCTGACTGCTTAAATACAAATCACTTGGTTCCCAAGCAGTGGCTCTGTACAGTAATCATCCTATTGCAGCCATCGAAACTCTACCAGATTGTTGACTCCTAGGTGGTATTGCTGGGTACTTGCAAGGGTTAATATAAAAATGCACTCCTGACAGTGAAAGTTAAAGGTGCTTCAGTGATGAAAATTGCATCACATAATGAAAAATCCTCAAAGTAGTAAAGGACAGAAATAATTAAGAGATAATTGTCAATGGAACAGAATATTCTCCAGGATAATGGGCTCCTGCAGATGCAAGAATAGCACGGCAAAGCCAAAGCATCTATGGAAAATAAATGGCATGGTGCAGCTCAGGTTCTTTCTTCTTCAAAGCGCACAGCTCTGATCCTGTCACAATGGTCTGTTATTCCAAATCATTGATGTAGACTTAATTATTTTATCTAATGGAGGTTGATGTGGGAGTTACTTACTGTGCCACTGTAGACCTATTGCATTTTGAGTGCCTCTGAAGAGAAAGGCACTGTGGATTTCAGTGCCTGGATTTCATCAAACGTTTTGTTATCCCTACTGTGACTGCTATTCCCTGTATTTACCATGTGGTGTTAACCAAGGAGAGCTAGTTTTGCATTATCAAAAGGAGAGTGCTGTGACGGTTTGATGTTTCTTGGTGGCAACTGTAAATATTGACATTTTAGTGACTACCACAGTGGGAACTTGATGCAACTCATTAAAGGTAATGGGGCTTTTTTACTGAATTTAAAGTTAATAATTTCAGGCCCTGTTTGGTGCATTAGGAGGAGGGGAACTATTCTTAAATTGGCTTTGTTTTCTGATATCTTCTACAGGATGTATAAATGCCAGAACAGTCTCCTTGTAAAACTATCTTACTTGTTGGTTTTGATCTTTTGTGGTCTGCTAAAGGATTTATTAAAAATGCCACAAAATATGTACTGCTAGATCTCCGATCTTAATTGAAGAAATAGGGGATCAGGATGTTTAACAAAGACTTCTTTGTGCCAAAAATGTGAAATAGTGAAATAGTTCTTAGTTAGAAACATAAATCAGTTGCACTGAAACAACTTCTTTCAGTTATTCACTAGGTTTTTTCTCAGAAATGTTAGATAGAACTTATCTATTTATTTTGGTCTCCTGTTCCATCCTGTGTTGACTAAGGGAAAATACCCTTTCTACATATTATTTCTACATCGTACCACCCACACATGACATGACCAGCAAAATTATGGCCGTTTTAATGCTGCGTGGGCTGTCTGTAGCTGTACAGAAGGGCATAGACTTGGCCTTCTGTATTTCATGCAGGGGCTGAATGTAATAACTTAGCAGGTTGTGCAAAAAAAACCCACAGAAAAAAGTGAATCCAAAATACAATAACGACATAGATAAAGGGAGATCAATAGTATGATTAAAGTACTAAGATCACACTGATTTTTTTCCAAGGGTCTACGGCTGTTAGAGTGAACGTCTGATGATTTTTTAACTAGCCCGGTTTTAATTGGGTAGGTGGCAGAGAAAGTCATGTGAAGCCTGCCTTTCCTTCTGACTCCATTTTTGTTACAATGACGTTAACAGAATATGATCAGCTCTATGACCTGATGCATCTCTCTTGCTTTAAACTTAACAAAAGCAAGGACAGTCAGCAAAGGACCCTCTCCCTCTGCCAACCTTTCTAGCTGTGTAGTTCAAACAAATTATCTTCTTCACAGATATTCCCATACTGACTGTCAGGTAATTAGCTAGGAAATCACTACAAGCCATAGGTGATTTTTAAGCTAAAACACATCACTTTGTAACAGTTTGATCCTTCTGTTACTGTAATAACAATGCCTATAAACATTAGTTAGGAGTACACAGAAAAGTTTGCTATACCTAGCTTAAGCCTTATATGTGAATTTGGCTATTGGCCTCAGTGAAGATTATGCCACCTGCACCTTGTATTTAGCCTGGATTGCTCCTAGACAGGCTGATGACCACTTCTTAGTGCAATATATCTATTTACTTTTTGCCATATGTGATGTTTTTGTCTATGTCTGAGAGTTAAGAATATGTGGATGTTAATTCTGAACAACTTGGCAAACCTGTTCTCTTTACTACAATTTCTCTGGCCTCGTTAAGTGGCCATTGTATGGATGACACAAGTAATATAGATTACTGCAGTTTTTCTGTGCTTAAGATTTATTATCATGTGTTGCAGCATTTTAGAATGGCAGTCACAATCTGGGGTCTGCCTCTGAGTGCCAAGAAAGGCTGGTAACAAACTAGCTCTGTCTGCCTGCCTGCTGCAACCACGTGATGTATTTCATGTTGAGGCTGGAAACAACTGCACTGGCTTCTGTAACCTTTTATCCTGAGCATACTTCATTCCCAAGTCTGTATCCCAAAGATGCAACTTCTTTGTTTTGCAGCATCTTGACAAGGGGATTGAAGAGCTTTGTGAGAAGCTGCAGACCACCTGAGTAGCTCTCTCTTTTTTAGGACTCTTCCCAGACAGATAATTTTCAATGCCCTCCACTGCTGACAC
Source organism: Ciconia boyciana (assembly GCF_034638445.1). Lineage (NCBI taxonomy): Eukaryota > Metazoa > Chordata > Aves > Ciconiiformes > Ciconiidae > Ciconia > Ciconia boyciana. The sequence goes on along the minus strand of NC_132935.1, from coordinate 50,244,510 downwards.
ATTTATCCACTGAATGACTAGTGTGCTCCACACCGCCTCTTCTTCTAGTCCTTTCTCCTGTGCCGGCACACCAGACTGTAGGATTTACACAGCTGCTGGGAGGAAGTGATAAAACAACACTCCAAAGAGCAGCTTTCAGGTGGGAAGGTATAAGCAGTCTGTAAGAGTGTGGCTGCATGGCATGCAGAAGCTTCTCTTGCTAAATTTGGTGTTGAACACACTCTTCGTTGCACTTAGTTGATGATGATACCACCCTATATCTAGAGAATTTACAATACTTTTCAGAAAAGAGACCCTATTGTCCTTCCTATGTCTGAAAGTCCTGCTTTGAGCATGTCCCAGGCTCTCTCCAAGGTTAGTCCTCGATTTCTGGCTTTATATGGTTAGGGGTTAATTTGCACACAGTATCTGAAGGTGCTTCAGAGCTCCCTATCAGCTGATAGACTCTCTGTGCCACTATTTCTGCATGCTGCACTTACTTGGCCTCCTGAGGTTGCCACTCTCCATCACAAGTGACAGTGGTCCCTAACTCCTTCCTTGTGGAATTTTAGCGGTGCTCAAGAAAGGATGGATCCTGCATTGCAAGGCTACAGTCTATCATCTCCAAGCCAAGAAAGAATCAATCTAGGATTGACTGCACCAGTCCCATTACCAAGCTGTTAAATATTCAGACCTTGGAGAATGACCAGCACTGCTTATGGTGGATACAGAGAAATTGCTTTCAGGAGAACAGTTAACATTTGTCACATAAATATAAACAAACTATTTTCTATGGCAACTATTGACTGCCCACCATCACCAGCTATAGATAAAAACTATATATGGCCATCTCTTCATTTGCCTTATACTACACAAGGAGGTGCAAAACAATTCATATAGTCAGAACTTGCAAAAAATGTTGCCACCAAAGCTGCAGTAACCACGATTTTTAAATAAAAAGGGCATCTTTTAAAATATTCATTTCTATGTTTTCTGTTTTACTCAAGGCAGAACAATGATACCAAAATTCTCCTGATGTTTTACAGTTAACCTGAAAAGAAGGTAGTCATGGAGCTCTTATCAGTAAACTAGAAGTGCTTCAGTTTCAGTTGCCATCCAAAAAGATGCAAATAAAGACTGTTCATCCACAAAATACACTTTTAAAAATAAAAATTAAGTGCTTCGAAATGTTACTTTCTAGGGTAAGGGTACTCAATATCCATCCAGCTGTATTCTCACTGGAGGCAATGAAATGGTTGGCATTGGTGTCAGTGGAAATAAATGGTTTAGCAGGTCTAACAGTTGCTGTACTGGAGATAACAGGTTAAGATCAGCTCAGAAAGCAGAAGATTGGAATTTCCCATGCCTCTTCCACTTCTCTGCTTCTGCAGATGACTAACTCTGCAGCTCTTTCCACCTGGATGTCATTCAGTGCCTTCACCTCTTTAGCCAGGTCTCTCCTGGTTCCACCACCACCCTTTACTTACCCCTACCATTAGTAGATTTGCACTGTCTTCCTTCAAAAGGGCTAGTTCCCAAGGTGTTATTTGTTTGGAATCACCAGTTGCTGGAAGTTAGTCACTAAGCTTAAAAAAGAAACCTTAAGAACAGTTTATTTACCAGCTCAGTAAGACAGAGGTAAAATGGGAGAGGCCATGGGCCCACAGGAAAGCTGTGGTCTTTGGAAGACCTTAGTACTGATGTTAGAGGCACCTGCAGTGGAGGACAGCCCCCCACTGTTGTGCGTGATAGCTGAGTGGGAAACCAGCTGTGCCTGTGACATTAGGGGCCCTCTACAATTGAACAAACATATCAAAGGGCTGCATCAGATTCTGCAAATCAGAACTACTTGAAGCACATCCACTCTGCTGCTGCCACTCTGTTTTGATTGATGTGAACAAGTCTTATCTTCAAAAATATGTATAGCTAACATGACTTTTTCTATAATCACTTCAGATTGCATCTTAGAAAGGAAGATGATTTTGCCTCTTCCTTGCCCCTCCTCCTCCTCCTCCTCTCTTGTTCCCGCCACCCTGGAAAAGTCTTTATGCATGGTTAAAGCATATGCTAAATGTGGGAGGAAAAAAAAGTACCTTCCAAATCTTCGTGTCTTTGACAGCAAAGCAGCTGTATATAACTTCTTTAAAGGTATGAATTAGAACTGAAGGACTACTACTCCAAAATCTCTTACCTTTTGACAGATCTTTTTTTTTGGGAGGGGCTTATGGTTGTCAGCAGCAGTTTGTTAAGTTTGTAAGAATATTTGATACTGGAGGGAAGGACCATCTTTTTTTCTTTTAAAGAGGGGGAAATCCAGGAAGAGAATGACTGTGCTGGCCATGCACAGCTATGCCGATGTTTTCAGTTTGACTGATCTGATTTTGCAGTCCTTATTCAACAGTACAGATCTTGCAGGCTCTAAAAGGCAGAGCTGTGCATTCAAGGATGAAATCCCTTATCTCTATCGATCTCAGTACAGATACTCAACTCTTGGCCCAGATATGGCAGCAGTACTAGGGGACAACAATTACAGTATAAAAAAAATTCCTCCCCCAAGATAGGTTGAATGTGACTGCGACTATACAGGGAGTGAATCCAGTCTTGCATTTTCTGAATAGGTATTAGACTGATTTTTAGCAAAGATTTTAGTTTTAAAAGCTGAAAAAACTATTTAGGAAAAAACTCTAAATATCAGGAGCTGGCTACAAAAGCTCTGTGGAGAACAAAACAAGAGACCAATAGCCACAGGACAGAAAAATGCAGTAGATTTTGATGAAGAAAAAAAAAAACCTAAAAGGATAACTGTATTTAAAAATAAGGAGGAAGAAAGTAGGCAAAGAAATAAAGAGAACTGACTCTAGGTTAGAGCCAATTCACATAGGCTGACCAACTACAATCAATTGCCCTGTTGGTGGTCTTTAAATAAAGGTCAGACAAAATTGTACTGAAATCCACATGGGGATTATTTAAGTGCTTATTTAAGACAGTGGGTTGCCTGTGGGAGGCAGTGCTCAGTGCTAGTTTCACTGTATTTCTAATAGTGCTTAATTAGTTTATTATTGCATTTGGAATTACTCCTTTCTTAGAGACTTTAAGGTCTTTTTGTACTGTTCAAAACTCTCTTCCATCCACATACCTCCCCAGAGCTGCAACAGAAACATAAGTTTTTTAATTCAAATTCTATATCATCATCTTTGCATCTTACCAAAGTTCTCAGGCCTCACCAATAAGCTCCTATGCAAATGATCAACCAAAATATCACCCTCTGCTCCTTTTGTCAATGCTCGTCTTCTGCCCCTATCATTGAAGGAGCATCCGATGAGCTCCATGCACTTAAGAACCTTGTCATTCCAAGACTGATGATGAAATCATGGCTATTTACCCTTTGGAAAGCTCAGTTATCAAGCACAAGGTGACAAAAATATTTATCTAGAATGGTCTGCTGACCTTCTGTTCCCACGGAAGTTGGATAATTGGAAAATATGTGCAGTAACATAGTCTGTATGGTTGCACAGGCAACAGAAGTGTGTACAGCTTCTGGAAGCAACCTACATAGACTAAAAAAAGCTTTTGGAGCAGGAACAGCATTGCTGTATTTTCTCCTTGCTTCTGTAACACACGACAATGCTTTAAATCAGGTATACAAGCTTGTGGACAGTTTCCCAGTGGCTGAGGATGCACAGTATCTCTGCTAAAATACCTCATCTCCTTATCCACGCAAGGGAGAAGCCAAAACCTTCCAAAAGATAGTCCTGTACTTGACTTTAGCAAATCCAAAATACATATATCTTTTTCCAATCTTGCAACTGAGGCCAGTCCAACACTTTGCAGCTGGACTATTTAAAGCCTCTAGACACAATATGAGAGCGTAATGGTCCTGTGAAAGGCTTAGGTTGAAAATGCTGTACTCCTTAGAGCGAGCAGCTTAAGACCAGTTGTTTTTGAGACCCAAAAGGGACCTGTGAGTAGCCAACAGAGGTCCCTTTCAGACACTTTTTGTTCCCGTGTTTGTTAGGTAGCCTTCAGCTCAGCGCTCTCACCTAAGAGCACCTCAGCCCTGGCACATGTCACCGTCAGCCAGCTCTGTGCTGGAGGCATCGAGTGGGTTGGAAGGCACTATTGAGCAGCTGTTGTCACTGACAATCTGACACGATAAAGAATGGAGGGAAGGAGCACTACATGAGAAACATGGAGCTAGCTGCTGCTTGGCTGATTGTCACCCTGCTCTCCCATCATGGGAGAGCAGCGTCAGGTTGTGTACAGAATTTGAGCTCACTGAATGAAGCATGTTGTTTCAGATGGCTCATCTTTTTATTTTGGCAATAAAGGTGTCACTCCCTGAGACGCTTGCAAGTAGCAGGCTGAACTCTTCCTAAAGGTGCCAAAGCTAAGCTTGCCTTCAGGAAAGTCTGTGGTACTAAGGAGGAGAAGATATTTTTTAGGAGTGTTGGTGTGGAAAGTGAGGCTTGGTTTGTGGAGCAGAAAAGCAGATTGACCAGCACTCTATAATGGAGCTGCAAAGAGAGAGTACCCTGACCTACTGAAAGAGTTAGTTGCTTGGCTTAAGCCCGTGAATGCTCTATAGGGTCTAACTGGAACTTTCAAGACAAAAATCTCCAGATCTGAACAATTCACTGTCCATTATCATTACTGTGAGTTTAAGCCTAATTTTACACAGGGCCTGAAATGGGAGCACTGTTGGGTCCTTGTACTGCTCACCATGATACAAACATGTAAGGAGCACAGCAACATACAGACTTACTTTAGGATTGAAACTACTCTGAAAAGTGTCCTTTAAGGAAAAAATGATTTCATAATATGCAAGTACTGTATGGAACATTTTCCACTCTTTTTTACAGAGAGTGTCCAAGTTGGTCTCTATCTTTCACAAAATGGTATTTGATATGAACTATTATTAGCTGAAAAAGATAATCTGTTCAGTGAAACATGTTCATTTTCTGGTCCTAAATTGTTTCTGCTCCCTAAAAGCACCAATCCCACAGTAATTCAGAACACAGGCACTGCTAATGTTATGCTTGATGCACATATTTATCAATCTGATAATTATGCTTAAAATAAGGGAGGGAAACAAAAAAAGGCTGACTGAGAAAGAATTCTGATCGAATGCTAGAGGCAGACACTGTTCATGTCTGCTAGCACAGAGGTTTACAAGAAAACAGAAAGATAAAATGCAATTTTACATTTTATTCAGTGCTGTTTATTCAGCTCTTTTTCCCTAAGAATCATTATCAATATTCTGTAGTTATTTATGCTTCCATTTCTGATGGAGCTTGGGCTTGGTCAGCAAATCTTTTCTAGAATAAAGCATTCTTTCTTTTTTATATCTGCTCACAGATGTTTTAGGATGAGATATTGATTATCCTGTAAATGGACAAGAAAGCAGTTGCTTTTGAACCAGAGGCTTGTTTTCCTTATTACAGCTCTAACCCACTTGCTGTTTTTTTAAACCTATTCAATCCCCTGGTTCTGTTTCATCAGCTTCCCTTCAGAGTTTTGGGGTTGGTTTTTTTTTGGCCTCTCCTCTCTGAAATCCTTGAGGTTGCAAAATTCCTAGGGTATTTCACTACTCACGCTGCATAGAGCTGAGAAAACTAAGGAGCAAGTGTGTGTGTGTTTCGATACATGCTTTGAAAACTTAGTGATGCAGTGATACTGCCACTCAAATATTATTGGTTATACGCTTTTGTGGTGGGTTATCCTTAGCTGGTCACCAGGTGCCCACCCAGCTGCTCTCTCGCTCTCCCTTCTCAACAGATGGGCAAGAAAATAAAACAAGGTTGAGATACAGACAGGGAGATCGCTCACCAATTACTGTCACAGGCAAACCAGACTCGACTTGGGGAAAATGAATTCAATTTATTGCCAATTAAAAATAAAGTAGGATAGTCAGAAACAAAGACAAAACCAAAACATCTTCCCCCAACCCCCTTCTTCCCACGCTCAATTTCACTCCTTCACTCCCAACTCTTCTATTGGAGTAAGGTGGGAGGGAGGAATGGGGAATGGGGGTTGCGGTCAGCCCATAACGCTTTGTCTCTGCCGCTCCTTCTTCCTCACCCTGTTCTCCTGCTCCAGTGCGAGGTCCTTCCCATGGGCTGTGGTTCTTCAAGAACGGCTCCAGCGTGGGTGCCCCATGGGCAACAGACCCTGCCAGAAAACCTGCTCCTGCAAGGGCTCCTTTCCATGGGCTGTGGCTTCCTTCAGGGCATGTTCACTTGCTCCAGCACGGTCCTCCATGGGCTGCAGGGGGACAATCTGCTTCACCATGGTCTTCTCCAGGGGCTTCAGGGCAATCTCTGCTCTGGCACCTGGAGCACCTCCTCCCCCTCCTTCCTCTCTCACCTTGGTGTCTGCAGGGCTGTTCCTCTCACATTTATTTCACTCCTCTGTCACAGCTGCTGCAGTGTTTTTTACCCTTTCTTACATATATTATCACAGAGGCACCAACAGCATCGTTGAGGGTCTCAGCTTTGGGCGGCAGCAGGTTTGTTTTGGAGCTGGCTGGGACTGGCTCTGTCTGACATGGGGGCAGCTCCTGGTCCCTGCTCACAGAGGCCACCTCTGCAGCCCCTCCACTACCAAAACCTTGCCATGTAAACCAAATACATTTTTTTGTTTTTCAAATTACAAAAGAGTATTTAGCTTGGAAAGTAGTGGCCATCAAGGACACCTTTGAAAATCTCAGAAATCTGATTTCTTGTAATTGGTATCAAAATACTGTGAGCTGAATCTTAAAAGTAGCAGGCTGAGAACAAGAGCCAGTTCATGAGTGTCTTGTTTTCTTCTTAAACCAAGAAGGATTGGCCTTCTGAATAAATAATTCACAGCCCTACCAGCTTCCTAAAGACCTGTTTGTACTGGATGCATCAGATAAAGCTGGAAGTTCATGAGTATGAAAAACAAAGAAATCATAGGAGACAGAGAAGTGAGGGCTAAAAGATCAGAAGAGTAAATAGGTGTCAGAAGTGAATGGAGGTATCCTGTGTTTATTTGTGCATCTTTGGCCTTACAAGAAGATCTGGGTGGTCACAGAGCACATATGAGGCTGCGGTAAATTTCTGAAGTTTCTGAACTAGAAAGTTCATCGTAAGCATACTCTTACTTCATTTTTACAGTCAAACATTTTTGTCTCCCAAGCGCTGCAAACTTGCAATAGACACCCATATTTTTAAGTGAAAATGTGTGAATGAAAAAAATCTTAGCACCTTCAGGCTGAAGGGCAATTTGGAGGGTGAGGCAAGCATTGCTTTTAGCAGAAAAAATGCTTGAACTAGGAAGACACATAATATCCAGAAGCTGGTGTTATAATAACCCACAAGTGTTGTAACACAGTATCACATACCACCTAATTCTTTGGTCACCATCATTCTCTTACATGGACAGTCATGGGCTCAACTTTTGCCTCACAGTAATGAGCATGAATATCAAGGTCTGTGAAGTTACACTTGTGTAAAAACTGTGTGGCTAGAGGTCGTCATTTAGAAAAGTGATGAATGGAATCACAATAATCTTTAAAAGTATTCTTGAAGGGAGCTTGAGGCATAGCATCTCCTAGAGTCAGCGCTTCCTAAAATGACACTGTTAATGAATGCATGGCAAAAGCATTTCATATCACCCACATTAAAGAAAAAGCATTTTGCATCTTCTTGCCTCTTCCATGAGCTAGACTAACAGTTTTCTATTGCAATATCCTACCACATATTTCCAGTCGGTGAGAATAAAGCAGTTCCAACTCACACGTTGAAATAAAGCACCTCACCAGGGTGCAGCATGGATTGCTGCTTCTGCTCCTGGCAAGTGCTATCTAAGAGGCACCACCCTGCCTTGCGATATGCCCATCAGTGTGTATAGCTTTAGAGCTCTTCCCTTTCCTTTTCTCTGTTTACAGTGGGGCTGTAATTGACCCCTGTCACTTCACAGCTCCTTTCCCTTCCCAAAAGCGGCTGAACAGCTTCCAGGCTAGGGTAGGATGCAGTCTCCCCGCCAGGCTGACACTCATGCATCGAATTCTTTGACAGAACACTTCATACACACAACCGTTGGAAGAATTTGAAGAATTTGACCAGCAACAAATGATTGGTTTGCTTAAGCTTTTAAGCTGGGAATTATGGTCCACTAATGTGCTGCTTGGGAGCTTTGGGGCTATTCCACACCCAATGCAAGCCAAAAGAAAAAAAAAAAAAAGTATTCACATCCCTTTCCCTTTTGTTTCTTGAGGTTTATTCCAGGCTGAGCTGTCAGGGTAAGGCAAAGACCTCTTAGTGAACGTAATAAAGTGCAGCAGGGATTACTTTGCTCCTTCAAGGAAGGACATTCTCAGCTAAAGAAGAAGAGCCATCAGGTGAATACTGTTTTGCCTGGAGTATTTTGAAGGTTTGGAAAGCACTTTGTGTATTGGGGTGCCCATGAGAGTCTGGAGGGGGACTCCACTTTGGGAATGCTGACTCCATGGGTACCCATCATTCTGGGGCTGGACTCGGTTACCGTGATGGCCTTTCTACATCCCACATCACTAAACCCACACACTCAGAACTACTAATTGATTGATACCTGTAAGTATGAAGCAAGTGAAATAAATAAAATTCTCAGCTAGTGTAAATTAGCCTAGCCTGAATGGTTTCAGTAGTTACTCAAAACTGAATCAAGAGATAGGGGAATCTGCCTCAATATATGAAATATTAAATAGTAGAATATATTATGTGTGTGTGTGTGTGTTTGTTCACATCCATATAACCAGAATACTATCACAGCATTCTGTTCTAATTTTTTTGAAACTCAACCTCAAAAGGGACCAAGTTGATGATGTTTTGAGGATACCAGGTTTTATTAAAAAAAAGCAACAGGAAAAAGCTTGTAATTAATGCATGAAGCTGTATCTTAGCAATTCTGTTTCCTAATTATGGCCAGAAGTCCATGGGGCTACTATTCAGAGCTAAACTGGAACAGATCTGAGGTTGGGTGACACCAACATGGCTCTGACAAGATGAGCCATTCAGAGGTGGTGTCATTAAGAAGAATGTGCCATTTTCTGACACAACTGAATACAGTACTTTGCCTACCAAAAGACAGAAAAAATAGTGTTTTACCTAGAACTTTTCTCATTTCTCTCAGAACTCCGATAAAAAAACCATGATACCTCCCAGCTACCAAATTATTCTTGCTTTTAAAACCTTCCTTTTCCCTTTAGCTTCTGATGATTGACTCTCCCTGTAAACTGCTTTGTAGTACTCTGTATGGAGGACAGTATATAAAAATAAATTGCATTGAATTTGATCCAAACATCATTTGACTCAAAATTACACTGAGGTTTTGGGTTGTTTTTTCCCCCTCCCCATTTCTAGCTCTGGCTGGCAAGCCAAATCATTTCTATTTGCTATCATAAAGGCTAAATAAAAGGGCAAACAACTCATTGCTGTTTCAATAAAATTCATGTTGTTATTTCAAAATGTAGTTCTCCTTTGTCAGCCCCCACCCCCATATACTCATTCATATACAGTGCCACTTGGATCACTTAAGTGTTTGCTATTACAGAGTCTGCAGAAATTGTGGGATCAGGTTATACCTCTTTTGGTAAACCTGATCACTGGAGAAAGAGTGAGTCCGTTGGAAAATTAGCCTTTATTTACAACACTGACAACAGTGAAAAGATGTAGCTTCTTGCTATTGTACTGAGGTTATTACCTTCCTTGTAGTAAATCTCAGGACACCCAATTAAAGTTAACTCCCAGCTTGGAACAAGCAGCCTGTAAAGTTTGCCGGAATGAGCCGCCATATTGTCATTCAAACTACTTTATACTAAACAGTGCAAGACAGTGACAAAACATCTAATTATCTGATTACGCTGCAAGAATAGTTTCTTACATGACGAATACAGACTGTGTTCATCACTGACTCACATAAACAAAAAAAAGAAAGTAAGATAGAACAATGGGTTTCAGCTACTATTGTTCCCAAACAACAGAGAGATTTTTGCTAGCATTTTGAAATAACAAACTCTCCAGCAAAGTGGGAACTCTAGGGGCGTCCAGCTCAGGAACAGAATTTTCTATTTTGGTTCTGACCCTGCATGAGGTGTGTGATGGCCAGAGACTGGCCATCTACGTGGCTGAAACCAGGGCACCACGATGAGAGCTATGCACCAGCTGTTTGGCAGAGGTGGTGCTTCTTGGAGTAAAAAGATTTTCTATCAGGCAGCGAAGAAAAAAATGTACCCTTAGACTTATTATTTCACATTTGCCTGCCCCTGGCACTGTGGGGCCAATACACAAATTTGTGTGCTGTGAACAAGGGTGGGGAATAGAAGCTGCTTCATGAGAAGGGCTTGTGCATTTGCTCTTACCCTGGAGAGATCCCATCATAACCGTCCAGGAGCCACGGTGGAAGCTCTGACCCAGACAGTTAAAGAAAATGGACACATTTCAGTTTTGTGCCCAGGTTTATCCCACAGCTGCTCATTTGTCTGAGCAACACAACAAAGGCAGAAGAGCATCAGCAAAGCTGCAGTATTTTCCCATCAGTTTTTCTTTTCTGCTGATTAGGCTTACCATGGCTGGCCTGCCAGCCGATTGCACAGACAGTACATCTGGCACTCCATATGCAAAATTAAACGTGGGTAAGGTGCTCTAATTTCTTTTACTACAGTTTGGGGCAAGACAGAGGGAGTATAAGGGGTTTTTGGATATCTTATGACAATAACAATGTCCGTGGAGGCAGTTTTTTACTGTGCCACTACTGCACTGTGAGTATCTTCACATCAGCCATAACGTAGTCTTGCTTCTTCACAGACCCAACTGTCACACCATTACACATAAATCGTGGTCTCAAGGGACCCTCTTTTCCAGAAGGGAGAAGCAATTTAGCCTCCATAACATATCAGTCTCCAGCTTGTCCTGAAAAGGCTGTCAATTGTGCTCAATTATGTATAAAATCAATGTGAGGTGCTGCCTGCCAGAGATGGGTTGACATTAGCAATTTCATTTTCACTGAAGAGGGTCACAAGTCCCAAATCTTCATGACCACAGAATAAGTGCCTATTCCCTCCCTACTTCTCTAGTTCCAAAATTATACCCATTTTGTTGCATTTTTAGAATTAAAACAGGTTTCACAACAAGATGACGCCTTCATGAAACATCTCTTTAATTGTCTGCAGTGGGCAAATTTATATACTGTTGTCAATGGGGTACTATTATAATCTGCCCTTTTCTAATCTAATTTCATTATACCCTTTATTAAATGCACATCTGCAAACATGTTTTTTTGCAGGGGATCCCCCACAGTGTTATATTCAAGTAACAAAAAATAGCACTCTTAAGACTTGCAAGGATTTTCAATGGTGGAGAAAAATCTCCCCTGCAATAAGATGCACAAATATGCGTTAAGTACCACATATTCATGCGAGCTGGGAGGACAAATAAGTTTGTGATGATCTTTGGGGAAGCCTGATGTTTTATTTGACACTGGTTATCAATCCTGTCCTTGTAAAATCACCATCACTATGCAGGTGTATTGAATGAACAGGGACTGTGGCCCACAGACATACAATAAATACATATGCAGCATATAGCTCATGACCCAGCACTTTACTATATGGTTTTTTACTACTGTGTGTATGACTGGAGCAGTGTTGAAATCTAATTTAACCAAGTGATCTTTTCCCTCTCCTCTAGAATGGCAGCTGCTCTGATATTCCTGTAGCAGCTACTAAAGGTCCGAGTGTCTAGTGGTGTTTGAGACCATCAACCAACAAAATTGCCATCAAAATTCTCTTCTAAGTACTCAGTTCTGAAATAGATTTCTGTAAAAGCTCATTTAAACAGGGTCACCTATCATCACAGGATGGTCCAGAGTTCAGCAAACATAGCACCTTAGTGAACACAATGAGGTGTAATAAACATAAAGTAATTAAAGGACATTTTTCAAAACCAAGTCAACTGACAATTCATAACAACTTGGAATTGTTATGCCAGTCTCTCTTTTCTGAAACAAACGCATTCGTGCTTATATTACTGGTTATTCAAGGTTGTTTAGCTTCATATACTATCATATATGGCTGCAGGAATATTACAGATGTAAATGTTTTCTCTGAGCTGAATGCTGCTTTGAGGGCAGCCACAATGGGAGCATCTCCATTGACTCAGGAGCTTTGTATCTGAACCCATTTTTGAAGGGCTGTATTCTGCCACTTTTATTTACCTGCTGTAATTCCTTGCTCCAGTAGACATGTTGACACTACTGAGTTTCAAAGTGGCAAAATTGTCAGCAAAGGATTGTCTTCCAGTCACTGAAGGACAAGCCTGAAGGCTTGTGCTCAAAATGTTTCCTTGTGGTCCCCATCCCACATGAAAAGTTTATTGCCATTTGAGTCTTGCCTTCAAAGAGCTGCAGGCTGAGTGGGAATGTCCAGAAAACAATTTATTTTGTGAATAAATGCAAAGGATTTGTGATCTGTTTCCTTCAGGATAAAATCTAGAGCTTTCCAGAGATTTTCATGGCAAAACTCAAGAGAACATTTTCAAAATAATGGTTGGGGCATTCACTCAGCAGATAAAATACCAAGGCACAATTCCCTGTTTCTGAGCATGGACTGGAACTTTTTACACCCCAAACAGTAGTTTAGGCTTTAAAGCCTTTTCTCCAGAACAGCAATTATTTAATCAGTCATACCAACAGGGAACAACAGGAAACACCAAAGCAACTCAAAGTTAGAGCTTGGACTTAGACACTCAGCAGTCAGATTATTCGGACTCTAGTCAGTGTGAATTCTTGCCACACAAAAAATGGGAAGATCAAAAAACTCAGCGATAGCCTGGAATTCTTCTGTTATGAGGCACAACAGCAGAGCAGGTCTTTGAAGTTGCCTCTCCCAATCCATGAGGAGTTTTTAAGGGTTGAGTTTACTTTTTTTGGTTGTTTTTCTTGGTTGCCTTCATTCTGCCCAAATGAGGAAAAAATCAGTTCTCAGAAAGATAGGGCACTGAATATTGCTTCCTGACTAGGTCAGGCTAAAAGGTTCGTTTTTGTTTATTTCTCAGTTTATCTTAAATAACCTTGCTGAGCAAACTGCTCTTTATTAACTTCAAGTCAAAGCATACCAGTAATGATTCTACGTTTTTAGTGTAATTCCCTCTAATCATCCTAGCACAAAACCTCTGCTTGTTTTTATATCTGCTTTATACAATGCCACCAGTAATGAATGTTCTAGAATTGGAACATAATTTTGACTATCTGGCCATTACTTTTGATTTATGGAGCACAGAGACAGCTGGGTTTTTATAAGCTCACCCTGCAGTACTGCAGATAACAAATGTAATGTAATAATCAAACTTCTGTAACATGGAACACAGAAGGGGTGGGCCCACAGATCTGTCTGTCTAATATACCCACACCAGATCAACAAATTTTATCTTCACAAGCAGGAGTATAAAAATAATTTGCACAATGCTATTCATTATTCATACCCAGAGCGAAATATGTTACTTTCAGAACCAGTATTTAGGCTCTGCAGGAGGGGGTGAACCACCTGAAGGTGGTTTCACGAAATTACATAAATGTGTACCACCATGAGGTTTACAAATGCATTAGTGTTAAAAAAAAAGGCCTCTCAAAAGAAATATATTTTAAGAAATAGTAATAAATATAAGCCATTGTGAACGATGCAAAATCTAATTTTTCATGGGTGTCACACAGGAAAATACAAAGTCAACAAGAATGTTCCCCATTAGAAGAAAAAAAAAAAATCAGCCACTTCAAGGAAGAAGAGGTTGACCATTTAATTCAGTTACAGGAGATTGATCAAAGGTCTGAAAACAACAGCAAAAGAGCTGGTTACAGAAACTGAAAATGGGGAAGGGGAAACCAGAAACATTCTCTCAGGCTTGCCAAGACAACTAAGAAAGTAGAATTTGTTAATGCAAACCAAAAGAGCTTTAAAAATATATACTAGGAGTGGGAAAGGCAGCAAGCAACAACAGTAATTCATAAACCAGAGCGCATTCCTTTCCTTAATAAGAGACAAATAGTCCTAAATACTTTCTAAAAATTAATCTCTCACAAGGTGGGGGGAGGAGAAGAAAGATGGAAGCAATGAGAAAATAATGACCACCTCGTCCAGGTCGTGGCTGATTATAAAGGTGATAAGGGAATGGTGAGGAGGAAGAGATGAGACCTGTGGGTGCCCGTGAGCTCCAGGTTTTGCATTCCAGGGGTCATAAGTGGGTGGCTTTTGTGTGCTCAGGGAAGAGGGGCAAGAGAGCTGTGACTAGACGTAAATCCTCTGAGTGCCAACAGTTCATTACACCCACACAGATGCATTCTTTACAGCCAGAGCTACATGGAGAAGAGTTCAAAGAGCACATGCCCACCAGCTCACCCTGACTTATCTTTCCAAAGGGCTCTATGGGGATTGCAACTTCATGTTGTCACCACATTAGTGTATGCTCTTCTGTGACAGAAAAACCCAAAGATCATACAAATATGAAATCTGATTATAAGTAGCTACTGAATTACTGGCAATTGCTGCATTTTTAGGTGTCCTAGAAGTCCACAAAGATTGCAGGGGAAAAATAGTGTTTGGGACACTAAACTTTGAAAAGGAAGACAAGTCTTCCCAGCTATTGCTATGTTGAGAATACATCCTCAAGCCTACAGCAAAACAACCAAACCAAAACAAGAGTGAGACCTTGATTCTTTGAGGCTGTTAGCTGAAGAATATGTAGAACCTGATTTGAGATTTGGCACTGTTCAACTATCTAGGTAAACTGAGGGGGAAAATTGGGAAAGCTCGGTGGTGGAATGTATCCCAGCAGGAAAGGCAGCAGCATTACACCAGGAATTCCAGAGAAGAGGCATCTCCAAGTTCCCCATTACATGAAAAAGCTGTTTGGCCAGTACAGAATCAGCAGGTTGGCTGGAGAGTGCCTTGCATTGATTGATCAAAGTGTCCCTAACAAATGGGATGCTCTTTCCCTATCCATATGATGGAAGGCACCTTGAGTCCCCGTGGGAAGCGCTTAGCCTTTTTTCCTTAGCCATTCTTCTCTTCTTCTGTTTCCCAGCTAGGCTTTGTTGCTAAAGGGAAAATTTTTCATTATTCTTGTGACATATATTAAGTGCAACTATCCTATGCTTTAGAGAAACTCCTAGGAAACATCCTTGCCTACAGTAAGAGTAAAACATAAAGCTTACGTAAAGAAATGTAAAGGAAATGAAAAAAGTAAGGACATCATACAAATCTAGATAATCTCTGGTTGAATGAGGAAAACTGTGTACAAAATACACCATTGTGGATTAGGTATTAAGGCATTTGAGTGACTTTTCTGCATTTTATTTGAATTATTGACTGAGGTAAAAGCAGGGACTTTGCTTTCACATTCCTGATCCACAAAGGTAAATCTGCCCAAACGATGCTACTTCCATTAGAAGGAAGGCTCCTTAGGAAGGTGGGACTAGTTGTGTAAGGTAAGAATTGGCAGTGGCTTACCTGAGACATCTTAAATGACTACAGACAGGTTTGAGAAACTCTTTTGGGGATGTGTGTCCCATCACCTGTCAGAAGACATTTGCCCTTGCATGTTAAGGTGAATGGGACCATGGCAGAGTAGATATCAATGTTCTCCAGGGTAAGGAATTTGGTAGGGTTCCAAAAAATACTACATACCAAGAAACAGAACTCTCAAGAAGCAGACTTCATGTGGCTTTTAGCATCAGAGCGGCTTTGCTACTTTGGCACCAGAAGAAAATAAGTGGCAATTTATAATATTTTTGTTCACAACTGAGAAATATCTTCTGTCTGCAAACCAATGCATGACAGACACAAACATCTTCCATTAAAATTTACATGAACTTATAAACATTTTATAAAGCAGAGTCAAGCAAGACAGACTAACTTGGAGTAAGGGGAAGAAGTCACTGCTCATTGTCTGCCCTATCAAACTGATTTATGTGGGGTTTTTGTATTCAGAAAGATCACAGTGAGCTTTATAGCCAGCTTGTAGTAGTGCTACAGGCCAGCCAAGAGCATATCACCACCAGTAAAATCACCAGGTGAGAACTCACTTGGTTCAACTACTTGGAAGGAGCACGATAAGTATGTTTCAGACTGTTGTGGAATGAGTATTAACATCCTTCACCAATACTTCATAATCCCGGAGGAAACACAGGAAGCTAGATTCATCCATGTTGCAAGACCTTGTGTATCCATTAGGATGTTTATTCTCCAAAACCACCCTTCTCCTCCTCATCTGTTTAGCCCCTGAAGTTCAGAAGGACAGGCTATGAAGGACTATCATTGAAAGGAAATACAAATTGTAGAAAGACTGAGATGGGAAAGATCCTAAGGCCATATTTCTTGCCAGTGACTTCCCTTGGATAGAGTGTCTGCAAGGCAGAGGTAATACATATCGCTGCCAAATCCCATTTCCAAAACAGGTTGCCAGAATTTTCCAAGACAGCTGTAGGGTCTAAAGGTCAGCCATCCTCTACCTCTCACTGCAGTCCTCTGAGGGGGATTTAAGCATATACCATGGGTACAAAACCCAGTTGCACTTTTCTAGAATAAGAACCAACCTGAAGCTTGACAAAAGAGGATCAGTTCAAACATCTTTTTTTCTTGTAAAAGCATTTGAGATGCATAAAAATGATTTACCCTTTGTTCTGTTCAGTAGACCTAACGCTGACCTAACACTAGGTTTGAGAACCGTTCCTACAATTTCAAAGCAGCTGTGTATAGAGCTGGAAGATTGTCTGATCAAGATAGAGTTCCTACTGCTGTGCAAAAGAGCTGAGTGCCTATGAAAGATGACCTCTGCTCCATTCTAACAAAAAAACATGCTATAGCCAAAACTGGAAATCTTTCTTTCCTCCTCTCCATATCTTTTAGCATTCAATGTCAATTAAATAAAATTCATCTAGCATTTCCAGTATGTTGGTTCCACACAATGATAATAGAATTATGCTAAAAATGCATTTTTTGCATAAATTATAGAAGACAGAAAATCAATGTGCTAAAAGTGGCCTTTTGCTTATTTAACATGCATTTAGTTTAAATCCTTCCCTTTATGAAAGTTTTCCTTACTTAGGAAAACTTACACAAAGCCAGATTTTCATGTCCCGCTCTACATCTTTTTTCCCGCAGTGCTAATTAATATGGAAATAGCTTAAAGAAGGTCATTGATAATTTTGACATATTACTGAAAAACCAAGGCTTTGTTACAGCATCAAGCTATAGTTACAAATGCATGAGATAAATAATAGCCAGGTATGCAGACACTGAAATGCTACATCCCAAACTGACAGGACTGCTACCTCTCAACTTTCACAAGTATCATCAGGACCAAGAGGAAGAAAGGAGACATGCCCATGAAAAGCACAGTGAAGAGGAGATACCTCACATGCAGTGTCTAACGCTCTCCAACTCAAGATTTCAGAATTTACCTCTGGAAGTCACAGTCAAATTCTGTAAATTACGGTTTGAGTGCTAACAAAGCACTGAAGTGGCACCATGCTGAAGAGAATCATCCACAGACCACCTCCCTCCCCACTGAGCCTTCCCAGCGCAGAAGGTTACTATGCCAGTCCCGGTGCCCGGATCCCCTCCTGCTGCTCCAATCCTCTCAACAGACTGTGGAAATGTGGCATTTCTGCCAAGTTTGAGTTTCACACTGTTCACAATTAGGTCCTTAATGAGTGTAAATGTAGACATTAAACCTGAGCAGATTGTTGCAAGTGAAAGAAGGCAGAATTGCTGTACCTACTATGTTTGCAAATAAATCATTGTAACAGGTTTGAAACATGTTTAGTAGTGACTGATCTCCTAATGGGACTTTTTGATAAAGCTCCATGACCATAAGCATCTCCTTGAAGGACACGATCTGATGTGCACTGAAGTTAACAGGGCCTTGTCTTTACTTCAGCGTAAGAAAGTCCAGGCAGCAGATAACTGCCAGGATCTGCAATTTATTTTATGCAACCTGCAGCACAATCACAGAGTCATTAAACTGTCAGTCTAGAAATGAGCCAAAAATGATGCAAGCTCTGTTATTTAGATAATGTACATTAAACCAAAGAGCTAGCCATCGATGTGAAACTCAAAATTTTGAATTCCCAGAAACAGCACAGTTCACTGTGCTTTCACCTGGGAACTTGCCTTCCAAATTTGTGCCAAATTCTATCTGCAGCTTATTTTCAGTCCAGCAGTACTGAAAGTTAAAGTAGTGCACATAACTTCTCACAAAACTCAAACACACTTTGTGTACTTTTATTTACTATAGTCAGGGCTACCCAGGTAGGACAAAAAAATGCCAAACCAAACACCAGATCAAAAATTAGCATTTTATTCAGAACGTTGGGGTCAGAGGTGTATCATTCATATTCTGGTACACAATACAGAGGCAAAGCTGTTCTCAGAAGTCTCTCCAGTTTGAAAGCTCCTTCCCCCTTCCCTCCCCGCCCCCAGAACATACTGTATATTTACTCGTGCCACCAGTATCAGGCCAACTCCCCTCCCCCCCTTTTTTTGGTACAAATTATGTAAAACTTTTGTGCTAAGAACTTTTCTCCCTCCCCAAACAAAAAAATAATAAAAATAAAAAAAATATTGAGTACTCTAACTACAGTTCAACAATTGAATCAATGTCACTTGTTTGCAACCTGTTTTGTAAATACTTTATCCATAACGAAAGATATAAACATGCAAAAACCTGAATCCATAGTCCAAATAATACATACACGTGTTCTGAAGTTTCTGCACTTCTCCACAGACTATGCCAATAAAACATTATGTACACATACCATTTTTACAGTGAAGTGGGAAAAAAATACTAGAAATTAAAAAAAAAGAAAAAAGAAAAGTGTACATGGATTAAGACCAAAATGTGTCTAACATTCTAGCATAAGGAAAAACAAAATCAATTCTGCTACAAACTGGTGATATGAAAACTCCCTTTATTTGCAACCAGCTGCATAAGTTTTAGAATTTTAGTGAAAAAAATCCCCTAACATCTAAAACTAGAAGTAATGTACATTGTTCCACCTCATGGTCTTCTCTCCCAGATAATAAAATTGTTCCATGAGGTTTTTTTTTGTTTATTTTTAATCTCCTTATTTTAATAAAAGCAATGCGATGTAACAAAAGCATGTTGAAGCATACTGTATTTCACCTTACTCCTCCCCACCCCAACATATTTTTTCTCTTTAATGCATCATTTCATAAATCAGTACCATTAAAGCCTTAAACATAAAACTAATTCTGATCTGAAAAAGGTACAAAAAGGCACATAAAATCCCAGTGCTTCTGTACTGTAAAATTCAAGTGTAACTGAGCTCAATATTTTTTTCCAAACAGCATTGGATCACTGATATTCCACGGAGCCCAAATTGGTTTGCAGCCTAAGCCAAAGCCTTCAGCAAGCACTTGTGCTAGTAGACTACAAAGTTAAAGCCTAGCTTCTGTATGCTTTTGGGGAATATCAGTTGAAATGTTTGTACTTGTCCAAAAACAAAGTTCACTTCGAAGTTCAGTCATCACCTCCACCATACATATCAGCAAGTTTCTTGAAACGTGGGCCCCAGTCATTTAGGTAGTCATAGTCTTGCTCACCACCACTACTTGAGGAGTTAAGAGAGCTCAAGGATCCAGCAGTGGAGCCACTTCCTTCATAGTCAAAGACTAAGAGGGAGTCATATGGTGGGGCTGTAGGGTCATTGTCGGCTGCTTTAAGTCCCTGCAAGGAGAGGGAGAAAAAAAGATAAAGTTATGTATCTGAGAGAGAGGAAAAACATAACTGGAATATCGCAGTGCAGTTATCTATCAATTGCCACTTGAGAAAACCAAGTTCTTGTTCTTCTGCAATCCTATTCAAACCAGGATTCATGTTTTTGTAACTCCAGCAAGAACTTATTTCAATTCCTTTTAGAATGGCCAGATTTCCAGTATTACAGCACTGGACATTTTGAATGTAGCTGCAAATACAGCTCTAACCTTAAAAGAACATCACAGCACTAGGACCGATGCTAATAAATACACAGTTTCAGAGCTACACAGCTCACAACCTGCGGCATGAGCAATATGGGACTGGTTAAACAGACAGATGGGGAAGGAGAAATAGGCATGTTTGCAAAGATTCACTTTAACAGCCATCTCACATGGCCAATAACATATCCACTGACATTGCTGGCCTGCAGTCCATCTGTGTGTGCCAAAAGCCTTATTTAGTTCTGTAAAATTCATGTACCTCTGTAGGCTGCTGTGGGAAAAAGATACAATACATTGGCTTAAGCCTTATGTGCTTTGCCATAACCACCCATAAGATTCCACCTGCTCTTCAGAAAACACACACAATGACATCAAAACCAAATACATGATTATAACCATTTTCGTTTCCTCATTTCAAAGTATTAAAGTTATCAACACATGAATACTGGGTCTTCAGTAATTTTAAATGCCTACTCTCTAGAGCTGAATACCCCAAACTAAAACCAAAACAAATTGAACAAGAGGAAAGTAGGGAAAGAACCACACTTCTCCCAGAGAAAAGTCTCTTCCCTCCCTGTTTTCTTACAGAGGTCCAAACCTAAACAGTAAGTTTAATTTTAGAATATGAGACAATTGCTCTGTGCTTACCCTGGGAAGATTTACAAGTTGAATATAAAAGGCTGAAGCCTGAAGTTAAAAGCCCTCTTGTGTTTTGGATTTTTCAATCTCGCAGTTTCCTCCATGGGATTAGCAATGCTTTTTCAAGA
This sequence comes from Ciconia boyciana, assembly GCF_034638445.1. NCBI lineage: Eukaryota > Metazoa > Chordata > Aves > Ciconiiformes > Ciconiidae > Ciconia > Ciconia boyciana. The sequence continues at coordinate 50,223,774 of NC_132935.1, read as the reverse complement.
TCTTCCACTTTGAATAGGATCTACTCTGGCAGCCGCTGACAAGTGATAATGTATCTTCCAGAATTCTATAAGGCTGAGCTACGATTTTAAATTGCTCACTGTTAATTTTAACCGGTGCTATTTGTGTTGGTTTTATTTTTAATTTTTAATGTTTATTTATTTAAAGAATGGCTTTATTATACTCCTAAGTATTAGAGGGATTGAGTGTGCCTCCTTCGAATTAATATATTCTGGTTTTAGAAAAGTATGTTTTACTCTCAATTGTGTTTAGTCTAAATGTGACATAATAGAAACGGATGTTGATTTTTCTTGTAGAAATACACACATAGCTAAACCCATTAATTAAAGCATATGGCACTGATAAGGTAAAAGAGAATCCTGGTTCTTTATTGCCTATCTAAAATCATTCAGTAGCGTGCAAAAAGCACCTAAAATAACTTTGCAAATTAGTGGTGGAAAGGCCCAGCATACTTATCAAACTAATGACCTCTAATCAAGAACACATTTTGGACTTAAAATTATTGTTTCATGTAGTACAACATCATCAAGCAGGTTATTAATAGCCTGCATTAGAAGCGCAATTTTGAATTATCTGATAAGAATAATTGGTGATGCTTGTTATCCTTCTCTTTGGAGTTTTCCATCCTGATGGCCATAATAAGGACAAAAGATCTGAGATTCTGAAAAGGCAATAGCAAGTGTTGGAAGACTTCCCTTATCCAGCTTCAAAGCTGGAAACAGTTCTAAGGCTTTATCTCAATTTCTGCTGCTGAAGCAGAAATGCAACTTTACTTCTTAGGCAGTAACTGGTCTTACAGTATTTACATCTTCCCTTAAGACTGCTTGGGGTGAGAGACACCCATGCTTTTTGAACACAAGTGACAGGGAAGGAGAATAAATACCACTTGAGCTTAGGGAGTGCTGAGGTATGAATCCCAGGTATCAATCTGTAAAAGTCATTTAGAAAGCTGGCTTGGAGAAGAAATGCTATTTCCCTGCAGTTCTGTCTAGTAACCATGGGATTGGTTGAGTGAGCCAGCCATGGGATACTAATTTATTAAAAATCAGTGAACAAAACATTTTCCTATATCACTGCAGAAATTCTGATACCTATCAGCCATCCATGGTAAGGAGGCAGGCAGCCTCTTTCCACCTTTTATTCCAAAGGGGAAGTTTGATTTTTTTGCAATTTGCTGCTGGTATCTTGAGAGTATTTAAAAAGAAAACTGGTTTTGAGCTACTGACTTACAAGATAGCATCTCACTAACAAATTCACTGTTTCAAAGGTTGTGCTTATTGTGTAATCCATTTCATTCAGAGAATGTAGATACGGGCCACATTATGGAGGTATTGACTCAAGTGCACAGTTCCAGTTATGCTGACATTTGCACCTATCTTCTGGTTAAAAATTCCTCAGATTCATAGTATAATGACTGAACTTAGTCTCTAACTCTTCAAATGACAACCAAGTTTTCTGCTATATGTGTGGCAAGCTACATATTAAAATGACAACGAAATCCTACAATTTTTTCACTTTCCCCCTGCTAAGCATATTCTCTGAACCTACCCCAGTGCACTGCTCCACTTTGCTGTTGGGTTCTACAGCATGTCCGAAGCTGGAGTTATTGGATGTCAGCTTTGGCAGTGAAATTGGCTTACGAAGCTCCCTCTGGTTTCCGTATTGACACCTTTTTTGCTTATTTGCCATCCCTTTCAGTGGGTGGTACCACAACCTGCTGTACTGGCACAACTGAAAAGGCAACAAATGGCTGCCAAGAACTGCTTCTACTGATTTTTCTGCCATGGTATTGTCAACTGCTTCTGAAGAGACCTCTCAGTTTTTCCCAGATGTGTTCAAGAACCTCAGAGCAGCAGAGCTGTTATAGTGATTTAGTTTACAGTTTCCTGATCTGAAAACCCAAAGTTTTTACTAGATGGAGAAGCTTATTCAACAACAGAATTGCTGGGGCACACACTTGGGACCAGGTGATCCTGCTGGGAAATAGCGAACTAAGTCGTATTTCCTTGCATTTGCTATACCACCAATGCACAACAAGCAGTCACAGAAGAGCCATGGCAATACAATGGTCAGCTTGAGACCTAGGACAGACTGAGTAGCAATCTCACTTTTTTCCTCTTTCTCTTTTGTACATGTTGTGGCAACTTTCACTAAGGAGGAGATAAGGGGCAGAAGAGAGGAACAATGGTAACCTTAAGTTATACTTTCCTTAGCATGTGTAGCATTCTAAATTTGTCTCAAATCAAAAACAACCCCTTGAGCAAAATCCTCAAAATCTTGAACTTACATGAAACATTACAAAATCTAATGCTTCTATTTTCATTAATCCTACTACTTAATCAGATTCAGCACACTTTTGATGAGAAGGAAAGGGAGAACAGAGCCCTACAGGGAAATACAAAAAACTGTTTAAATCTGGAACCATTTTTTTACTTGACAAGAGAAAACAGAAAACATCAAGGGGCTCTATTACACTTGGACGTGCACTGTATCAATAACTGTTTACTAAGAATGAATTGAGGGTCCTCCATGTCCTCATGGGATGAGACCTTTAGTTTGTAATTTAAATTTAGCTTACCTCAGGCTATGTCCTCTATTGATTAGAAATATATTCTTAGCCATAAACTCTCCACCACAATATAATTTGTTTAAGATTTCTAGGGACAGCATAGTTGGTTCTTGAAAACAGGATTAACAAAGCTACTTCAAACAGGCCTAATTTATACTGTCCTGCAAATCCTGACTCTTCTAAGTGTTAATTATGCTCCACGCTCTGCAGGTTATGTTTTAAAAGGCTCAAAATGGAAAACAAGGTCTACAGAGGATTCTTAATAACACATGACTTATTTCACTGACTTGTTTGTACACTGGACTGGAAGAAAAGGAGGCTTTTCCCTTCCCCCCTTGAATTAGAGATTCATCTATCCATTGAAACAGACAAAACAAGAAAGTCCCTGAGGTCGTTTAGCTTAAGCCTGCAAAACATATTTTGATCATAGGGCACCTCTGGAACCTTCTTATTTTAGAAAGTTCATAGCTCTGTGTGTCTTATCTTAACTTTGTAAGTGTTATAAAAATACTTGAAGTTTTTACCATACTTGTTACTTGTTTTTCAACTGAGAAATCATTAGAACAATACAAAATACTCATAATTATTGTCCTGGTTTCAGCTGGGATAGAGTTAACTTTCTTTCTAGTAGCTGGTATAGTGCTGTGTTTTGGGTTTAGGATGAGAATAATGTTGGTAACATACTGATGTTTTAGTTGTTGCTAAGCAGTCAAAGACTTTTCAGCTTCTCAGACTGGCCTGCCAACGAGAAGGCTGGAGGTGCACAAGAGACTGGGAGGGGGCACAGCCAGGACAACTGACCCCAACTGCCCAAAGGGCTATTCCATACCAGATGATGTGATGCTCAGTATATAAAGCTGTGGGAAGAAGGAGGAAGAGAGGGACGTTTGGAGTGATGGTGTTTTCTCTTCCCAAGTCACTGTTAGGCGTGACGGAGCCCTGCTTTCCTGGAGATGGCTGAACACCTGCCTGCCCATGGGAAGGAGTGAATGAATTCCTTGTTTTGCTTTGCTTGCGTGTGCGGCTTTTGCTTTACCTATTAAACTGTCTTTATCTCAACCCACGAGTTCTCATTTTTACTCTTCTGATTCTCTCTCCTTTCCCGGGGGGGGGGCGGGGCAGGGGCGGGGCGGGGGGAGTGAGCAAGTGGCTGTGTGGTGCTTAGTTGCCAGCTGGGGTTAAACCACGACACTTATGTATGTCTCATTGAGTTAAGCAGATTTAATACAACGGATGACAGCTAGAAAATAATATACCAGAAGAAACAGAGTACTGCCAAAAGGAAAGAAACACAATGACCCACTAGGTCTCTCTTTCATTTTTTGTTTCTATGGCTCTGTAATAAAAGCAAGAAGAAAAAAAACACGCCATGCTTGCTTGGCAATGGTAGCAAATCCTCCAATACCTGAAATCAATGACCTATAGTTCTTTTCTGTCAAAAGCTGGAGTAATTCAGAGGCTAATCTGAGCAATGCTGGCTGTGTGTCTGAGGTGCTGGTGAGCACTCAACAGACTAAATTAATTCCCGCACATGGGCCAGCATCCCAAAGGATCATGCTGATCAGCATCTCTGGGAATAGGGCCAAGTCCTCCAAAAGACCAGAATGATCTCCAAAAGTGTTGCATCTTTTCAAACCAATGGGGTAACACAAACTTCGCTACTGAGGTACTGACAACTCAAAGGCAGCTTCTCCCTGCTAGCGACTGGGCTAGTTTTGCAAGCAGTTTAGGTTAGGGCTGCCCAAGGGAAAAGTTACACCTAATAATGTGAAGCTGGATGCAGAGAGATATGAACTTTGCCCTTTCTTATCTTGCTATGTTGTTTTCATAGCTCAGCATGTCTTCTGTATGAACTGCCCTAAGAAACATCTGGTACAGGTTTTACCCAAGGCATTTCTTCCATTTACTCCAAGTAAAACTGAGAGGAACTTACCAATTTGTTTGGGTATAATTTTGCCAGGACTGCAGGCGGAATTCTCTGAAGAGAGTCTGAAAATCTGTGCAGCCTGAATGTTTATGCTCTAGATGCTGATAATTTGGAAATTTAACTGTAATAGTGAGTAATACTGTGAAAGATTGACACCCCCCCCCAATAGACTTTTTAGAATCATGTTTGCCATGGGAAATTTTAACACATAACACAAATTAAGATGAAACTATTTTGGACAAATAAAATCTCTGTTTTGCTCAGACTTCTGGCAAAAGAGACAGAGCATGGACAACCTTTGGGTGGCTACTGTCTGCTAGAGAGAGGGTTAGGTGGAATGCCCCATAGTAAAATGATACATTGCTGTGAAATACTAAGAACGAAATACCTTATGAAAAAAAGCTAAATATATAATGCTTGAAACATAGAAACTACCTCATATAGTTCCTTTCAATCAGAGGATATACTTAATTCAGCTAACTTGCAGACAATAAAAGTACCATGTTTTCTTTAATTTCATATATATTTCCAAGGTTAATTTTATTTTAGAGTCAATGACATTATTGACATTATTTTACTGTGCAAGAATAGCTGAGAGAAGCTTTCTCTTTTGGTGGATGGCAAGGGGAAGCATAAAGGGAGGTATTGCTCTAATACAATAGCCAGCAGTAAGAAAATGACTCCATGCTCGTCTGTACTATGATATAAATGTATTGGGTTAAATCAAGACAGCAAGTACTGTTTCTACAGTTCCTTGTGTACACATTGATGCTATAATCTTCAAGAGTGATAACCTACTGAAAAATAGTATTGCAAGAACAGCTTGATAAGTAATTTAAACATTGTAGGAGGCTGGACAAAGTCTCGCCCCTTTCTGGCTTTCCAGGAGAATCACACTCATTCCTTGTCTTGGCTCTGTAAGAGAGCTTGATAGCTGCTTTGAGGACAAGAAAAAACAGGGTATTGAGGATTATGGGTTCTTCCTGACCACCTGCCAGGTGGGTAGTGTCTGGTCACAGCTGTGTGAGAATAGGATGGGAAACTCTGATTGTTTGGAAGAAGACAAGGAAGCACAAGGAAGTTCTTGTGTGCATGCTGCCTTGGCCAACAATGTGGGCATTCTATTGGCCCATGTCTCCACTATTTTCCAGAAGCCGATTATAACTGTAATATTTAGAAGTGCAAGGCATGCAAAAATCCTCTTTGTTGAGACATCTCTTTCTAATACAGCTCTTCCCCAACCTGGAGTCTCTTAAAATACCATGTCTTATGAGAATATTTGTATGTTTCCTGCTAGTCATCTCCCCATAGGTTTTTTTACAAATGTATCACTGTATACCTTAAAAGGAGCAAAGTCAATTTTCTGCAGCTTGCTAACACAAGAGACTTTAGGATCTTAGCCTGACTTTTCTTTAAAGCAAACAAGAATAAACACATTTGCAAAAACAGTTCTGCAATACTTGTCCAGCTCTAGTTGCCAAGGAAGACACGAGAAAATTAGAGAAAATAATTAACTACTACTATTCATCTACAGAATATAGCTTATTTTTAAGTGGTAAATTTTGGGTTAGTATTTGTTTTCCTATAATCAGCAAGCACAAGAAACACATTCTGTCTTAAGTACCACAAAACCAATTATTTAAGACTGACCAGTGACAGAAATAATGAAACAAGTATTTGTAGGAGCATTTCCTTCAGAATTGCGAGTAATCTGGTATAGTCTGTATCTTACTTACATTTATCTTTATTAGATTGAAGAATCAAAGATAATGCAAAAAGACTTTTAAAGCTCTATGACAAGACAAGTATTAAAAGCACTTACATAACATTTAATTTAGCTGCCCTGCTCACTAATCGTATTTGATGGAATTCTTTTGGTCTTACTGAAGGCACTGAATTTCCACTATTATCTGGATTCAAAGGGTAATGTATGAACAAAATGAAAATGAACTTCTTCCATTATTAAATTACTGTGAATTAATAAATGAATTTAGGCTAAACTATAATTTTGTTAGTCTATTTATTACTTGGAACCCATAGAATAATCCTGCTTGGAGATACCGTGGTTGCAGCTGATAACATATTATGAATGTAATTAATACAAATGTACAGAAGTTAATTGATACATCTTGTTAATTAAATTTGTCTGCACTTTAAAAGAACATATTTACTTCTATCTAGCAAGACAATTTTAATTGTCTAAGTAAGTTTTAAAAAGTTATTATGTTCAAACATAACAGCTACTCATGCAGAGTACCATAAACAAAATATAAAAGCTTATCAGATCTTCGGAGGAAACTCTTTTTCTCTCCTTTACCTCATTAATGAAGTCCCCAATGTCCCCAGGATGAGGAGCAGCTGATCTGACTGGATACTGAGGTTCTGCATGGATTGGCCTTTCATCAAGACGTCTGATTCCAACAGGTTTGATGGCATCTGGTTCCACAGTGTCAGGCTGCTGGAGCTGGCTCAAGTCATAATCCTGCAAAATATGAAACAAAGACAGTACGTTAGGAGAATTTCAAGCAGTATCTGTCAGGGGGAAACATGAGGAAGAAAAAAGGGAAAATGCAAAGTATCATTTCACCAGAAGTCCTATTTTCAGGATTGTAATGCTTACCGAGAATAAGTCAATAACATTGTTATTTGCATACCAACAGGATGTTATTTGATTTATACTCCCTGAATCTACCGTTTTGATTCTATTCCATCAGATTTGTAGAGCTTCTCATAAGTTTTCCATTGAGAAGCAAGGATTTGAGTAGTACCATTAAGAGGCTAAACACTTTGCCTAGTAATGATGATTTACTGCATAGAGCAAAGATGCCAAATCCAACTCTTATTTTTCTAAGCAAATAAATGCCAGACATTCTCATTCTGAGAAAGAGGCAAGTGCGCTGCTCTGCAGCGTTTTATAATACCTTCAAAGAATGAATTTAAGACTCCTTGCTGATTTCATGTGGCTTCCATAATATGAAAGCCAAAGGGGAAAAATGTCATAAGAAGTACAAAGCTCCTCAGATTTGGCCTTAATTCTAAGCACTTTCTAGAGATTACTTATGGATCTGTTCATTAAGTGCTTGATGCCGCAGTTTCAAACTCTGGCAGACTGATGAAGCTAGCACAGCATTATGAATTCCAATAAGCAGTATGTATGTATATAAAAATTATAATTAGATGAATGTTTATGCATTTAAGATAGATATGCCTGAATACTGTTTGCACAGTGCGATGCATTTCAGCATTGTCATTCACCTCACTGTTGTCATGTCTAGAAGGTAGTCATGCTTTAGGATACCTTTGCACAAGGCACTGGTAAAAATGCGGAACAAAGAACTGTGCTTAAAGGCTTAAACTAAAGCCATTCACGAACTACCAGTACACTGGGGCTCATGCCAACTCTATTGTACGCCAGATACCCTGTCCCACAAATAATCCAAGCAGTTGATGAGCATCCTAAATAAGCTCCTTTATCATCAGTCTCTATTTTTCAACAGTGTTGTTCTGGTAAAAATCTTATTTATAATCTCAACTTGCTGGAAATCATCTGCGCAGACAATTACATTTTCACTGGTTCCTTACTGGCTCCTAAAGGAAGGAATGCAAGCATGCACTTCTGCTGTCACCCTGTCACCTCATGGGATGTAGGACCTGTTTGAGAGTATGACCTACTGTGACCCCAAAACCAGACTTTTCAACAGGAGGAGAGGTCTGTTGACAGCAGTGAAGGTAGTTTGCTGGGAGAATTTCAACTATCAAATCCACTACACCTTCTAATTTGTTACTTGGGTCCTCAGCTGACTGCACACAAATATATAGTTAAAAAAGGTGGAACAGCTCCACTGAGATCTGAGAATGCAGTTTCATAAGCTTTAATTAGATTACAAGTTCCTTGGGGCAGAGCTGTAACTTCTACCCTTCGGTTCTTCATGTACCAAACAGAATAATAAGTGATCTCCATGAAGCGGTATGAATTGGAGAAAAGTAAACAGAACAGAACTTTTTATCTTTTCCCTTTTTATTATGTAAAATAAATCAAAATAGTTTAGAGAGACGCTATCAGAAAATCCTATCAAACAGAGAAGAATGTACTTTTTAGAATTTATAAATATGTAACAGAAGAGTGCTTTTCATACCCACCCAAAAGATAAAGGTGGAAAACACCAACAGGGAGAAATGAAAAATACTGGGTTTTTTATACTAAGCATTTCATTATGGAGGAATTAAAACGGGTATGGTTAAATAACAATGTATTAAAACCAGAAGAGTCTCTCTGGTCATTTCAGTTTTATAAATTTTTTTTTCCACCCACTCGCATATGCGTACAATTCTTTTTCTAATTAGGGGTCATACAGAAACACAATATGAATCAACTGAGTCAAGTCACATCTAAGGCCACTCTCTTGTGTGTCTGTATAGTTTGAGACATCTTGAGACTCTATAGCTAAAAAGAGCAAAGATTGCCATCCGCAAGGCAACAGCAGTGTGGAATGCGTCCTTTATGTGGACTCTCACTTTGGTTTTCTTTTCTAGGGTCACTTATGACACTGCCATCTAGCCTTCTATCAGAGGAAATTTATTTTGCAGGTCTATTAGTGTCTGGACAGGAAGAGAAGATCCATTGTCCTTATTACCACATACTCTCAAATCTCTCGTATCATTAAAATCAATACTAACTGTACATCAGTCAGGTATGGCAAGTCATCCACCATCTCCACAAACTGGCTTAGTGCCATAGAAACACAGCATCATGCAATGACTCCAGCCGTTTCAACATTCTGCCTGAAGTCAACTCTACTCAACTATTGCAAAGTAAAAGAAGGAAAAATGTTTTAAAGAGCCAGGGCGTAAGCTGTTTAGGGCTGCTGGAATTCCATCTCTTCACTCAACGCTGCATTCACAGCTAGAAAAATGGGAAAACTTTTCATGTATTACCTAAAGCTCCTGAACAGACTTTAAGGTTAGTCTCAAGCAGAGTTTGTTAAGATAGTTAACTGCAGAAGCGACAGCTAAATGGAAAACTGTGACACATCAGAAAGAGAATAAGACATGCTGGGGTAGGTTGGGTCAGCCAGCTTTGAGTAACATTCTGGGTCATTATTTTTACTCTTAATTTCAGGACCACAAGTCAACAATGTTTTGTCTTTGCTCCAGTCTTTTTCCATATAAACTGTTCATAATTACAATCTGCTGAGGGACTAATGAGAAATAAGACTAGGCTCTGCATTGGAAACGTACTTGAGCAAAGGCTGTGAGCACCTAATTCATATGGCTCCTGATTTTTGTCAGAGGTATTTATTTACTTATTTATGCTGTTTAGCCCTAATTCCAGCAATTTTAGAACAAATACCTCTTTCCCTTCCTTCAGTTTGGATTTAAGCAAATCCAAACAGAGGGTTTGTTTGAGTTTTTCTCCTCAAACTTCTGGACAAGCTTAGATTGTGGATGGAAGGGAGAATCTAGTATTAGTTTTTTCTCTATTGGAAGGTTGTGAAAACATACTAGTTTGCTCCCGTTTTGCACCTAGCAAAAACTCAGGCCTTCAGAAACCAGAAATCTAGACTAGTCTGGTTGTCCAAGTCTACAGTCAACAGGGAAACAGAAACCTCCCATTCTACAACAGGGATCTAAGTGAAACAGGCTGACCGATCCCCTGTCCTTCCCCTTGTTTATAAAGGGATATATCACTGGATGACACAATACAGCTACCTTTTAGATAACTGGTGGTTAGAGATGACAACCTCAATGCTTTACCAGTGTAACTCTCTTGATGTAACCACCAGCACTTCTGTCTCTTTGGCTAGCATCTCTGGCATCACTATTTGCTCTTGCTGAAAAAGTCCCTGACATCTGTATTGAAGCAGAAAAACTTCTGGGTTTGATTTGCTTTTAAGACAGAAAATAAAATCATGATGTATTAAAAGCGCATTTTATCAGAAGTTGCATCTTGTGAAATTAAACAATCTCAAAAGAACCCCACAAAACCTCACCAACCCCCTCCTCTCCAAGCTGATTACAAACATTGACCCTATTAGCTATTCACTTACTTCTAGACAGCTTTAAGCAAAGACTTTTACCATTACTAGCTCCCACCTCACATTCCTGAAACGTGAGATCCCAGTGAGACAGTGGTAAATGTCAAAACCAGCTAGCAAGCCCTACAAATCAACCACCTTACCAGATGTGTAGACAGAAGGGTCCAAAACCCCAAAAGCACTTCTTTAAAGACATCTACACAGTAGTTCGAAGTACAGTCCAAGTATCTCAACTTGAATAGAAGAAATGGCCAGAATAGAAGAAAAGGCCATTTTATATTCCCCAGTAACCAATGATTTACAGAGAAACAAGATAATGCAGCCTTCAAAATCTCTTCCCTTAAACAGCTTCCCCTTGTGCAAGGCAGCTGTTCATTTAAAAGCACTTGAGTAATAATCCCTCATACAGCAGCCATCAGTTACGGCAGTAGGAGAGATTTTTTTAAAAAGTACCTTGCTTTCTGACTGACAGTTACCAGATTCTACAATCCCTAAAAAAAAAAGAGGGGATAGGCCAGGAAATAGCGTTTCTCAGAAGCTTCTAGTTTTATAAAGCTAACTTTTTTCCTCCTGGATTAGCTGTTCTGGTTGTGTTTTTATTTTAGAAGATTTACTTAAGTTTTTGGCAAAAACTTAAAGTAAAAATTTTTACAGTAACTGGACCTGCTTTATATGAATGCATACTGGAACATTATAAAGCAGAACTGCAAACAACAGAATCAAACCACAACTTACTAAAACTATACAACTGCTATGCATAGACGGGACTGACTTTTTTCCAGATAGGAAAACTCTGAAAATATTGGAATATGTTACATCTAAATTGAGCTTTCCACTACTAAGAAGTTTTTCTCTAACACTAACAGTGATATATCCTAATACATGCAACCTGACTGACATATTCATTAATGATTTATGAATCTGGCTTCTCTGTTATCTCAGAGCTCTCAGTTTATTTCCTGGCCATTCATTAGACTGTGTTACACACTTTTAGGGATGACTTGTTTTTTTACCTTGTACAGAACTAAAGCTTTGGCTATACATGAACACAGGCCTGGACATATGACTAATATAATAAAAACACTACACCTGTTTCTCATTTTTCAAAGGATGCAGCCATTGCAAAGAAATATGAAAGTTCAAATCTATCCCCGTGCAAGAAATAATCAATTTAATTGTCACCAGATCACTTAATTTGATAGTGAGAGCTGTAAGCATCATTCACTGAACAAAATCAGCTGCAGTGGTCTAAGTGCATGTAAAGCAACATTGGCAGAAGCTTGCATTTCACCCACCCCTTTTACAGGATGGTGCCTTCGTGTAGTGCCAGTTTTATTGTTGGCTTAAGAGAACAGAGCAAACTGTGACTTGAAGTACCTATGGATATAACACATGTTCTGCTTTGCCTTTGTGTTCCAAAGACAATTGCTGTCTACTCCAATAGAGAAATGGGATGGGGAAGCAAGAGAAGAAATATTTTACACAGCTGAATGTTCCCATCTGCCAAGGTCTTTTAAAAACAAAGAAAAAGGAAGTGAAAACCAGTCCTGCTATATCTTACTATTGTACCCCCAAACATCACCCTAAAAAACTATTAGAAATTTGCACATAAAATATTGCCTGAGTTCTGCAAAATGCTCCAACCTGCCCTAAATCTTACATCTGCTGAAATAATAGGACTCCAAAAAAAGCAAAGCACAGAGGACTGACTAGATGTAGGCTGCAGGTGGGAGGCTAGTTAAAATGCCTGTGCTGACAGTTGCTCTTTATTTGCTACTCACTTTTTGATTACTTTCTGCCATACTGCTTTTCCCATTTCTTTTTATTATAGATGCATCTGGAGTATTACCAGTTAATCATTTTTAAGATAACCAAGAAGCTAGCTTATCTTTTTTAATAATAAAAAAGGTGAAAGTTAAACTCCAGCTGCAGATAAAACACAATAACAGGCGTAGGTTCTAGATAGGATAAAATAAAACACAGAACAATTTTGTAATGGAATTATGGAAACATTACTTTTCGTATGATGAGATAAAGATTCACCAAGGAATGACAGTAATTCCTCCACAGGAGCACTGCATGAGTCACTCATTCAAAAAAATGAAGTTAATGTCTTAGTAAGCAAACACAATCCCCAAAATAACTACCTTCTAATTATAATATTGTATATTCCTAGGGATATCTTAGCAACAGTTATTTCATTCATTATCATTAAAATTCAAACATAAAACACACTGCAATGCAAAATAAAGGTTAGAAAGTGAGAGTAAATGATCTGAATAACATTTGATAGGGTGGTGAAAATAAAATATAATCAAATGGATTTATAAAGTTAATCGAGTAGGTAAGGACCATTGTCATGTTTACAACAGAGGTTATGACGAGATCCAGCACAGAAGACCAATGTAATCTTAAGATGTAAGCATAAAGGAAATTATGACAATAAGAAAAAAAAAAACAACAAAAAATCCAAAGGATTACTCAATTTGGTTTCATCAATGACACACAAATGCTGGAACAAAGCTACCCTTTCTATAAAGGAGCCATTTCTGTTTAGAATTTAGATCCTGCACACAAAAAACTAAACTATTATGTTTTTATTTTTAATGCTAGTATCACCTTTAAAATAAATGCTACTATTTTCTTTCTCTATATAAACATGTAATAAAACATGACAAAAGGCAAGCTATTGACTAATGTCTGAATAGAGCTGTAAGAAAAGGTGATGTAGGAAGGAACACATAGAATCCTTAGGAAGAAAACTGCTTTGAATAATAGTAAAATCATTACGTTGGAAACTCTTGTGCTGAAGAGATCTGAGGGCTAGATTAAAATACAGGTTAAAAACAGCTGATCTGCAATACTTTCAAAGCATATCACCCACTTGCTCAGGCAACTTGCTTCAACAGGACCACCTGCACGAGCAAATACTATAAAATTCAGAAAACACTATAGAAATGGGTTCAAAGAAGATGACAGGATCATCTTGTGCAATGAGATGTATACAAAAGCAATTAAATGGAAAAAAAAAAATGTATCACAGTTATCAGGTTGACATATGCTGCATGTATCCTAGTCGAGCACCCACTGCCTCGATGTAAATCACATGAATGGCCTGAGATATGCGATAAAAATGAGTTAGTGATGCTTATGGGCTGTGATCTGCTATGTGTGTGAACTATGCTGCAGACATGTGCTAAGTGCTTTAACACTCAGCCAACATGAGGTTTTGGTATTTAGGACTGACAATAGTGTTACAAGTTGAGAGCACATAATGTCGGGGAGAATATTCGTCATTTGTATCTCACACCTCCTGTTTGCTAAACAAGCTATAGATCATGCGGTCCATTAATAATCAAGACTGTCACTACCAGCTTCATAATTTGTACCTAAGCTAGGCACATCTATTTCAGAATATAGTAAATTGTAGTGTCCCATCCCCAACTGCTGGGTTAAACATTCAGATGGAATTAAAAAAAAAAAAACCAAAACACAACACCCAAAGCAAAACAAAAAATCCCGCAACACTTACCCCCTCCCCAAACCAGTAAACTCAAAGCCTCTCAGGGCCCAGCTCCTGTAAGTCAGGAGCCAAACTGTTAAAACCAGAAAGTAATAAACAAAATCCTGAGAAGAATCACAGTCTTTCTATCTGGAATACCTCTGCTCCCTCTCCTTCCTCCCTTGTCCCCAGCTTCTGCTAGTACAGTGATCTTTCCCAATACCAGGAACAATATTTCTGCCTGGAACGACAGCAGTGCTGTATAGCTTTCAGCTTCCAGTTTTTCAGCCCACATTTCTAAGAAACAGAAGTTTAGGTGAAAAAAGACCAGAACATTTCCAGTGTTGACAACGCTCTTCAGCGGGGAGCAGGCTGACTTCAGTTATGACCCACAACTCAAGAGCTTTTCTAGCTTAGTGAATTAAAAGCATTTTTCTCAACTGCTGTGGAGATCACACGACCCTGTGTACATCATGTCAGGCTAGAGGAAGACTATGAATCATTCAAGAACCTCAATTTTCTTTACAAGCATTCAGTCTGTCAGAGTGAACAAAGCAGGCCAAGATGGCCTCAGATGGGATTAACAGGAGACCTTCACAATGGAATAAACTGCTCTTTTATGACAGACTTCACATCATAATTCCTTGGAAATGCTAGCACAAGATAAAAAAAAAAAAAAAAAGAAAACCAAGCAGGAATCCCACCTTGTTGTTGACAGTTGCTATGACTCAGAGGAACTAGCTGGAAATTGGAACTCATCAAATTTGTTGTGGGAGACATTACTCTGATAGCATGTACAAAGAGTTTGAAAGGAACATGCTGAGCATGCTTTAGGAGTTTCTGGGTCTGCTGTGATAGCTAACAAACCCAACTGTATAGCTTCAGAATAAATAAATAAATAAACCCTCTTAAATAAAAAAATTACTCCAAGAGCAAAACCACAACTCTAAAAGTAGTTTGGTTCAGGATGCAGAGAGTCCTACGTTCTACCACTTATCTTCAAGCCCTACCAGCCATACCTTCAAGTCACCTAAACATCTGGGATAAACAAGAAAAATATGAGGCCACACAGGATAAATCTTCAAGTATTCATCCAGAAAAGCAGGTGATTTTAAAAAGGCCTAAGTAATTTGCTTGCTATAAATAGCAGTAAGTAATTTTAAAAGGTACAGATTATGAAAATATCTGAAGCTTTTAAAATACTGTTTTCACTGAGATTCATATGTGGCTTTGAGCATTCCCTCCTATTTTGCTGCATGAGATGCACCCTGGGTTGGACGATTCTGTGTTTCTGAGTCACCTTGTGCACTGCCTTCTACCAAAGCTGCTTGTTCAGTCAATCCTGATGGTTTTGGGGAGAGTGCGCCATAAAAAGTTAATATTGACGTACAGCATTTTCCTCTGTCATTTGCTGATGACTTGTGGACGCAAGTTTGACATGAAATAATTTTTCTTGATTTTAACAGAACAGTGGCAGTTTTACCCTATGAGGCCTCATTCTGAAAATACATTTTTGATTGCAGTCTCATGCTTTTTTAGAACACTAAATATGACACTTTAAAATTTACTTTAACTTTGACAAAAACGCAAAGATCTTTATGGTCAATGCCTTTTGCCCACAGTGTTCTGCATGCGGCTTTGCTTGTACAGTATTTTGCTTAGCCACGGTTTACAAAAAATGAGATTACTACTCGTAGGGAACTTGTTAGGACATATCAAAAGCTTAGCATTTCAAGTTCTTAAATCTCACATAAAATGCATGCAAAACCGAATAAACCCCAACCAAATACAATCCTCCCTCTTTCCCCTGGGCACAGGAGGTGAGGGGGGCAAGGAGGGAACCAAGAACAAATGAACCTAGGACTATTATCATCTAGTTAAGCACAGGAAGAAATTAGATCTTATAAAATGTCAAACCAAAATAAAGTAAAATAATCTCCCTGAAAAGCAAGACAGAACTTATTTCCATCATCCATTGTAGACAGAAAATTAAGCACCTACGTGAAAAGTCTGTGCTCTCTATTCAGGCATTCTGGACAGGAACAAATTCCTAACTTTGGAGCTGTGGGAGCACCTACCCCCTCCCTTTTTGCCTATGCAGTGGTCTAAAACTCTTGCTACAGAAGTGGTTATAAAAGCTTGCTATACTTTGTATGAGCTTTTATTTTCTTTTCCTGCAGTGTTTGTTATGTTTGGAGTGTATAAAGACCTTTTAGACCCTCAGACACTATGGTCTACTACTCAATGGATCAGGAAAGGGACAAGTGTACCCGAACTATGTGTCTGGCAGCTAATATAATTAATTTGCAACAGTGGCCTTAAAATCGTCTTAAGAAAGCAAGCAGGGGTTTTGTGGCTAAAAATCGTTCAATTTTCTATAAAGCCCTTAAACTTCTCTGTATCTAGGTGCTTCCTCTGCTCACTGTGAGAGGAAATGATGCTAATTTCACATTTCTTACCACTTTACTGCTACTTCACCCATTGACAGTTTTTCATTTAATAGCGTGCACTATACTCATTCGCTGCTGGTGAAAGACTGCATTTATGGATGACTTACATCCTGCTAATATCTACGGCATTCACACAATGTTACCTCCTGCTGCACTACCATGACTATATCTCTCACAAAGACAGCAGTTTCACTGGAGAGGAGCACAATAGAAGATGGACAGAGGAGAGACTTCAGCTCCATTTCTAAACTATTAAGTATTTACTCCCATGGTACACTGTTACAACAATGCTTAAAGTTTCTGACCTGCAGCAGAACCTCTCCCAACACTACTCTAGCATCACCTATGACTTCCCAGTCATAGGGAAGTGTATACTCTGAGAACTGAACAGTGTATACTCTGAGAACCTTACTGACCCTGTCCTGAGGGTTGTGTGGACAATAATTAAAAATCAAAACCACATGAAAATTGCTGAACAGATCCTCCAGAGAATTGTGGGTGAACAAGAGCTGGGGATATGCAAACTGGAAAATTAGTTCTCACAGGACTGAGTTTTCTTGATGTTTTTTAAGCTTGTAACTCTTCTGTGCAGTAACAGATGCACAAACAGGATGCAATTCTTGTACTCAAACTATCTGTGTACAAACAACTGGAGTACATACGCAGACTCAAAGGGTTGTCTTCAATTTATTTAGTAACATAAGCAATTTTCCACAACTCCATAAACTGAAGTTTCCTTTGCAAATTGCTTAAAAAGCAACTTATGCAGAAAAGCCAGGAAGTAGGAACAGTACTTGGGGAAATGCAGGAAGCATGGAAATTACTAAGGCGAACACAAATTTCAAACAAACAAACAAATGAACAGAGGGAAGCTATAAATGTCTGTACTAGTGAAGGGAGACACTTTTCAGATAACTCAAGTGCCGGATGACTGTGACTGGGGATGTGTGGAAGAATTACACTTAATTTTTCAAGGCTTTTTACTGGAAAATTTCTTTGGCTCTATTATATACACTGTTCCCTTTGTAATTATTACACTTATTTCTACCACTAATAATGTGCATAAATCTACTGTTTGCCATGTTCATAAAGCACTTAATAAACCTCCTCTGAAGGAAGGAAATTGCACTGCTTGGAAATTCACTAACTTGGAGGGAGAAGGAAAAATAAGCTATTCTTAGCATATACACATCACTCCTAGTCCTTTTAACGTATCAGCAGTGGTTCAACCAGAGGTGATGTGAGAGTAAATGCATATGGCACCTGCCTGGAAAGGTATTTGAATAAACACAGATGTGCCCTGACAGCTACTTGAAACATAAATACTTTCCAAGCTGAAATTCCAGTACTGGCCAATCTGTCAATAGACAGCATTACCGTATATCTAGAAAGGCATTCATGCACCACTAAAAAAGGGTCATATTTGGAATAGACTGTGTTAGGCACTCTGCACTGGTGATCCTGTAAAACAGGATATCAGACAAGGAGTGAAGAAGGTTTACAGACTGCAATGAGAATGGATGTTAATTTTCATTTAAATGTAACAGCCTTAGTTGGAATATGGTCAGAATGCCGTGACTGTAAGTGGACAAGATACTGGTTTTACATCTCATCCAAAAGGCAAGCAATTGGTATTTCTGGAACTGCAAAAAACAACATGAGAAAGCAATGTTATATTTCAGGTTTTTAAAACATTACTTACTGCCTTCAGTATTTAATGCAAAAATTAGCTACCTATCATAATGTGTCAACGGAAACAAAATAGATAAAGTGCAGAGTGAAGTGCAAATCTATATGTAAAAACCATTAATCATTCCTCACCTGATCTTCTTCTCCACCACCTTCTTCATCGTATTTCAGAATGTTGTCCCTCACATCATCTTCTGGGTCAATCAAGAGCTGCTTTGCCTGACGCTCTTTATCACGGCGTTTCATCCATACCACGAACATTAAAACTAAAACTACATTGCAAAAAGGGAAAACACAAAACCACATCTTGATTCTGAGGTACAGCCATGGAAAATTGTACAAATTTGACACCAAGATTTTTTTTTTAAAAAAGGGGGAGGGGGAGAAAAAAGCCAAGAAAGTTGGCTTTGACTGTTCAGGGTGAGTTTGTGTTTTGGGTTTTTTTTTGTTTTTTTAAATAAAAAATTTCATAGAAGGCAGCTTAAGCAAGAGATGTTTCAACTCAGGCTACTATAGGCAATTTGATTTGAAAATCAATCACATATTCAAGGTCGTAAGTCACAAATCCATTCCACATCTGCAAAATAAACTTGTCATGAAAAGAAATAAGAAAGACCAAGCTTCATAAACCACTGGATTCATAAGGGAATCTCTCCAGTAGTGGCAAGAATTCTAAAAGATTATTTATATTTTTTTTTCTGCTATGTCCCAAGAGTGTATAGCAATTTGTACAGTTTAAGTAATTTTGATGTTTGAATATCACCACGCTTTGGCCATTGGGGCATATGGCTCAGCAGTCCATGAGAACAGACCATATTGTTGCCTAAGTTTAGATTTCTGTTTCGAAGCAAGAGGAATCAAGGTTGAGGAAAATGCAGTGGCACTTAGAGCTATATATCTTTAATCTCAACCATTTCAAGTTATACTGTTTGTTTATAAACTAAAGCTTTTTAAAGAAAACCAAATGAGAAACAGAATAAATGTGAGTAAATGAATTTCTAGTACAATAGGCATGTTTCCAATTACAACCATCTTCATGGAAAGAAATTCCAATGTATCTAGAATGTCAATATATGCAGAATATCTTAAAAGATTCGATAGTTTCAATAAGGCTCAGTTAATTCATTATCTAACATTTTAAGACTATCTTGTATCAGGAAAATAATTGTGCTGTGCTTGAGTACAGCCATGGGCTTAGCCAGGCTCAAAAACTTTTTTATTTATTTATTTTTTTAAAATTACCCCTTTCCATCATTTTGTATGTTCTGGACTGGCGCACAGTATACTCTGAACAGATTAATCCCTTCCTTTTGTTCCACCACAATCAGAAATCAGTTAACCATAATGTGTAAGAGAGCTAGCATCTAATTTACTACACTGGACAGACACTTAGTCATGATGTTTAGTCATTTCCCTTATTGAATGCACTTGACACAAAAATAAAATACTAGCATAGCTTTATGTAATAATTAAACACACATACACATCTCTGTTCCTGCATGGCTGCCTGCTTGTCGGGCCTTAAAAGAAGGGCTGTGATATATTACTTTCCAAAATCATCAAATAGCCTGCCTACATTAATCTGGAACACAACAGTAGCAACACCAGAGAACTCCTTAAAGGCACTGTTACCCACTGTGGGTGGTATCAAATCACACAGTACCAGCAACACAAGAGAGACTAGATGTCTGGGGGCTAATCACATCTTCAGCCCGGTCACTCACTGATGTAACATAACAAGTGCCCATGGGCACAGATGGAAAACCTCTTTCACAAACCCACTGTGGGCCGTGACTGCCATGCAAGTGCTAGTTATCATCTGTCTCACAGACTCCTAATCCTTTACCATCAGAAAGTTTTCGTACTTGTCCAAGACATTAAACTAAGCAGCAACAATTCTTGGACTTGAGTCTTTAATCACTCTCCTGTCTTTGTCAAAGTACATGGGACTAAAACATAAGATAGTACTTGCAAAACAAAAGAGTTAGGATTAAGAGATCTATCTACTCACTAAGCAAAATGATGATACAAAGCAGAATTGCAATGATGGCACCAGTGCCCAGCCCTGCACCAACGATCCGGTCAACGTCAGTGCAGTCTCCGTTTATGTCACACTGGCAAACTTTCACTTTCAGCACGGAAGTGCTAGATGCATGTGGATTTCCAGAATCTGTAATTACTATGGGCACATCGTAGATACCAGCCTCCAGGAACCTGATCCTTAAAGAGAGCTGGGCATGATCACCTGTGTGTGAAAATAAGACACTTGTTAAAAAGTAAGGTACCGCTTACGTGGGTTTAAAACAGTATTGGCAAAAACGGCTCATCTCTGAGCTCTGTGTTAACTTATTGTTCAACCCACTACGTGACACTCAGGATAACAGACTTCTTTACTGTGAAAAACTTTTCTTTCTTAAAATTTCTTGTTCTTTGGGGAACTTACACAAGGGTGCTTTCCTATTCATATTAACCAAATTCACGTATGTTGTGAAAGAAAACCAAACTAAAATACAGAAAAGCACATGCAATAGTTTCTTTAAAATTATTAAGCTTTCTATAATGTTAATTACCACTAATTCGAACAATAGTCCAATTCCTCTTAATACTAGCAGGTGTGTCAGGCAGCTCAAAGGCAAACGGGCCTGCATTTGGATCTATGTCAGGGTCTACAGCAGTGATGTTAATAGCGTTAGGCTGTAGTGTTTCACAAGTTGTGGCTTCTTTCGGATTCACTTGGGGGGCATTATCATTGATGTCCAGCAGGTATATCTGAAGTGTGCCAGTTCCGCTCATCGGGGGGATTCCTTAAAGAAAAGAAAATGGTATTGAGTCTGTTTCCAACTGGAAAGTTACTTACCTAAAGCTATACCAACACTTTTCAATTACTGTGTACATGTGTTCACCTCAGTTTTGGGATTCTGTCTTTACGAAGCCAGTCTAACACTGTCACTGCTCCTGCTAACACACAAATTCTTACATAGTCTGTCCTCAGAAAAACTGCCCTACTTAGCAAAAAAATCAGCAAATAACTACAGATCCACAGATCAGGGATTCAACTACTTTACTGACAAGACAGCCAGTTCCTCTCCAGAGACAGTCCACATCAAGTGCTTCCCAGAAAAAGGTGTAAAAATGGAATAGCTTATCCTCTGGAGAAATTATTTTGTATCTTTGAAGACTTACGATCACCCTTTACCACAAATGTGCTGTTTAAATTCTAATACTGACTTTCAGCATGCTATTTCTAGACATTCTTGCTATCCATATCGAATGTGTGATGCTTCCGTAAACTTTGCTGAAGTCACATGTTTATGTTAACATGTGGCACAGAATTTCTCAGTATAATTAGCAACAGTTCTCATTCCACCACCCCCTCTCCAATCTTCCAGTTCCATTTAATTTTGTTCTCCAGAAGAGAGCCAAAAGGAGCGAAGTAGTTGATCTAGCTTTGTTATGCTGTATCAGTTCGCAAATTTTTACCATTTGTCTTCTCTCCAAGGTAAACAGCCCCAGTGTTTCAGTTTTCCCCCTTAATGCCAGAACGTTCCTAACGACACCTGTCCATCTTTCTGGTATCAGCTATGAACAGTACAGCACTCCAGCCAAACTCAAAGGACACATTTTTGAGCAGAGACTGTTAATTGTCATCAACAAACTGGCAATGAAAAGACCCTTTTCCCTCTGCACTATTGTAGCCTGAATGTGGAAAAATACAATACCCCTCCCTCAACACTTTACTCCCCATAAGTCCACTTATGCTGTTCATGCACTTAGCCTACTGCACTCTTGTGCAGGTTTGTCAAACTTGACTAATGTAACTAAGCCAGTGCCTTTCTCCAAACTCATAAAATTATTTTTCAGCCCGCTTCCAGAGTAGCTGGAAGATACCTAAAGTCTGATATTAATATAGACTTCCGACTGGATGTATTTAAGCATATCTTGTTTTCTGCCCCGGTAAAACTGTATGCCATTCAACCACACAGAAGAAAGCTTTTTGAAAACATACACAATGTTGATACATACCATTATCAGAAGCAAGAAACGTTGCATTATACATATTGTTTTGCACATATATTGACTCCCTGTCCAAAACAGCCGTAGTAGTTATTTGTCCATTAACAGGGTCAATTTTCAGCCAGTTTGCAGGATCTGAAAGTTTTGAGTACCTGTGTATTTGATCACAAGATGTGTTATTTATCTGCCAACATAAATATTGACAACAAAGACAATATTAGTATTCTAATTTGTATTCTGAACACATTTTTGGAATTGGAGACAATATTTCACAAATTTCCATTTATTAAGCCTTGTCGCTACAATTCTTGAAAACATGTCTTAAAAACAGTCCTACATTTAGATTCTTGAAGTGCCCTGTTATGTAAGTTATCATGTAACTGGAGTAAATCCTACCACTACTGTAAACTATATAACATTCATATTCAGACTCAATTAAAATATTTCATTAAGGACCCTCTCTCGCTTGTTCTATTCCTACAGAGCTGTTCATACTAACTTTTATCTTATCAGAGTGCTGAGAGCAGGAGAGAGGTAACAATGGATGAAGAGTCTTAGAGTAGCACTAATTCGCATTATTCTAGTGCGTCCAATATCACTTAGTTAATTTTTTTAGCGGCCCTGATTTTACTGCATGCATCTCATCTTAATTTGAAAGAGGAGTGTCTTTCAAAATCATCCTTCTATTTGATAAATTTGTCCTTTGACATGAATCAAGTACAAGCTACCTTAGGTCATCAAAAACACATATATCCTTAAGTCCTCACGCTATCATGTCTATGATGGTTACGTCCAGAAATGAGCAAAATATCAGCAACAGCTAAACAAAATTAAGAGAAAGTAAAATTCTAAGAACGTTGATTTGAAAGGAAAGACAGAGTAAGTTCTGGAGTTTCCTCCACATGAGCTAAAAAAGCTGTTGAATACGATAGGAACCTGAGTCCTGGCCCAAGGCTAGTTGCTGTTCCTTAGCTTTGCAGTCAACGACCATGTTTTTAATGAGGTATCTGAAAGTATGCTTTAAGATTTCCCTGTTTCATCCTCTTCACTTTTGTCATTTAGCATAGTTTTACACATTAGACAAGTTATGATCAAATTATGATCATAGCTATCAGTACAAGAGTTCACAGATGGACGACAACAGCACTATTGCTGGAGAATAAATGAAAAGAAAATCCTTAAGATTTGGTCAACGATCTGACATGGTTTTGCTGCCATGTCAAAATTATTGGTTAATTTAAATTGCAAATTATTTTAGTTCACACAAGCATGTGTCTGCTCTGACTGAATTTGTTGGGATGCCATGTATACTTTAACACAGGTGCATAACTTCATTCTACCTTGACGAAGTAGGACTTCGCATTAGAAGATGACCCAGTTTATACATCTATGAATGCTGGTTAGGTCACCTTCTCTACAGCTAAAAATCCCTTTAGAGAAGAGCTGCACAAAAGCTACAGGAGGTATTGGTATAGCTGTGTGCTATGGTAAATGCAGTAATTTCATATACAGTCTCTTTGCTCCCCACCCATTCTGTAACATGGATATTGCATTCCAATTGTTAAATAACTGCCAAGTGTTCATATAGACCTTAGAGAGGTTTGCTGCATGTAACGATCTGGATCCTGAGCAGTGAAAGTTGTCAACATGCTACCAGCAAGTAGCCCTTCTTCTTGACGTACAAGCTTAGGGTTTGGAACAAAATATGGGCTCTCATTCACATCAATGACCGTAATGGACACGGTTGCTGTTGACTGAGGAGGATGCTGAATCCCCTTAGCCAAAGGCACTTGATTTTCTGCAGCTACAGTAAGCACGAACATCCTGTTGGTCTCGAAGTCAATAGGCTGGGAAAAGCAAAGAGCAAGAAGTGTTAACATTTACTTACAATAGTGATGGACACACAGTAACATTTTTACTTCAAAGCACATTTTTAAACATTACTTGTACTGCTTTTCTCAAATATGAACGCAGAGCCTAGAGAGAACACAATCAAGGTAACACCTCAACACAAGACTGGGTTGCGGTTTTGCTTAGCAGCAGCAGCAGTTTTGAACTCAGAACAGCTAGAAACCTTGTCATTCTTGGATTTAACTTACTCTGGTACTGCCATTCATGGTAACTGAGGAAACAAGTAGTTTCATCAGAAGATGATGTAGAAACTCCCAGCTTTGTGCCAGGCACTCATGTGAGCAGATGTGCCTCCTGAGGAGCAAAACCTGCCTCTCTCTGTTATGAGGACAAAGGTTTCTTTCAAACAAGATCATGACCAGCCCCGTAGATCAGATTCCTATGCCCTTAATGTTTCACTAGAAAGACTTTGTAATCCCAGCTAATCCCATTGCTGGTATACCTACAGCTCCCATCTTCACAGTCTGGACAACCTTCAGTTTGGGGACTTCCTCACTGAGCCAGAAATCCAATTTAAGGAGGAGTAAAAACAGTTTGAGGCTAGAGTTCCTCTGTCATGCTGCATAGGGGTGAAGCGTTCTTCAGGCAAATCAGGGTGAACCTGATTTGCCTTAATACTATGCACTGTACTACTCGCACTGATTCTAGATTTGAAGGAACCCTCCACCTTACAGGGGCAGTTGGCACATGACAGTATGATGTCAGTGACAAGAGACAATCCAATCTTCATTACAGGTTGACAGATCAACTCATTGCACTGCCAATAAAAACTGTAGGCAGGCTTCCAACTCTTCCCATGTCTGGGTGCTTAAAGGAGTGCTGCTGGGTAGACTGCAGAGCCACCACCTCAGGCCCATTTTCCTATGCTGTTGAAGAGTCTCTGATTTCAGATGGTACAGCTGGCCCCCTTTTGAACAGGCCCATCATTCGCTTGCATTTGTAGGAAAAAATTCCTTTTCCAGTGAGGCTCCCACATGCTGCTACTCTGTTGTTAAACCAGGTCAGATGTAGCAAAGCACTGAGATACTCTGGCAGTAGAGGGGATGGAATTTGTTAAAAATAAATTTGTAAGTGAGTAAAGCTATACAAACAGGTTAGAGATCTGGAATCTTAGGCTTGCTTCCCTTTATAATACTTTAGTTTAATCTGAGCATTTTTAAAATTCTCTTTTCCAGACATTTCTAGTTTGATACCATTCCTAGATCTGAAAAAAAATGCTTATGTGCCTAATTACAAAGCCCAGACACTCACATAATTCTTGCTGGAAGACTGCAATATAGCAATTGGTACCTCTAGGGAAGTGCAGTTATAAAACAGACAGTTCTTAAAAAAAAAAAAACAACACACCACCAAACAAAAAAACCAAACCACAACAACCACCTAGTGTGAATTACCACTATAGCTGTACGAAAATTGTATCTTTTTCTCACCTAGATACTGAGAAGAATGGAGAGGGGAAAAAAAAAGGGGGGGGGTGGTGGTGTGTGTAAGGTGAATGTTTTAATTTCCAAATGGGAATATGGGCATCTCACACTTGACTTTGTAAGTGGATCAGCCAAAACCAGAACAGGCCAACTCAGAGACGAGACACTTATCAGAGGGCCATGAGGAAAGGTGGCTACTGCCTGGCAGGTTTAATTATAGAACCACATTGTTATTATCACTTGAAATAAGTCATCCCTCAACACAGAGCTGTGTTGGCTAGAGAATGAAGATAGACAGGTTATTCCATAAAAGGTATTTAAATGAGGTTTTAAAAATAGCCAGTCTTTAAAAGTCTCTTGTAGAAGTAGCCTCCCACGTATCACTTTTTCCTCTCTGATTGTGCCTTGACTGCCTATTATCTGTTCCTTAACGGGAACATGTTGACATAAAACCTGCAGACAACAAGCGTGACTACTAATGGAGGCCAGGAGGTAGGAAGCTGTTCCTTTATGCTAGCAACAAATACTAAGCAAATGCTTTTTCACAGACGAATTCCTATCTTCTGGCAAATAAAGCTTCAAAATGTGTAATTTTCAACAACCTAGCCTGATTTTTAAAACTGATCAGTTGAAATACTACTGCTAGTGTAAGCAAGGAAACGCTGCAAGAGATGGACAGCTTACTTCCACAGGACAGATGGTGCCCATCCATTTTCCTTTCCAGACTCATGCTGGCCCCAGAAGTTCACATTTTTCCTCCCTCAGTTTTCTCCCACTTCTTCCATCTCTGCTTAATTCTCTGAAGCGCAAGCATCTCTTACCTTCACAACCGTCACCAGCCCATCGTTGCTATTGGGATCAGTCAGGATGGTAAATCGACCTGTCGGGTCTCCTCCGGTCATTCGGTACATCGCATTCCACGCAGGTGTGTGGGGCTGATCTTTATCCGTTACCGTCAGATTTGCTACGATCACATCCACCCTGTTTTCCGGTACTTCCCCATAGAACTGCAAAAAACAAGAAAACATTTTACCTCGGCTGCAGAAACACACACAGAGCCACGCCATACTGAACATTCATCAACATTAGAGCGCGCATCTCTCTCCACTGGAGCTCTGACAATTTATCTAATGAAGTTTACCCGAGGCCACCCAGAAAACTGATGGTTTGATTCCCTTGTCAGCTTTTGCCTTTTGGCCTAAGCAGAATACCAAATCTAAGGGATATATATATTCTGCACGTATCTCAATTCTGCCTGCCAGTACACTATTTAATAAGTAATAAATATTTACTGTCTGTGAATATAATGAGAAAAGCAGGGAAGGGTTATAAATATGCACATCCTTCAGTTACTCCCACCCTGTACTTACAGTCATGGCGGTGAACTCTGGAGGATTGTCATTGACATCTGTCACAGTGATGACAGCAGTTGCTGTGTTTGAAAGACCATATGTTGGGTTTCCTTCCATGTCCGTAGCTTGAATTATTAATGTATATTGTTGTACTTTCTAAAACACAAAATGACATCAACATAAGTTTTAGACAAAACTAACATTACCGTAGAACAGCAGGTGTTTCCAAAATTGCAGGTCGCTAAGCAATGGAGCCTATCACACTGTTTATTCTAGTTAGCATCACCTCGGATGACAGGAGCAAAGTTTGTGCCAGAGGAGCACAGCACTGGGTTGCATCTCGCTACATTGAACTACTTGATTTTCTTCAAATATCACTGAGACAAGAGCAGACTGCCTGCTTCCTACTCTCAAAATCAAAGACACTTTATACAGTTAATGCTGCTATTATAGATTTAACAACACTTGTCAAATGGGGAAAAGACAAGAGTGCGGTTTATACTAAAACAGGGTAAGTCCTCAAAAGCATTTACGAGAACCGAGCCAAGGTAGGTTTGTTGGCCAAACAGCCGCAACTGCCAAGCTTTTGTTTCAGCCGAGCCCAAGTATAAAACCACTGTTGCAACTTCTTGCCATCGCTATGGAAACCGAAGATGTCAAGGCTAACCGAGACTAGTAAGGGCACTGGGAGAAAGGGGGAGGAACAACCACACGAGCTATTTCCATGAATGTTAAACACCCCGGCCGAAGATGGCCGCCGCCTCCTTCCTCCCCCCACCCCCCCCCGCCCTCGCCGCGCGTGCCATCAGCAACGGCCGGGCCGGGCCGGCGCTGCGCTGCGGTCCCCCGGCACGGCTGGAGCGGGGCCAGGGCTCCCTCAGGCACAAGAAATGCCCAACTGGGACCTGACCTCAGACTGGTTAGATGTTTAAAACAAAGTCGACAAGGCGGTGTTTAAAAAGAAGGAAAAAAAAAAAATTAGAGAGATGTTTTTTGTGTAGAGTTGCTGAGAAGTTGATTGGAACTCATCAACGGTTTCTACCGTGAAATGAAAATACTGTGCGTGCTTTTTCATTTGCCAGTTCAGCTTCCCAGTTCGGAGAGAGCTAGGTGTTATCATCCAGTTCTTTCCAAAAGAAAACGCACAAACGTAAGAAGCTGCTATTACTTTGAAATATCACTTTCATGAATGGTTTACTAACGCTGGCAAAAAACCTTCTGGCAAAATAAAAATACTTAAAGAAAAGCACAGTTTTTCCACTCAGTACTTTATTTTCTCCCACTACTTACAGACCTGGGTATAGGACAGATGACTTCTCATGGAAACTGTTTACAAAAAGGGACTATGTATATCGATACAAAAAATAAACAAGGACAATTCCACTGATGATGTCCAACTTTCTTTCAAATTTTGGCCAGACACTATGGCAGACATTAGAGATTTAACGGTTATGCACACTTCCAAGCAGCAAATACAAGCCATTGAATAATTAAAAAAAAAATTGAAATAAGCTGTATCAATCTTTATCTCCCACTGAAGATAATTTATGCTCATGTCCTCTTTTGCAAAGGAACCCTTACAACACACCTCCAAGGTGTATTACTGCATACGCATACCACAGTTCTTTAAAAAAGCAAAACTAATATTACTTATATAGAAATGCAATATATATATTTAATAATGCATAAATATGTATACAAATTCTGGCTTGCAAAGTGACCTTCAGAAGGCCTAAATAAACATCCTAAAGGTTTCCTTCATGACACCAACAGAAGAAGCAGTCACAAGGGAATCAAAGAAATACTTTTACCACTTTCATCCAGGAAAAAAAAATAAACTTTACTTATTGTGAAGCAATAAAATCTAGAGCAGTATTGAAGCAAATCTTGCAGCCAGATGATTCTATGTTATTGAAACAGCAGGTGCTTCTGATTCAGCTGGGTCTTAACACATTGATCCCAAGAAGCAAATTTCATTAAGGAAACTCCATTATTATTACACAGAGACTCAACTTCCGTACAATCTTATTTAATTCCAACAGAAGCAGCACACTAGAAACTACCCCAAAAAGTGCCCCAAAAGACAGCGTGTATGTGTTTTTGTTTGTTCCCCCCCCCCCTTCCAGCACTCACATACAGAAGATCACTGCTGGGAATGAAATTTCAGAAATCAACAAGTGCACAACTTTCCAAGCATGGGGAAACTGGGGGAGGTGGCTCTCCTCTTTTAATTGTGGGTGGAGGAGAAGCCAGGAATAAGCCATGGAGCATGTGTCAGCAGCCTGCACGGAGACTTTGCAGCAACACATCCGAAAACAAACTGGCAGCTTCAAGAAAGAACACAGACCTCATCAGGTCACATCTTTCCATTTCAACACAGGCCAAAAAAAAAAGAGCACTTCACTGAATTAACCTCACGTGAGGCAGGAACGTCAGCATGTAAATTTAAGTACCCTGCCTGACTTCTTTGGCACCTCCAGCAGTAAGGCAGATGTTTTAATGCTGAAGTGAATTCCACAGCAATAGCGGAAGAAATAAGAACAGCTGGATCTCATGAAAAAGCATCTTTTGGGACACCAAGTGAAAGATGACTTCTGCCTCTAGCTGAGTCCCCTACCTAAGCAACTCTCCTCCTGTGCATGTTAGCATAGGTAATGCATTGTGCATGTTAACCTAAAATACTAGCAGATAAGGAATGCTATCAGAGGAACCACTCTTTTTTTTTTTTTTTTGGAATGCCTACAACACTTACGCTCCCATAAATAATGGGTCACATAATTTAAGAATTTAAAATTGTGTCTAGTACTTTATGAGCCTAATTAGAGCTTTACAGAGAGTCAAGACTTGGAGAAAAGGGCAGAATGGCAGAAGTGGGTAGCCCAGCTGAGGCTCCCGGACAACAAGGAACCTTGTGCAACAAGGCACTCCCCAGCCCACTGTCAGAAGACCTGCTCGATTCAGATCTGGCTTTCTAGACTCCTGGTCATTTTATTTAATTGACTTCCACTAAATGACTCAGGAAATGAAGGAAGCAGAGCAATGGCTTGGGAAGGAAACCATTTTATCTCATATTAGTCTAATTTAATATTTGAATAATTTAACATTAATCATTAATATTCAACATGTGCAAGAAATGTTTATAAATACTCATTTGGGTATCAGTACAGTGATCCATCAGGAAAACTGATGGCAAATGACAAGGCTTTTCCAACTGTTAATGCGAGGGCCTAAGCTCCACAGACAGCTGGTTTCTTCCAAGTTAAATCACCCTGGTACAGCTAGTCACTAAGTAATAAAACTCAGAGTTATCACTATGTCCTTCTGAAAGTTAACCTGTCAAAGATGACCAGGGGATTTTAAAAACTAGGGCAAAGCTGCCCCATCATTCTCTTAATTTAATAAGGCAATACTGTAAAGTTCAGGGTCTTCCTTTCCTCAAATCCATCCTTTTCAAAAACAACTTAAATAGACTGTTAATAAAACTTTAAAAATTAATTGCAATATCTAACAGTCTGTTTAGCTTTTCAAATCTTCTGATTGCCCCTTTCAAACTGAAATGCATCAGAATATTAATAGCCAACCCAGAGCATCAGAAAGTATTTTCGCTCTCCATTTTAAGTAAGTATAAGCAAACAGCTAAAAGCTGAACAGCAAATCCAGTTTAAAAAAAACCTTCAGATTTAATGAGCTAAAATGAGGTTAGTAAAACAGAAGATGAAACAAGATGTGTTGAAATAAGATTTGTTTGGATTTTATAGTTTGTTTATAAAATAATGCTTATCTCTTCTGAAGTTTTCAAGTGGTTCAAAAGCACAGTTAGTTCATGTGACAGATCTGGAGTTGGGAGGGAAATATTTTTATTCCCACCTCACAGATGGGTGAACCAGAGCAGAGGATCTGGCACCCTTCTTCTCCAGTGGTGGGCACAGTGAAGAACTGTCTAGACAGAACAGGACTTGCTCAGCATGTACCAGGGAATTACTAACAGTCAGATTTTTTTATTATTATTTTTTTAAAAAAAGGTTTTGAATGTGTGTCCAGGCCTTGAGACAAGTCTCTATCTATGCAGTTTCCAATACCGACGGGTTTATTTCTTAGAAATGTGCTTTTCAAATTTTAAAATCAGTAATATTTTTCCTGGTTGATTTTATTGAGCAAATTACTGCAAATTTAACAACACAGCACCCAGAAGATTTCAAGTATTTAACACCTCTCTATGAAGAGCAAGGAAGAGGACAGAGGGAGGACAGAAGCTCTCGTGGAGCTTCCAAAATAAATAAAACATATAGCCAATTCAATTTTCCATCTACTCTTTGCCTATGGAGCTCAGCAAGAGGAAAGGGCTGGAGCTGAGGAACACCTCCCACCTCAGCACCCAGGCCAAACATCTGAGGTCCTTATCTGCATCACTGCTTTAGTGTGTACCTGTTCCTTAAAAGCAAACTGGCTTTTGAGACAAGATCCTTTCCATGACCCGATGGAACTGAGAGTTGCTCATGTACAAAATGTGTGGGTCCAACTTTCACCCCCATCCTAATTTCCTCTTTTCCAGGGAGAAAGTTCAGACTAGGAAGGGAGAGAAGTATTTGTACGTTACTAGCAAAAAACGTGCTTCTTCACAATATTAAGTACAACCCAGCCTATGGGATTAAGACCTGTCGTACCTCTCTGTCAAGCCCGGCTGCTACGGTGATAATGTCACCAGTCTCGTTGTTGATTGTAAACATGTTTGGAGAGGGGCTGCTCGGGGCCTGTGACAAGATTCTGTATCTCAGCATCCCATTCTGTGCATTGGGATCATCAGCATCGATGGCAGTAACAGTCATCACGTAGGTTCCTAGCAGCAGGATAAAAAAATTGATGTTATATAAACAGTTTACTCAGATTACACAAGATCACTTACAAGCAATGGTCAAAGCATGTATTTCTTTTGGTAAACTCTGCACATTCCTTCTCTTACTTAAAACAAACTGGTTAAACCCAAGACTTGCCAACAGAGTAATTAAAATACATAACAGGAGATAAAAATACTTTGTGTTTATAAAATATCAGATTTGCTTAGAACTGAAGAAGCTCCATAAACAATGAAATCCTACAATTCTGCCATAAATAACATCTCTGTAACAACAGAGCTCCTCACGTTTTGATAAAAATGTTATTAATTGGGCCAAAGGAAATACACTTAATTTTCAGAATTGGTGCACATACTGACAGTGATTGAAAATCAATGTAAATAATACTCTTTCAAAGGTCTTTGAGATGCATGTTCTTTTCATCTCAAATGCCAAGTCAACACTGCAAAGTGAGAAAATACATTCCTTGTGCTAACCTTTCTAAAAAATTCATTTTGCACTACTGACAAATTAAGAAAGTGGTTTCAGCCATAGTGCAAACTTTAGTCTGAGCCGATTAGAATTTTAATGAGATGTGAACAACATTTAGGGTTTTCTCGAGAATTCAAATGAAACTGTTTGGTTTCAAATCCCAGTTTTTCCAAAGCCTCTGAGATTCAGAACTAGAACTGGATCTGCTGATATTTCAGAAGTCTCTTATACCCTGAGCTGTCAACTAAATGAATGTCAATGGCTATCGTGAACATAACCGCACGAACTGTGACACTATAAATAGGATTTTCAAAACCAGGAACCTAAAAGTAATATTCTTAAAGACTTCTCTTTTAGTTTATGTACATAATACTTTCTTCTTTTGGAAATTAATCCTAGCATACTAAAAAGTGAATTAAAAATAAGGTGAAATAATAAGACAGTATCTGAGATTTTGCTCATCACACTAATAAGACACCTTTGAAAGTGTTGCAACTCTGAAGGCACCCCCTTCATCACCTTCAAAATGTTACTGCATATACTTAGAAAGCCCAAGTATTACCTGGCTTTGATCCTTCAGGGACTGTCCCATTCCAAACCTGGTGTAAGAACTCAGGTCTATTGTCATTCATATCAATGACATTAATAACAATGTCAATAGGGTTTTCCACCTGGTTTCCATTTACGTCCACTGCGTGTGCTCTCAGCTGCAAAAATCATTAGAAGTATTAGCATTTGCACAACATACAGGCACAGATACAATAATGGTGGCAGGATGTTTCAGGCCAGACATTTTTAGCTCAATGTATTCTGTTATCTGGCACTGCTCCCTCATATCGACGATTTGAGTTTTCAGGTTGCTAATGGAACTGCTGTTCAGACTTCTAAACTATTCTAAGCTGCAGTTTTACTTCTCCGATTTGCTGAAAATGATTTTGAATCATGTAATTTCAATTAAAACCAATGCACAGTCATATATAAATCTGTTTTTAATAATGACCGTTAGAAAACAGACTCTAGAAATATGCAGATTTATATCAAACAGATAGCAACTTACTAACAATCCATAGGGCACAAACACTGGCATCAGTTTCAAAAATTCTTTACTGATACAGATATTGAATAGACATGAATGCATAGGAAAAGCATATGAAATAGATTTGTGTTACCTGGAACACCAAGGTAAGGTTTGTGATAAATCACTAGCAGTAAGCACACTGAAATTCCAGGCTAAAAATTAAGCTAAAGTTTATGGACCTGGTTTCAAAGATACCGAGACACTTAAATTTAATGCCCTGATTGTCAAAAAGGACTGAGTTTAAACATTTGACAGTCAGGTTTACCTAAATCATCTTAAATTGGACAGCCAAAAAAAAGGAACAGTACTTTCTGCAAATTTAAACCTACATCTCCAGGCCAGAGCCTGGCAATTGCTAGGCAAAAGAGCAACTTTCTCCTATAGCAGTCCTGCTGAAGCCCTTTTTTTAATATATATATATACACACACACACATACATGCATATATATATACACACACATATATATATCTTCTGGCTACAAACCTACTAGAAAGGAGCAAGAAGGCATTATTAACTCACAACTCTGGAAATTACTCATATAAATGTAAATTCGTAAATCAGTAAATCTTGAATTGCCAATGCCAAATTCTCAGTAAAAAAATCTTATGGATGCTGGAGCTGTTGTGCTCTTATGAGAGCTGCTCCCCCTGCCTCCCCCCAGATGCCTCCTGCTGCCTCCTCTGTTCGGGAGCAGCACTCGAAGGGCTTCCCGGAGCACAAGGCAAGGAGTGTTTTAATCCAAGACATGCTGGAAACTCTCTCTAGGAACTGAGCAACTTCTGTAATGATTTCAGTGTGGTGTCTCAAAAGCAGAGACAACTTTAGGTCACAGTGTGGTTTCCCCCCTTCCTTCAAACCTTTCTTTTCCACTAATACTGGAATCCATGGTCTACTTTGTCAATTTCTTTAGAGCAAAGAATATCATTTTCATAAGCTGACAGACCTAATTTACAATTCCATTAAAATGCTTAGATTTGCCCCTGAAAATGAAAATTGGTAGGTTATTCTTCCCATCCATTTCTCAAATCACAGCTGCTGCAATTCTAATAGCAGTCACATCCTAATTTAAGTTGCTGAATTAAAAGTAAACTTTTGGAAAATATACAATACAGTGGAGACTGTGATCAATGGTCTGTATTTGAAATATAAGCTACAGTATCCATATTTCAATCTTTTAAAATGACTTTATCTAAATACATTTAATCACTGTTTATGTATGGTTAATGTATTTAAGCTGCTTAAACATAGTAAGAGTTAGCCTTAGTAAGTACAATAAATACAAATCTGCTACAAACTCTTCAAATCATATCTCATAGAAAACTAAATGCCGGCTGCTCAAGTCATGTTTGAAGCAGATGTTAATCTTCAATTTGATAATCTGATTTATGGTAAATTAAACTCTTACATGAAAAGAAGCAATCTGCTCCCGGTCTAAAGGCTTTGTCACAGACAGCTGTCCTGAGATGGGGTTGATGATGAAGATGCCTGTTGGAGGTTGGTCAGCTCCTGGGCCAGTCACACTGTACCGTAGCGAGAGGCTTTTATCACGATCAGACCTAATCTACGTGTCAAAAAACATAATGTTTACATTAGCTACAAACAAACAGTGGATGGGACTGCTGCTGAGACAAGCAGCAGCTCTTTTTTCTTTTTTTTTTTTCCCCATCTTTAAGCTAAACTTGTAAAAATAATTATTCTGGAAATGATATAAAGTTAGTATAAAGCTTGAGGTTTTCAACTGCAATCTTTGTTTGTCAGAAAGCTGGTCAATGAATTTTCAGGAACATAAAAATATCCCTGCTTATTTCTCATAATAGGATGAACTGTATTACACCAAAACAAGTAAGTATTCTTACCTTAAACAGAATTGTTTAGATCCTAGAGAAAACATATACTATCATAAAACTACATAAGAAATTAAAAGTCTGTTTTGTTTGTTTTCCCTCCTCCTGCCAGACCAAAGCTACAGATGCTCTTCTGCTCTGGCAGTAGCCCTTTAGAAACTTGCTGTTTTTATTTAAAGACTGAACTTTGGTCTCATCTTCCAAGGAAAAAATTAAAGGTCAGTGCATTTGTGAGCAGGTGAATCACCAGCATGCACATCAACAAAGCAGAGCAAAACTATATCCTATCAATTTGGACTAATGATCTACCAAGTTCCAACAAATCCTCATACAAGTTCATCATGACTGACCAGTACCACAACTGGAAGCCTTCTCCTGTGCTGGGCTCCTGGCAACAGCCACATCTGTGCTGCTGAGTCCTACGGAGCACCTAGTGTCCTCACCCCATCACACCCCGCTTCCTCCTGCCTCCTGGTGCACTCCTCCTCCCGCTCACCCCCACGCCGTTCCCCAGGTAGAAAACTACAGTGCAGAAGACTGGAGAACTCCTGAACTGGCAGAGAGCCTCATAATCAGTTAAGGAAGTTATCACAGTAGTTACCACCCAAACCAAGGTCACCTTCCACCAGTACAGGAGCATACGGACAACTTAAAAAAACCTAGTAAATGCAGCCCAGCCCAATATGCACAGAGGCAGCAACATAAACCAGCCCAAAAGACTCTGATAAACATTTGGCCTATGAACAAGACATCATTCACACAAAATCTCTAAAAGAGCTCTCTGAAGGACACTGAAACCACATTTCTATTAACTTCCTTACCCTAACTAATTCCTGAGGAAAAGGTCCTCTGGAATTTTCTGGTAGGTTGATTGGAGGAATAACCCAGTCTCTCTTCTGCCTCTTCAGAGGGCTGCTGTGCTTGTATTGTTGCCATGGAAATACGATGTCTTCAATTTTCTTTTGGTCCTTTCCCAGGTACAAGATAAAATTAAGCACATGTTAGAAGGAGAATTACTAGTAGACATTATAAAATAACTCAGATACAATTACACACTTGACTGAAAGGCTGTCTTTCCTCTGTGTTCACAGAACTATTTTATTTGCATTCACAGCACAGTATGAAAATAACCAGTATTATTTACCACTGCACTGCAAAATTTTAAGAACTCCTTTTCTTTTTTCCTTATTCAAGTTGGAGGAGAAATGGGATTATAAACCATTTATAACATGGCACTACTGTGTAAACTATTCTGCACTTTCTGAAAAGTAGTTAATATTTTGCAGAATTTAATATTATGCCTTTATGTATTTCTCATTAGCCAGAACTTCAGTTCAGGTAATGTGCTACTGTACATTAAATTTAGATCTGGGTGTGCTAAAATATAATTTGAGTTCCAAGAGAAGTTTAATACATACTGGTAAGGAATGCTTCAAATATTTATGACCCTATTAAATCCCATAGAATTAATGCTGTAATTATTTTAAACCTATGTCAGCCATGATGGATGCAGTAGATGACCCACTTTGCACATTGGGCATTAATCTCTGCTGGCTGTCAACATTCCCTTCCTATTCCCTTCTATATCTGCACTCATTTCAGCCTTTGGATGCCACCACACATATAGATAGCTATGCTAGCTTGCTTAAGGGTAGAGACAGGGTGACAAAAACTTTTTCCAAATCTTTTAAAAGAGAAAAACTTATTTAAAAAAATATAATCAAATATGCCACAGAGTAAAAACAGATGCCCAACTGAAGGCCAGATTCCACTACTCTACATTCTGCTGATGGCAACGATGCCTGAACTGGATCTCTGGAAAGAACAGGGCATGCCCTGGCATACCTAAGCATCTACTCTTTTACTCTACTTCCAGAGACAAAATGACAACATTTCCTTTGTTAAAAACATGCCTTAGAAGATATAAAACAATCATCAAGTAAGCAAACAAAAACCTGAGGATTACACAGCGTTGGTCTCCAGTGTGTTCTCAGGAAAAATGTCTCTCATAACCACACTGTCTATTTTGACATTATGCTTAAATCTTTAATGTGTACCTATTACAGGTATGTTAATCTATGAATAAATTTTCTTCTTTATTACTGAACGAAGCACTTTGTAAGAGAAGGTAAGAAACAGCAGGCAGCAAGTAATATAACAGAAAAAGGTAGTAGACCTAATACTGTTTTCCTAAAGTAAATGCATTGTTATTTGTATATTGCTAGCTTTGATTTTTGTTACAGTACATGGTTTATCCTATGGCAGCTTCCAGCAGAGGGAGACTATCTTCCTTACTAAGTAGTGCTGGAATCATGAATAATTTACAATCTCCATTTGATTATGAAGGGACAAGACAAAGCCAATATTCCCTGCCAGAAATGCTTTCCTACTACTGCTGTAAATCTACAGCTCCCATCTAATAAACGTGACTGATGCATTCTAGCACGAATTTTTTTATTTTGTGGTTATATTTAACTGCTGGAATAAATACTGTAATACTTTCAAGCAATTTAAAATAAAGAAATGACCATGTCCGATTTAAATTCAGGTATAAATCTCAAACTATACAAAAAAAAAAGCTCAAACATAAATGAATCCTATATACTTAAACAGGCATGCCTTTCCATGCCTTAGCAAAGCTACAGAGTAACAGGCTATAAAAAACGTTCTTCTGAGGCTCCAGCTTTGCATGCACTAGTTGTCCCTTAATAAAATGCCTCATGGAAAGGTACACGACAGACAGAACCAAGTCCCTGTTTTTAGGCCTGTTTGCAGAAATACATTTATACAGGCTGCGTTTAGTTGTTGTTTTACCTTTTCTGAAGCCCCTGCAAAGGCTGGTTCAGGGGTTAGCTTCACTCTCATTTGCCATTCTTCCCGGGTTTCCTTGTCTTGAGCAGACACGACAAACTCTGTGGGCTCTGCTGAAAGTTGAAAGCTTCGCTCTGCATAGACGACACCATCTTCACCTACTCTGAAATCTCCTGGCTCACTGCTTCCAAAGTGTATTTTTTTGTTTCCATCACAGCTTCGAAACCTCACTGTAAAAGACACAAAATGAAGAACAAAAAATGAAAAAGCAGCCCACTTGAACTCAGTGTGACATAAAATGCATTAAGAACAAATATTCAAAAGCAGAAAGACTTAACTTGTTGCTGCTATTATCACATGCAATTATCAGTTAAGACTTGTACTTTAGGGGTCAGTCCACGTAACAGAGATATCCTTCTGTGGGCTGCTAGGCAGAGTTTTTAACCCTAGAAAGACTGCCTCCCTCCCAAAGACCCATCTGCCCAGCAAGAAAACCATTTCCTTCCATGTCCTGTGCTGCATTTCAGTCGGTTTCCAGTGGAATGGCTGCAGGGATTTGCACCTCAAGCCTCACAAAGATCCAGTCAAGTCAATTCATTAAAAAAACTCAACAAACTTAATTACGTTGCAACCATAATTGTAAACACAACTGTGCTTCCAGCACTTTCTCTGCCAAGGAGGGTAAGGCAGAAACCCAGAAGTCCGTTCAGAGATTAACTTCTGTCCCCAGCTCAGCCTGCGATTCAGCTGTTACCATCTCAGATCATCTCATCACTTATGAGCTCTGGGCATGAGTTTCCTCATCCCTCATCTACAAGAGAGAGGCAGCAGTAAATACTTACCTCACAGAGAAAATCTAAGTTAAAGACTTCACTTTGTTTTGTTTTGTTTTTTTTTTAATTAAAGCTATTTCATGTACCACACATGTCCATTCATCTACTTAGGAGTTACCCATTCTTGCTTAATTCCCCCCCTCCTTCCCTTCATCCTGTCTGAAAGATGCACATTGGAACAAGAAGTCAGTAAAACCGATTGTATAGATAATGATGTGAAGTGCACAAAACAGAACTGATAACAGGTTGCTGCTTTCTTTACCCAATTGCTTTCACTACCACTTATCTTCTGGGTTACTGCAAATAATAGTAGGTAAAAAATGAAAGTCTGCTTCTCTAACCAACGATTGTTCTTTAATGTTTCCAAAGCATTATGAAATATTTTGATTGTATGGGCAATAGAAGTGCAAAACATCATTATGAAGGTTGTGCTGAAAAGCACATAGTGAAGATGAAGATGAAATGAGGCTTTATGCCTCATTTCAGTTATTGGACTTTTTATATTGTGCTAAACCATGCACAAACTATTTAGCTTCAAAACCTAAAGGTCCCTCTCAAGAAAAATCACTACTAAATGTCATCCATCATATGCTTTCTTCTGTAATGCACTGTTTCCAGGAAGGTACTGAGAAGAAGAATCATACCTTTTTGTATTTGAACTTCAAAGACCAAGCTGATGTTCAGATGACATATAAAATTTGTTTCTTACTGTACCCTTTCAGTTATCCAGAATCCCCGCTTTGCCCTCTCCTGACAGAAAAGACTGTACAAAGTACTTCTTTGAAAGGGTCCGTCGTGTACAAAAATGAGACAAAGCACAGCACTCCTCAAAATAAATGATAAAACGTCAACCTTCTTAATACTGATCTTGCTGGGCTGGGCAGGGATATTGCTCTTTCCAGATGGCTCGCAGAGTTGGAGGGTCTCCCTCCATGAAAGGCCAGCCTCACCTCGGGGAGAAGAGCATGCCTGGTCCCACAAAGCACTGAACCCACGAAGAACAAATCTGCCTGGGTAAAAGGCTGAAGCCTCACTGCTAGGGCTCCTCCTGCAGCCCTCCTTGTAGATGTTGCCTCAGGTCTCCCTCATTAGCAGCGAGAGTGCTTCACTGAAATGCTAATAAATACTCAGACTCTTACACAAGCTTCCATATATATTATACTCTCTAGGCAATCCCTATTGCTCCTCAGGTCCATCCTACCTGCTCCATGAAGTACAACTGACTTCCTTTCCTATGGATCTACAGACTACAGGTCTGCAAGAAGAAGGTGACAGAACCTCTGGTTTGCCGTTCACATTGGAGGAGAAAATTGACAGGCAGAAGTGTCCACCTCCCAGATGTCAACCACCCAAGCAATCTCCCACACTTTTCAACACCGAGCCTCGCGGCTTGAGTCAGCTTACCGTGACGGTATGCTGAAACGCAACAGCCAGCTGAGAAAATGCACAATTCTAAGCCAAGGATATAAAACTACCAGTTAAAACAACTATACCAGTACCCAGACATCATTACCACAGTCCTAATTCTGTAATTCTGATTAGCCTTCAGATTCTGATTAACCTTCAGAGTTCTTCTGATTAACCTTCAGAGCTGGATATTCTGTATTGTTTAGCACAAAAATAAAGAGGTGTTTAGCACAAAAAGTCACTACATCTAATGATTTAAAAACTTAATGACTGGACTACCAAACAGCGCTGCTGGTACTTGGGTTCAGAGGCACAGACCACCCATACCCCAGGCATGGAGAAAGCTGTGCCTCCTCCAAGCATCATCTCTGTTCACAAACAAAACTCTCAGTTAGAAACAGTTCACATTAAGAGACTAAGGAAAAAAAACAGCCAGCAATATATCCCATAGCTCTGTGCCTCTGCTGACCTCTCATCTCAGCTACAGCTGCTCTCTAAATCTGCTCTTCAAAAGAGTGTCTTGACTGAAAGGACGAAGAACGAGCCAGATTCACCTCTGGCTCTTCTCAGACTTACTTCTGAAAAGTAGGGAGTGGGAAAGAAAATGAATATTAATCTAAACTTTGATCATTACTGTTTTTCAAAAAGGTGAAATTTAAAATGAGTAGTACAGTCATTATGGTCCAAAAGACTAAGATATCACAACAATATTTTATAAAAAACTATTTCCCAACTATTGCACAGTAACATATTAATTTTTTATATATTCAAATTCATAAAGAAGAGCATTTCTTTCCCCCCCATCTTCTTACATGTAGACTCCAGTAGTCAAAAAACTCCAAGAAAAAACCACCCTGCTAGCCACTTCATTGATATTCCTCCTCCAGGCGACTGTATATTATGAGATTCAATGAAAATCCCTTTCCTTTGACAGTATCCTGGTAAAAATGTATGAAGTTGTCAATGCTTTGTGAGAATTATTCTCCCTTTGCAAGGAGCACACCTTTACAAATTATACTCAAGTATAACCATC
Source organism: Ciconia boyciana (assembly GCF_034638445.1). Classification (NCBI taxonomy): domain Eukaryota; kingdom Metazoa; phylum Chordata; class Aves; order Ciconiiformes; family Ciconiidae; genus Ciconia; species Ciconia boyciana. The sequence continues at coordinate 50,182,551 of NC_132935.1, read as the reverse complement.
CATAATTAAATTACCTTGACAGAGTACAGGTTATGCAGTAGCTACTCTCCCCCCAGCTGCACGGTTGTCGGTCTTGTAAATTCGATTTAGATCACTTTGCTTAATTTTTCAGTGTTCAATTGGTATGAACAAAGAGTGATTTCTGACTGTAGCTTTTTAGGCAAAGATTTTTGCAAAAATGCGACAGGATTTTTTTTTCCACTGAGAATAATGACTGTTTATACCAACCATATTCTTTCTAACAACCACACGGAAGGGAGGCATGCTTTCCAAAAGTCATTTTCTGTTGACAGATCAATCGTATGGATTCTTTTCATTTTAAAAAGGCTTAACCAGATATACTATACAGCATCTAGTCACTTTATATGCAATAGAAAGAGTCATCAAGTATCTTATTTTACTGCTTTTTAGTAACACTCTCCACATAAATGATCAGACATGAGTATCTCACAATCTGTAACAACTCACTGATTTTTAAATATTTCTCTTTTGAGTATCTTCTGCACCTTCTGAAAAGTATCTGCTTTTTAAAAGATTTCTAAGTATATTATTTGAAAGTGCTAGGAAGTATTCAATCATATCTGAAATATAACTATTTTGGTTTTAAAGAGAATACCTTTGGTCCTATCAGAACAATAATATGCACACCAGCTTTGATGCATGGAAGTAAATGCAATTACTTCACATGCTCAAAATAAGGCCGTGCACAAGGCTTAAAGACCCTGTTTTTTTAAAAACAGAAGAAAAACTGTATTTAGTATTAGCATATGATTATTATTAAACATTAGACCCTAAGACAAAAGTATCCTAATTTAGGAGTCTTTTCTTGTCCTAAAAACCAAGATCAGTGTAATCTATTTAAAAAAGAAAAAGAGAGAACCTCTGTGACTACAACATTCTAAAATGAAAATCTACAGCTCTGTGGTATTAAAGCAAGCTTTCAAGTTAACACTCCTGCATGGAAGTAATTACAACATATGCATACATGCGTAGTGTACAAAACATTAAGAACTAAACATGCAAATTCATTTAAAGTGCACTAGAGAGCTACACCACTCATATTCAGGTCTAACGAGATGAATGATTCATACTATCTGTAAAATACATGTTTAACCTCATGTACCTTACTAGTAATCTTCAATTACCTAGAACCATTTCTCAGACAATAAAACCCCTTTTTCAGCTACTCATGTTGGTTTGCACTCTTTGACAACCTGCTTCTGCTCTTTTTATCTTAGGCAAGTAACACCAGAATTACTCGACCCAAGGACTGAGCACAGAATAATATAACTGGCTATATTATTAACATCAGTTTTTTGTGAAAATATTCCTGTACAATATAGAATATTAATACAGAACTTTCATTACTCACTTTGCTCCCAAGACAGTTGTGTTGAGTTTGCCATCTGGATTTCTACACTTTGGAAATATCCAATTCACTTCTAGAGAACATCCACATGCACACAAACAAACAAAAAAGTGTATTTCCTTCTGTAAATTTGGTGGAATGGTATTACTCCTCTTGAATGCTATTCTCAATGACTAAGCATCAACCTCAAGGCTAACATTCACTCAGAGGACATTATGGAAATTGCAACAAATTCCAAGTGCCGGCAACATTATGCATTCCAGCAATACGGTTAAGATGGTGTATCATAAAATGGAAAACCCAGGTGTATTTAATCCACTCAGGATCACTCTGCAGCAGATTAAATAAATGGAATAAGAAAGTAGCTTATATACAGCTACCTACCAGATACCACTTTTACCTTTGACAGAATGAGAAATTATATGGAAACATTCTGCTTGAACTGTCTAGCTATCTGCATACTTAATATCTGAACACTACGTTCCCCAAGAACACTGTATTTAACAAGTCTTCCTACTTTTCAGAGAGAGAAACTGTTGAAAACTACACTAAAACACATAAAAAAAATTAACTCCTTTATAAATTAGTCATTTATTCAGACTGGTTACTTCTGTATCTGTAAGGTGATCTGTTAGTCCTACTAACACAGTGCACATGCTCATATTTCAGCTCATGGCTTGTTAAGAGTGGCATGTGAAATGCCCATGAGACATCCTTTACTACAATTATAGGTAACTTTCAAGAGAAGTGGGGTTTTGACATCATGGTGGACCGTTATAATCACAAAGAACTGAACTACATTCTAACTTGCCTTTTCCATTACCAGCAGCACTTTTAAAGAGGGTCTGATTTTAGAACTTCCTGAGACCAGCTTAAAAACATTATTTAATTTTTGATTTTGATACATTCGTGGTCTACAGCAGCCAGGAAAATGTCATCTTCTCACCTATAAGCTGAGAAAATTAGCTACAGAAATTGCTGATGCAAAATAAATATGGAATATAATCAGGTTATTTTAGACAACGACATTTTCCTACCTGTATAATTCAATTTGTCATTATATCCTTTAGAGATATTTCAGTAGAGCAGTGTTGTTTCTAATGGGTTCTACTACTCTTTTTTCTAATTCCCTTTTCATTTCTACTTTTATATTCATGCACTAGTTTATCCTGTACTCCAGACCATCCAGAAAAATCTCAAAGCGCTACTCATTTTGAGCCTTTTTGGAATAACCGACCTGCGACACTTTAAAAGAAAGCCTGGCTGTCAAAAGGCAGCTGCTAACCACTTTCTGAAAAGCAAGCCTGCTAATTCAGTAATTTGCTTTTGAAAACCTCCGCCTCTGTGCTGAGCACTGCGTTCTGCCACCCCAGCCCACGCCAAGTAGAAGGCTACTTCAGTGAGTCACACGAAACCAACTGGAGTTTTGCCACTTACTAAGGGCCAAATATGGCCACTTGCTTCTAATTCCTATTTTCACTTGACTTGACAAGCTTTACAATCTGGTGCCAAGTGAAAGCCAGCCCATGAAGCTCGCAAGCAGGGGGGGGGGGGGGAGTCATGCCCAAAAATTTCAACTGAGATAAATCTGGGGATACATTCAAGCTATTTACCAACTTTAGGTGTTTCATGATCTGACTCACAGTAGCTTAACTTTCCACATTTCCATGCTGTGCTGTTTGCTTAATCATTTGTCTATTCAGTTAGGAAAACTATAATTAAAAGGAAAAGTGATTTGCAAGAGTTATGGTTTAATTCATACTGTACACTTATTTCATTAACTGAAAGCAGTTCCAGAATGATCTAAAGCAGGCATTACGTAAAACCTAGTACTAATATATGACTTTACTCTATGGAATTAAGATGCTGAATAGTCTACTGCAGAAAAGATATAAATTTTTATGAAAAGTTGTATGATATGCTGGTAGAAATAATTTGTGCTGGTTATTGCAACTGACATTCATTCAATGCAATGCTCTTTACTGCCTCACTCCCCAGACTGCTAGTTCTAGACAGACAAATATGCACATTTCCTAAAATAAAATACTTTCAAAGCAATCCGGCAGCCTACACAACAGCAGGTCAGTGGACACAGACATCCCTCTCCCTATTTCTGCAGCATGTATTTTTCATTCGTAATTTGTACAATTGCATTTGGAGATTTTTTGAAGTATTTTGTTGCAGGTGCAAATGGGAAATATTAAAGCCCAGCACATACTCTGTCCTATATTAGAGGACTGCCTCCTCATAAACCCTACTAACTTAAAAACTAAAGTCTATTTTTAAAGTATTTTCTTTCACAGGTAGCTATCACCAGACTGTCCAATTCTTGCATTCACAGTGAAAGACTCACACAGTTCTTTAATAAAATGCCATCTAGTTTCCAGTTCCCATAATCCTCTTTGTTTACAGAACAAAGTCGTAACAGGCATGCCAGAATGAAAATGGGGATAATGTTCTTTCTATTCGATAGAAATGCCTCTGCAGCTTTTCAGAACGGGAATACCAGCCATCAGCAAAACACAGGACTGGTATCTCAAACAGAGTCCAAATTATATCTGATTCACTGATCCTTTTCAGTCCTTGCCTCTACCACTCACTGACACAAAGATCTTCTACACTTTGACACCCCTTTTGTCTTTATTTAAAAAAAATAAAATGCAGGAAAAGAGAATAAGCATCTTTGAGAAGGGGAAGTACTTATATTTCGACAACTGCTTTTGTTTTAAAACACAAAAAGGTTTCTTTCCCTTTTCCTCTACTCTGTATTGTTTAAGGCAGTTTCACTGTAGATGAGCCTATAGGCCCCCGCAGAGTTCCGTGCAAGCTTTTTTTCTAAATGATGCTAGCTGAAAGAAGATTCGGTAATAAACATCATTTCTATACTCTGGAGTACGCAATGCACCTTTAATACTTTCCCAAGTATACCAATCTACAGAGTAATAAGAAGAGGGATTAAACACTAATCTCTTATACCCATAATGCATCAACTGACTACACCTGCTAAAATCCAATTTGGTAATTAAAAAATACATCTACTGAACAGTCAAACCAGGAGACTAAAGGGAAAGTACAGTCTCTGCAGATAGCTAGAAGAAAACAGTTTCAAAATTCAGGCACTTAACACAAACCTATTTTTACTTCTATTCATTTTTATGTGACCTTAAGCAGTGTAAGAAACAAATACCTACAATTATGGTGCAGCAATTAAAGGGCAGTTTTATTGCTACAGTAATGACTTAAATATCTAGTAAAAACTAGATAAGCAGCTTTGCCTCTTACTCTGTCTTTAGAAAATGCAAAAAAAAGTTAGCTTATTCTTTTTTTCTCCCCCTCCCCTCCCCCCTTGTTAGCAATAAGGAGAGCGAGAACAGAGAATAGATGCTTTTGTATGTTCTCTTTGCTAGCTGTTCCTGGCCCAAAGTCCTTCTAGGCTTCAGGTTTCACGTTTTTTTCTAGCTCTTCTTTCTTTCTTTATTCCTCCTCCTCTCCTCTCTCTCTAGCTGTTCTGTTTTCTAGGGTTTTTTTAAACTTACTTTATTCCCTGATGCTCCCATGTTTCCTGCCCCCTCTTTCAACTGTGCTCCTGACAGAGGTGCAGAGGTGCCGAAGCATTACTAATTTCAGGCTGACAACCCAGGCTGCAGCTCAGGCTTCAAGCACACCTAGGCAGAAAGAGCCTGTCACTGGAGGGCTGCCTTTTAAAAAATAAACTAATTAACTAACTAAATAAAAATGCAGGCTCCTGGAGTTTCTGTAAAGAGCCAGGACTTGCTGAAATCCAAATGGGCACGTACTTTCAAATGAGCTGATGATCTGTTTCACCAGTTCAACTGGTCAGCAGTTTTCCATGGTGACTTAAGCCCCCATGCTAAGAGGGGTTTAGGAACAACAACAGAACATAGGGGAAAAGCATGCATATATCACGTTTAGGCTATACGTCGCTTCTTACCATGTAAAGAAACAAAATTAAATAAAATTAGGGATTTTTCTCATTAAGTTACAGGACTGCTCAGGCAGAAGTGAGTGTTTTATTTGCATTGCATTGCAACAAACAAAAATTCCCAGCTCTGACAAAATGGCAGTGATCCGGCAACACTCCTGCTTCCCATTTAAAAAACAGTGTCTTGAAACAGTTGCGGGACCATTTAATATTCTGTATTCTGCTGCATACCCTAGGATACCACCCATCACTTGGAAGCACATTTTGCAGTCCCTCCCAGGTATCTATGGATGCAGCAAGGGGAAAGGGGACATCTTTCCCAAAAGTTGCTCTTCAACTTCATAAACCAGTGCACATTTGAGTGTGATGACCCCCCACAAACATCAGCGTTGCTTCTCCTCTCTCCTTTCCTCCCTTCCTCTCTCTGGTCTGTCCAACACTGTCGGGGAGTGACAAAAGCCACCAGGTCATCCCTCTGGGCACACTACAGTCTAATTTTTGAAAGCTGCAATTATTTTAAATGATTTTTAAAAGGTCCTTAGTCATCCTCAAGTTACCACAGCAGCTCTGCGTGCCACTTCTTTCCTATAAGAGGACTTCCGATATCTCTGGGGGGAACCTGGAGAACCTCCCAGCCAGCAGAGCTGGACACGGACACTTGGACACAACTGCACCAGCATCCCCATGGCAAACAGCGGGCACAGCTGATCTCAAAGCAGAACCACCCTATAATACAGGGGTGCTCATTACCTTACCAAATGGATAATGGTGAAAAAATATGCTATTTGCGTGAACACTGCACTTTTGTATCAAAAAAGGGCAAGAAACCTACTAGTTGCCACACAGGGTGGAAGAAGAGCAGAGAGAGCCTAGCAGTATTCACACTGATGTGTCAGATAGGAATAAGAATCATAAATCCCAGGGATTATACTATCACTGGATCATGTCCAGTAGGCCTCAGGCAGAAAACTAGTTGCCATGGCAGCTTAATGTTATCTAGTCAGACCTCAGGTTTTTATTATTATTATTATTAAACACAGATATCTGACCTTAAAAATCAAAAAAGCACTTGGTGACTGGTGCAGGCTAGTACAGTGTATTTCACAGCCAGGCCACAGTAGTACTTCCCATAACAAAGCAGAGGACTCAAAAAGCTAGGGTGATACGTCTATCTCATTATAAGGGAGTACCTGTGGGTGAAAGTAACCTCTAAATGGGAATTCTCTCCCTCTATGTATCACTTTCATAATTTAATATGGCAGAGGTCATGTGCTAATTAATCATTAATTAATTAAACATTAAAGAGGGGGAAATACCAAGAGAACTGGAAGGAAAATACCTAGTTTCATGTATTGGAAGGTACCTCTATCACCTGGGTTGTTCATTCAGTAGCTTCTTATAGCATCTCTCCAAACACCTCACATTCCCCCTAGATGCAATAAATGTGTGCAAATACCTTAAAAATAAACGAAGGACTGCTAGTATTAGCCATCCTGTTTAAATGAATTATAAATATATAGGGAATCATTTGACACTGCTGGAATGTTCACCATGGAAGTTCACCTGAAACACTGCAACACCATAGTGAAACCTTAAAGTTGTATTCAGTCCTACACATAGCAGCAAAGAGTACATATTTACATGTTTTTCCTCTTGAGCTAAAATAAGTACAACGATCAGGAAAAAAAAAATAATCCAGTACTGAAATACTTTTTAGTGACTGACACTTAGTGAATACTCCCAGATGATTGTTAATTACTTCTGTCTTCTTGGTTGATTACCTAAACCATATCGTCAATGAGATGAAAACTGTCCATCGTTGCAATGTTACCAAATCTCAACAGCACAAAAGGAAAAGCAGGAGAGGAAGAGAAATTTGGCTTCTTTGGGTCTGAGCTAAGGACTCAGGAACTCAGACTTGAGTCTTTTCAAATTACTATTTTATTTTGTGTGAGGTCCACCTGGCTCTAGGTAAATTAGAGAAACACTAGCTGCAAGCAGAAGTAGTATCGTTGCTTCACGTCTGACTGCACCATATAGTGCAAACTCTTTAAAATGACCAACATGAGGTCACTTGCATACAGCTGACACAGTTTAAGTCAAAATTCAAGCGATGCTACTTTCCTTCAAGAACACTTACCATTCTTTGCATATCCTGTCTAGGAATTACAAAATTACGAGGCTCAAATAATCCACTTAAATTCAAATTGACAGTAATAAAACTGACAGGAGTAAAAAAGGTGTTATGCTAGGAAAAAACACTGATAAAAACTGTTTTCTTCGCAAAATGCAGACAAGCGTGACAGCAGCACAACATGGTACCTGGGTTAATACAGGAAGGGAAAAAAAAATAGACCTCGGATACAATATGCAGACAATGAGAGGGATACAGACAGACTTCATTCAAGAGACAACTTTCAATACAGCCACCACAAAATTAAGACATACTTTAGGATCCTATGCCAAGACAATGCTGTGCAAATTTATGCAATTTATTCCAGGTGGGAACAGACAAACCTGGCTGAGCAGCCTCTCATTTAACAACCGTGATTCAGTCCAGCCACAGAAGAATAGAAAAGAAAAAGAACAAACCTTCTGATATATTAGAAGATATGCTTCCTATGATAAACGCAACATTTTTTTTGTCTAGACTTTCCTGTGGGCCTTGTGAGCGCAAAACACAAGACACTTGACATTCAAATTGTGTTAGATTGGGAAAATGCCTGAAAATGGCAGGGGCTTGACTGATTGAACTAGAACTAAAAATTCAACTTTTAGTAAAGCCTAAGGACGAGAGCAGGATATTACCTTTCTGAACCCTTTTGCTGGGTTGAACAGTTACATGAGCTTCGAGACCAAAGATTACAGTTATAAATATCTCAATGAAAACCCTACATGTGATAATGGCTCCTAAAGGGAATCATTAGGATTCATTTCTGGATGGGGCAATTAACCTATTACTGTTTGAGTCAAGACTATTTTGCTGAGAAGTAGTGAGGTATTGTACTCTATGCAATCTTGATTTTTCAATTATTAGTCACGACATCCTAAGTTTCTTAGTAAAGATTATGCAGCATCACCCTCCAAACGCCTAGACTGCAAAGTGTCTGGGGATTATCCCTACAGCGATCAGTATACTGGGACTGATCCTTGACTAGTCCTAGGTACTAGATGAAAATAGTAGTAACTTCTAACATTTATATGAATCAAACACGGTCCAAGCACTTGGATAATGGAAACATCCAGTGGTAACTTGCAGAATCAATGCATCACAAAAATGAAACTAAATTTGCCTTTAGAAACCCAAGTAGCGTCTTATTCCAATAGGAAGGCATTCCTCGCTTTGCTTGCGAGAATACTACATACTTGTTTCCAAAAGGAATCTGAGCGGAAAAGCCCCATTGTAATAAACATTTCAACATTTCAAAGGCTATTGCAACTGCCATCTGTATTCCTCTCAATTTTCCTCAAATGTTTGAATTCCCCAAAAAGACACCTGTGGCATTCACTCATGAGAACAAACATCTCTTTTCACTTCCTCTCCCCAAAAACAATGCCAGTTTGCAAAGGGAATAAAACGAGCCATGCTACACTTGCTATGCACTTCAGAAAATACTACCCAGTGTGTCCTACAGTAATGACTGCTGATGCAGAGATATTTTTCCTTAGGATAAGCATTATCATGAACATCTTATACAAAGATCACCAAAACGCTAATATAAGCAGATTCATGATGTATCTAAATGATTGTTGAAGTTACTGATGGCAAAATTCTTTCCTTTCCTGGTGCATGATGTGCAGTTCCTCTCCAATAAATCTCAGACACTTACTATAACCAACACATGTCTTTGTATGCATATGAAAATGCTTTTGGTCCATAAATGCAATAGTTTCACCTACCAAGAGAAGACAAAATCATTCAGTGAGACAAGATACCGAATTTTTGTTGAAACAAAACTGTAGAGCGTGAAATAGCAACCTGTCATCAGATGTTGGGAGTCTGATGTTCAGCAGCAGCAGCTAAAACCACCCTCTCCTCCCACCTATGTCTGAGGGAATTGACAGCCATCTGCATGCAGGTCTGGCCAGTCTACATCCTGCAGGCAAGGACTGGAGTCAAACTCTGCAATGCTGTTTAGGATCTACTTCACTAAGGTTTAGGGCTGTGTTCTAGGAAGTTAAAAAACAAACAAACAAACAAAAAAAAACCCCACAAAAAACCTAAAAAAACATAAACCCAAACAACACAAAAAACCCCACCCCCAAAAAATCAAACCAAGCCAACACAAAAAAGCCACCCCCCCATCAAACCAAAAGAAAACCAAAGCTCGATGTTTTCTATTCGACTTCAGTGCAGGTGTTCTCCGCTACAATCTACTTTCTATTAAAATGTGCACACTGTAATTGGAGAACGGACCCATATCCACATCACCCTACCTCATTTTATATTAAAAGTGAGGAATTCAGTTGCCGTCAGGAGGAGGCTCCCAATGAATACAGCCTGAGAGCCTGCAAACACAGGCTGGGTAGTTGTCTGAAAGGCACTATCCAGAACATGTGGCAACATGTGGCATCATGTGTCTTCAGCCTTGTTTGGACAGGCTGCTCACAGGGACGGTACTGCAGACCTTCCTGCTCAGTGGAGAGAGTCCACATGGCTAGTGCATAACACTTTGACGAGGTACTCAGACAGGTTAGCAAGCAATATAACCAATTTCGGCAGCCATCTCAGCCGAACTCTCCGAGTCCGGAATAACTCTTTTAAGCTGGGCAATGCCTGCAGTAAACGAGTGATGCATTATTTTGATTTGCCTCTCGGGGCTCAGATCGTGGTATCTAAAGCTCACCTTCCCATGAGAAAGAGATTTCTGCAAACTAAAAGCAGCCTCTCCGGCAGCAGGAGGAAGCAGCAAGTGAAATGGAACAGATCTGACCTTACACTAAACATCTGAGCTACATTTTAAAATACTGGCACCAAGACATTATTACTTTGCTTTGATATGCTGCCAAGGGAAAGCAAAGAGCCACTGAAAATTGACCTCCATTTAGACGTCGCGTCCATTTTTCAATAATCCTTGTGATACTGTGTACATAAGTTAAGGATGTTACAAAAGACAACAGACTATGATGTCATAAAATAATAATATTCATGTGAAGGTCTTAACAGATTCATGCTTAGTAGTGTCATAAATCAGAAAAATTACCAAGGAACATATAAGTGATACCACAAATGAATTACGTACAGTAACTTGGGTACGGAGAAAGGCATTTGGGTAAAATTAACAAGACTTTTGGCTCACCAGCACACAACATGGCTGCTGTTTTTTGTTGGAAGTTAACATTTTGATAAAGTTTACTACAGTGCTTTTTTCTTAAAAATGCAGAGATGTCACTTTTAATGTGCAACTGTTGGCATTTTGCCCATTATAGACATAACTTATCAATTTCCAAAAAACTGGTATCACCAATCTACATGCTTTTTCCATAACTCCTTTGTTGCTAGATGTCTCCAATACTACAACTCAACTTTTTCTTTGAGGACCAAGGAAACAGAGTAACTTGAGACATCTGATATTTTAGTCATGCAACTGTGATTTATCTGTGGTACTCAGAGAGCCCTCAGGATAAAAATCAGTAACTGCATTCAATCTCTTTACAAATCACATTCAACTGTCTCATGTACAGCTGCATAGCTTTGTTTTTACTTTACCTTACCTTCATATCTGATGGATTTCTGCTCTTTTGCCCAGTATTGCAACGTTAACTTGTTTTAGTATTAATTGATCTCCCTTGATACGCCTTGTCTCCACCATGCCTTTTCTTAACCTGCCTTCTATATATGACACAAGCCGATTCTCTGCCTTCACATTTTTCAACTAGATGTATCCAAGAGTTGTTTGCCATAAAATGTGTCCATGTTGTTCAGGACAATACTACTGCTATGTAGGTCCTCATCTCTTAGGTGCCAGTGAGATCTCTTCTATTATCCTCCCAGATGGGAAAGATGGGGAGAGAATAAAAAAAGTCTAAGCTCCAAAGGTAGCAGACACAAAGGTCTTCCCAAAATCTTGATGCAGGGTGGCAGAGCCAAGACAAACAGCAATACCTTAGTAAATGGATCTCCCTCACCTGGGACAGCGTACTGCACAGTACTGTAGGAGATAACAACATGGGACACATCACTTATTTCCACTATTCCGTCAAATGTATTCTCCCCATCACAACTAGAGATACTCTTATCTAATGATGGGTGAGGAGCAAACGTAACTCATGCTATCTTTACAAAAGATTCAGAAACAATTCTTAAAGCCATTCTATCAAAAAGGCAAGACCTAAATTCAGAAGACTTCCACAAAGGAATAAGAAATCAGCACAAAGGTCTGTAAAGAAAAATTGGAAAGTAATACTGAGCATTCAAAAAATGAATGAGGAAAAACAAAACACCACTCTCAAAAAACACTGTTCTGAAAACCTGTCACCACTTAAACTATGTATGGAAATGTTTGTCTTATTTAAAAAAAATAAATGAGTACGATTCATGTAAATTTTTCCTCTCCTGTCAAATAGTACCATTGTCTCTTCGTAGCCTCATCAGGTCAAATGCATAGTCGAGCCTGTGGTGCTCATTGACCTGAAGAGAAAAATGAATGTTTAAGAGCAAAAAAAAAAGCTATGTTGTTTCTCTAGATTAAAATGGAAAGGATTCATCTTTCCCTAAATGTCTTTTCAGCCAGGTAGCAGGTTTTATTTTAAAAATATTTATATTTGATACTTTTCTTGGTTCTGGCCACCAACTGCAGAAGGCTAAGATGTGGGAGTTTTTTATTAATGTAAGAAAGGTGGCTTTGTCCTTTACTTTTTTCATCCAAGTCTGAAATACATTTAGAAGGCCTAGTCAACAAACGTATACAACTTTGAATTAGAGGACTGGCTCATCAAAACTGAACGCAGTTTTGATACTGTTTAATACTGTGCTGTAAAATATTGCTGCTTTTCAAAATTAAATTTACCAAGTTTTTACAAGGTGTATTTATGTTTCCTGACACAGTACTTTATTACACTTACTGGACTAATAGCCAAGTCTACATTTCTCATCTGCTCATAAACATTGTGCACATGTAGTAATGATTTGACTATTTCCTTTCCTTACCATGGATGATAAATTCAAAGAAAAACAAACAACAAACTTCTTGGGGGCTTCAAATGCACCTACGACAGAATATGATCTAAGGTAAATAAGAACCGTCTAGTAAAAGGAGGGAGGGATCGGGGCATTAATGTCTATCCCTGCCCCTATTAATGCTGCTTTAGTGGGACGTCCCTTTAGGAACTGCTTTAGTGCTTTAGGAACGTCCCTCTGCAGTCAAACAGGAGGAGCTTCCCTGCAGAAGCAAGAAGGAGAGAAGAGAGGTGAGGAGCATCCTCTGCTACCACTGCCAGGGCTGAGCCGGGCACTTTCACACGGCACAGGGTGAGCACCATCTGAGCCTGACCACAAGCAGCTTCTTCTCCTCCTATAATCGCTACAGACCTCTGTCCTTCCAGACATGAGAAGCCATCTCAGCCTCTCCTCAGACGAGGAATTTATGCTCTGAGACACAAACACACAGCTCGGGAATACAACATCAAACGACGCAGAAATGCTGTAGCCCTGAGTTTTCCAGTGACACCGCTGCAGGGGCAGCTCTGCCGTGCAAGCAGGCCAAGGGGTCACGCAGGTCAGCAAAATATCAAGAGCAGCAAATTGTTTAGTGACTATTTTGTTTACTGTGCAAGTGGCTTTTGACTAGGAGGGGTGGTAATTCTTTCCAGCTTCCCTTGGGCAGTGAAAGCTATAAAAGCGTTTGTACTTCACTGGTGTCTAGGGAAATCAGACCCAGTCCCAGGTCTGTTTCTTTATCAAGTTTGCCAATTGGTACGCTACGCGTGGCACACTTCGGTTTTTTTTTTTTTCCTCTCTCCCCCCACCCCAATTTTCCACATAACATGTCCAGAAAGAGTATTAAGCATGCCAGTCCAAAAGCAAACAAAAAGCAGGCAAACAAATCCCTCCAACACTCAAAGTATTTAGCAAGCTGCTTTTGCAAAGGTTTACAATTTGAGCAAGGATCTGTCCTTATCTTCATAGGAAAACACAATGCCATGCAGATTCCCGGTGAGAAAAATCTCTCAGGCTAAAGATTTGCATGGCAAGTTGAGGGAAGCAATAAATTGCTGAAAAACAGTTTTATTTACAGCTTGGCAGAAGTTAAACTGCCAGTGCCCACTAGCAGGCATTACCAACGATAAAAACAGAAATATGGATTTTTAAAGTTTATTTATGGGCCATTACGTAGTTTATGCTGCACCACTATCACATGTTAAATGAGAAATTACAAGACAGCTAGTGACAACAGGGAATTTCAGTAATAACCTTGAACAATCATTTTATCTTTCCCACCCCAACTCTTACCCAGGTAATAGTGTGATTTTTTGTCAAAACTCCTAAAACTGAAGTCAACTGTAAAATATTGCATTTTTTGAAGAATAAGAAGGTGACTTTGGTTAATACTGATCTATTTACAGAAAGGAACAATCCACGTTTCAAAATTTAACGTGAAACACTGAAACGATTAAAAATTTAACAGATTATAAATTGTGATTATTAAGTGCAATTACCAACAATAACTCAGAGAAAAGTGCTTTGACTTTTAGGTTATTTTGATAGTGCACAGTAGATTAAAACTACTTCAGCCAATTTACTAAAAACACTACATAGACTTGAAACAAATGATTTATGGTGCAACTGAACAACTAAAGCAGGGCTGCCACAATATTAGGGTGAATTTAAGCAAGACCTGAAAAGCCTGAACCAACCAGCCATAGCCTGTTAATGTAGCAAGTCCAATCAAATCAACCTTAAGTTATTACAAGTCCATATAAAACCCCCCCAAAAAAGCCCCCCCAACTTCTAGGCATTATTTAATGCACTGCTCTGTTAAAATTATTGGATGGTATCTACTGGAAATTTCAGTTCACATTGTTTTCCAAAAAAAACCCAAAGATTGAAAGTGTTAAAGTAATCTTGCTAGTATTTATACTTGCTTTAAATGAGACAAGAAAGGAGAAAATGCTACAGAAAAGAGAAATGCATGAGTTCACGCTTGTGATTTCATTTGAAAGTCAAACAAAAACCTTCCTGGACAGGCGTTTCATATTGATACTTAATAAATAAACAAAACATCAACAACCAAAGACCAGCTTTTCCAGAGTAAAGTCACTGTGTTTGCAAAGAAAGTGCTAAAGGGAAACAAGTAGATACCTCTGTACTACACACTGGTATTGATTTGGAAGAGTTTGGTATGCATGAGAACTGCAAGACTGCATCCTAGGGAAATGAAAAGGAGCTGTGACAGTTTCTGCTGCTTGGAATCTTTCCACCGAACGGAGGATTTGCTCCTGTGGCTTTTCCAAAAATTTATCATGGCTAACAGAAAAAAGGGGGGGGGGGGTCAAGGCTGACAAAACATGAAGCATGTCCCAGTCTCCCCCCTCCTTGACAGTGTATCCCCGTACCCATCAATTAGGCTGCTCTGCACAGATCCCAGTACAGTCAGCAGAAAACCAGAGGAAATGTTTCTAAACAGACAGTGCTAAGGGAATACACCACAGGTCTCAACAACCACATGCAGGCAAGGGGGAAATGCTTCTGCCAAGTTAGTTACAGCCCTGGTCATACCCATCATAGGTTGCTACCATTTGTTCCACTGCAGACTACAGCTCCACTAATACTGTCTTGTTCCCAGTCCTTTCTTAGCGTATATAGGCAAGTCCTTACTTATCCTTCCAACTATACCAACACAATGCTTGCAGAAATCAATTTATCTTTAAGACGCTGGATTCTGACATACAAATAAATTTATGGTCTACAACAAACACTAAATGGATGCAGCATCTTCAGGATCTGAGATGGATTTGAAGGCATATATAATACAAGCAGAATTGACACATGATCTTTATTAAAGATTTCCCAACATACAAAAATATATTTGTATCTATATATCTATATATTTTCACAGTACATTGGGGTTGCCAAGAGAACAAAATTGCAATGACTCAGGCTGGAATTTGCCATAAGATAATTTTATTTTTTTTTCTTTTGTCTCAGCATATGGGTCTCAGCCATTTCTGAAAGTGACAGTAGGAAAAACAGTTGCTTTACTCCTACAGATGCGCATGCTAACTACCTTGACAAGGCCCATCACAGGGATGGGGTGCTGTTCTTGACTGTTGCAGCTATAAAACACAAATAATTATATATCTTTAACTACTCTTTGCTTTCGCAAAGAGATCCAGCTTCTCCTGAACAACTGTAAGGAAGCAGAACAACTGGAATTCCCAGTTGTTCTGGGAATTCCGACCCCCCCCCCGAAAGCCCCTGACCTCATAGGAAACAACACGTGCTGCCCTTGAAACCACTTTTTCTCTAAGTTTTCACCTGTTTTCTCTAAGCAAGTGGCAGGGAAGTAGCTTACAGAGAATGGGCCACAGAGGCCACAGTTCTGGGGCAGATGAGCCCTGGAAAAGCCTTGTGATGTTGCTGCTCAGAAAACACGTACCATGAATGATCCCCTGCCCCCCCCAACAATTCTTCAGATTTGCAAATCTGCAAACTGACAACTATACAGAAATCCCAAAACTGTAAGTATTTTGACTATCTAAACTTAAATTTGAAACCAGCAATCACTCAAGAAGGCGGCACACATGGGCAACAAAGAGCACGCAGAACACAAGATTCAGTACATTTCTATTCAGTGGCAGGAAGGCATCTATTATCAGATGCAGAATGGGCCTGAAATGCAAAGAAAGCCAGCATTGTTGCAGGCATTACTGGGAACAACGTCCTAACTGCTCGTTACAAATATTCAAAGAAAGATGAGCTGGGACAACCCCAAAATAATATGCTTAAAACTGATAAACCAAAGCTTAATTCTTACAATAAAACTGAAACAGAAGCACGCACATAAAGTACTCAGGTACCACCCAGAAAACTCATGGATAAAAAACAGCTAGAGGTTGGCCTTCACAGCCCATCTCGGCAAGCTCGCTATAGAGCAGCAGTGAAAGATGCAGTCAGCCTTTTAGACATGGTTGTCTTGGAGACACCAGAACACACTGTATTGATGACAAAGAAAACAAAAAGCTGGATGCACTTTCTAAGGCTTTTTAGTCTGCTCTCTTTCATGTGGAGTTTACGGAGGAGGGCCTCCCTGGGATGGGTATGCGGAGAATGCTGGCAGCAGGACCAGCTCATTGAGGTAGAAATCCGCACTTGCTTGGGACAGTGTTTCATGCAGCCCCACAGCACCCTTTATCCCCGGGAACGCGCGATGCGGCAGCTCCAGCAAACGAGACTCACGTTTGCTCACTTTGAAGGTTTAGCTCTGCACGAGCATTAAACCCTTCCACGTAAGGATCTTGAAGAGAAATAAAGCAAGTGGTGTCTCCCGATTCGTGCAAGGGTCCTGGAGCTGCTCTAGGGACTCTCTCCATTTATCCGAGTAGTCTTCTGCTAGGCTCCTTCCAAACTATAGGCAGAAATTCGGCAACGTACTTTGAGGTAACAGACCCACAGAGCTTCCAGCAGCTAGCAAAGGAACAGCTAGTAGCATTTAGGCTGTAACTATGAAAACCGCAGTTTTACCTCACTGCAGTTGAGACATGCACAGAAAAGAATTTCAATGGAAGTTTATTTTTTAAAGAGGCCATGAACAGTGAATCCTTCCTATTCCAATTACCAAAACCTCTTCTAACTCTGTAACATGTAACTTCCATACCAAACTCTGCCAGATCCTAGCTTTCTGAGGAGACAGGCCAAGCATGTGATTTCTGTCCCCCTTTAACCTGCTTGGAGAGGAAGGCTATTACCATGAAGCAGCACTCAGTTTGAATGGACCTCTTCTATGCTGCACTGTAATATGTGCATCATGTACAAGGGTCTTTTCAATTTGCAGTACTTTTCATTGATAATGTAATTCAGACCTACATCAGATGATGCCATGACAACAATAGTAACCACTGGCTTCAGACGCACGCTGTCACATGCACCTATCAGTCCTTGAATTAAGTGCCAACACTTAGGTTAGCTGGATAGCATGACAACACATGCTTAATTATATATGCTGCAAGGGTTCTGGCTGCCTGTCTCCACATCTAAACCTCTTGTAGGACCAGTGTGATACCAACTGTTACTTGCAAAGAGAGCGCAGGGGTTGTAGCTATTTCTCACAAAAAAAAAAAAAAAGGATGAAAGGTCTCACCCTGCCACAGGTTGTCTGCTTGCATGAATGTTTATAAATTTCCTGATTTCATGGGCTGCTGACTTTTATATGCTCACTTTCAAATTCTGTGAGTACACCAAAAATTGTGCATGATATATCAACATTTAGTTCTGACTGACAGTAGGATGGGTGAAGATGAGACGAACAGGGAAAAATTTATGATTTTTCCACATCATAACCTCCTCTTCCTTCATGCTGCTACTCTCTTTTGTCTGTACAGTTGATTGAAAAGGAGGGAAGGAGTGAGGCTATGCAAAGATAGGTGTTAACTCCTTGCCTTCCCGGTCTGTTCTGAAGGGTTACCAAATGGAAAATAGGTACCTGACAAAGGGATACTGAAATAATCAGCACCATCACACCTAGAAGACTTCTCAACATCTTTACGTAAAACTACTCATCTGTAGTGGATGATTGCTACCCTCTCAGAAGTATGACTGGCAATAGCAGAAAACCTGAGTCAAATGATGCAAAAGACACTCAACCTGATGGGATCAACTGCTGCTGATGTTTTTCTGAATCAGATCTGCCTACACAATAAAGCAGCGTTAAGATCACCGTCTCTCTTAATTTGGGCCCATTTGTCTTGCCACTAAATGTAAAACAGTATACTGTATTAACTGAATTGCTGACAGCAGCTGTGTTTTTTGGTACCACTAAAAATCAAACTATTTCTAGATACCACAATATGGATTTTGGAATCTCATTTCAGGCATCACATAGCTTAGCCATATCCATAGCAGGCCAAATGTCACGGCAGAATACCTCTCAGTTGGAGAGCCTGTGATTTCAGCAAGGTTAAAAAAAAACCAGAAATCCTGTCCCCCCCATAAAGTGTACCTCAAACACCACCCAGGACACCAGTTGACTGTACCCTTTCCAGGGCTCAGTCTGTGGTACTTGCTTTTCTCCTAAGGCTTCGGTATCCTGCAGCAATGTCTTCTTGAAGAGGCATGCCGAGAATAGGGCATACTGCCATCCATATTAGCTATACTGCTTTACACTCACAGCGCAAAGCTTACTTAACTGGTTGACGCTGACAAGTCCCTTTTTTGTATGTCTATAATGTCATGGGTCTGTACTTGAAATGGAGAAGATCTACCCAGCATCCCAGCTTTTTCTTGGGTACACGCCAAATATCCAAGGAATTTGGATTGACTACTTATGGCTGCAGCATCCTAATGACCAGAGCTTGGTCATTCTTTCTGAAGTGCAGTCTTTGACTTGTCAAACGTCCAGAAGTCAAAGGGGTGCATACTGTGTATACTTATTACATATAAGGCAAACCTGACACTATTGCCTTAAAAAAAATTCAGCAGTGCAAGTACAAATCTGAAAACCGTGTTAGTTTTCCAGACTGGGCTAATCTGGCAGAATAAAAATGCTTCTTTGACACATCATTTAGAGTTTCTTTGATGATGAGTAAATCAATAACACTCCGTGTACAGATTACCTATTCCTTGGTGTAGCTACCTCGTGTACCTGAAGCATCCGTGACAGTACAATTCAGTAGGATTTATGAGGAAAAAATATTCTGTTCCCTTGGTTAGTAAAATTAAAACCCAAACTATCCAAGATGATTAGGGAACACCAGTGGTACAGTGAAAGATTCTGTCTCCCACAAAGGGGTCCTCTAAGATGGATACAGGTGAATTCCACACTCATAGTATCATGATTCCTGCTGTGAAGTTTATAGCAAGTTTATAGGAATCAAGCTGTACTATCACCATTTCATATGTTGATCCCAACAGTAAAGACCAGGCTCAGAAACACAGGAGTACATTTTGATGATGATGCGTGAGGCAGAACACACTATACAACATTCTTTCTCCGTCCACTTCCATTTTGTAAATAAATGAAAGAAATATTACAGGAGATTCATATAGACAGCAACTGCATTGTATTTCGCGATGTTGCGCTACAGACACATTCTAACAGGCAGGCAGAGCAACTGGAGGATGAACAAGCTAGGCACTTTTGCATACACTTCTGCATCAAAATCACTTTTCAGGTTTTATGCCCATCCACAGCCTACCTCATTCTTTTAGAGGATGCTCTCAAAGGCAGCTTATAATTGGGGCATGAGATGTTTTTACACATCAAGTCCATGGACATTTGATAAAACAATTACATGACCATAATGTACATCCATGGAAAGGAAACTTTTAGTAAACCCCTTAATCTTTCCTTACATCCAATTCGCAAACCAAAACCCACACACAAAAGTCTCCTCTTGACTCCCAGAAAAAAAACCTGAAAGCTCTAATCCTACTTTTAAGACAAACTATAATTAAAATCTTCTACCACATCTATTTATAGCCAGGTGCAGTTGAAAAGATAACATACTTTTACTGATAGCTGAATTGTTCCATTGTGCCCTTGGCATATCGGATGTCTATTAAAATTATTTCACCATAGCAAAGCTGGGAAACAGCAAATTAGAGGTTAGTTCCTTAGAGAGCATTTCCCTCTGCCCCAGCTCAAAATCTAGAGTATCATTGCAGCTCAGTTTCCCAGACCTTTTGTAAGGGTCTGTGCTCTATGTGGCTGATGTACACAGACTGCCAAATTTCAAAGTTACCACTGACCCACCTACTAGGTCATGGTACAACAAAATATAAAACCAACAAAAAGGGACATAACTGTAAAAACTAGAACCTGGAATATTTTCTTCTTTCCTTTTCTCATAGAACAGAATGAAACTCTGCACACCTATTACCATCTGGGTAATAAACCTCTGTATATTTTCTGTATCATCAATACTCGGCCAATGGACTAAATTTTCACAAGACTGATGCCCAAAGTAAATATTTGCAAACTAACACATTGAAACTTTTATTACTAAGCAGAACAGGTCTTCTCATTCTTTGCAGCAGGAGCCACTTGCTTCCATTACTCTGTTTTATGGGAAGTCTGTTCCTTATTTAGACTTCAGCATTAAGGGCTTGCATGGTTTATGGATACAATTCTAAACGCAGGTCTGTTTCCAATTTTCCAAAGCCAAACCTTCATCTTAACAGACACAGTCAGAATCACAGGAACAAAGGGTGATCATGAAGGAATGACATGTTTGTAATGTGAACATACACAGTATTATACCACACAATCAAAAAGCGTATTTCACAGCCCTAGCTAATATATAACACCATGAGGTAATTCGTAGGATTTGCCTGATTGACTGGAAAGCAAAGCCTGAACCAGCAAAATCATTTTTGTGTTAATATAAATACTCTCAGGGAACAGGACTACTTATATGCTTCAAACTGGACATACGTAAACTCCTTGTGCAGATGCAGTCCTGGACTGTTAACACATCCCTGTATTCATACAGTAGCTGAAGTACTGAAGTTTTAAACTCCTGCTGCTAAGATCACTTTTACAGCTCCAGCTGGTATTTACATCCATGCTGTTCCTGTGGTAGAAACTAGCAGGATAAAAAATTTGGTAGGAGATGCTAGTAAAAAGGTGTCTACGACTGATTGCTTTTAGTTATCTGCTTCCAAAATAGAAAAAAATCACTGCAAAACCATCAGAGGAGGCTCTTAATACTATATTTTAACATTATTTCTTCTAGCTCATTTTCCCCTTACTTTTTTAAATCTGTGCATTATATCCCTTCCCCATTTTCTCCAGCTCAATCCCTTTTCTATTGTGCAGATGCAAAAAAAAAAAAACAAACACCAACAAACAAAACAACGACAACAAAAAACAAGCCACAAGCCTGTATGCCTGCTGTGGGATTGTGTCACCGAAGCAGAGGGAAGTTCACTAGAATTATATACTGTCAGCTCTGCTCTACTCCCACCGATGCTCAGAGAGTCTTACTGTACAGGAGGGAACAGAGATGCAAAGCTCTAGCACACAGAAAATATGGGGGGAGAAAGGCAAAATGGGAATCCTGGCGTATAATAAATATTACAGACACTGACTGTGTGCATAACAGCTTGCTAAGCAGAAGCAACAGGAATGTTAGTTCTATAATCAACAGTCTTCCAGTTTGCTTCCAAATTATAGGTGTGTATAACTCATGGCATTGGGGGTAAATCATTGCTTAAACTCAGTAATGTCAAATAAACTATACATTAACAATTAAATGTTTTTCCCCTCTAATACAATATTCCTAACATCAAGCCTGACAAGTTCCTTTTCAGCTAAAGACACAACTAAGTACACTTCACAGTAGAGATCTGGTTGCCTGTGAAGCTGTTAAACAGACTCAGACCCCATTTCAGCTCTCACAGGAGAGTCATCCAAGTTTCTGATGGACGGGAATCTTATTTTCAAAATCATTTCAACATTTAAAGACTTCAAAATATACAGGTTATTGCTACACTTATTCCAAAGTAGTCATATTCCTCCATTAGAAATTCTCTGGTAAAGAGTCAAAGTTTGCTAATAACACTGCTGAAAGACTTTGATTTTTCAAAGACTCTATCTGTAATTGATATTAAAAGCTCGATTTCCATTTTTGAGAGCAGAACAAAAGAATGGAAGACCAACAGTGAATTTAAACTTTTTGTATTAACTTGTTTCCATTAAAAAAATGTTTTCTTTGGCCTTTATCCAAAGACAAGTACTAGATACATAAGAGAACCTCACATACATTTAAAAGGACCATCAACAAGCATATTTTCAGAATTACAGCTTACCCCTAACAAGATTGATATTGTTAGTAGTTGGGGATACAGAAAAAATGCAGAATGTACTGAGAATGTAAAACAACAGGTTTTCTGTATCTTAGGACATTTGCATTGTCTGTATATACACGCATGCTCTACGCACACATACTAATAAATACATATGGATGCATATCAATGCCTTAGGACACCAAGTACTATTTATACCAGCCCTAAGTGAACTATATATTTAAATCCTTGATATGGGGATGCTGTTGATGTTGTAGTATTCATGTAAATGCTTGTGTCTTCAGCTGATCCTCCAAAGCACCTGACTTCCAGAAAGTGTCTGGCATATATTTTACCCCATTTTCTAGTCGATTTATCAAATAAACATAAACATTTAGAGATGGCAATGACTGGCTGAAGATGGTGGAATTCATTTCAACCAACTGTAGCGAGTCCAAACGTCTCATCATCTGGAAGCTTTCTGTACTCAACTGAAAGACAAATTGCTTTCCTAAAGGGTTAAGACAGGCTGGGCAAACTGCCATCTAAAAATAACTCCCTCTCCACTGGAGAGGCCAGAAGCCCAGACAACATACACTAGATGCTTAACAACGAAGGACAAGTTTTATATGAAGAAGTATCTTTCATTAGGCCGACTCGCATAGTTCAAAAAAAATGACACAAGATTTGGGGCACACAAACCCTTTTTTGTTTTAAAATCCTCACAGTGTTATTCTCAGCTGGGCAAGTATTCTTATTTTGGAGCTAAGGAAAGGCGAACGTACAAAGTCAAAAGATTTGCCCAGGGCTACTGTGCAAACCACCAGCAAACTAAGATCAAAGACCAAGTGGTTCTAGATGTACATTTGGGGGGCTCCTCCCCCAGCTAACATAACTTCTCTGATACTTCTAGAGTGCTTGCACTGAACAGAGAGACCTGTGAAAATGCCTTAAGTGAGTTTTTCCAGGGCACATTCAAATCATGAAGGTACTTTGGTGTCATCCATCAAATGAATAGATTGGCTACTGATGACAAGAGAGACCAGTTCAAGTCCCAAGAAAACCCCATGCGCCAGTAACACTATGTTTTTAAGATGGTCTAATCCACCTATGCAAGTATTTCCACGCAGTCAAAGAACAGCCATCTGCAAGGAGGAACAAGGGTGTTTTTGTTGTTTTTTTTTTATTTGGGGGGTGGGGTGGGGGTGTGTTTGCTTTTTGGGGTTTTGGTGGGGTTTGTTTGGGGTTTGTTTTTCTTTTTTAATGATTACCTCACACTGAAACAGATTTGTTCTTAGCAAGATTAACTGGGCTGAAACAAGAGCCTGTTTTTAGGCAGTGTTTCTGAAAAGGAGAGAGTCAGTACAGATCAGACGTGGTTTATACATACAGATATCCAGAGGGAAAAATTACCAAAAAATTTATTTACAGTTCTGAGGTTGAGACTGCCTACAGGTAAATAGATGAGAATCAGTGTCTGAGGGTGACCAGTCTTTCAAAAGTCTCTGATCTGATATACCCCTTCCAGTGAGCTATAGCTAGATGTCTGGATACTCGCCCCTGGGGGACTCGTACACGAGCCCTGACCTTGAACCAATACCAGCTGGCCTGGCAAAGGCTCCTATCACCGGATCCGAAATAGCCTTGACGACATACCCAGTGCGGGTCGCAATTAGCGCTCCACTTGACAAGGAGTAACGACTTCTCTAGTTGGCGTTGCAGTTGACGGGCACAAACAAAAAGCTTCCCATAAATTGTTGAGCGGTACTCAACTGAGCAGGAAAAATCCAGAGGGAAGCTTTAATAGGTCATTGAAGAAAACTGTGATGAGCTAAGTATGAAACAGCAATAGAAACAATAGTGGAAGATTGCAAAACAAGGGCATAAGGCCTAATATATGAGAAGATGTGCCAGTTGGAAGCAGGAAGGCGCTAATGCTGGAAAGGAGCGATCACAACGCAATTCTTAGAGCAATGAGTCAGATAAAAATACCAGGTTCCCATTGTGTTTAGCCTGCGATGCCTTTGGCTTCACTGCTTACCTAGGGATGCTGCCCTGCTATTTCACCATGCTCCTTGCCTCGTTACCAGCAGACGGCAGCACGCTGTGCCACCAGCTCCCACTCCCCTCCCAAACTTGCAGAGGCTTACACAGAAACAGACTGCTGACTGCCTTACCTTCTCCTCCTCTTTCCATAACCTGTAAGATATACCTCTAAAACCTAAGTCTGAAGTTTAAGAACTGGACATCATGCCGCTAAGTGCTGCAGACAGGCTGGGAAGCAACATGAGCACTGACGTGAACCAAAGAGCACTGACTACACTTCGCAGAGGCTCTGCTTCACTCTTGGTACAACTTGGCAGTGCTACGGTGGCAGGGAAGCTATTAAGACTAAAGGGCATTGAACAAAGCTCAGTTAGAAGATGGTGCAAAGTTTCCAGTTCATACATTTACCATTTATGGAAAAAAGTGATTTCTGATTACAGAAGGAAATAAAGTACAATGTGGAAGAGATGCCGTAAACTTTTTTCTAGTTGTCTGAACCTTTGCATATATTTCTTCCCTCTGTGTTGTTAAGATCTTACATAACCATTGAAGCTACTGAAAACACACCATTTCTCTCAAAATACCCAAGCAGCCAACCAAAACATGAATTTGGACAACTATGATAAGGCACGTCCCAATCAGGACCCATCCAGGCTTAAAAGAGTACCAGCTGCTCAATACAGGCTAACGAAGATACGCTCTCTGGCACTCCTAGTCTTAGAGAAGCCAGTCTTAGAGAAAGACATTTCCTTCTTTAGAAAAGAAGCCTTTATTCTCTTTAAAAATTTCTGAGATTTGAGGTAAGAAATGCACACAGACAGAAGGGAGCAAAATTAGCAGCTGGAAGCTAAGCCCTTCAGACAAGGTGGCAGAAGTGATCACATACTTATTCTTAACAAATATCTAACTGCACAAGATCCACTGCTCAGAAGGAGGTCCGTGCAAGTTATGTATGAGGCGCATCCCTGCTATTTGTGCTTTGAGATTAAGAAAGAAATCATGTATGTTTGAATGCTTCCTCATTTATTCTCTTCATATTTTTAATTACTTTGACTCAACCTCTTCAAAAGTCCTTCTTCCACTGACTAACAGAAGGGAAAGAAACACGTGCCAGGACACAGGAGTAAGTACCAGGCTGGTCCTTCCACAGACACAAACCTGGTAACTAGACTTAACTAGGCTCATGTTTTATGTACTTCAGTGTATTAGATTAGCATCATATGATGCAGAAGGTGGGACATGAGGGACACAGGCTGTTACAGCAAGGCTCCTAGGTCTGCTCCAGGATTTGCTTCTCAAATGATTTATATAGTTCATAAGAGTTCTTATTTAATAAGCATTTCACTAAATGGCCTACACGGTAAATTGATTAGTAGAAAGAATCACCGCAGAATTCTGTCCTGCGTAAAACAAGAATCACATCAATGACATCTATAAGGCTATTCTCAGCTGGCAGCACTGAAATGACAAAAAAATTGCACTTTGTATCTGTAGAAAACATTCTCACAATCTGGATATATGGAACATTTAACACTAGTCATGCAAAAATTATTATTAAAATAAGTATCCACTATTCCTTCTGCACTCAGAAACTACCGTTAGTGGTAACAGTTCTGCCCTTCCAGCTGCATGGACAAACATGGTATCTTCCATCCTGTCACTAAAGGATGATCACTATGATGAGGATTTAAAAGTGACCACATTTAATGAGTAAGACTGCATAGTGAAGAATGCAATGTTTCCCTTTCAACTTGCTGAAGTAACTGATGAGGCTAAAATGAGATTTACAAGCCAAACAGTTTGAGATACAAACAAAAGAATTCACTTTGTTTAAAGAAATCACTGTTTGCTTTTTCTAGGACACCTCAGAACAAGTTAAGGCTTTATAGTTCTACAACAGCATAGATGGAAGACAGCTGCTTTCAGAGTCACCCTTAGCACTTTCAGGAGCAAATATGCCTGAGGGTTTGATTTGCCTCCTGAGTATGAAAGTTTGTGAAACTGTTTCTGTCCTTTTTAAGTTGTTACTTCAAAGGTAGTTTAAGGGGTTAGAAAAAGAGTATCAATTAAAAATAAACCCAAAAGTAATTCTTATAAGCAGAGCAGATCATACTTTTGCTTTAACAGCAGCCTTCACAGACACTTAACATTTGTGTTTTCTGCATTTCAAACAGTGATATTCCAACTGGTAAACCCTTTTTATGTATTCTGTAATACATTAGGTGCCAGTTGCCCAAATTAACCATTTCATTATAGGTTTTAAATTTAAATTTTTTTTCAAGGAAGCCTGAAACTTTACATTTCATTAATATTTACTTACAAGTCATTCTGTGTCCTCCCCTTGCCTCCCCCCACTATACTGGCTTCTGAATGGTGCTCAGCAACCTGCTGTTTTGGTTCTTTATTAATACTTCAATGGCTTTTTGCTGAACAGAGAAAGTGTGAAAATCAGGAGGCAAGACCACAATCCCAGTCTTTCTATGTATATGCAGCCTAGTTACTTACCAACATTATTATCCTAAGAACAGAAAACTATTCTTAGAGTAACAGCATAAAAGTTACAGAAAGATTTACTGTTTGGCCCTAAAAAGTATTCACTGAACAGTTGGACAGATAACAACGCAGAACAACAACAAAAAAACCCCCACAAAAAACTATTCACCATGTCCATCTCCTAGCGATAAACCTCCCCCATAATTTTGTATTATTTCTCTACAACTAGCTTTTCCTCATTAGATACCAACATTCAAAAACAAATCAAATGCTGCTTTAAGCACTCCTATTTCTTTTAGTCTCTCAAAAACGACTACTCCATTGTCTTGCCTCTGATCATTTAGATGTTATGCTAATATGTTACTTCTGAATTCAGCTCAAGAGAGGGGGACAAAACTACAAAGACTGTTTAGTGCACAAGGCAGAGGCTTGTTAGTGCTACCATTGGACAAAATCCTAGCGGAAGGAGGAAAATTGTGCCTATTATTATTCATTATTAAGGTGGACAAGAAACATCCCCATGTTCACACTATGGAAAACAATCCTTTCAGCTCTGAATTTGAAGCAACCAACAAGCAAAACTGCAAAATGTTTTTTAGAAATCCTTTTTCGTGGATTAAAGCATCTTTTAAGTCATACATTTTATATACAGTTAATTTTGCAAGCAATGGAAAAAACACCCCAGCATTTAATGAAGGACTTTTAGCTTCAACTCAAATTATTACCTCTTCTTGAATAGATACAGGTATTTCATTTATTTCCCTAATGCTTTTACATTTCTCCTTCTAAAACAGAATATGCTAGAGAATATGTAATAGAACAGAGTATGCTAGACAATACGTAATAGGCATAATATTTTTAGCCTATACATGATAAAGACATGCTAAATACTATGAGAAGCCCAGGGCTATCCAGGACCATGAGAAGCCAGGAAATATTTTGGTACTCTCTGTGAACTTTTAAGAATTAAAGGCTAATCTCCTTTTTGAAAGGGAGATTGCTTAAAGCTCTCCACAGTAGATAAAATCTTTACTAGATGAACTACGTCTGTTCATCACATCATTTAGAGTCAGCCACACCGATCATCTTGGAGTAAAACACAACAAATCTGGGTGGAGGTTAAAAAGTGATTATTCTGACTTCAGTCCTTGCAGACGGACACTTCAGTGTGAGATCCCCGAGTTCAATGGGGGCTTGTGCTCAGCCACCCCTTCCCAGCCCATGCCCTCATCTAATTACAATTTCTGCATCCTCTGGCCCTGCAGAAGTCCCCTTACCTTCCTTTGTGTTAATGCACTAAGGACAGTAATTTACGTCTAATTAACGGAACTGAGTCATAACGAGCTTCTTTCTTCTACACAACTTGAATGTTAAATGTCCAAAATAACCAGTGAAACCCGGCTTTTAGTCCTGCTCCTGTGTTAAGTTTCTGCAGCACAAAGCTGTTATTCAGGCCTCCTTGCTTTGCATACAGTCGGAGGGTCGGGGGTTATTCACACTGACAAATTCTTAAGATGGCACGCACAGAGGGGTTTCGCCGCCTGCCACCAGCTTTAATATTTTAGCTAAGCAGCCATGTTGAGACAGGCTCATCCTTCGGCACCTCTCGGTTTTCTCCTCCAGCTTTGAGAGGGCATCCTTTTACCACTCGCTGAATTTGATGGTGCTCTTTATGAGGGATCAATTTCCATGCCAAAGAGACAAAAGGCAGGATGAAAGGTGGAAGGCAGGCCCACAAAGGGCTGCATGTCTGCCCAAAGAAAAGCGTGTTCTGCTGCTGATCCACCAAGATGTCACGAGGTAAATCAAGGCTATCAAAGAAACCAACTAAAGCGGGAACAAAAGCATGCACAAAAACGTAAGAAGAAAAGAATCTCAGCGTCTCACTCCAGGAAGGAGGAAACTGTTGCTGATTCAGTGAATCAAACCACAATAATACAAAACAAAGAAACAAAATGTTTAAAGATACTGACCAATCATCCCAAAAGACAGGCCAAATTCTTCTTCTGAACTATCCTATTCTTATCATTCTGTTTTCAGTTATATAGACAATGATGATGGTGCATACATTACACAAATACTAGTATGTTACTATAAGCAAGACGACGAAAACCAGCCTAAGCAGGACCAGGTAGACCACCAATCCACAACCTTGTACAACTTCCTTCCTCCATGTCCATGTAAGGTACCAGAATTTTGGACATGAATAAGTCAAACAGGCCCTTCCACCTGCACAGCATGGATGCCCCCGCACATCCACTCAACTGTGAATGGATACGTGAAAGAAGAGATCCCTATGCTACTTCGTAGGCTTGGGCCTCCCTGCTTAATTTTACAGAAAATTATAAATATATAGACTCTTTTGTGGGCTACTAAATGCAATAAAGACTGAGAATTAGCTTTTTAATTGTTCTGTATTAAAGTAATTCTATGTGTTAGTTGTAACACCAGATTTAAAAACTATTATTCCCAAACTAATTTTAAGAAGACTATCTTCTTTAATGTTAAACTATCATGCCTGATGTCAAGTAACATGTAAATAGTTATACATCCACCTACCCATTTTTATCTGTAGTTCACCAGAAGTGTAAAGTTGTGACAGCAAAATAAAACCTCAGACTGAAGTTATTAATATTGAAACCAAGTTAGTATGGAAACATTCAGAGATTAGACTTTGTGTCAGTATGGTCCCTTTACCTGCAGTTACCTGCATTTCCATACATATTGTTGCCTCTAACTTTGCAACCACCCTCTCCAAAAATGTCACGGAGCAAAAAAACAGCTTAAACAGGCATGGCGTTTAGTTTTCAGCTGTTATGAGTTACCTCCCCACTCCCTCTGCATCACTCTTTTTATGCAAACTTGTGCTAGTAAGACAAAATGATAAGTTTTTATACTATGAAATTAATGCAATATGATTTACTGCATAAACATTTAGGGTTTTTTGGTTACAACACATTGAATATATTAAGTAAGAAATACACAGCTTCTACCCCGCCGCCCCCCGTGTTGGTCAAAATAACTGATGCATATTAAGCTAATAATCTAGTTGCTTGGTAAAAATATTTAAATTGCTTAATAGAAAGAAAAAGTTATTATTTTTCAATTGGTTAAAAGCACCATTTGTTGAAACTGAATTACACTAAGAGCACTTTCAATTTTACAATCATATGAAAAGAAAAAAACAAAGTATGTTTAAAAAATCATGCTTCTCAAACATTCATTTTGTTAATGTACTATTCTAGTCTCCCATGTTAATGGCTTATTACACGTAGTTTTCAAAGAAATTTACCATATAAAGAAAACAATTTAAGTACATCACACTATATTAAAACTAATCCTCATTTGAAAAAATCCTGGTAATGAAGTAAGTTCATAAGTGGAATTGCTTTCAGAAGCCAATACGAGTTCTCAATGAATTAAAGAACTGGTTAATCAAACATTAATATTCTTACTAAAATTACTCCAGTCTCTTTAAACCCAAACAGAGAAAGCAAGATATGTAGTTTTCCATTTTTCCACACACACATATTATTTTTCTTTATATGAAAACATAGAAAAAAGATGCCACATCAAGAACTCTATATATCAAGAGTTTGTCAAGGATCCTCTTCCTCCTTCTTCAATCAGTCCAGTCCTGCTCCTTTAAAACTGAGTCAAACGGATTTGCAAAGGTTGATTAACATCATTCGCATGTAAAATGCATTTTTACTGGAGTAGTACACAGGGCAGATAAAAAGACAAGGGGGAGGGCAACTGCTAATAAAAACATACACCAAACATGAAAAACTATTTCCATAATCATCTTCCCCCAATAATCCAGATGAGCACACAACTACAGCACAGAATTGGCGATCTGCTGATGAGACAGACCACTTTGTTTGCTAAGAGCATAAGGTTCAGGCTGATGTGTACCACGTTTTCTCAGAAGTTCCCAGGGCATCGTTGCCTGGAAAAGGTATTTTTGAAATAGCATACACAGTGCTTTTATCCACAGAGCACAATGCAAAGTGCATCGCAGATTACATGAATCTTTCCCTGAAAGAACAAATAAAAAACCTGACCAAAGCAGCTACGCATACTTTCCTACTTCAATATTTGCAACGGACTTCAATAATATAAAATCTGGTTTCTTTAACATTCATTTTATTTGCATTATTTTCTACTGTTCCATTTTAACAATTTTTAAAACCATTTATGCAAATAATTATGAAGAAAACCTTGGTTGACTGACAATATATCAATGGATGACATTGTTGTGCTAGACTCAGATTGCTTCAACATGTGCTCTACTAGACTTGAGTGCATCTTACCTTCTCCTCCGCTATAAAAACTGAATGTAAAAGCCTACTTCCTCATGTAGATAAAAGTTTAAATGGGTATAGTAAGAATTTACTCCTAAAATTTAGCAGTGCTGGTCAATGAAATTTTAATGCTAGACAAAGACGCCAGACAGCATTCATTTCTGCAATTTAAGTCTCAAATTTGTTTAATTTATATGGCAATGTAGTCATCTATTTAACAGCCTGCCAAAGCAAAACTTGCAAATCTATGGGAAATTCGATTTTGAGACAGGGATAAAGACGACTGGAACACTGCTAATAAACTCGTGTGTGCGTATCCGTGTCCGTGCGTGTGTTTTGGTTTTTTAGTAGATGTCTCCCAACGGGAAGCCCCCCCTTCTTCTGGCTCTTCCAAATACCAGGTTCTTAATTCTCAGTTATTGGTTCCACCTTGTTAGAAACTCTATTCTTTACTCGGATATAAAAGCCCTTTTGTTCCTATTCTTTGAGAATGACCAACAAGAACAATAAGAGCAACAAACATTCAGGCTGGAGAGAACTAGTTTTAGGCCTTATCTCTATGGAGGGTCTTTTTAATTGCTCAGTCAGGTTTTTCTTTTCTTTTGCTTTTGTGCACCAATGCCAAGCTCACACAACGTAATGGATGCAACAATATACAGCAGTGCAAAACGTGTGCATCACTATTACTACAACATTACAGGAGGACAAGATTTGCAATGAAACATCAGTGTTGTTTCCCACCCGCTTAAGTTCTTGCCTTTATAAGGCATCTGTTTAGGAAACGCAAATCATTTCAAGTAGATTAAATTAAGTGTTTGACAAAGGCTATCTGTTTGGGGTTTTTTTGGTATTAGGAGTTTATCTTTGCATAATACGGTTTCAACAGAAAACATGCAAATGCTCTGAAGAGCAAAGCTGTGGCTAACGCATTTTTCCATTTCTAGGAACAAGGAAACATGCACTTTTCCTACAGATAATAACTTGCAGCTGTTTACATAGTCATAATAAAGAGCCAATATCCAAGAGCTGGATATCAGATCCAACTTTAAAACATTACCTCTCAGTTCAAGGATAGTTAAACAGTAATAAATTTTGATCAAAAGAAGTTCACTATCAAGGTTACATTAAAAAAATTAAATAAATATGGACTTTTTGCCAATATCAACCCCAAATATTCCTTTAAAGGCAGTCCTCTCAGGCTTTTGTTAAGGTCATAATCATGACCACTGAGCCATCCAATCTTCTCTATTTTGAAGGGACTCCACTTTAAAATTGGAAAAAGTCTGAAATATAACAGTAAAGGCATTTAAAAATACTTTACTTCAACACCTCGGGACATGCTGAATCAAAGGGCTGCCTTTTTGTTCTTTTTTTCATTTCTGAATAATTATACGAACAGAGACAAGCAAAACCTCTTCTCAGAAAGGCAATGTATTGTTCACTTTAGAGCAGAATTCAAATCCCAGCACACATTTCGTTACAAGTATAGGACTCCGCTGAATAACCTTTTCGCAGGACTGCAGACCACAGTATAAAAGTGTCCCCTAGCTCCATCACAACAGTTAAAATCCCTCATGTGACCTAGCACAGTACAGCGTTGGTATGTGCTGAAGGGACAGCTAGGGCAGAAACATTCTGTATGTGACTGAGGCGGAGAAATATACTGCATAATACATGGTTCTCTCTGGTGCTCATTTCAGAAGCAAAAACACACAGACAAAAAAAGGAAGTATTTCATTTTGGCCAAATTTAAGCATGACTTCCACCACCATGAGAACCAGAACAGAATACAATAAACTACTTCTAAAATTGCACTGTTGTTTTATAGGAAAAGAATCAGGATTCCAGGAAGATTCTTCTTCCGCTTACTTTTTTTTTTGGGGGGGGGAATGCATTAAAGCAATTCAGAGTGCTGATTTCATTAAGTAAGCGAGTTTGTCTTGCTGTTAGGTAGATCAGTTATGTATACTAGAATTTGGTCTTTGCAAGGCAGAGAACAGTCTAAACGTGTGCTGAGGGTTTCTATCTTTGTGGTTCTTCAGTTCCCTACCTATGACACCACCTCCGTGCTGTTAGAGCAGAGCAAAAGCGATGTGCCCATGATTGTTAAAAAAGAGTAAAGAAAAACTGTCATCTTGAAAATACTGAACTTAAAACTACAAACTTCAAGAAAAGCTGTACTGATTTATGTGGTCCTCCACTTGTCAGGTTTTTTCCCCCACAGTTCTTTTGCTTTTACATAAATTATTTCCCTAAATATTGAGTCTTTCAGGTGTGAACATATACACTCATATAGAAGCCACGGTTTATGGCTGAAATAATTTTAAATCTAAACAGTCAGCTTCCTACTATAAAGGATTGTTCTACTCTACGTCTGGTAGTCAATAAAATGTTGATGACTTCCAAAAGGAAATACTCAAGCTGGAGAAAGCCAAAACATGGCAAATGAGTTGTATAAAAAAAAAATTTCCCATGTAAAGAAAATAGGTGTGCTTGCAAATAAGTCTTCGCTATCCTGAATACCCTTTGTTAAACAGTATGTATAAGGATTAAACAATCCTTATAATTAATATTAGTAATAAAGTAATAAATATAAGTAATAAATAAATATCCAGCATCTAACAGCCAGGCAGTTTGTTCCAAGCACAGGGAAAAATACTTCAGATAGAACTGTGGTATCTGGCGATTTACGTTTAAAAACCCCAACAATTCTTTAACAATGAACAAAACACAAAGTCGTACCACCAACAGGATTGTACTGAAGCTTGTCAGATGGAAGACTACCTGTCTGTGATTATGCATTCTCAAATACCTCTTTCAAGTCACAAGAAAGGAAACAACAGGATTTGAAAAGGGGCACTAATTTCAGGAAGTTAAAAATTCAGAAAGAATACCCGGAATGATGGCTTTTTTCCCCTTCTTTTTTCCCCCTCCCCAATCCAAAAGCAAGTTTCCATAGGGGTAAAAAAATGGGCAGAGTCATCATCTCTTTCCTCAGGACATCCAAAAAGAGCTAGGAACACATGGAAGGAAGCAGTTGTTGGAATTTTTTTTCCCTTTTGTGGAGGCCTAAAACATTTTCCACTGGACATGTACATCTCCATCTAACAAATTTAAGCCTACTGATAGCAGAACTTCTTAATACAGCTCTAGCAGACCTTCCAAGATCTACAAACAACAGACAGAAAACACAGTAATTAAATAGCTATCTTCATTACAAGTGAGATCTAGAACTGACTCAAGGCAGCTGGCTGTAGAGACAAGGAAGTCATGGTTGCTCAATGCATTTCAAATCCTATGATATTTGTTGTTTTACTCTGCCATAAGATGTTTTAAAAAAAAAAATCTGCTATGCCAGAAAAAAAATCTGAGATTGAGAGATTTCACCTATTAGATAACACTTCTGGAGGGCAATGATCCTTTTATTTGCTTCAGTTTGGAGATCTGTCTTTCCTCACTGGTGCTTACTTGCACCCAGCGGGGGCAATGAAACTCAAAACACATATTTCTTAAAAGGCTGCTGTTAAATTTAGAAAAGCATATATTATTTGGGGAAAATAAAAGATCATTCTTGCTTGCAGTGATGTCTTGCAGACAGCTGCTAGATGGGACAATTCCCCAGACTGATCTGCTTTCCGATTCTGTTTTGGATGCCCAGCTTTCCTAAATAATTTTAATTGTCTGACATAAAACGTCTGGCACTAAGTCATATGTATTTCTTCTGTAACTTGCTGTAAAAATTCTACTAGTTCTCACTAGAATAAGAGGTGTCATCATTTACACATTTGTAACAACCCCCTCCTTTCTGTCAACTGCTCCTTGATCTTTGTTTTAAAAACACCATTCAAACATACAAAGTGACTAAGGGTTACCAGGTCAAGAAAATACACCTACAAACCTATGGCCTCTCTCATAACCAGAGTATGGCTAAGTTGCTGCGTTTCTTTAAATCATTTTCCCCTCCACCAAAAAACCCTTACATTCATTGCATCTACTTGATGCTGACACACCCTTTTAAGTCAATGCAATAACACTAGAGATGCCTTTCCTCTTCTAATGACCTACAGGAGAAAAAGAACATGGCATATGCTGTTTGTGGCTACATCGTCCAGGAAGCCTAGAAGCAGGATAAGTAGTGATAAAGGCTCAATCTACTCTATTATCTTCTCTTACTAGTCCTCCAAATCCTTTGTTTGTCCAAGTCTAAGAAAGAGAAGAATAAAGACAAACCAAAGGAAGTTAAGCAACAAACCTAAGAAGAAGCCTGGCAGGAGCAATTCATACTGGCAGATTAAAGAGCTGAACATACTGTATATCTTGGCTAAACAACAAATGAGGGAGTCATAGTAATTATCTGCAACGTATTTGAAGGACACAGAAGAGGGAGGAGGAGGAATTCTGTAAGGCTGCATAACTCATGAGGGTACCACGAGAACACCGGGCTGCACAGATAAGGACAATGGAAGCAGAGTATTAGGAAAAGTCTCAAGTAAGAATCACCACGCAGTTGCGTTTAAAGAAGTAACATTTCCCCTGACTCTCTCAACTTCCAAAACCCTGCACCATCTCTGGAGAAAAACAGCCTTTCAGGTGGGAACAGCTCTTAGCTCTTTGCAAGCTACATGACAGCTACCAGTCTGTGTCATTCACCTGCAGAATTTGTTTTCTTCTCTGTGATTTTGATGTTTTCCCACATGGGCTTTGCTGGTACAGCAGGAAAACATGGATTTGGAAAGCACCATCACTGGCCAAATGAGTAAGAAATTATTATTATTTTTTTTTAAATAAAGAACCACAAACAGGAATAGCAAAATAAGAAAGCCCTTAGAGAATCCTTCTCAAACATGAAAAAAACCCAAATGTTTGAATAAAAAAATCCCACAAAACCCACAAAATAACAACAAAAATCCCACCTACTTTCCCAGAAGAATCTGGAGGTAATACTCTGACATGCTCCAGGGATGAACACCTTACCATGGACAAAGGGATAAGAGAAATAAAAAGCACGTCGCTTTTTCCTTTTACAGGTGTTGAGCCCATCTTTTTTTCAGTTACATCAACATCTGAAAAGCATCCATAAAACCATTTTATGAACCACTTTCCAGAGACAGCACCCAACAGGGCAGAGGCAAAACAGTAGGGTTGCTGAACCTGCATATTCATGCACATGTCAAACCACCATAAGATAGAGCAGATGACAGAAAGGTTTAAACCCCAGCAGTTCATGTACTTCTATGTAGTAATTTCCTCACATTGGCTTTCTAACTGGCATCAGTTTAGAAAAATTATCATGAGAAAGTAAAAAGACAATGTTTTTGGCTATGTCTCACTCATGAAAGCCTATATACGACTCCACAAGATCAAGGAGGAGAGGTCTGTTAAGGTTCAAGGTTAGCAACACCGACGCTCCAGGACAGCAAATTTACATCTAGTCTTTGAAAGGGTCTGTGGTGCTCAGATTTACTAAACTAGAGACGGAGATGCAAAAATAAATCTATGAAAAATATCTGGCAATAAGTTACCTAATTGTCCAGGAAAAAAACCCAACCCCAAACAACTAAACAAACAAATGCATCACTGGATACATACTTCATATGGATGATGGAGACACTTATATATACACAAAAAGAAAGGCAAAGAATGGCATTACAGCATTCTTTCTATAAAGATCCTTTCCTGAACAAAGTAATGCACTGATTATAAACTGTGAGACAAATGTAAAAAGCCGATACACCTAGGAGAGTGCAAGTAAAATTATTTTTGGAGGGTGATGGGGTGCTTTGACGAAGTACTAGGAGAAAGCAGTTTATTTTATTTATAAGTATATAAACAATATGGCTGCACCAGTATTAGTGGGCAAACTTGCCAGAACTAGAGCTACAAAAATAAAGGCTTAGCTGAATCCACAATTTTAATATTGAAGATGATAAAGAAAAATGCACTTCAAACTTAGGTTCCAGACTGAAAATGCAAGGCTAGCAATTAGAGGGAACACAATTAAACTTGTACAGTAAGCATATCTGATGTAAATCTCACTGATGAACAACACATTGGGAAGTACAATGCCATTTTTACAGACACGCTTTCCACAACACACACATTTTAGGGTGAGAACAGAATACAGCATCCTCTGTTGACTTTTTGTTAGTTTGCTGTCTGAATCCTGTACATACCATGGCTTTCAATTCAAATTCTAGAATGAGCCCCATTCTATAAAATGTTACTATGCTTGTGAGAGCCTCCGATTTTAGATAAAAGGCCATTACAATACCTTTTATAAGGTTTCCCTTCACCCTAAGGGGTTGTATTTAAAAAGACCCACCCCTTAGGTATGGGATATAGCCTCCTAATTGGTAATA
The DNA here is from genome assembly GCF_034638445.1 of Ciconia boyciana. NCBI lineage: Eukaryota > Metazoa > Chordata > Aves > Ciconiiformes > Ciconiidae > Ciconia > Ciconia boyciana. The sequence goes on along the minus strand of NC_132935.1, from coordinate 50,145,095 downwards.
GCTTGTTCAAATATTCTAAAGAGTTTTCTGGCAACACTGACCCTTGATATTTACTGCTTACTGTAATTATCTTTTACAAGGAGAAAAGCGTCATTACTTTCTTCTAAATGTGATAGCTATCTGTTAATAGCTGTAAATACAAATAAGGGCCACAAATAATGTTATATTTATGATGCTTTTTCCTCAGAAAAAGAGGTTCATTTCTAAGTTCAATTTTATTTTAACAACATAACATAATCATTTTTCCCTACCGTTTTTACAGCAGGGTGCTGTCCCAGCGGGCACGCCCCACATCCCTGCCGACAGCCTGCCCAAACTCTTCTTTCCCTCTGATTTTTCCCCGTAAGTTAGGCACAGTTCACAGAATTTACATTTCCCTTCTTGGAGTCTAATTTTAAATCTTTATGCAATATAGTGTCCCTTGGCTCCACACACCAGATAGCAATTAGATTTTACCCTGTTTGAGGGACAGCACTCAGACTACCATGTGACCACTCCTTAATTTGACTGCTGCCCCCTTTAATAACCAAGTTCTTAAGCAAAAACCCACATTATTTTACTTTTCTTTCTATTACTCAAGTAATGTTTGTTTGCAGTCTGCAAAACAAACACAAAACTAAGAGAAAGAATTGCACCCAAGTTATCTGATCCCCAAATCCTGGACAGGCTGTCAAGTAAGATGCTTACTTACAGCTTGTCCTTTTAGACGGTGCCAGGATTACATTTCATCCTTTTACTACCCTTCCTCCTCTCACAAACGTACCTTTGGCAGAGGTTGTCAAGTAGAAGTCTCTTAAATGGGCCATCTGCATGGAGTGAATTTCATCCACAAACCCCATTTACTGCTGCTCAGGATCTGTATATTTTGTGCATGAATCTTCTACTATATAATTTATGCAGTCAGTTCAAAAGTACACGGAAGTCATTAGATGAAGCTGAATATTTAGTCTACTCAGAATTATGTTATGGAACTCTGAGCAGCATCAGAAATGATATTATCTGAGTCGCAATGGAAAAGGGAAGAAAGCAGAGAGGGTCTTCGACCAAAGAGACCCATGCTTTCCTTAGCTAACATTATGCATTTCAAGTTTGCTGTTTGAAAAAGAAATTTTTAAAAATAGTAATTGTAATACCACATAGCACAGCGTTTTGGCCACTTCCTTTTTGGATTACTAAGCCGCTGCCTTAAAACGGTCAACATCTCAAAAATTCATGGAAAGCCAGAAGCTTTAACCTAAGCCCAAATAGCTGACAAAGATGTTGGGGAAAGCATGGTTTGGTGTCAAAATGACTATCACAGAACCCAAAGAAACTTCAATTAAAAAACCCTCTTGAACAGTTTTGTAAATACAAGCCATTAAAGAAATGATAACCTTCTATCTTTTTTCAAGTTAATATACCTGTGAAAAATAATTTATAAACGAAACTGAACACGAGTGCTTATTTTTTGTCATTTTATGTTTTACAAGTGAGTATAAAGAAATTAATTTTGAGAAACTCATCTTTTACTGTATTAGAAATCATATTTGTTTGTAAATTTCTAGTTCTCTTACGCATTTAAAAACGTACCACAGACAATTATGTATGTACATTGAGTAATTTATGTTCCCAAAACTGCACACAACCTACAACTTGCTTCTTTAGCCCACCTGCACGAAGAAAAAAAATTAGTGTTTGCAAATGCCTCATTCTGAGGCCACACTTCCTTGAAAAGGATAGGCAAAATCTTTCTTCATACATTTTGGTTAGCCAGCCTGCAAACCAGAAAGGAGATGAAGACAAATCGTTCACATTTCCTTTAGCTCACCCTTTGCTGTCTACCAAAAGAAAATCCTCCCATGTTGGGCCTTAAGAGTGGTTTTCCTTTGGTATCATTCTTGTAGCTACCGACAAGGTTTATCTTAAAAGAACTATTTGTTTACAATACAGATATTATTCTTCCATGAATTAAACCAAATTATCCAGATTATTTTTTAATTGAAACTGTTTAAAATCTACTAGCGCAGTTTTAGTTGACAAACAAAACAATAACCCACAACTGGTGGGGAGGGGCTGGGGGGCAGCAGGGGAGAAGCGAGCAATATGGGGGGAGAGGGGGCTTGCAAGCCAGTTAATTAAAAAAACAAAATCTAGATGTTCAGTGGGCATGACAAATGGTGAAGAGATAAGCAGACTCATTTTCTAACACTTTAGTCTTGGCGTTTGACCAAGAGGTCCCTTCCCAGCAAGGAAATAAAGCCCTGCAAGCTACCAACCACTCGAAACATCTGTAAGTATAAACTTCTTCTGGACATTTATTCATTCTTATCATATGCCCTCATTAACTTTTCCTTCTAATTGCAATTCTAAGTCAGCAGATTTTTTTTTTTCCAGCCGGTGCTGAAGGACAGAGGGGAAGTACCCAGCTAAACAGGTCCAGCTGCTGTGATAGCGACCAGCTGAAACGCAACCGCCCGTGCCTAGGGCTCTGCCAGCACCAATGCACCCCAATGGGCTGGTGCTCGGGGTTTCACCACGCAGCTGCTGCCCGACTCTTTCCAGCCCACTAGGAGAGACCTCAGCAGCAAAGCCAAACGCAGAGCTACTAAAAATCAGGTTTGCTCTGAGCAGAAAGGTGGTTAGATTTCGGCAATTCGTTTGTACTCTAAAAAGGTACAGCGTTTATCTAAAAAGTTTTCAAAACTTGACACAGCCTGGTCATCTTGGATACCTTTGTAGTAAAATCAACCAGTCACACTTTCCTCCCTCAGCAAATCACTAACTTAAAATGCAGGCTGACTTCAAAGTCTAGTTAGCCTTATCATTGATGTAATGAAAGTTAAAAGGGGGAGTGAATTTCCCTGCCTATTTTTAAACTGACACGACCTCTCCCCACCCTGTAATCTCACTTGGAGAATGAGCACAGCCCTTTGAGTACAGCATCTTGTGGAAAGGCTTCCTACAAAGCAAAACCACAAGCATTTAAGTAACTTGACAGATTATGGGTTTTACAACGAAATAAGTTAACTTTGGTCTTGTACCACATCCCAAGAGAGCCCAAGATAACTGCAGCATAACTTCTGACCATTCCTGCACGACTATTTATGCCTCCTTGTTGCGTAACCCCTGCACTTCTGGTCTTTCATTACGTGCTCAACAATGCACACCATCTCTTAAGAATAATTCTACTATCTGGCATATTATTTACATACTACTATTGAGAAAGAGCAAAAACCAATCCCTACTCCACTATAAGCCTCACGAGATGATCAGTTCTTAGCACACAAACCTCATGTGGGCCTTACGTCCTAAGTCCCAACAGCACACATCCCACAGGGCTGTCTCATACAAGAGACGAGGAGGCTGTACGAGAAAGGAAAGGTACATTTGCAGCGTGATCTAGTTAGAACCAATAGCACTACAAATATCTACCTTACGCCTACAATGTTTTTGGCATACACTAGCAACGGATGGTAGTTTTTGCTTTCCACCGTCTGGATATGCCACAACTTAAGCATATGCACAAGGAGGTTGCCTACTGCTAGGTGACAAAGATAACCTGTTCCCATAGGAGAGTACTACTCCTAAAATGCTGAAGCAATGGTACATTTGGTTCTTGACACGTGCACTGAAAAGATGAGGCCTTTCTGGTTTGGCAGGTTGGGGATATGGAGGAGGATGAAGATGGCAGGAACAGTAGCAAGAGCAATGCTGGGGTCTGCATTTAGGAAAGCAGGATGAAAACGGGCAGAGGGGCAGGGCTGGGTTCTGCTTTCAGGGAGGTAGGAATATAGTGGGAGTATAGGGAAGACAGATTTGCAAGTCCTTCAAGTAATTCTAGAACCTCTTGTTGCATGGCACAAACTTAAGTCAAAAAGGTCAATTTAGCCTGCGTGCAACTCTGAAAACAAATGAAGAGTGGAGCAAGACAACTGAATCAAAGAAGTTTGGGGCTATTTTTGTAACACTGTCATTAGTTCTTTCACACAGAAAACCCTAGAGAATGTCTTCCAAGGTTTGCCACGAAGCAAAACCAGCTTTTTGAAGATAATTTAGCTAACTAGTAAAAAGGATAGAATGAACTTTACGTGGCATTTCAACAGCCATGTCCTGTCAGAAGATTATAGACATCACAAAATATGTGTACTGCACAATGGTTAGACCACGGATAGCAATAATGATAGCCTGCGCTACACAGGGCTTTTCATTGTCAGTGAGCTTTGCAAACAAAAAAAAGCATCACCACAAAGGTCCTTCATAACAAAATTTTGCCTGAAAAAATAAGAGCGAGCTTTAAACCCCTGACATCTTCCTCCCAACTTTCCTTCTTGACCACATCCCTCTTTAGACTTCAACTGGCACATAAGTATGCCAACTCGAGTCTCTTCACTCTCAGGGAGCGTAAAAGATGACAGAAGACCATCTTGACTTAATGCAATAGCACATTAATTCTCTCATGTATTAATTCTGTATCAAACCTCTGAACCACACTTGACAGTGGTTCACAGTTCTAACACTGGGAAGTGGAGGGTTTGACCCTTCTTTTAGGGCAGGGAACATCAAGGAAGGTTCTACAGAATTAGCAGTGTACAGATGGTATAAGAAGTGACTTGGTAAAGCCCATCCCCTCCAAGTCAATATATTTTAGCAGTAACGTGGACCCGTAAAAACAATAAAACGAAAAACCCTGCACCCACAAAAACTTCAGTTGTCACCAACTGCTAAAAAATTCAATCTCCCTACCAGAACTGTCACAATTTCTATTTTCTGTTCTTTCTGCATCAAAAATAACTTCCAGGGTGCTGTACCTCAGTGTAGAACTCTCCTCCCCTTAAATATTTTCTTTGGACATTTTAAAAGCTGGGTTAATTTAGTAGGCAAAGGGTATAGACAGTTTGGTTGTATGTCAGGTCTAACAACCTAAGGACCAAAGATTCTTTGTATTACTGTCTTGTAACTTTAAATTACTAGATCTACGTGATTTTACATAGCCAGACAGACAAACAAAAGGGAAGCACAAGACTTTTGCTCACATTGTTATGGTTTCCACACCCCCCCGGTTATATGTTATTTCTTTTAACAGTATTTTTTGTGTCACCTTTGCACATTTCATTGTCATACCTTACAGACTGTGCCAGTGGAGAAACAAATGACTTCTCCATCCAGTATGGCAGCATTTCATCTCAATTCTTCCTCTTTTAGCTGTAAAGGATGCCCACAGAAACATGCTCTGCTACTCACTATGCTATTAGAAGTATTCAGTATTTAAATCTGCACTGCTTGTTTCCCTTGATGTCTTAATTTTTGCTTCACTTCTGACTGGAAATCTCACTTTAACATGTTCACTTTACTTAATGCACAAAACAATAATGAATACCAACTAATAATGGATCTAGCAGAAAGGACAGCCAATATCCATACGCTGAAGTTTACAGAAAACCTTGTAACCTGCAGATAACTTCGTAAATCACACCCACTACAGGCTCCTGGAGGCACACAGTCCTTTTTATTTCATATCTCTGCTCTGTGGCCAGAGACAAAGTCACTGGACCAAAATAAACCACAGCCACTTTCTGCTGTTACCATCCCGGCAGCTGCCTGGAGATGACCAAGAGATGCCTTCAGCATCCGACCTCCAGCCGCCGCAGGACAGTGGCTGGGCGTATGGCACACACGCCTGCACGCCCAAGTCCCATCGGACCTGGCACTGAGGGGACAGTTAGAGATAAGGGCCATCAACTCACTGCCACACCTCTTATGTCATTTGCTTTAAATAGCCTTGGTATCTGGAGCATTCAAAGACAAGTTTGATGCATGTGCACTTTCTGGTCTCACTCTGAATTCACTCACTCGATACTTTTTTATTTGTCTTTATTTTCCATTACTTAAAAAAAAAAAGAGACCTGTATTAAAGAACAGACACTAACTGGCAGCAACAAAAAACTTCCTTCTCTGATACATAACACTAGATTAACAGAGGCTAAAAAACTAGAGGGGAAAAAAAAAGAAAAGAAAAAGAAAAAAAGGTTAAACCATCATCCTCAGCTTTCTCCATGCTAAAAATACTGACAGCAAAAGGTCAGCAATTACTGAAATCTGTTTTCTATGAGAAATTCAATTCTGAGCCTCTGTTGAGGTGAGGGGGTTCCCCCATTTTTCTCACTTTTCTTTACAAAAGACTATTGCAGGTGAACACATAAAAAGACTTTATGTTAGGGTTTCTTACATTGTCTCTTATGCTGTAAGGCGTGAAACAGAGAGCTGCCCTTTGGGAAGACTTATTTTTCTCTCTAAAGGCTATTCTACTCAAGATAGTCTCTGGGAGTTTATTCTATAGCCAGACACTTCTTAAATAGGAAGATTATCTTCTTTGAGACTTTGCCCTTTTTTTTTTTTCCTGTTTTTAAATGCACTTTTAAGAAAGGCACCCAAGACTTTGAAGATTGTGATTGAGCCTTCATTCCAAGTGCAAGGGCGGAGCACAGGTCTAATCTCCTTAGACAGAGATTAGCCTTGCTTGGTAGAACTGGCGGCACGCTGTGCCTCAGTAAACCCAGCTGCCCACTGCCCTCCATCCCATGGCACAGAAATGCCACCATGCCTGGGGGCTGCCCGTGCCCCTGCCTCCAGTATCAGGCCTGTCAGTGGGCAGCGAGACCTCGCTAGTACGTGTGGCTCCGTTCAGAGCGATCTAATCCCAGAGCCTGCCTTCCCAGGTGCACAATACAAAGGTTTCTAGATCAGCCCACCAGACTTACAGTAAACTCAAGACGGCCACTGCTGAAATAAATCTTGCTATGAGCTACAGTAGCACAGTCCTGGTAAGACAGAAAACCAATATGGTACAGAAGCAGTGACAGGACACAAGCTACCTTGACCAATAGTACACACAAAGCCAAGCAGTACGACAAACAGACTGTGAAAAATTACATTTAAGGAGACAATGTTTTGTTTCGGTAAAGGCAACCAAATGACTTCCAACTAGCTTTACACTTACTTCGAGCTAGATACTTCTCATCCACGTGGTTGTCTCCTGTATGCATGACTATATCCTTTTAAAAGCAAAGGTTGCAGTATGGAAGATGACAAACCCGACTAGGTGTCAAAAATTGGTATTACATACAGAGCTGTTCCATGAGGAATGGCATGAAACAAAAAGACAAAGGCTGCACAGCAGATTACATAAAACCAAGTTTTTTGGTTTTGTTTTTTGAATATCAAAGCCTTTAGTACACAGCACATTTACTGCATTACTGAAAAGTCCATTTGTGTCTCTTAACATTTTCAATAGGAAGTTTTCAGGCGTAACTGCTCTGAACTGTGAGCACTGCTCTGTGTTTTTGAACCATTTTTAGCATTTCATGCTAGAAATCCTCTTCTTCTGACTTCTCCAATGTTGTCCTTACCTTCTAAGTCAAAGTCATACAGCTATAAAAGTGCTCCCAAATACCAAACACCACTGCTTTTGAAGTTTAGGTAATGATCAACTTAAACCCACACCAAGTATAAAGACAGACAGCACTAATACCTGTGCTGAATTTGTGACAGGGAAAAAAAAAAACATGAATACTTGCACTAGTTTTTTTTGTTGTTGTTACACAGTTATGAATGACATACATCTTGAGAGTCAACTAAACTCTGAGAAGAAAAGGAAAGTGGTAGTACCAACACTGTGTACGTGCTTTGCAAAACCCACAGATCATTTATAGACTTGATGAGATGCTTAAATCGTCAGGGCCTGGCGTTCCAGTTCTCCTCACTCCTGCAAGGCTTTACCTGGCTAAGCAGGAAGCAATGAAGTAGGTAGGGAAAAAACAAAGGGGGCGGGGGGGGGGGGGGCAGTTCTTGGCCTTCCTTTTTGGGGAGATGGAGAAAGCAGGCAGGAAAGACTCGAGAGAGAGCAGGGTGGCTGAACAAAGGAGACCTTTTCAGCAGCTGCCAACCCCCGGCCAACCTCTCCTACAGCAAGCACAGCAAGTACTCCACCTCCAAACCACCTCCAACCCTCTGACATTGCCTCTGACACACCAAAGGACGTGGGCTCTAGCACCCAACAGCGACCGTGTTTTTCTGGAAAGTGAAGGGATTCCCAAAAAGTAGCGTGATGTTCCCTGCAGCTCCTACACTAGATCAGCTCACAAGATCTTCTGCGCTACAGCACTGTATGGCAAGATCCATCTTCAGTGTTAACCATGAACTTCCACAAAGTAAAATTCATTTTAAGCTCTGAATGCAAGCTTCTGGGCTGACTGTAAATGATGACATTTTACTATTTTCTGCTGCTTTGAGAACGTAAATGAGAAAAAACAAAACCAGGCATTTAACAAAAGCTGAGCACATATAACTTAATTGTCATTGACGTACTGCATTTATTGAGAAAAACAGACCTCCCTGCTTTTCAGATCTATTGCAGTTTGACAGAAATATGAAAAAATTACAGAGCTAATGTGTAACTATCAGTCTTAAATTGTAATGGTACGTACACATGAAATTGCATATTTCCATATTTTGTCTTACTGTGAATTTCTCAACTTGTGACTTGGAATAGAACCCATGGTAAAGTTAATCGAATCATTGAGACTTGTCTCCCAAGTCTGTTTTTCCCTCGTGCTTTCCTTCTTCTCCCAGAATATTTGCAATGAGACTGAGGTGCACATTAACTATCATGAGCTATTTACTGATCTCCGCTTAATAGGTGCACAGATGCAAGTATATCAAAATTCTTTATTTCAAAATGTAAGCTTTTATTTTTGTCATCTTTGAATATTCACATTCATTGCCTTGTACAGGATTCCAGAAAACCTGAACATTATCAAGTTTCTAGTACTCCTTGAAATTGCTCTACTTTTTCCAGTATTACAGTCTACTTCTGAAGTTTTGGACCATGACAAGTATTCAGCCATGCAAGGCAGGCAGTCACTGAATTCAGATGAGGAAATCATTCTGTAATACTTCTGTCTAAATAGTGCAGATTTGTTTTCACAATGTTCTCATAAAAGCACAAAATATTTCAAAATGTAAAGGAAAAATAATAAAAAAGAAATGTCTCTTTCATTAATTTTTAACTTAACTGTGAAAGCCCCCCCGCTCCCTTTTAAAGTCTGCTTAGGAAATTAAAATTATTGGCAAAGCCACACTGTATTGCACTGAAAAGCCCCCTCTGGCCACAGCTGTCAGCTTTTACTTTTAGAATCAGGACCTGCCCATGGGCACAGAGATAGCGTGTAGCTAATAGGCTCATTACAAGTCAAGGGCAAATAAAAAAAAATAATCCATGGAAACCAGTATGAAACCCTAATGTAACTTTGGATGTTTAGATTATGCAGTTGCACATCAGTATTCTAATTAAAAAGAAAATGTACTATCAAACATCCAACTTGTGATGTTTGTGAAAACCCATACTAGGAAAACATTTAAGTCATAAGAAAAAGCAAGCAACAGAACTCCTGACCACTGGTTCAGATTAAAATAAAATCAGATATAAAAAAATCTTTATCTGAAGAAATACACCTATGCCATCAGATACATTCTGTTGTTCATCACACACAAAAGCACACTAATTATTAGTCTCCGGAGACATCCTTATTCCCAGTCATCCCTGAACAGGAAACCAGCACCACTGTCATTCCCTGTAACATTCACAAAAATAACTTTCAAATATTTTCCAGAATATAAGATCTATAGAAGATTCTACAGAATCTCCTTTTTCCATTTGAGATATTCCAAAAAAGCAAAAAATCTAAATACTAGAAACTTACTAAGTTTGTGGTTGATTTTAGACTAGCCAGATTTGCCTCGAATTTCAAGTATTCTCAGAAACTCTGGAAGTAATTTTCTTCTTTCTTATACCACATTTATACTTAAGTAAATCCACCAGTTTTGATGAATTACTTTTATGCTGACCACTAATTTAAGAGGAGAAGTAGATCATGCTATATAAAGATCTTTCGAGTAGATAATTTAAAAAGTGGCTTTTTTTTTTTTCTCCTTACAGGGAAGCTTTAAAAATGCTGTCCAAAACAAATCTTCAGTTTAAAAGGAAGCATTCCTGTTGTTTTCAACCCAAACTTAATCAAACTGATTATTACAGGTCACAGGGAATGTTTCTTTTTTTTTTTTTTTTTAAACTCCAGTTGCCACCGTAGAAATACCTGGAACAAGACTTCAACTTCAGCTCTGGCTATTTTGTGCCTGAAGAGCAGCAATCCCTGCCACCACAGGAACTTACTGCAGAAAAGACCTGTAGACCACTTCTGAAGACTGCTTTCAAAAGTCCCTGTGACCAAATGGGGAGCCCTGGGTTATTCTGCTTTCCCCCCACAAAACGCTACCACCCCCAGCCACCTATCTTGCCTTTGTGCTGAGGACAGTGCCTAGCGAGACCTGACAGAAAGGCATGTGCATCCTTGCCTTGCTGCCCTAGTTCTTCTGCTGCTGCCTCGGCGTCAGCTCATCTTTATTGATAATTCACAGGAGGCTTTGACCCTCAAGAGGTGAAGCCCAGGCAGGCAGCCTGTGTGATCAGCCTTGCTGCAGGCTGGCAGCCTCCAGCAGAGAGCCAGCATGGATACAGGGAGGCAGCGGCAATTCTCAGCTACGGCAGGAGGCTCCAGCAGAGCTGTCCCTCAAAGCTCTTCACACAGAAGAGTATGAGGAGCAAGCGTGCTGCTGAAGCTCCAGGAGCAGCCCGGGTAGACTGTCATGTTTCAGATGAACCCAGGTGACTAAAGAAAGAGTTCAAGAGGGGGTGCATGTAAAAGCGGATTGCAACTATGGTAGTCAGCTTTGCTTACTTTGCTTTGTCTTGCCGATTTGCAGCGAGACATAAGACTCATTTTGTCTGAACAGACTGCCGCTTGTTTCGGGGTTTACTGCTGGATTGTCACGGTGGAAGGAGAGACTGGATGAACTGGTGAAAAGATTAAAGTGCTGCACATTATTCTCATATTTCACAGAAGGGTTTGAGTTAATGGTGAAATATCCATGATTTATACATTCATAAAAAAATGTAATCACAGCAAAAAGGTCATCTCATTTGCATACTAGATGGTCAAATCAACCGCTCTGGTTCTGCGGATCTAAAATGACAGTAGAGCAATACTGTTGGCCAGTCAGAGATGCAGGATGAAGACCTCAGTAGAGGACGAGGGATATTTACAGACACAGCTAGGATGCACTTCTGGTATGACAATTGAAGTGATTTAGGCAGAAGATGCTGCCAAAGGAGGTGGTCTTGCAGTCCACGGTCCCATCTCCCTCTTCTCCCAGAAGCCGCTGCAGTGCAGCCACAGGACAAGTTGATTCATCCGGATGATCCAAGGGAATATCATTCCTCTTTCGCTCCAGGGTAAGCCTGCCATTTGATCAGCCTGATGCACTGATTCATACTGAAGCTGCACAATTGCTATATCCAGTGCACAAGAAGCATTTGGACCTCTGGGAAGGGCTAGGAAGAGATGTGGGACTGCCTTCTCCAATGTAATTTACCCTTAGGTCACTTGAATTGTAACACAGAACTTCAGCCGTAGATGCGAGAAGGCAAATCTGCCCAAGCTCCTCTACCACCCGTGAAGATGCACTGGGTTGTCTTCTTCTCTGAAGTGTGACACACATCAGGGAAGTAGTACCATTCAGACCCTCATCAAAACAGCTCTTTCCTCCTGTCCCCCAGTCCACCACCCTTTGGTTCTGCTACCTTCTACAGTACCAAAACAGAGACCAAGCTTTAATTTAGCCACCTCATCCACAGGAATTCAAGTGCCTCTGCACCCAACCTCCCAATGCATTTGGGCCTGAGAGAGTGAAGAACAAGTAGGACTAGTATCAGCAAACCTTATTTTACTTCACATCGGTTTTGTTTGTCTCTCACTAGCAAGATATGCTTCTGTATTTGGGAGCTGCTGCTCTGCAATTCTTATATGCTCTAAACTGGGGGAACTGTACTCGCACTGTGAGGGAGCTTGGGGCAATCAATCTCCTAAACTGGCCTCGTAATCTTCCCCACCCTTGTCAATAACCCCACATGACAGCATCTTTTAAGTCTTTCAGTCACAGACAAGTTAACTGTCTTTTTTTTTAAAAGCCACAATACTGCCTGGAACCTGCAACATCCATCTTGGAAGGCTTTGGACACCTGATGATTCAAGTCATGGAACTGCTAAAAATTCTGCAGCCTGCAGCAAAAATATTTTACAAGCTAAACTTTAACTTTCATATTCACTATAGTGAAGAAAATTTATTTTGAACGTTTTGTAGGAGCATCAATTCAAAAGATGAGAAATACCACGTTCATCTGCATGCACAAGTCCAGAAAGGAAGGGAAGAGACTGTGTATAAATTACTATGAAGCCCCCCAGTCATTTTATCAGAACTAAGTGGATATGTTCTGAAACAACCCAAAATCACTTGCCTGTCCCTTACTGAGTATAAACAGACCTGACTGTCCTCTTGGCACCTCCAGCTCTTTCTAAAGACTTGTCTAATATTACCATTGCGTTAATAAAACATTTTCCCTTTTGTTGCTGGTAAAATTATTCAAGGTCAACATAAAGTATGTGATATAAAATGAGTAATGGTATCAACACAGTCTGCATTTATCACACAAAGGTGACCTTTTTCCCTCTCTTAGTTTATGGCACAGTACACTCAGAATTCAATTTATCCTGTGGCGGATCAGTGCATGGCTAGCAAAAATTTTAAAATGAAAGATAGCAAGATTCTTACTAAAGCAATAATACAAACAGAGACTTGAGAAGTCTAGCACCAAATAAAAACAAAGACATCTAAGCAAACAAACCATGTTTTGACCTTCAGTGGCATTTTGACACTATGTATAGCCTGGAAAATTCTCTGCATCATAAATACATGTGGCTGACAGACATTATCAAAACACTTGTGTAAGAGCTTATCAAACCATTTATCTATCTCTACACCTTTGACAAAGCTATGCTTTACAAGAAGGTACTGCAATTAAAAAATAAAGATAGGGAACTACATAAAAACCTTTACCAGACTCTGCTCAGCTGCTAGGCTCACCATCACAATATTTTAACTGTTTGCAAATTAAAACATCAACTCTGACCCAGAGGAAAAAACACAGGCCACCTCCAACAACAACAATCAGGAAACAAATCGACAACAAAGTATTCCAAAACTCTTTCAGATTTCTTTCTAACTAAAGCAGTTATCGATTTATTTCATGGTATTTTCAAAAAGAAGTCATCATGAAAAACATGTAGCATCCAGTTCACAGAAAACCTAGGAGTTCATATTACAGGATTTTCAGAGTTTGTGGAGGAAACTAAGAAAGGTTATTCAAACCCCGCATGAGAGAGGGAAAAAAAAAACCAAACCACCTTTGAACATAATTTTCATTTTGATTCATTCCAGAAAAACAGGCACCTTCCTATCCCCCCCAGTGATCCTTACCAGGGAACTGGAGCCCTGAGTTCATTACAGCGTATTGATCTACCAAACAAAGGGGCCCGCATCCATCGATCGGCTCCAGCTAAGCCCCGCGCTGCTTGCGAGGCCACGCATGGCATGCAGCTGCAGATCTCTCAACAAGACAAGCAGCACAACACGTTTTCCTCCCCAACTGGACCCAGGCAGAATGTTCTTCTACAGTATGCAACAGAAGTCACACAGCCGCCTTCAAGAAGACAGCAGGCAGTCTTCAAAAACAGCTTTTTCCAAGAACTTATTTGGTTACTCTACAAAAAGTTTAAGTACCATGTGAAAGTTGATAATCACTTACAAGGAACAAACGTTCAGAGCTTACTTCTTCAGTCTATTATTGATGTCCTGCCTGATAAAAGGGGCTTCAAAAATTAAGAATTATATTTGTGTACTGTTAAGAGGAACACACAACTCAGTAACTTTCCTTTTCATTTGAAATCAGCTGAAGTATAAAATCCACAGGCTCGGAGACAGTGGCCACCTTAAGCCAGACTTCATCCCTGTGCTATGACCTGCCCAGCAGACCGGAGCAGCCATGAGAAGCTTTGCTGGGACTACAACACATATTTCCCTCCTGCAAAATTGGATCCTAAAGCGACGTGCACCTGTGCTTTTGCAGGTTTTGCTTCCTTTAAACAACAAACCCACGGAAGGCTAACAAAATCTTTCATTTTAGTGACTACTTTGGTTTTTGGGGGTTTTGTGTTTCAGCATCTGTAAACTACAGAGCCTTTGTTGCAAAAATCAGGAGGAGGAAATAACTAACAGATCATTTGCAGTTCTAACAACTGACAAAATCACCTCCTCTGAGGAGAAAATGATCCATTTTTATAAATAATGGCATGTATCATTCTTAAATATTTAATCTGCACACAAGCATAATGACAAGATTTTAATTAAATGAGACTTGACACAGTCAGAAGTGCAGATAGCGACATGCAGCCTAAGAATGAGAGGGGTTTCTTTTGTTGTTTGGTTGGTTTTTATGTTTCAATGTGATACGGACTTCATTCTGGTTCTGGGAAACATGCTGAATGAATTACAAGTAGGCAAAAATACCTCCGACACCTGAAACACCTCGTGTGCTTTTTGCTCCAAGCTGTTAAAACTCCTGCCCTAATATATCTCACTTCTGCATAAATACACTCCAACAGGTTAAAATTTCACTCCATTTCATTGCTTCTCTCTTCTAGACAGTCTGGAAAGCACCGTGATACTGACCTTTTCCAGCTACCTTCATACACAAGAATGCTCCCTGCTTGCATGTGCTGCCCCAGTTTCCACTAATTTCAGCAGTATTTCTGCTCTTACGTAATAAGTACCTTTTCAACATAAACTCCTTCAGAAGAAACCAAACCAACCAAGGCTCTTTTTGCATAACCTATCAAGCAGCTATCAGTTAGTGGCTACTGGATGCAGGTCACAGACTGGATCTGAACCTGTGACCTCCAAGGGACCTACATTCCCCCATCTGCTATCCCCTGAGAACTGAATTAGTCAATCTTTTATAAAAGCACAAACATGCACTAAAGCACTGTAAAGGGAAAACTGCAGTTATTTGAACAGAAAAGCACATACTGAATTGGAAAGCCAAAGACTTTCACTGGCATATTATTTCTATGGTGTAAAAAGCATACTAGCTGCCTTATAGAAAACTCTTAACACAAGTTTTTTGGGTTTTGGTTTTGTTCAGGTTTTTTCCCTTGAACTCAGACCATAACCAGCACTGAAAGCTAAATCTAAGCAAACAATAATTGGATTTAATGAATGCACAGCTATAAGAATTTGATTTAGGGAAGTACGTTCCAAAGAATTTTAGCATAAAAGATGATGCTGAACAACAAACACCATGAACAGTTGATGGAAGGAGTATATGGGCATGATAAAACCACATAGTTGGCCCACTGATACAGTCACACTTCCATCTGTCAACAAACAATACCCTTACAGAGGGTTATCAGTGTGTCAGTGTTATCAGTGTGTTAATGACTGAGAAATGTTTTATAGATTAGAGAATAAAGAGTTTAAAAAGACCCCAAAATCCAAATTTTAAATCTATGATCATTATTTACCTTTCCCCACAACAGTTCTTATGCAACAGCTTTGTTGTGTGGTTCTCCTTTATAGAAAAATAAGTTTACAAACTACTAAAGCCAGGCATTAAGTTAAATTCAAGTTTAAGAACCTGCACTCTATGCAGCAGAAAACCCTACAACACAAACACCAATAATATTTTATGCATCTAGTTTCTGGCACAAGGCTTGAAAGTTAAATGGCTATACCATACAGCAATAATTTTAATAATGAATATAAACATGGTCCAAATCCAGGAAAGTCAAGAGAATAATTTCCACTGACTCAGCTACGCATCAAATCCTATGTGCACTACTAGTTGACAAAACCTGAAAGAAATGAAGACAGAAAAAACCTCATACACACTCAGTATTATGTTACTGATGTTTAAAAGCCACTCACTTGTGGAAGATAAAGGGATTTTTTTTTTCCTCTTTTCATGTGCTTGAACCAAAATATTGACCTAATGTAACCAGTGAGCCACCATTAATAAAAGCTCCATGCTGACAAACAACTAAAAGCTTACCCTCCACCCACACATAATTTTGATACAGGTATGCTAAATGCAGAAACTAAAGCCTATTTACATAGATGTTTTGCTTATATTTGATTGCCAGTTTACTTGTATTTGAATATCAATTTGCAAGGTAATTAGAGAACATTGCTGAGCCCATTACAGAAAAATAGTGCTCCACCATTAACTGCAGTGCCATCTCACTAATTCCTTTAAAGACTGGCTTCAAACACCATCTTCATCTCCATTCAAAACAATTAGTGTACATTTATTTCACATTTTAAACTGCAGAGAATCAAATTTTTAAACACTTTAACAGATTGCACTGCTATTTTGATAGCTTTTATGTTACAAATTATGCTTTTAGGGATTCATAAGTTTCCTATTTAAGAGAACGTTAAACTGGAACTCACAGAGGGTCTTAAATAATTCCTCTTCTCTACAACCTGAGAGGCATGTGCCATTAACTTTCAAAACAAAACAAAACCTACTTCTTAAAAGGCAGCACAGTGCACAAGAAAGAGGTTGCTCCTGCAGGCGAGCAGACAAGATCATAGTATCTGCCACTGCGCACAGGTCTGCCAAAACACAGCAGACAGTAAAAGGGAAGAGGAAAAAATTCAAAATGGGACCAGTTTTTGAAGGTCTGCTGGCAGCTCAGAGAAGGAGACGCACCCAAGCCGTGCTGTGCTGCTCCTCTGCCCGGAGCATCAGTGCCCACCAGCAGGCAGGGACTGCAAGCAGGGCGAGGGACGGCAGCCGCGGGCAGCGCTGGGTGCCCTGGTTCTCTGGGATTATCCACAGCCAGGCTGGAAGGTTAATGGGATTGCTCAGTGTCATCTGCAACCCAGCTATGAACCGCCAGCAGAATTCGCCACTATGCCTGGACGGGGCTGGGATGCAGCAGGCAGCAAGGAACAGGCAGGGAGCTGATCCTCAGCTGCCCAATCCTGGAAAAAATTAAAACAGCAGTAAGAAAGCACTGCAGGGAGAAAAGGGAAAGAACAAAACAAAACAAAAGAAAGGCTAACAGAGAATCCAACACAGCGGAGTCTCATTCACCTATGACCTCCTTTTTCCCTCATCACCCCTAACAGACCCCTTTTCTCATTAAACTTACCCCCTTTTCTACAGCAGGTCCCAGTAAATCAACAAAGCAAGCTGACCCAGGTGAGAACTAGCACACCATAAAAAGCAGGGATAGTTTTGTGTCAGATCAACTCGCTGCTCTAACTCACTCATCCTGCAGCCACATCACTGTGACGTATTCATAACTCAAGGAAAGAAAGTTGCATTTTTGGTATAGCCTCTCCTAGCTCTACTTCAGGCTGGTATTTTCACATGCACTTAAACTGCACATCTATAATCAAGGTAAGAAACAATGAAAAAAACATTACTGGTATCAATTCACTTGTAGTAAGAAGCAGCAGTGGGTTTTGACACCACTCTATAAACACTGATGGACTCCAAGCACTCAAACCCAATGCTGCCTCCAGAACAGTGAACAAGCCATGATGTGCAGTTATACGTACTCCTTTAGTGAACCTCATATCCTGCCTGTAAGATCAGTTTATCTTCAAAAGGCTCTTCCTTGTGCATGTTCTGATCTTGGCTGAATACTCAGATAATTAAGTTTCTCAGCATTAGTATAAATTGCAAAAAAAAAAAAAAAAAGGGAGATGTGGGCATCGTGTTGTCATTCTGATGTTGAAAAAGCCTAGCAGTTTCTCCTAGAAAAGCTTCTCAGCACTATCTGCTCACTTAATTCACTTTGGTGAGCTCCACTGAGTCCTTGGCATTTCCCTTAGGATGGGTATCAGATGCCCATGATGAGCTCAAACTGGATGTCATAAGGAAATCTGAAAGTACTCCAAGATACTTTCCTTCCTACCTTAGGTTGCTTCTGCACTCTTCTTTCAACCAATGCCAAGTTTCTCTGTTCTTTCTAGAGTTGTGGAGAACCTGTGTTTTCCTTTCCCCCTTGAACTACACCAGGGTCTCTATCCATTCCTCCACCCATTCCAGCATCCTTCATCACCCAGATTCTTTTGCTTCCATACTTTCCCTAGCCTCAGCCCCATTCTCCACTCCAGAGTTTCACCCCACTCATACCCCAACATTATTCTCCTTGCCCTCTGGAGGACAAATCACCCAGATGGGATATATGGAGAGGAGTGGAAAACCATTTGTGTTATGTTAAATTGGAAAGATTTAAAGGGTACCAAAGGCCAGCTACTCCTTCTACAGCCTAATTCAAGATAACAGCAACTCTAGTCATTTCCCTTCCATCCAAAATCTGACACTGTTCCCTTGCACCTTCCTTCTGCCCCTCCTATCTTCTCAGTTCAGCAGGACTGACTGATGCCGAGCACATGGCCTGAGAGTTTGGAAGTGAACGCTTCCAAAAGCTATCATTTCCAGATTTAAAAAATGCCCCCATGTTGAGGGTCACAAGTTCAACCAAAAGCAATGAATCTGCCTCACTGCATTCAACCAAAATAAGAGCAGTTCAAATGGTACTTGGATTTGTTGATTGACATCCAAGTCTTCAACACAGTAGTATTTAATTTAATGTAGTCATTAAGCGTTTAAGTACTACTGGAATTTATGCCTATTTAGGATGGTAGTATGTTCTGTAATAAAGGGCATTTTCCTATAATATCGGTTCAATAGGATACTCTAGTAAATTTGTCTTCCAGATTGTTAGAAAGATGACAAGTCAACAAAAGATGTATTGTAGTCTTAAGCAAGAATTTGAATGTGTAATTATACCTGCCATGTGCCTCACATTATGCTAACACAGATGGCCTCACCTGAGTTTTTGCTCCATGTGTCCAGATGTGTATACCGACCTACTCACATAAAGAAATATTCTTTTTTTTTTTTTTTAACGCAGCTGTTGCAAGCAACAGCAACTTTTCTTCCATCACTAAATAAATCTCACATACCTAAGGGCACCTTTTTCTGCTGGGGAGGCTTTCTGCACAGCTTTGCAAGTGCCATTTCTCCCAGCCTCCCCTAGGAGCACAGGTCAGCCTTGGAGAAGGCTCTGACTATAGCGATTCCAGGAGAAATAATGGCCCCTTGGGAATCAAGGCCAGATGGCGTACTTTAAAACTGAGCTAAGGCTACACCAAATGCGGTTAGAAACCGTATAAAGCTAGACCCAGCTTCAGAGGCTAGACCCAGCTTCAGAGGCAGAAACAAACATCTCCTTTGCCATACCCTGTTGAGCCATGCCCAGAGCTTACTGGGGCAGCTGAGAACTCTGCTCTAGTAATTCATATTTCTGCACACAGAAAGCACACTACATTTGAGATCCTCCTAAGTAACCAGCTGAACATAGGAAAAGGGAATAAGTACTAATTAATTCAGTGCATTCCAAGTAAATGCACCATAAACAGAAATGACTATGAGAGCTGGACTAATTAACTAAGATAGTAATTTACACATCCCAGAACACTGCAACCATTCAGGATTTCTGTAATTTCTCTATAAGCTTATTTTTCTCTTTATCAAGATGTAGTTATAAGAGTCTACACTGGAGATAGAAGCAGCGTTCCTTTTGCAGGGATTAAAGGTGCGTTAAGTTTCTTCTCTGGAGAAAGTGGACAGCCCAGATGAAGTGCCTCTACACCAATGCATGCAGCATGGGCAACAAACAGGAGGAGTTGGAAGCCACTGTGCTGCTAGAAAGCTATGACATAGTTGCCATTACTGAAAATTGGTGGGACAAATCCCATGCCTGGAGTGCAGCTATCGATGGCTACAGGCTGTTGAGAAGGGACAGGCAAGGAAGGAGGGGCAGAGGTGTTGTCCTCTACATCAAGAAATGCATAGAGTGTGAAGAGCTGTCTCTGAATAATAGCCACGAGCAGGTTGAAAGCTTATGGGTAACAATCAGAGACTGAGGCAACAAAGGGAACTTTGTGGTCAGTGTCTACTACAAGCCTCCTGATCAAGGGGAGCCTATTGACAAAGCCTTCTTACTCCAGCTACAGGAGGCATCATGCTCACAGGCTCTCGTCCTGCTGGGGGACTTCAGCCACCCCGACATCTGCTGGAAAAGTAGCAAAACGAGCTGTAGGCAATCCAGGAGACTCCTGCAATGTATTGAGGATAACTTCTTATGCCAGGTAATAGACAGCCCTACCAGAGGGCATGCGATAGCCCTACCAGATAGGGACCTGATGGTCACCAATGCAAGTGAGCTAATCGGTGACATCAAGATAGGAGGCAGCCTGGGCTGCAGTGATCATGCACTGGTGGAGTTCACAGTCCTGAGGGATATGGGTCAGGCGAAGAGTAGAGTCAGGACCCTGAGTTTTAGGAAAGCAAAATTCCATCTCTTCAAGGAGTTAGTCAACAGGACCCCCTGGGAAACTGCCCTCAGGGACAAGGGAGCAGAACAGAGCTGGCAGATCTTTAAGGACGCTCTCCATAGAGCACAAGAGCTCTCGATCCCCAGGTGTAAGAAATCAGGCAAGGAAGGCAAGAGACTGGCATGGATGAGTCGAGACCTGCTGGTCAAACTAAAGGGCCAGAAGGAAATGCACAGGCAGTGGAAGCAGGGACAGGTGTCCTGGGAAGAGTATAGGGACGCTGCCTGGTTGTGTAGGGATGGGGTCAGGAAGACCAAGGCACAGCTGGAGCTGAACTTGGCAAGGGATGCAAAGAGTACTAAGAAGGGCTTCTACAGGTATGTCAGCCAGACAACGAAGGTCAAAGAAAGCGTACCCTCCCTGATGAGCAAGACTGGCAAACTGGTAACAGCGGACAAGGAGAAGGCTGAGGTACTCAACAACTTCTTTGCCTCAGTCTTCACTGGCAACCTCTCTTCCCACACCTCTTGAGTGGATGGACCACAAGACAGGAACTGGGGGAGCAAAGTCCCTCCCACTGTAAGGGAAGATCAGGTTCATGACCACCTGAGGAACCTGAACATACCTAAGTCTGTGGGACCTGATGAGATGCATCCCAGAGTCCTGAGGGAACTGGCTGAGGTAGTTGCCAAGCCACTCTCCATGATATCTGAAAAGTCATGGCAGTCAGGTGAAGTCCCCAGTGACTGGAAAAAGGGAAGCGTTGCACCCATTTTTAAAAAGGGTAGAAAGGAGGACCCTGGGAACTGCTGACCTGTCAGCCTCACCTCTGTGCCTGGGAAGATCATGGAACAGATCCTCCTAGAAGCTATGCTAAGGCACATGGAGGACAGGGAGGTGGTTCAGGACAGCCAGCATGGCCTCACCCAGGGAAAGTCCTGCCTGACCAACGTCATGGCCTTCTCTGATGGAGTGACTATGTCAGTGGACAAACGAAGTCGTACGGATGTCGTCTATCTGGACTTCAGTAAGGCCTTTGACATGGTCCCCCACAACATCCTTCTCTCTAAATTGGAGAGATATGGATTTGATGGGTGGACTGTTTGGTGGATGAGGAACTGGTTGGATGGTTGCATCCAGAGGGTAGCGGTCAACGGCTCAATGTCCAGATGGAGATCAGTGACAAGTGGTGTCCCTCAGGGGTTAGGACCAGTACTGTTTAATATCTTCATCAATGACACAGACAGTGGGATTGAGTGCACCCTCAGCAAGTTTCCAGATGACACCAAGCTGAGTGGTGCAGTTGACACACCTGAGGGACAGGATATCATCCAGAGGGATCTGGACAAGCTGGAGAAGTGGGCCTGTGTGAACCTCATGAGGTTCAACAAGGCCAAGTGCAAGGTCCTACACATGGGTCGGGGCAACCCCTGGTATCAATACAGGCTGGGGGATGAAGGGATTGAGAGCAGCCCTGAGGAGAGGGAGTGAGGGTACTGATGGATGAAAAGCTGGACATGAGCCGACAATGTGCGCTCACAGCCCAGAAGGCCAACCATATCCTGGGCTGCATCAAAAGAAGCTTGGCCAGCAGGTCGAGGGAGGTGATTCTGCCCCTCTACTCCGCTCTGGTGAGAGCCCACCTGCAGTACTGCGTCCAGCTCTGGAGCCCTCAGCACAGGAAAGACATGGACCTGTTGGAGCGGGTCCAGAGGAGGGCCACAAAAATGATCCGAGGGCTGGAACACCTCTCCTATGAGAGCAGGCTGAGAGAGTGGGGGTTGTTCAGCCTGGAGAAGGGAAGGCTGTGGGGAGACCTGATTGCTGCCTTTCAGTACTTAAAGGGGGCTTACAAGAAAGACGGGGACAAACTTTTTAGTAGGGCCTGTAGTGATAGGACAAGGGGTAATGGTTTTAAACTGAAAGAGGGTAGATTTAGACTAGATATAAGGAAGAAATTTTTCACAAAGAGGGTGGTGAAACACTGGGACAGGTTTCCCAGAGAGGTGGCAGATGCCCCATCCCTGGGAACATTCAAGGTCAGGTTGGACGGGGCTCTGAGCAACCTGATGCAGTTGAAGATGTCCCTGCTCATTGCAGGGGGGTTGGACTAGATGACCTTTCAAAGGTCCCTTCCAACCCAAACTATTCTATGATAATAGTGCATTTAGGATTTTTTTAACTACAAAATATATTTCCATCTCTAATCCAAACATTCCATAAAAGGAAAACATTTTATTTAGTACATATTTATAGGTTTCTTTTAGAACTACTTCTTATCTGGAACTCAAGTGATAAATTCTTTGATACTGGATATACAAATTGATCCAAATAGTACAATTCCATAACAGCTTTAGGGTCCACCAAGGGATAATGGAGTCAGGTTTCTGAAATATTTGTCCTTTGCGCACATCCAAAAAATCTCTGAATTTCATTATTTACATTTATTCTCTGTTTATATATATGTAATGTTCTACATACTAGCTTGCAATGAGAAAATAACAACATTAATCAGTAGCTTAATACTAAAGAGTAAAATCGGGTATCACGTATAAATCAGATGTAGAACTTTACAGATATTAAAGTGAGAAAAAAGGGGTCACCATTCAAATAGGTATTTTACCACACCACCTTCAGTAAGGTGAACATATTTTATGTATACTCTATGATATTTTCTATGTTTAACTAAGGAGTGGGGAAAAGGGAGTAAGGAAACCACATCTCAAGAAAAGCAATCTCTTGCTTCAGCAGAGGAAAGCTCTGATTTTCAGGAGGCAAGTATCTGAGAATACGTTAAGAACTTGCTACATGAATAGACAAAGGGCATCATAAAACAGGCACTGTGCTAGCGTACTTAAAGCAAACAGAAGCAGCTCTTCCAACTCAGTATAGTAAGCTCAATACTGACACAGGAGAATTTAGGATGCTGTGGGGTATGGAAAGAGGACAAACAGGAAAGCTGTTTGAGAAAAGACGAGGAAAAGGATTAAAAAGGCAAGAGACTGAGAATCAGAACACAACTGTAACATTAAATCAACAAGGCACAGCATCACCAAGTAACAGCATTAAAATTTACTCTGCTTCACACAGAAGAGGGCAAAACTAAACCTACTAAACGTTAAGCAGGGGGAGGGTGGGGGAATATTCCCAACATAAGCTTCTGAAAAAAAAAAAAAAAAATTCTCACTCCCACTAAGGCTTAAAAGAATAGCTAGAAGGATGGTGTTTTGGGTTTTGTTTTTTTTGGTTGGTTGGTTGGGTTTTTTTTTGGGGGGGGTGGGTTTATTTGGGGTTTTTTTGAGGGGGGGAGGGTACAGGAAGAGAATTTCAGAAAAAAAAAAAACCAAAACATTTGGGAATAATTGAAACATTTTTTTCCCAGCTTGCCAGCAGTTCATAGAGAGACCCCATCCATCTGAGATTCTTTGGCTGTCTGCCTGGAAGGAACTTGTCAACTTGTCTTTTTGCTTAAGGCAAGGAGACTTCAAACAAAGTGGTTAACATTTTAATTTTTTTCATGGAAAAAAAAAAGTCCAAAATTTTTTTTGTGGGGAAAGACTAATTTCCCTCTTGGAAAATATGATTCTGCTAAAAATACTTTCCTTAGCTCTACTGTTAATGTGCACTGGAATATCAAAGCCACCAGTGCATGCTACCATAGTAAGAATACAATTGTGTAAAAGTTGTTTATAGAAAGGAATGAGACATAAGCCTTAAAAGATATGCTGCTGACTTCAGTTTTAAGCGTAATGACTTTTTTAAAAGGCATTTAATTCTTAGCTGTCAATGGGCTTTTTTATATGTAAAATGATAAAACACCACTAGCAGCAAAAAAAGCCGAGTGGCTTCACCTGGGACAGACAGCACCCATGTAACATCCTACGTCATGAAAAAACATTATTACTTTTAAATGCCAGGCAATTCCCCAAGTACCACATTCCCAACACATGTTTCTGGATTGTTTCAGAACAACTGCTATTTCCAATGGTAAACTACAAAATGAGCCAGTGGGAATGCCAAAATCAAGTTTTGTCATT
This sequence comes from Ciconia boyciana, assembly GCF_034638445.1. Taxonomy (NCBI): domain Eukaryota; kingdom Metazoa; phylum Chordata; class Aves; order Ciconiiformes; family Ciconiidae; genus Ciconia; species Ciconia boyciana. Next base: position 50,120,712 of record NC_132935.1, on the reverse strand, counting down.
CATTTTGAAAGCTTCAAAACAAGTACTATTTTCTAAGCACTTCACTGCTAGAAGAGAAAAGGCAGCAGGGACACCACGGCTCTGTTTAAGCATACAAAATCCTTCAGCAAAAACCTAAGGAGTAGGAGTGCGAGTTTTACCCCAGATAAATTGATTAACCCTGTTCACTTTATGGCTGTATGAGCACTTGGTACCAGGCTCAAAGAGGAAGGCAGGCGTAAGCGTGCCTCTTTTGGCAACACTGTCAGCTCACTCCAGCTTAACTGGCTCATGAAACGGTGCTGTTACTCATACATAATCACCGCTTATCTCAGTTATCAACACCAAAACATTTTTTTTTCTTTATCATTGTGCAACTCAACGAGCTTAGAAATATTTTATATCTACACAACGCTCAAAAGGATACATTTAAGAATCTTGTCTAGACAATGAATTTGCTTAGCAGAGAACAAAAATAATGCATTTAGTAACAGGACAGACGATGTTAAAATAAATTCTTTGAAAGATAAGAAAGCACTAAAATAAATTATCGAAGTAAGAATCTCTAACTTTAAGATATGATTCTGCAAATAACCGCTCAAGTAACCTTCCTAGGTGAATGATTTTAGTAGAAATGCATTATTTGTATCTTAAAATTTGCAGGATATAGAACAAAGATTAGATGAACAGGCTGGACATACATATCAAACTGCCACAAGTACTTTTTCCTGGATCAACTACGAAACTGCAATAAAACCAGCACAAAGCAAGGGCATTTAATATAGTAAACATAACTCCTCTAACAACTTCTTCTCCAAATACTACATCTTATGTATGGTCCTCCAGACAGTAATCATACTTTATTTACAGAAACCATTCAGAAGTACTATGCCTGTAAATTTTGGTTAGATATCTACTTCTACTAGGTGATGGCTGGTGAGTTGTTATTTGCATGCGATTTATTTTCTTTTTAAATTTTTGGAACATTTATTCCTAAAATACTTAAAAGTATATTAAATTCTAAAATATCTGGAGGCCCAAAATAACTCCATGGTTTTATCAGCAAGACACTTTCTAGAGATGCATGAAGCTTCTTTTAATTTTGTTTCAAAGATTATTACTTTCTTTTTCCTCCCTTTACAGAAATGAAGGTACTAGTTCTGAGCCCACCCAGTTCCTTGGTAAAAATCACTGTAATTTCACTAAAGTGACTGGTACCAAGTGGAACTACATGTAAAACATTACAAATAAATTCAAAATTAAACCTACTGTACTTAGCTTACATGCGTCTAGTGACCTGAGCGTCCTGCATCTTGAAGTCAGACTTGCCAGACTTTGTGCAAAACAAAGTGTAAGACATCAGCTTTGAAGAGTCTTCAAGGCTACAACCGGTGAAGTCTGTCCCAGGGAACATGGCAGCACAGGACACTGGTGACACTATGCCAGAAGGACGCAACAGGACATAGCCTGCAGCATAGGCTATCTCCTACACAGCTCAGTCAAGACCTACTGAAGGAGTAGCTTCCAACTTCTTTTGCTGTGCCTTCCCAACTCACTGCATCTCCTCCCTACAAGAGAGTCCCTGTTTCCTCATCCTGAAACCAAGGGCACCTATCTTTCTCTTTCCTTCCCTCTACCCACACTAATAAATGTGAGGTTTTTTTCCCTTTTCCGATTTACGTTATTCTGAATGCATTGCTCCACTGATTTTTCACATATTGTGACAATTGTACATGTAGCGGCCTCTCATGCCCTCATGCACAGAAGGAGAAATTAGTAGAGGCTGACATATTATCCTAGTCATATGAATGAAAACACAAAACCATTATCAAGACCTTTTTTTGTTTTTTTTAATGTAATAGGAACAAGTCCAACCCTCCCTCAAAAACTAGAGCCACCTGAATACAGAAACAGAAAGAGAAACCTCTCCAGAAAATAGACTATCCTGCGGTGCATGGTGAAACCCTGCTCCATACTCTAAGGTAAACATTTCTTATAATAATACTTTAAAAACCAGATATTCTATGTTACTGTAACAACTGAAAGGCACAGATCAACAAGTCATATGATAATTCTGATTTCATTTAAGTTTTGGTGAGTAAGATGGAAACTGCAGACCTTAAGAGAGGCTTGTCCCCCACTGTGCAAGATAAAAGCAAATGAACAAGACCGGTAATAAACATACGGTCATTTTCTTGGTCAGTATTTTAAGAAGTAACTTGTCAAGAAAGCATCAAGTCAGGTTCAAATCATTCTGCAGCTGGCTGAGAGGACCATAAAGCCTCTGTGCTTGCGGTATCAATGCAGAAAATGAAAGAAAATTAAAGCTTTCACTTCTAAACCATATAGAAAACCTACAGTTATACGCCTCACTTCTGAATTCATACTAGTATAAGCATGCAGTTAGACAGGCGAGGCAACCGAGATCAGAATCAGGCCCATGGTTATCCCTAAGAAGCAAATGTCACGCAACTATACTTAACTTGCAGCGTCATCTGAATCTAGTTTAATAACCAGAAAATAGGCTTTTGACAACAATAGTATTTCAAAATGACAGTGTAATTAAATTTAAGTCAAAGCTATGCAATGACAGACCGTATGTTTATGTGTAACCAGCAAATTATATGCTTTTAAGCATGTCAGAATTTTCAAAAGAGTTAACCATTGCAGTAATTCAACTGAGGAAATAGTGGTAGGAAACAAACTCCCCCAGGTCATTCTTCATCCAACTGATATGATGTGATACATACTGTATGCCTCGTACAGTTTTTCCAATTCCTACTTCCCTAAAATGCTATGCGTTTTAATACCATTGAAGGACAAACCAACAGTCAGGCTTCACTCACTTCTGAGAAGGGAAGGGACTGTGTGAATGCGATGAGTAATGAGAAAGGAAGTCAGTCTGCCATCCTATGTTACTAGTTCAGACTCAGTTAAGGCTGGTCAGTCATCATCATCAGATTTGCATGAGCAATGCCAACACAGAATTAGTGGGCAGTCCACTGTAGTTCCTAGCTGGTGGGGGGGAAAAAAAAAAAATGGGGAGAAATTGCAGAAAGGGTCTTGATGAAGAGTAAAGAGAACTTTCACAGGACAGGGTAGATCTCAAAACCTGTGTGATCTCCATTTTAAGATGAACCGATGGCACGATAATTAACCAGTAACAAACATTTGGTGGTTTCAAGGTGGCAGCTTTGGAAATCACTTGCCCACTGTGCTCTCTGTCCCTGTTTCTGCCTCTCTCTCCAGGTTTGTGCATCACGTACCAAAAGAGTTCTCAGTGCCAATGGCTATTGCAGGAGTCTACTGTAGAGTCATCTATTAACTCCCATTTGGTGGGAAAGCAAGGAAAATTCTCTTTCCTCTTTATTGTTTTCTCAACTGGCAGAATATTTACTTTAATACATGAATTTCTAAGCTATTCTTTATTAAAGAAAAGTCTGTGGTGATAGAATATACTTCCTTGAAACTGAACAGAAAAAGCTTTAATAACTCAAGTTTAAATACACTAAAGCTAATCAATTCATCCTGCATTCAATTTTCCACTACACTTCTAAAAAAGCACAAAACAGGTCTGTAAAAATATAATTAAGGAGAGAGACTGCTACATACAGCATGTAAACCCAAGACTACAGCTTTCACTTCATTTGTTTTGCAGACTCATTAGAATTTTTCATTTAAATGTCTTGATCTGTGTAACCGTATTTGTATGTGAAAGAAACAACAAATTAAATTAGTCCTTATTTAAGATGTATTTGAAACCGTCTAAAACTGATGTTCTTAGTCAGTTCCACAATTTCCAAATGAGATGGGGGGGGGGGGGGGGAAATGTTAGCAGTTTAGAAAACAGCCAAATTAATGCACATTTTAAAAAATGTTTTACTTCTACAAACTTGTATACTGAAACTTAACTGGTTGGGAAATCTAGGAAAGATTCAGAGCATGTGCCTCTGTGTCCTACAGATGACTACTCTATCCCTGAAAAAGAGACATAAAAAGAGCAGCAAACCGAATTCCCAACCTGGACGACCAGCGGGCAGATGTACTGACTGCAGTGCATCCCTGGCGGAGGCAAGGGCTTGCACTTGCCAAGCACGCCATGAGCTCGGGAGCGGGTCATCCTCGGCCTGGGCACCGTGCCATTCAGACGTAGGTAGGTGCCAGGGTGAGAGAGCAGCACACTGCCCAAGAGACAGCACCGGCACTGTCCTGCCTCTCCTGGCACGGCTCCTCGCAGAGCCCGTAGCACTGCTGTCACCGACCGAGGGCTCACGGGCAAGCGCTCTCTCATGTTGCTGCCTGTCCTGTGTCTTGCTTTCCATACGTGTCTATCCTCAGGTTGCCAGGAAAAAGCAGTAAGGGAACTATCTCTGCATTAATGTGAGTGCTAGGACTCGGTGTAAGTGCAGTACATCTATGGGAGATGTAAAGCAGAAGGGATATTTTCTTTACCTGATCATCATTCGTACATGGGCTCTAAGTATAGACTGATGGCATACATATCGTCAGTGGTAATAAGAAACATCAGTGTGAATGCTGTGCTGAGAAAAAGAATTAGTGGACGATCACGGGAAGGTTCGCATCGCTCAGTATTTTCAAATTATGGTCAACAGAGGTGCATGTGCTACCACTAATACCAACAGATTTTCCAAGTCCTATGACAGTAATCAAAAAAATAATCACAGAGCAGCTGACGTTCTTTCCTGCAAGAGTCTGTGCCCTATTTAAGGATGAAAATGCTCCAGAGTGATTTATGGTTATGACTACGGGGGGGGGAGGACAAATTCAAAACATCTTTTCTAACCATACCGTTGAGAAGAGGCTGTCCTCCATGTACACTCCTTGACACCACTGCACTGTGAACATCTTCAGGAAATCCAGTCTTGCAAGACATATCTTCACAGGTTGCTTTTATCGGTGCCTGAAATGCAAGACAAAATTTATGTAATACTTGCAACCCTCATTCACCGGAGAAACATTCCAGTTGGCACATACTCCATTTTGCTGCTGTCTTGTACAAGCAGCGTCTTTGTTTCTGAATCACTGCAATTAGGACCGCGAGGGCAAAGGGTTAATCTTTCTGATAACTGGAATGGAAGGAACAAATCCCACTTGTCTGGTAAGATCTAAATAATACACAATCTTGATTCTTCTGACAACTGAACATTTCCACTAAACCAGCCATCGAGACTGAAGGGGAATCATAGGGGGAACAAAAACATTCCTTCTTCTGGAAATAAATGTTGCACAAAAGCCATCGGTAACTTTTTCATAGCCAGATTACTTGAGAGGAATGACTTCAAACACTGATTTAAAATGCTTTATTTAGAGTATTTCTATGTGAGGTTGCACCAGTACAAGTAAACGAAGATAAAATGCTACATTTTCAGTAACTTAGCAGAACTTAGATTTGCGTTCACATTCAAACAGATACCATATAAAGCCAAATGTTTCCAATGCAATCTCCTTCTATTTCAAAGGGATGTTAAGTTAAAAGGAGAGCAGCTCATTATTAAATTTGCACAACAAGGGAAGAGCAGAGCCACTGAAACTGTTTGTTCTCTCACTTGTTAAGAAAGCTTCCCCTCAAATCACGTTCTTAAAGAGTTTCATAAATGCCTTTTTATTAAGAAATATAATACAGCATTTGGAAACTTGTTTGTTCTGTAGTGTTCCATGTTCAGAAGATACTTCTGATGGCTAAGCTCGTTTCCAGGACAGTTTGTTGCCTAGTTGAAAAAAAAAAAAACATCCAATTTTCTGTGGCAAAGGACTAAGATTTCTTTTCAGTGGATTCTTTCTGTCTCATTTTACTGCTGCACAGAACAACAGCCCAGCTTACATGTGGCTAAGTGACCATAAATGGCAAAACCCCTCTCACGCTGCACAAGGCAGAGAGGCCAGCTCCCACGCCAGCTTGAGCTGAGATACATCCTAGAAATCATGAGAGCCCTCGCACAATCTCAAACACGCCTACATGCCAACTAAAGGCCTATCCATGTGCATGCCCAGACGTAGTATATGGTCTTTGACAGCACGAGCAACTGTGCTGCTATATCATACCTAAATCTGATCAAGACTTAAATTAGATTTTCCTTTTTACTTTCCCAGATGGGCTTCCATCAAGTAGACCTACTCAAGGCCATGTAAGCATGTCTGCATACACTTGGCAAAGAAAGCCCTACAGGAAGAAGAAAAATAGGGATGGAGAAAGAGATGATGGTGTTACAACTGTTTACCATCGTAACCTCAGGGAAAGAGAGCATTAGAGCAGAGGTGGGGCAAGAGCATCTCAAACCACAAGGGTCTCCTCAGGGAGGAGAAATCGGGCAGCAGTGTAATCTCTCCACTGACAGTCATGGGCAAGCTCAGCATGCTAACCCCTATTAGAATAACTTTATCGCTAATAAAAGGAGGGATTCATAACACATTGCGTTGCACCAACACGGTCCTAACTAAGCTGCTCAACACTAACACTAGCAAGAAAAAAAAATTAAAATAAAAATTTACTATCTAACTCCAAGTTAATGAACTATCTAGGTAAGCGCCCAGTAAGAGAACTCGTAATTATCAAGTGTCCAGTTAACTTAAAGAGTGACGTGGGTTTAACTGTGACTTAATTGTGACACAGGTATCTCTTCTACAATTACCTATGCACTTTAAAATGTTTACATGGGGACCCTAAAGAGAAAGCAAGCACAAAGCAACAGTTTAAGCTGCCAGGGGACTATGTTACCTGCAGAGCTGGAACTTGGACCTGTAGCTAAGCTCCAACAGTCCGTTTACACGTTGAGTTTTTAAGATAAAAATATGGTAAATCAAAAATAATTACAATTCCAACTCCCAGTTTTCTCAGCTTTAGAACTCAAATCACAAGTTTGATAAGGTTTCCATAATTTGAAAGAAAAATAGTAAGACTTGTTTAAACTACTGCAGAAAAGGTGACCTCAAAACAAACGTGATCGAGAAGGGTAAAAAAAAAAAATAGCCTTTCATGGTATCCTTGAAACAAAAAGGTCTTGGGTGGGCAGCTGAGGAGATAGCAGGATTTTTAACAAGTCCGCACTGATGCGCCTGGGAATCTTTCAGCCTTTCCAGCAATCTATATGTACTAAACAGCTCTTATAAACTGAAACAATGCCCACTGAAACAAAGGCTGGGGGACATGAATAGAGAGCCTTCTTTATTCTTTCATTTGCAGCCATCAATTTTATCCGGAAACAAAAGACTGTACTCTGCTCTCCAAAAACAGCCCTTTGTAAAGATTGTTTGAGAATAAAAACACAAGGGAAGGAAGAATTCAAATTTTCAGCAATTCTTAATCGCCCTATGTTAAGCATTTTGAATTAAGTAGAAGTTGTAGCTTCAGACACACTGGGTCATATCAAGTTCAGCCTAAGAGTACTGCAAGACTTAAACCATTTTAACTCTAAGCAAAGAAGGATGCTGAAATATTTTTATCCCCTTATCTGGGGCAAAAGGGGAAAGCTAGTGAAGATTATGGGGCACATTATTGTAATTTACAGGATTTTGTGTGATTAGTACAATTCCCAAGGCTATTTCAAACATAAGATAATATTACTTGTACATTCATCTACAGAAGGACACTACTTAAAAAAATATCTTAAGATGGAAAGCAATTACCTTAGCTTGTACCCATATAAAACCTACTTAATGGAGTTACAAAGCTGTGAATGAGCTCAGCACTTGGAAAATTCTCCTCTCAAGTACTAACAGACTTTGCTAAACCAAAATAGGGTTACTACTGAAAAACTATTCTGCTTTCCTGATCCCTTATGGTTTATTTAGTCATTCTGAACTGCAAAATGAGTAAGAAGCATTACTATCTCCAGATGCTAAAGAGCTAACACCTAGTGAAACATGGTGTCAGATCATGCATATAAACTCAGTACGGTAGATCTCAGATTAAATGCAATAGGCAAACTGCAATTATGAAGCAACATGATGTAAATTGGAAGTCCTCTGTCAAAGTTATTATTCAATCAATTAAAAGAATTGGCTGTTTCGATATACTTATGGCAGTTAAGCCTTTAGTTTTCATACCCTGCTCCTCAGTTAGTTTACTTTCGTATCTAGATATCTGAGTATCTAGAAACCTGTGGTTTAATTTCAAGGTTGTATTCGAGCTCAGTTTAAAAAAAACAACCAACCAAACAACAACCTGTTGACAATCTCAACTTCATAATTCTAAAGGATTCATGCTTACATCTTTTTCTAAACACCACCAGTAAGTGTCTTCCAACAATACAGGCTTCGCACTTGTGAAAAGTTTATAAATTAAAACAAGAATAAAGCCAGACAGGATTGCTTTACTAGCATTGACAGTTCTGGACTAACACCTCTCTCCAGTTTCCATACTTTCTAAAAAGTAGTCACATTTAGAATGTAATTCTGTAAAGAAACATCTATTTAAAAATGCAAGCTCACCACACAACTGTAGAAGCAATTTTGTATCACAAAACACAGCCTAAATCGGCAGAATTGGGCTCTTAAACACAGCTTTCAAACAGGGCTGATTTTGTTCTCTCTGCATATGCCATACACCACTGGAGTTCACTAGTAGCTATTAATCTGAAATACCAAAGTCTCTGTTTTTCCACTGTTCGCATCTGCATGTACTACAACATTAGATTTCTTAATATCAATTGTACCAAAACACAAGGGAAGTTGTTTTTGAAAGACTGCTTTCTTTTATGCTTAATGTAGTGTACTCCTATAGGAAAATAAGCCTAGGTAGTAAAGTGAGAAACAGAGGGGTATGCATGAGACAAAATATCATACTATACAGTTATAATTGGACATAGTACAGCTGCTAGTTGCCAAATCCAGCCAATTCACAGGGCATTATTGTGCAAAGCTCAAAACATCGTCTGACAATTACATGTATGACAGAGCAGGAATGGGGTATTTGAGCTCTCCCTCCTTAATAACCGACATTAATTTGCAACTGTGACAGTAATATTCGACTTAGGCACAGACCACAGAAACATTTGTGAATGTGTTTAAAGACTGGGTGTTTCCTCATTAATGTAAAGGCCAAGATGGTACCCAATACTCATTCACAACTTTGGTAACTCTAGGGATCGTTCTATCCATTTTTAGTTTTGTGCACATACATCATCTGACACAGCTGTACAAGGTGGGTCATTTTATGATGAGCTTCTACTTACTACCATAGAGGATATGAAAGATGCTCTGCAGGACAATAGACACATCTCTGAAATGCTTTAGATGCTAAACTTGGAAACATTCAGCAACTCCTTCTTAATCTCTGACTTGCTGCAAAGAGCTGTAACAGTTTATACCCTCACGGTACTCAGTACTCCAGCAAATGTAGTCAAGTACAATTTGTTTTCAACTGTAGACTGCAACTGGAGAAAAAGAAAAGTGCCTTTCATTCAAATTGTTCTGGAAGCCAAAAGCTTCCAAAGTGGGTGCCAGGCTATGTCTTCCCAGAGGTCATTCAGTTACAGTAGAAAGGGCTTTCGTTATGCCATCTTCACTTCTAATTAGTACTGTACTTCATGAATCAGGAGATTTTAGATCAGAAAATCCAGCTTCTGAAACCAACACTTAAAGCTCTCGAACACCTTCCCAAAATAACAGGATCTGCAACTTCTACGCTACCTTCTGGTTTAAGATGAGTTGCCTTAAACCACCACTGGTTACCACAGGTTATCATAGCTTTACAAGTTAGAGAATCTCAACAAACCGTGTTGGTAGCCTGTTCTGTTAACCCCAACTGACAGACAATGTTCACTTGCTTTATTAAACGCGGAGATATTTCTTTGGTATATCCCACATAGCACAAAGCCATAACCCGATTTAGACTTTCCCCTTCCCCCAACTAGGAGAACATGGAGTGCAGCATCTTCCAAGACATGTGCTTCTCCAGACAAGCCACAGCTCCTATCAGAGAAGGACGTCTTAAAATTTCAACTGCAGTAACAAAACCAAATGGAATTTCTGTAAGTCACATTTTTTAATTTAAAAAAAAAAAAATAAATCAGCCCTGTGTTTGACTATATACCCTCATTTCTTTAAGAGAGGAAACCTCCTCTGTCTGATTTGGTAACAGCCATTGCATTGCTCATGTTGAACATCTCCGCTCATGAAAACTGCAGCTAATGCTTACAAGAGGATGCTGCGTTTTTCTGACCTTCGGGGGAGGCCTTGCAAGGCCTATCTGGAAGAACTCTTCTGGGGGATCACAAAATTTTAACTATGTCTTCAGCTGCTGGGTGATAATTATATGCTAATTATAAGGAATGGAGGAGTTCCTAGAGGTGTCTGTTGGTAAAAATATATTTTTTAAATATGTCAAGGAGTGCCTAGAGGAGAGGATAAATGTGCCTTTTGGAAACATTATATTTAATTAAATACACGAATACTGACCAAAACCAAATAGTTTAAGTGAAACGTTGAAAAGATTTGGCAGCAATATACCTTCCATCTTGGAAGCTGCTGATCCCGTATCTGTTTTCATAAGCCATATAAAAATAGAAAGCCTAATTTCCCCTCTTTATTCAGACGGAGATCCCATGATCTTTCAGTGAGAACTGCAGGATCAAATCAAATGATGAATCACACAGATTTGGTTATATACCTCCCAAGGTGAACGGCAGCACAGCCCAACACCCAGGTGAAAAAGGTCCCTCTCAGATCACTCACAAACTACAAATGCGCTTTGGCAAAATACAAATCCTCCCTAAACTCATCCTGCAATAACGTACAACACCCTTTTTCTTCTTAAGACTCACCTCTACGTGTGCCAGTATTAACTCGGCCAACCAGTGAGTCTCGGTTCAGTGGTAGATGAGGAGAAGTGCTATCGTAATTACCATTGCTATTGCAAATGATGCTAAGCAGTCCTTCTGCTTTCATCGCTCTCCACCCCTGATATGTCTCATTGCATCTTATGCACAACTAGTGCCACTGGGTTAGTGCAAATACACAGAGTATTCAGTAAGGACACTATGGGTTCCTCCTATGCTTTATAACAAAAAAGCTATTTAAAATAACAACGCCAGGGAACATTAGAGGTTGCGTAGCCTTTGGGGACCAGATTCGTGTTTTGTGTGTGTACATTGTTTGAAATAAATTAAATTCTCATCCTAATGGGAGCACTGGTGAACTACTAAAACTACTGCAAGTTTTCTGAACTTTTTTTTTTTGTTAACCTAAAAAAGCATTTACAAAACCAGTGAGAGACAGAAAGAGTTTAACTGGTAAATGATCCTCTTACTCAGGCAAGAAAAGTCATTCAACAATTCCTGCTCCTTACCACATGACAAAAAGTCCCTTACACAAGACTGTCTGTATTGAGTAAAAATAACTTTACTTGACAACTTCCTCAAGCTATTTTTAAATATACACATGCACTCCTGTCACAACTAAACTGTCTTATGTGTTACTGTGTTCAGTTATTAAAAAAAACTAATAAATTAAATTATTGACATAAAAGTGTCATTGAAACTAATTAAGACAGGACATCACAGGGCTCTTCCAGTGACGTTCCTGGGAGTTCCTCCAATTTCTGGGAGCAGAAAGAAAAACAATTGATGGGAAGTTTTTGAATTACATACTCTTGACTAGATGTAGTTCAAAAGTACAATCATTTTGGACAGTATTTTAAAAACTGGTATCATAAAAAACTATACATTCACCTTTCTAGTACAGTAAGCTGCACGCCTATGTAGCAATACTACCCACGAAGGAGACAGCAGTAAAAAGCTTTCTAGAAAACACATAACATTTATTAAAAATACATAAATTGACAATACAAGAGAATATATGCCTTCTGTTACATCCTCAGCATATATATTTCTAAGCTTACTACAATATCTGCTCAGATAATCAGAACTTCTTTAATACACGAAATTATCTCCTGTTTTGTCAACCGATGATTTAAATTCCCAAAATTCATTGTCGATTTACATGACCTTATCTGTCCTATAACAGATGTAAAAAGTAGGTTTAAAAAAAGTCTTTTCACAAAATAAATATTTAAATAATATATCCAGTTTAATATCCAAAGAAATATTTCTTTTTTTTTTTTTCTTCAGTTCTGCAATTATCTGAATTTTGAGGATGTGTCAGTGGTAGCACTATCACCTAGACCAGACAGACAAGGATTAGAGAGCTCTTTGCTGCAATATCCTGCCACATTTAACTTTTCAGATAGGTTCTTTGAAGACAAAGCAAAACCAGAAGAGAAAGATCTACATCCAAAAAGGCTGAGCCACTCACATAACTATCCTGTTCTGGGGCTTACGAAATGCATTATAAAATGCATTCAATTCACTTTGAAAGGAGTTAATGATGTTGGAGTCTGATTTGTTAAAAAGAGACACCCTGAAACTCATTTTTGTGCTTATAAAAATCATATATTTACTATACTACTTAAAATAGACTGATCTAAAAAAAAAATAATCTAAGACACAGGTGTATTATGAGAGACAGAAAATGCACCCACAAAAGGAGATCTCACTGCCACTTCTGCACAAAATCGCGTTAACGTGCCTCACCCCGACTCTGCCAGTGACTACTGCTGGGGGCGATTACAAGAGGGGTGCAGTTGGCAAGAAATGCCATCGCCGGATTCTCAGCAGAGGCAGCTTAACAGGATTGTCATTTAGGGTAGTAGCTTTATCACCTGGATACATTTGCTAAGACCTGGAATAAGACCAAAACTGCCTGAAGAGAGTAATAACTTATGTCCTCTGTCATCGTAATTTGAATTCAAACCAGTCACCTAGGCACAAAAGGCTCCAAAACGGCATTACTGTTTACTTGTTTATGATTTAGAAATGGATAATATCCACAGAACGATCCACTCACCTTATACATGAAAGAAAAAAAAACAGAATTCCCTTTTTGAGCACTAATTTCTACTCCCCTTTCCAGTTCATTTCTAACTAACAGTAGTTTTATTTCTGTAAATGCAACACAAGCTAGTCTTCCCATCACTTCTTCAATCCTGTTGTTATTATCCCAGTTCCAAAAACTGGAACTGTTGTTTTGGCCAGAAAAGCAAGCCTCGCTCCTTTTACCCTCTCTTCTGTCAGGTTTTTCACATAATATGTCCCGACTCATACTGATCTGTTAACCAGCAAAATAAAGTGCAGTTTTCATTCTCTTACGTCTCACACAGGTTCCATATTGCCAAAAATCTAAAGCCCTATTTCCAGAACATAAACAGCACCCACAAATATGCCTTAAAACGTGCTTCCAGTTATGATCTTTCAAGTAATTCCATAATGACAGCTTTTCTACATCACTGACAAATCATGAAGTGATCAATAACTCCAGAAAATAAAGGTAGATAGGTCTTGTGTTGCAGAGAGGAAAAACTAAAACTAAAACTAAAAGTAGCAGGTATGATGACAGGGGGGAAAAAAAAAGTTAGCACTGCATTTAGCTTGTGAGGCTTCTCTGCAGTATGCCTGAAAGAACGGGGGAAAAAAAAGCTTTTAAAATTAAAGTGTTGTACAGACACAGGTCCATAAATCTGATTTCATACCCAAGTTCCAATTTTGTTACACACTATTAAAAATCAACCCTAACCTGATTTAATGGGTACCCAAACAAGGGGGAAATTGGATTCCCCAACCGTAACATGCCAGTGACACTGAGTGATACATAAAAGCAATACGGCTAGTTCCTGTCCTTAATTCATAGCTTGTGCTTTAATTTCAAACCTGCCCTAGGTAGAAAAAAAGATGGAATAAAAGCTTACTGCAGAATTCGTGCTTTAAAGATTTATTGAGATAGGAAGACTAAACAGAACTGAACGCACATACAATAAACAGCACATAAGGACTTGCAGGAAAAAAAAAAAAGAAAAAAAAGAAAACCTGCCTGTACAGATCTGCTGAGATACTAGGATATAGAGGAGGGAAAAAAAAGGCAAAAAACAAACCCAACAAAAAAAATCCACCAGTACAAAAGCAACAACAACAAAACACCTAAAAACCAACCCAACACAACAACAGTCTGTAAGTGGCATATCACAAGTTTCTGAACAGGGTGGGCTGCTTTCACATGGAAGACGCTCATGCCCAGCCGGACACTCCTGTGTCACGCCAGCCAGCCATCCCCGTGTCTTCTTTAAGACTCAAGGGAAAAATGCCAGCTGCCGTGGAGCTGCGTTTCAGCACCTCGCTCGCCTGGTGCAAGTCATCAGCCCCCGAGAGTGGCTTAGAAACTGCGGGGAAGGACTCAGCCGCCCGGGGACCCCGTGAGGAGACGGAGGTGTCAGAGAAGGGGGGAAGAGGAGACGGGAGGACGAGCGGGCTCCTCCTGCCCCCGTTGCGGCGCAGGCGGCGGGGCGGGCGGGGGCAGCGGGTGCGCTGCACCATGGACAGTGGCTGCCGCCACCCCCCCCGCCCTGCGCCAGCCGCTGCAGGAGGGCCCGCGGCCGCCCCGGCACCCCGTCCCCGCCGCCGGCCTCGCCTCAACCCGCTCCCCCGGCCCGCCAGAAATGCCCCAACCGTAAATACCATTAAGAGGCGATGATCTGCGCCATCTGTCCCTCAGACTTACTGCCCTCTCCACCCCCAGCGCCGCGCCGGATACGAGCTCAGCGAGCACAAAGCGAGGGGGGAACTCACCGCCACCCTCCCCACCTACCCCCAGCCTCCGCTCGGGGTCCCCCCGGCTCCGCGCTCGCTCCGGACACCCCGCGCCGCCGGAGGCCGGCCCCAGCGCCGCCGCAGGAGGGGAGCCCAGCCCCACCACCGCCCCGCAGGCACTGCCCTCGCTGCCCCAACCGGGATCCATTTTGTCGTTCCCGTCCCCCCCCCCCCCCCCCATCCCGTCAGTCCCATCTTCGCCCCAGACGCCCCCTCGCAGGGGCACCGGCCCGCAGACCTATACTTTCCGCACGAAAAGACCTCCCCCCCTCCCGGGGCACCCCGCTCAGCGGTGCCCGGCCCTGCCCCGCGTCCCGAGGCTGCCTGCCCGGGACCCCGTCACTCGAGGCAGGCGCGCAGCCCGCCTGGGCCGCCCCGGCGAGACCGCCGCGGGGGGGCTGGGGGGGGACAGCAGCAGGACTTTGATAATAATAAATTAAACACTTCGGAGCCCGAGCCCGTCCCAGTGGAAATTCCCGTTAACGGCAGGGGGTGGGGAAGCCCAGCGGCCAGGCGGAGGCTGATTAAATTCTTCCCGGGAAGGGATTAGCGGGCACGGGAGCCGGGGATAGCCGAGGCGCGGCCCGCAGGGGCCCCCAGCCGCCTGGGAAGGGGCGCGGGGGCTGCCCCCTGCCCAGCCTCTCTCGGGCACCCCCTTCCCCACGCGGGGCAGAGGGCATGCTGTCCGCTCCCTCCTCCCACTCCAGTACTTTGTCCCCCGCGCTCACCGCGCGGCGGAGGTCCCGTCCTCCTGCCCGGCCGAGCGGATACCGGACAGCCCCGTCCCCCGGCACCTGCTCTCCCAGGAGCGAGGGGGGGAATCCACGTCCCCACAGAGGCGCCGCCGCAACCCCTCACGTCCCGGGGACCCCCCTCTCCCTCTCAGCCGGCCCCGGGCTCAAGCTCCCCTCTCCCCGGAGCGCGGCGCCCGGCGGCGGGGCTGCCCCCGAGCAGGTGGCTCCGCGCGAGCGGCCACAAGCCACGCCGGGGCACCCCGGCCGCGGGCGCAGCGGCGACTGCCGCCTTCCCCTGCCCTCTCCCCGAGACCCCCACCTCGGCGGCGGAGCCCCCCCCTCCGGCCCTCCCGCCTTCCCCGGGCACCACCGCCCGCAGGGGAACAAAGAGACGCAGCCCGGCCCCGCTCCCCGCCGGCGGTGCTTACCTGCTGCAGGGCCGCCAGCAGCATCAGCGCCAGCGGCGGCAGGATCCGCGGCGGCGCTCCCGCTACCCGGCACATGGAGGCGAGGAGGGGCGGCGGCAGGGCGGCCCCCAGCAGTCCCGGAGCGCGGCTGGAGCCCGCGGAGCGGGGCGAGGGGAGCAGCGGGGAGGGTCGGGCACCGGCAGCTGCCGGGGGCTGCAGACGGCGTCTGCCCCCGCCTGCCGGAGCCGGCTGCCGCGGCGCTGGCTGCCGGCTGCCGCTCTAGCTCATGGGCAGCGATGCAGCGGGGGAAGAGAGAGACGGGGAGAGAGAGAGAGAGAGAGGGGCGGAGGATGGGTGAAACTCAGCTCTGGGTCAGGCTGCTTTTCTCTCTGCCGAGCCCCCTCCGCGGTGCAGAGGGTGGGCAGGGAAGAGGAGGAGGAGGAGGATGGGCGAACAAAAGGCTGGGAGATAAGAAAGAAGTAGTGGCTGCTGCTGCTGCGAGGCCGGTGCGGCGGCTCCCCTCGGCTGGCTGCCTTCCCCACGCCTGGATCGTACCCGCCTCGCTCCTCCCGCCGGTCCCCGCCAGCGAGCTCGGGCAGGCGGCTCCTCTCAGCGCCTCAGCCCGGGCGCGCCAGTACCGCCGCTGCTCCGGCCCCAGCCCTGCTGCATGCTCACCCCGCACTTTCTCTCCCCCTCTTTCTTCTCCTCCCTCCACCCCTCCCCCTGCACGCAAAACCCTCCGCTGAAGCACAATGATAACAATACCCCAGCAGCCTCTGCCTGCCGTGCGTGTGTGTATGCGCTCGCCCGGTGCCTGCCCCCGGTGCCTGCTTGCTTGCCTGCCTGCCTGCTGCTGGCAACTCCCCCCCCCCTCCCGGCCGCCTCCCGTCGCTCCCTGCCGGCCGCACGGCCAATGGGAACGGCACGGCAAGCACCGGGGATCGCTGCTGCCTGCAAATAGTGCTGCGCCTCCTCGGTCCCGAGAGAGCCGGCGCTGGGGGCAGCAGGGCAGGCGGCAGCCCTAATTCACCCTTGCAACGCCAGCAGCTAAGGGGGCAAAAATAAATCCCAACCCACCAACTTGGTGTGCTGCGATTGTTTGGGGGGGTGAGGAGAGAACTTGCTGGGGAAGGAAGGACCCGTCCCCGCCGTGCTCGGTAGGGGACGGTCGAAGCAGCGAGAAGCTGCGGGGCCGCCGGCGGTGCCCAGCCCGGGGGCGCTGGGACGCCCGGGACCGCCACCCCGGTGCTGGCGGCGCGGCAAGTTTTGCTCAACTGTTCCTGCTTAGCGGCTTAGCTTTTTTTTTTTTCTTTTCTTTTCTTCAGTTTTTAACCCCCCACCCTCCTTCTTTATTCCGTTTTGTTCCAAACTACCTGCTGAATTTTATCAGGAAATGTTTTCAAAGGCTTGGCCGGGGCTGCGGTCCGCGGGTCCAAAAATGTAAGCGTGCATAACGGAACTGGGGAGTGTTGCTGAGTGAACAGTTACAGAAGCAAGTATCAGTGCTGGGTCATTTGCAGAGCTGGCAAGGATTTTCTCTCGCCCACAGGTCACTGAGCAAAGTTGTTTTGTGTCCATGCATCAGAGCTCCCATCCTGGGACATAATAAGGGGAGGATTTGTAGGCATTGGCCCCTAGACAATCTCATGAAGCGTTGATTCAAAATGGTGCATTATTTATTTTAAAGCATCTTATTTTACACTTGAACTTGCAAGAAAAATACTTTCAGTTTCTCCCTTTTTTTTTTTACCCCCTCCCTCCCCTGCTTTAGAAAATAACACAAAACGCCATGCTCATGTTTTGAAAAGAAACACAGCGGCTTTGCTTTTATATTTTGTCGGGGAAAGGCGGGGTAAGTACATGCTTGTACGCTGCTGATTTCATTACCTTCGAAATTGAAAATACCGGTTACTTGCGAGCTGCCATGCCGCTGTTTACACAAGTCAGGGACAAGGAGAAAGCGGCGGGGGAGGATGCGCGCCCGCCGGAGCCGGAGCCGGAGCCGCCTCGGCGGGGCGAGGCAGGGCAGGGCCCGGGCAGCGGGCAAGGCGGGAGCCACCTGCAAGCGGTGAAAGCCGAATGAGTCTTAGCTGAGGAGAGGCAGCCCCAAGTAGAAAAACAGCCCCCCCGCCCTCTTTAAAGTTGTAGCACATGCAAGTGTAGGAAGCCGACAGTTCTGAAGAACAATAAATGAAAAGCAACGTCTGGTAATGAGTTTCTGCGTTAAAATTTAGCCCAGGAGTGAGGGAAAGTAAGTAAGGAGGGCACAGCTGATGTTTATATCCTGTTACAAGGAAGAGTTTCCCGGGTTTGCACCTGATGGAGCATGTGTTCGGTCTCTTCAGCAATTCTAACGTCTTTGCTTGGATTTGCTTATGAAATGGTGTCTTTTCCAGAGTAACAGACTTCTATTTGTATTTTCTGGTAGATAGGCATAATATTATCATTTACTAATGACCACAAGCGTTCTACAAAGTGCAAAGCACACAATACAAACAATTCCATAAACCGACTGTCCAATGAGAGTAATTACCTATCATCTAAATGGGCCTGGCCCCTCATATCCCTCAGCCCATCCATCCCTAAAGGCCTGAAAAAATAAAAGGCTCTGTGTAGCATATCTGGAAGGTTACCAGATCTGAGCTCTGGCTGATGCTTCTTATGGTTCTGCTGCTGCCTTTAAATTTGCTTCGCAGAAATAGTAACACTGGCAGAAAAAATGCTCTCGCCAACACCGTTTTACTGAATCTTTTAGCCTTGAACAAGTTTCTATCAAGTAGTTGGCTTCCCTCATTTACACGGTCATGACCAAAAGTTTGCTCCGGCTCATGAACCTTCCTAGTTCTGGGTACTGTGATAAAAAGAAACTAAGAGAGCAGGGATGGGTTATACCTTTTGAGGTATAATCTCCGCACCACATCTCTTTATGGGTGAGAGGCATATGTCTGGGAGAGCAGAGCAGAGGAGAAACTTGTGCATTGCTTCCAGACATGGATGACTCCTCAGGGTTTATGCTATTCATCTGTAGCATAAGCCCAAAACAACACCTTCCCCCCCTCATCTGTAGCATAAGCCCAAAACAATACCTCCCCCCCCCCGAAATAATCTAGCAATAAGTAGGCATAGCTAGATATTCAGTTAGAACTGATACTAGATTGACATCATCAACCCTTTCCACATATATCCTGCAGCAGCCAGCAAATGGTGGCAATTTCTGGCCAAGATTCAAACAAATGATTTAGAACTCAAAGGGTTTATCTCATAACTCCACCACAGATTGCATTTATGAGTGTCTTTTAAGTATAAAAATAACGGACATAAGTTCATATTCAACCTAGGAGATCTCAAGGGCTTCCAGAAAAACCTTGTTAAAATTCCATGATTAAGTTGAAGAGAGGATTAGGGTAATTCCCATGTTAGTCATGGAGTTGAGTCTCTCTTTCAACTTGTCCAAATTAATTTTCATTCCTAGCGTTCATAAAAATTCTGTAAAAAATGAATGTTTTCAATTTGGAACATACTAGATTGCTCATGGCTTCAAATATTTTGGAAAAAAAGACCTTTTCCCCTGTGGGTCTATCCTTACATTTAATCTGCCAGGTACTGCCACTACTACTCTCCTCAATCCAAATGACGCAAATTAAGCACTTTACTGACAGTTTAGGCCTTGATCTGGCAAACATTTATACATGTGATCTCAGCAAATTGAGTGGCACTGCACACAGGCATCCCACTGTATGCCTAAGTATTTACAAGATGGAAGGATAAATGTACCTAGCAAAAGTACTAAGGGCATATTAATTTTCTCAGTTTCCTTCTATTCTTCATTACGTATGAGGAAATATCTTTATTTGTTAAAAAACAACCCCACCTAACTAATGGGTCTGAGGGCATTCAGTGCTTATTACTGAGCTTTATCACAATAGTGGAAAAAACAGTGGTTGTTTCTTACTATGACATGAAGGCTGCACACACTATCAGCTAACCAAGATTTCTTGGGATATTTTTTTAACAGAAGAGGAAGAAGCACTAACAAAACAAAAAATTCAACTTTTTAGGACGGCGGTTTTCAACTTGGGCTCTGTGGACCCCTTGAGACATTAGACTTATTCTGAGTAGTCTGTGACAGGCAACGGGGAAAAAGCAAATCTGTATATTCCATATAGCAACTTCACACATGTAAAATACCTAAGGGGGGGGGGCGTGGAGGGAGATTTTTCTGAATTGTGAGATTGTTAGTCACTGGCAACACTTGAAAATGATTGTTTGAGGAAGTAGATAATCATGCATGGCCAGGGAGAATACAGTTTTATGTAGATAATGTCAAGTGGGGAAGAAAAACTGAGCAGCGCAGATGCCAAAACAGCTTCAATATTTTAAAAATTAGGATAATTAAAATGTTGTTGTTAGTGCTGCTGTCTTTCTCTTAATTCAGTAAAATAAGTATGACCTTTTGAATTATCTGGTCTCAGTGTTTTTTCTAAATATGCTTTTTCATATGGATCACCTATATGAACTAAAAAACCCGTAAGTTCTAATTATCCTTTTATTTAGGGAAGTGGTCTCAGAAAGAGGAAAAAAAAAAGGCTGTCCTAGCAGTCAGTAATATTTACTTGACTATATCTTGTAATTTGTTACAGAACTTAACCAAGTTATCCTCATGGGCTTTTCTGACACTGTCATTACCTAACATGCATAGCCCTGCATGTTTCTGTAGCCTGTTTCTTACATCAAGACAAGGCAAGACATGGAAAGTTAACTACAGCTGCAGCAGTTAGTGGGCTGTTCTGCTCAAATTTGAAAATCAGCTGGGTTAGGATGGAAAAATGTTGTATACAGCAGTTCTGTTTCTGCTTTAGCAACCCTTGGCAACACCAATCTCTTTCAATCGCTATGTATGTAGAATATATATATATATGATTTGGTGGAAGAGGATGTTTTTTCCCTTTTTCTGATAGCTAAATCGTATCTGTCACCATAGTTGTATTTCTGTTAATTGCTAGGAACTTTTGCAAAGGATTTCTCTATGGAGAAGAAGCTGACCGTATGTAATCCAGATGTGATACAATATATTTGCATATTATGTAATTGGCTTTATATGTATGCCCTCAGCATGATGATTTGGGAATCCACATAGTCAAGCTTAGTGCTTGTAATTCATTCTTCCAGGGATCTCATTCAGCATCACTGCCCAGTGCCTGCAAGCTGTTTGGCCTGGAGAGTTTCTATTGAAAATCAAGATAGAGAAAAAGATCTTCTGATCAGCATAGCATCTCTATTCAGTCAGATATCTTCAACAAAAAAAAATTATTTTCCAGAACAAGGCCTTAATCATATGGTGTGATAAAGGGCTGAAAGGATGACGGCTTGTAACAAGGGCCTATGATAATTTCTAATCACCACAAAAGAAAGTTTTACAGTTTCACAGAACTGCTTCATATTGAATAGGCCAGTAGAAAGAGGTGGACTTGCCTCTTAAAAGGCTATCTTCAGTAAATAAATCTTTTTATTTCTTTTTTTCTTTTAATTTGCTGATAATTCACTTATTTGAAATGAAGTATCTCCTTTTTCTTGATTGGCTTTCCAATGAAATCAAGTAATCATTTTATTGTCTTGGGATCAGAAGTCTCACTTTTTTCTGACTCATGCAGTCTGTAGGGTCCCAGGCTCTCTCCTTAGCCATAGCCAGAATTCACTGGCGTGAAGGAACCTGTTGGCTTCTCTGAAAATGTATGTATAGAACACCTACAAAAAAGAAACACTGGAAATTTCCAGAAGACCAATCTTATTACTCTTGACTTCTAGGTAATAAAAATTAAGAAACTGGAACCCTAATTGTTTATGGTAAACAAGTATAGATAATAATTTGCTTTAATAAAATGGTAAGAGCTATCATGTGGATTGCCACTTTCATCACTAAACAGAATTTTTAACACCCATAGTTAGACTTGCCTAATATTTTCTATCCCAAAATCTTATTTTCACTTACTATAATGTTTCTTTTTTTTAGTTAATGAGATTGAATTCTCTGGGCTGGTTGGCTGCTTAAAGCCAAATGCTTTTTGAAAACTTCAGAAAAATCCTTTGTCCTTTTTGAAAAATGAGATCAAGGAAAATAAGTCATTTTATTTTTGTTATTAAATTCTTATGCCATCTCACTGAGGGATTTTACTCCAGGCTCTGGAGCATAGACTTTAACTTTGGGAGGAGCATGGTTCTTAGGTTGAGGTTGTGCCTTTTTCAGTCACTGTTAAAGTTGACTAAAATCTGGCATTGTTACAGATCTGAAAATTATGTTGTTATGGTTCAGAAGAGTTTCACAGCTATATCCCCTGACGGATCTGTCTGCATCTAATATACCTCTTATTCCCCCAACAACTGCTGTGTTGCAAAAATTCTGCAAATGAGCCATCTTCATAGAACAAGTCAGTGTCCCCTATTTGGAGACTGGAAGAGCTGCTCTGGAGTTTCCGATGCTTTCTGTTGTATTAAGCACTGGAGAGATGGTAGAGACCATCTATTTTTATGTGTTCGTTGCTGCCCTTAAAAGGCCCCGACAGCACAGAGGAGGAGCTGGGTCTGACATGTATTGAAAGGTAAGCTGAAGGAAAAGTTGAGACAATACTTCTCTTGGATGCAATACTGTGAAAAAAAATTGTAGTGCTTTAAGATTTCCTTGGTCACAAAACAACAGAAACATATGGTTTCCTCCAGTGAAGAAACTGTTGTCGATATAAGCTGTAGTTACACTTCATAGATACCTTCCTTTGTCGTGGGTTATAATAGTGATAATTACGTTTTCCATAGGAAACATGAAGGTAAAATATAAAATAGCCGAGCATGATAATATAATTGATATGCTGTTGAGACCCTTTTCTGCTTCAAGGAGAGAAAACGCAATTACAAAAACTGAGTTTTAGCTCACAGTCAATGTTCCCCAAAATTGCAGATTAAAATAAACATATTACGTGGTCTGTTCCAAGGATTCAAGAAGTTTAGAGCATTTAGAAAGTCAGAAAATTGTGGATTCAAGCATCTGAAAAATTGTTTTTATTGACAAGTAGATTAATAATAGTAGTGCTGTTATTAAAAGCGTTTACAATTTGTCTGCAGAAATTCAGTCCAAGTTAAAATTTGAGACACAGTGAAGTAGCCATGCAGAAACATTTTACATACTTTCAGAGAAATCTGATGATTTAAAAAATCTTCCTGGTTTTTGAATCTTTTTTACATTAGTAGGACTTCAAAATGGCTTTCTTCTCTGAAATGACATTTTGGAGATCTTCTTTCAGGTTTGTAGTAATGCAAGTCTAAAATATCCCCAAATACTATCTGAATTTACGTGACTGGATCATTAACCTGAACTTTAGGAAGTCTCTAAACATTTATTAATAGGGGAAGAATATTCTCCCTTGGTTACATTATACCCCTGGCAGCCCGGAGACTTGGGGTTTTGTCCTCACAGTGCCAGGAACGTCTTGTGGAAAGGCTGATCTCTGCGGGCATGGCTGTGTCTGAAACTAAGCTCTTCAAACAAAAAAAAAGCGCTTTTTCCTGTGACACTGTGGTTTGCTACTGTTAACAGCTGCCCACCTTGTCTCTTCCCAAGAGGTCTCCATCCCCAGAGCTGAGGCATCCCACGTGCTTGTACCCCTCTTCACCAGTTTGCAGTCCACCATGGTAGTTCAAACTCATCCACAGTGTGAGCTGAACAGCTGAGCGGTGTCCCCAGGTAGCTACTGGGCAGTGGATTAAAAAAAAGCATGGTGACTCTGAGGCCAAGGGGCAGGAGGGTTGTTTGGATTAAGGTGTTAACAACTGTCATGGGAAGATGAGCCAGGTCTCCTTTGTCAAAGCCCTAAATCTACGTCATTCCTCCTTATAAACCCCGCTCTGCTGCTTCTGACCGTAGGATCAATGGGAGTTGCTGAGTGCTTGTCATGTTCAAAAGTTTCTCCATTTGTTTCCCAGAGTCTTAACAGAAGTATTTAGGTGTTGAAATTAAGGATTTTTTTTTTTTTTTTAAATTGTAGCCCAATTTGTTTCTTTTTTAAGGAGCACAATTCAGTACATGTGCAGATTCTGAAAATAACTAACTAACTAACTAAATGATGTAAGACTTTAGTTCTTTGGCTTTGAAATAAAATCTCTTACTTTTTCTCCACTGCTAATGGATCACATCCCCTGGTTTTTATATTTTCTGAAGTCAGAAGGGACCATTTTAATCATTTTATTTTGACCTCATCAAAACACAGGCTTAAGAATATTACCTAGTAATCTTCCTAACAGGGCCAAGAACTTTGCAGAGCAAGGGGATGTTTTTGAGGCAGACATGGAAGCTTGATTTAGAGTGACAGAATCCACCACAAGTCTTGTTACGGTTCAATTTTCCCAATGTTACGGTTCAATTTTCCCAATGAATACGGTTCTTCTGTGGAAACTCTTACTTCACAAGTCAGGGACAGACACTTTTTCCACCTAGGCCTTTCTTTGAACCACTTTGGAGAGGGTGCAATATCAGCTGCTGCTATAACTTCGTCTGTTCACAGTTCCTGAGCTGCAGGCAACAGCAGGGAGCTCAGCATGGGCTAAACACCCAAGTATTCACTTTGATTTGCAGAAGGATTTTGCATCCAATGCTGAGCTTTGTGCTGCTGCTACCTGGTCTGATGCTACTGCGGTGGTATCTACATTGCACCGCAGCTATTGCACAGCCAAGAATAGTTTTTGGCGAGAAACAAATAAATATTGAAAATGCTTATATGCCTCACAGGGTTTGTAGTCAGGCATTCTTTATGCAAGCTTGTGATTTACCTTAAAATTGTTAGATTGGAAATGTTATATATCCTAGATTAAATGAACAAAAGTCTATAGGCTGACCTTTGATGTAATATTGGTTATAAAACGTTGCTGAAGTAGTTGCTGCTTGAACTAGTTTTTTTTTTTCTAAAAAAATCCAATTTTCATTTAAAAGTTACTGGTGATGGAGAGTCTAATGTCACCTGTAGTAAGTTGTTCCGGTGAATGGTTACCCTTCTCTTTAAAAATGTCTGTGTCATGAGTAGGCTGCATTTATCTAACTTGTGTAATTTCCAGGCATTCACTCTTGTTACTTCTTTCAGCACTAAGCTGAAGAGTTGCTTTTTCATGTGTCTGTTTCCTGTATTGGAACTCCAGACCAGTTACCTTTGATAAGTCAAAGCTTTTCCTCATTAAGCTAACTAAATCAAAGTCCTTGAGTATTTAATTAAAACACATAGTTCCCAATCACTTAATAAGTGTTCCAGTTCCTCCCTGACTCTCTAATTTTTAACATGCTGCTTGAAATATTGGTGCTAGAACTGCACGCTGTATTTCACCAGCAGCTGTAGTCATTTGAAAAACAGAAGTGATAACACGTACCAAATTCCTACTCAATGCTCCCATGTTAACAAGTACAATGATCACATTAACTCTTTCGTCACACCGTTGCTTTGGTTATCAGTCAACTCCCCAGTCAGAACCACAGTTTCCCAAAATAGTATTCCTTGCTCTGAAACACACCCTTCAAAATTTGTTCCCAGTCATCTGACTTTTACAGGAAGAACCCTAATTTTCCTTCACACTGAAGCTTTTGTAAATAGATTCTTTGCAGCTCCACTTCTGGCAGTCTTCCACTTTCATCCCACACTCATCACTTTACATCTCTCCGTATTCTCTCCTCACACTGATTTGGAGTCATCGTGACCAGATTGCCTCTACAAATAAATGCCCTTGGGCAGGAGTGCCCCACTCCACTGCTAAGTTATAGCAAGTTTCCATATCCATTAAAGCAGCCGTGTCCCCTTTGATTCTGCCTGAACATGTCCTAGGCTTCTGAAGAGAAGCATGTGTAACCCCACCTGGAGATGAGTCAGTAAATTGTAAACACATATGAGATTTTTTTAACTAGATTTTTGAACTAGATTTTTTGAAGAAATCCCTCTGAATCTGGGCCTCGTGTCAATGGCTAAGAAGTGGCAACAGAGAAGCTGAAGGATGAGGGGACCAGAAGAGGACTGCTGATATTGGACGTGCCACAGTTGTGAAGAGCTGGATCATGGTAGCATCAAACCAAAGAATTATGTAGTGTTTCGATATCCACAAAAACCACAACTGATATGATCCATGGCTGTACCTTTGCATTCTATGCACTAAATGTCAGGCCTTGGGTTGGTTTGGAGTTTTCTCCATGCATATTACTCTGCCTCACATCTATTCCTTCCTGGTGCTGTTACCTCCCTAGAGTCAGAGTGCTGTGTAAGCTCCATAAACTTCAGTCTGAACTGGATGACTCTGCTGAGCAACTTTTAAGTTTTGGAAAGAGTTTATTCTTTCAGTGACTTCTGCACATTTTGTATACGCATCCATATCGTCACTCAGCCCCCTCGAATCACAGTACTGGCTCTTCTTGAGGAATGATAGGGAAACAAAAATCTGTCAATTATTGCTGCTGAAGACAGTATTTTGCTGGGTGCTGGGCAAAAGCAAATTCCTGACCATTGCTTACAAATACAAAGGTGAGCCTTTCTCCCTCCCACGTTCCTAAAGAGTTTAAACATTTGGGGGATTTTAAATGTTGTATTGTCCTTTGACAGCCACTTTGTGATGCAGGTAAAAAGCCATTCATACTCTTATCCTTTCAACTCCAGTGAACAAGTTGTATGAATGACTACAAGGCTGTAAAAGGTGTAATATCCATTCACAGTATATCCCCCAAAATATCCTAACACTCCTGCTGAAGAAAGTGGCATATCATTACTAGGTGCTCATTTAAAAATAATTTCTAAATTTGTTTTCTTCCTGGTATCACATGTCCAATAAAGCCAAAGAATCCTGTATAATCTGGTTTCAACATGTGCCTCCTTCCTGACTGGTAAGTATTCCTTAACATGGGGCTCATTATGGAATAGCAATTTGCTTCAATTAATTCCTGTGAGAACCTTTTAAAGGTTGCATGCTTCTGAGCCCCAGTCTCCTGGTCATCATTTCTCCTGCAGAGAATGGGCAAATGGGATTTATACGTGCTCAGGTGTCACGTCAGTATGGAGATGGAATGTGGCTACAGCTCACACTTGGACTTGGGGAATTTAAAGTGCTTGTGAATTCTCCACTTTTCCTCCAAAAAGCTGACAAAACAGGACTTTGGAGGAAAAAAACAACCAAACGTGATGCTTTGCAGAGGAAGGATGCTTATTGTAGTGACAGATCCAGCATGAAAAACAGTGAAAGAATGTTGGCTCATGGTTTCATTAGTGCATTCGGTTTTCCCTGCTACTGAGATTTCATAATATAAACAGCCAAAATCACGTTAGAGACAGTTCAAACATGAGTAGAGGTTTTTAAGACATTGCAAACTACTTGCCCTTAAACAGTTACTGCAGAATGACATTAATTTTGCAGTGTATTTTATAATTATTTGTAGGTGTAACAAAAAAGAACTGAAAGCTAAGGTGCACAGACTTCAAGGAAGAAAAACTCTCCTGTGCCTGCTCAGATAGTTAGTATTTCCCTTTACCATTCCAGCAGCTGGAGTGCATCTATGGTTGGGAGTAAGATGAGAAAAGATCATGATAAAGAGCACACTTGTGTATCTTTCCAGTTTGCCTATTGGCTGTTTTGAGTAAGACCCTTCTATACCTCAGGGAAGTCTTACCTCTGGGTAGCATCCTCAAAAGTGAGAATAGCTTTGATGGATGCAGAATGCTATTAGCAACCATCTAATTGCTATTATTTTTTTCTACCTACCCACCGAAGACTAACATTGCTGGTCAAACACCCAGAGACTGTCACAGAAGCTTTAAGTAGGAGAAAATAATTTCAAATATAGCTCAGCCTCTCAAGGGAAGTCAAAAGAAATCCCAAGGTAGAAGAGTATCTGGAAATGGCTCCCCAAAAACTTTGTGGGAGATGGGAAAGGGGAGAAGGATTATTTTATGTTGTTGGCACTGATATTATGAAGAGGGGTCACCAAGTGCCTGTGATATTTCTGTCACACTGCAGCTTGTGTAAAGGGGGTAGCTCTTCTTCACTGAGAAGCAGACAGATCTCCACAGGAAAAGAAAGAAGAAAAGACCTGTTTGGGGGATTACTGAATTTACTCTAAGAGAGTCATGAAGAGACAGCTGAGAAGCAAATAGTTTCTTATGCTAGGACCAAGGGACCAAACTGGAGCAAAAGGCTCTGGAAGGGGTCCAAATGAAGAAAATGGAAAGAAAAATGATGCCAATGGACATCTTCAGCAAAAGGCTGAGCAGTATGGCCTCGAGCTCTGCTGCCATCACTGTGGGGAGCACCCCTTCAAGCAATGGCTAGAGGACCTTCCCACAGCAATCACTCCCTCCTTCTTTCTTCCCTGCAGAATAAAACAGTCCTTTCCACACATCCTTGGGAGAAATTGAGCATTTAATCATAAGTGGTCCAAAAGCATTTTCCATTTTCAGACGAAGCAAAATGAAGCCAAACTATTCTTTCTTCTGCCTGAGGAACCCAGAGAAAGCACCATATGCTGGGGAACTGAAAATAAACCAGATATTCCCTTCTGAGGCGTGAAATCCTAACACCATTAATATCTCCGGATTATCCAGAGAACAGATTTTCCTTTGGGCATTGCTAGAAATGAACCCCAGTTCTTGGCAATGTTGATTAGTGAACCTTCCTTAATAATTGATGAGGCCTTGCAACAACATGAAAAAAATATCTTGTCCCGTAGATGAAGATTTTGGCTTGAAACCTTGCTGAAGGTTAGTCATGTACATCCCTCTACAAGTCCTGATGGAGTCAGGAATGCAACCATGCAACAGAATTCATAGGCCTCTCTGAACAGCCAAAGCTACTGATATGACACAACAGCACTGCTCCTTACAGTACTTCTGATCTTCCCTACGCTTGCTCCACTGTGATCTGCTCAAATAGTTAGCTAAAGACAAGAAAGCAGCAGGTAAGTGAGCTTTCTGATGACAGTGAAATGTGGAAACACCCATGCAGGTACATAGGAAAGCAGCCTTTGTCATCTTGAAATTCTGCTGCTGTTGTTGGCAGCATCATTGCTCTGGTCCTTGTCAGTGCAGTTGCCTTACCTCATTAGCAGAAGCCAACTAGGAAAAGCTGCACCATGTTCTGTGGAATTATCTTTTCAGCCTGTTACTCCTCTTCCATGAGCCAAATGACCATGACATCTGAAGGTACACAACACTGCACAGTGATATCCATCTGCAATAAAATTCCAGGTGCATAGGCACAGCCTATTTGTAGTAATAAGATTTGTATTCAGAGCATTAATCAAGATTCCTTCAAGTATCCCGACAGCAGTTCAAAACCGAAAATGGCAAAAGTAATGGATGTCAAAAAAGCAATGATGAGAGTGTTAGTCTGAGTCACAGTTTGAAATCCCTGTCTTCAGGGACTATCCTGCACTGTGAAAAAAAACCCAACCCAAACGTGGAGGATAGAGGTGTGTGATGGAACGTTACACCATAGGGCATCTTCCCAGACTAGAGAGTGGCACATTTGAAAAAATTGCATTAATGATGAGACTACTGTAAGGTGGTGTCGTAAAGTGATACAGACCCACTTGGGTTTGATATTGCTAAATTGCTGTGCTTAGAGTAAACTGGCTCATCTTATTGGCTCGTCAATTACAGGTGCAGCCTCAGAAAGGTGTACGTGAAACATTTCTTCAGTTGATCTTACTCGCTATTCTTTGTTCAAACCTGTACCAAAAAGTGTTTTAAAAGTACTGAGAAAGTCTGTTTTATTGACTGCCATGGCTCTGCCCTAGTCCACTCTTGTCTAAAAACTGGGCAAAGCCCTGTAAGCACACCAAAGTACAGAATTAAGGTTGACATTAACCTCAACGCAACGTAGTGAGACCATTTAAGCAGTCAGAGTCAGCATGGTTTTACACCAATAAAGTATTGTTACAAGGCAAAATCCCATTGAATAGAACTATGTGAGTGTTTAGTACAAAATAATGTACATTATCCTAGCTGTATGAAGTCATGACAGAGTACGGTGCCAATACATGTTAAGAACTCTTTGCACAACCTTAGCAAAAATTTGAACACTGCCAGTGTCAACTGAAGGACAGCAGGAATTTTGTTCATGTCATGCTGGATCTGAAAAAAACTCCTAATGCAAAATATTGAATATGATATCAATGAAAGATTTTGTTCGTTTCAAACTAAAAGGAAATGAAAATATAATAATCCTGTTACCACGAGGCTCTCTACCCAGGTAATGATTCATCTAAATCCAAACTAAAGAAAAAAAAAAAGAAAAGATTAATAGAGAAACCTCACTTTTAAAAATAAAATAAAACAAACCCATTTACTCTGTTTGTGGTACATGGAATACTTGATGGAAGAATCAGAAATATAACTCTGGCCAGCCAATACATTCATCTGTCTACACAAGCATCATAGTTTTACAGGTCTCTAACCATCTAACAAGCAGTTCTGTTATTCTTTATTTGTGGACGAGTGTACAGAAAAGATGTGGGGATATCTCCTTGTTCTTACAGAGCAAATAAATCTTAAAATAAATTCCCAAACAAGGAAAAACATTTTATTTGTGCCCTTCTATATTCAAGGCATTAAGCAATATCTCTTCAAGTGTCCTGCCAACATTTCAAACATGGAACTGTCAAAAGTACTCCTGTAATCACCTTACAGATAGATAACCTTAAAGCTGGGAAGGCCTCAGAGGCTTGGATGAAGGAGTCTGCACCTGCTTTACATGGTTGCCTTTATGGCCAAGTTTTTTCAACTGGTAATTCTCTATTATAAAAGCTTTAAGTTTCCATAAGTGTTAAATCAAGCACCGTACAGACAAATAAAAAAATTCAGAAACTTTAGACCCCCTAAAAATTAGGCACTGAGATAACAGGTTGCTTTGACTCGCTGAAGAAGCCTGCTGTTGGCATGAACTGGCTAACAAAATCCACAAGTCACTGGAAAAAAAGAAGCAGTGAATATTTTGATGTTATACTGAATGGTCACGTTTGAACACCACTTCTCCTTGGTGAAGCCCAAGCAACATTTGCTGCTCAGAGTGAGTCCCTTGACTTCAATTGTCTTTAAATTTGTCCCAATCTGAGAATCTGCCATTCCTCTGACTGCTAATGCGGGGAATGAACACTGTGCCCTCTTCTGTATTGTGCTTTCCGTACCTGTCTGCTCCTTCCCTTGCCTTGATCTTATATAAGATTTATCCTGATTCCTTGAATTCAGCTTCAGGTTAATTTCCATTGAACTCCATTGATGTTATCTCTTAGATTCTAAGCAAACGTTGCATGAGGAACTGGCTACTACATTATTAAACAAATGCAGCCAAGGTAATTAGACCTTGACAGCTGGCTGGCGTTGAAGTTCTTGTTTTAAAGATTCCTGTAGTGATTTTTTTAATCAATCTAGAAGCGATATATTGCTAGATGATAGGATTCATAGGCAATCAATTTGTTTACAGAGGAAGATACAGAAATTCTAATATTTATTATTCAGTGCTCCAGCCACTTACATGTGTGTGTGTGTGAATTACGTACTGTACTCCTGGGAAAAAAAAAAGCACAATATGAGGCAATTTTCAGAGACTAACAATGCTGACAGTATGCCTGCTTTTAACTGAAGACTCCTTTTTTCTTCGGGTCTCTTCAGTAAGAGGATAACTTCTTTAAAATAACAGTTAATTGTAGCTAGCACTGAAATGATAAATAAAAGATTTGACTCTCTACAGGAGGCTATTTTTTCAACTGATAAAAGGGGAGAGATGTCTGACAGAATAATGTGATTAATTCTAAAAACATGCTCAGCTTTGGACATTATGTCCAAAGGCAATGACATGATTACTGTTGCCTTTAAAGAAAATACAAAAGTTTAATTTTAGGGAAAACACTGGAAATACTAAGACAGTTGGCATTTGATTGGCTTTGAGGACTTAATAGACAGTTTAGCTATCTTTCAAATTGATGGCTGACATGCCAAAGGGTACCTTTTAAATAAGTTGTTGTCCTGGTTTCGGCTGGGATAGAGTTAATTTTCTTTTTATAGCTAATATAGTGCTGTGCTTTGGATTTAGTATGAGAATAATGTTGATAGCATACTGATGTTTTAGTTGTTGCTAAGTAATGTTTACACTGGTCAAGGACTTTTCAGCTTCCCATGCTCTGCCAGGTGCACAAGAAGCTGGGAGGGGGCACAGCCAAGGTAGGTGATCCAAACTGGCCAAAGGGCTATTCCATACCATATGACGTCATGCTCAGTATAGAAACTGGGGGAGTTGGCTGGGGGGCAGCGATCGCTGCTCGGGGACTGGCTGGGCATCGGTTGGTGGGTGGTGAGTGGCTGCATCACTTGGGTTTTTTTATTTTTTTCCCTGGGTTTGTTCCTCTCTCTCTCTTGTTATTTTCCTTTTCATTACAATTTTATTATTATTATTGTTATTGTTATTATTACTATTACTATTATATTTAAATTATTGAACTGTTCTTATCTCAGCCCACGAGTTTTCTTCCTTGTGCTTTTCCGATTCCCTCCCCCATCCCACTGGGAGGGGGGAGGGTGAGCGAGTGGCTGCGTGGGGCTTAGTTGCTGACTGGGGTTAAACCACAACAGTTGGCTGGATTTCACAATCTCAGCTACTACGGGCTTTATTGGAAATCATACTGATAATATCTTTGGTGACAAGCCTAAGTTTTATTGAGGCAATTGTTTTGGGTACCACCAACTTTGCCTGTCAAGCAACATGGGCAAGGAACACTCGGATTAAAAAGGAAAAGTTAGTCACATTTCTGAGGATTTTCTTTGGAAGTGAGGTCCTGATCACCTTGAAATCAGTTTATTATCAAACAATGTAAAAGTATTTTGTCACATGAACACACATCTGTCTGCAAAGAAGCATTTACATGTTCACACACTGAAGCAGGGTAAAGATATTATAAGAAGCTATTTTGAATTTCCTGACCTTCACAGAAATGAAGTTTCAGCTTTAATCAGTGCTAACGCAGTTTCTCTTCCCCCCTTCTTTTCACAATACAATAAGATTTTATTTGAATATTGTAGTGTGGGTTGTAAAGTCCCAGAGAATTGAAGTGGCAAGTCTCCAGGATCTGACTGTGCTGAGGGAAGAGATAAATTATCTTTCTTGAAGGAGCGAGCGATTGCTTCATGTTTAAAACCTCTCTGCTATTAGGAATGAAAAATAAACACTTGGATTTTGCACTGTGACCTCCCTACAATGTCCATGAAGAGAATCACATAAATGCCAACTAAAGCAGGCCTGCACATAGGATAGGCCTTGAAACAATTTCCAGAGAGAGTGGGGGCTTTGCTAGCTCAAAAAAAATTTTTTTGAAAGACGTTTTGGGGACAGGTGTATTATTATGCATTACAGCAACTGAACTCTTCCGACTTTTGTTGTTTTAAGCAAAAGAAATGTTAGGAAATTTTAGATTAATATTAATATAACTTCTAACTCTGAAACAGAGGGCATTTATAACATTTTAAAAATGAATAAAGTATGCTTTGAGAAGCATTCTTGTTATACCAGAAATACAGTTTTATACCAGACATGTTGTTACTCTACAGGATTTGTCTGTTTCTCCATATGTAATAACAGAGTTCTAACATTAATAAACAGAAACCTAAGTAATATAAGCACCTCTTCTTAGAACATTAACTGTTATACTAACAGTCCTTGTCATTGTTAAATTTTAAATCTTAATTGCAAAATACACGAGACAAAATAAATAATTTTTTGTAACTGCAGAAACCTTTCTCCTCCAGATTCCTTTCTTTTCCCCTCCAAGACTTTTTCATGCTATTTTAGTGGTAGCGTAACATGTTAACTTCTTTATGCTGCAGTTTGCTGATATGAAGTTTTATTGTACCTGTTAATATAGGAAAGCTACAAGAAAGTTGCTTGATCTTCTTCCAAGTTTTAAATACCAATTTTAAGCAGCAATAGTCTCATTCACTAATTGCTGTTTATTTCTTACATGCTACTGTATTTTTCCTTTTCTTATTTTCTCTCTCTACCACAGCTGAGCCTCTTTAATTGCAGCACAATTTTTCATTCTGCACAGGTCAGTTTTATTTCCCTCCTTCCCCCAACTTTAATAGTATTTGCACAGAAAAATACTGAGTGCTGTGTTATTTTTGGCTTTTGATAAAAGTAGGCAATCTATGCTAGCTTTGTGTTAAAACTGGTGTTAAACAGCATTTTAAGTAAGGTGTGGACCAAAACTACAAAAGCTGCTTAGCTAAAATGTTTTTTTCAAGAGGTCTTCTTCGCATTTGAGCAGTAATTCTCAGTGATGCAAAGCTGGGATCTCATTGCTAAATAAAAAAATTCAATTATCTTTTCTGTTAACAGGTTTAAAAAAACCTAGAAGGGCAAAATATCTTTTTTTTTCCCTGACTTGCAAAGATGGTATCTTCTTGTTCTAGATGCTTTAAACATGAAACAGCCATAGTGTCCTACTCCCACATATTGTTCTCATTCCTTCTCTCCTCTACAAGTTGCTCCTCTGCTTTGAGCCTCCAGCCTTTCCCTCAACTTTGCTTCTTAGGTCAAGAAATGTAAATGGAAACATTAATGAAGTTTTTGCTTCTATTGCCCAGACTCATGGTCTCTTCAGGCATCCTGGAGGCATTCTAGAACTGCTCAATGCTTCAAGGGAAAATAATAAGCTTCCTTGTAGTTCTAGTGTTACCAAATTGAACTTTAATTAGTCTGTATGTTCTTCAAGGAAGGAAGCCCCCTCTCACTTTATGCTTCTCTGTGTGTGTCTATGTGTTCATATGACATCTAGAAAAATGGGGTCTTAATTCTGATCCAAATCTAAAAATTGGTCACAAGATAATCAGAAGCAGCTCATATTCATTAAATGTTCTCTGTTCATTCCCTCTCATCGCTTACTTTCTTCTCTGCATAGTTTTTCTTCCATCTTTCTTTATTTCTTACACTGTATTCATAATGCAGTGAAATGTCAAGGTATTTAAACCAAAATAACTCAGTATTAGATAAACGAAGTACTAAAATTGTGGGCTGTTTTTTCCCCCTCCTGCTCTTCATTATATCCAAAAGATATTAATGATGGTAATAAGAGGCTGTTCAAAATTTCCATGGAAGGTGGAACATAAGTGCAACTTAATAATGAGCTTCTTAGCAAAACCTCTTTTGGCATGCCTGTATTATTGACACTGCTTACCAGGCTCCTGCTGAGTTTAGGGCCTTTTTCTTCTGAGCACTCTGTAAACAAAGAAGAAAAATAATTCCTGAGTTAATGAGGCTAGTTTTAGACTTGGCAGAAGGAATGAAAGTAGGAATTTATTCTTCATCTTCAAGAAGGACAGTGAAGAGAGATTGTGTACACTCTTATCCTTGAGAGTATCTCTAGCCTGATGGGACATGACTTATGAGGATGATACTACAGAAGATGTTATAGTTGAATGAACCTGTTAAGACAACCAAGAAAAGGAGGGTCTGTAAATTGAGTAGATGCTGCCCTGTGTATTATTAAATTTTAAAAATCCCAAATTTCAGAAAAGTTAGAGAAAAAACAAGACTTAAGACAGGACTTTTCAGCAATCCACTATTACATAGTACTTGAAACTTCATAAACGTTGACTTAGGCTGTTAGAGTTCTGATAAGTACTTACATTACAGTTATTGTTGGAACACTCTGCTGAGGTTTTAATAAAAGTAGACAACTTGGAACTGCCAAAGAAAATTTTATTTTAAAAAAACCTTGCACATAAATCCATATAAAAAGCTTTCAGTAGCTAACTGAATAAATACAGCAGAACGCCCATAAAGAAGCTTGAAAACCTCTGCTACAATTTTGTATTACTTTGTTGTAACATTTATGTTAAATAAGCCACTTTAATCTGTACTCTTTAAGATACACACAAGCCTGTTAGATCTTCAGTTCTTCTTCCATCTTCACTCCACATACCTGCTACTTACAGCAGGTATAGAAGATTTTTAAATTCCTACTTCCCTCTGTTCACAAGGCTGGAATAGTGAACAGGTTTGCATCATAGGGAAGAAAGAACTTGTATAATGACCAGACAGTTAAGTTCAGTCTCACAATCTGACTGAAATTTACCTTTTTCTAATTGAGAAGCCAACAGCAAATATGAGCACCTTCCAAGCACTACAGTCTCTCTTTGAATCATTCTTCCCATCTCATCACCTGACTTGTCAGGGATTTTTGTTGGCATGTATGCAGCAAACATAAGAAATGTTTAAGCTGGAGCTATGGTGTGGAAAGCATGGTCTGAAGCAGATAGATGTAGAGCCTAGAAATTTTTGTCAATTTGTATTACTTTGTAAAGCTATAAAGGCAGTTAAGTCACAGGATTTGTCTTAAAAAAGTAAACCGATATTGCTTCTGTACAAGCACACATTCTTGAATCTCTTCTAGACAGGTAGTTTTCTGTTATCCAGTATGGCTTTACAAAAAAATTAGAAGTAAACAGCAAACAGTGAATCAAAAATAGACATTCTTTCCTTCTAAGGTTGAGGCAGGATGAAGAGCAAAATTATTCTCCTTTCCACTTCCAGTATCCTTTCAAATGGTCCATAGTGTGATCAGAACTAATTTCTCTTCAAGTTTCACAACTCTGATGTTTTTCAATTCAGAAATTAAATTCTAAACTCAGCAGCAATAAGATTTCCTTTCAAAAATATTAAATCCAGACATTTTCCTTGACTTGTGTATTCTTTAATGTTTGAATTGAATAATGATTCAGTCCTTGATGATTTATTTGCTTACAGAGTTTTTTTATCATCAATGCTTCAATGGCTATTTTGCTATTCCAGCTGTGCAGATGTGTCATAGACTTCTCTGTACTGTCTATCCAGTCACATGCTGTTCAACCATTGCCAAAACCGTCTTCACATTTTCCACTAATAAAACCACAGTATAGAGAAATTGTCACATTTATAGGGTTACTAGAAATAATAATCCTTTAAGACTTAATATACTAAAAGGACAAATAAAACAATGGCCCTCAAGATGGCTGAGGCTATGAAACTCAGCTTTAAAGACTATTTTTTTTCATTGCTGTTGCTCTCAGACTTTGCCATCACTTCATCTTATACTGAAGAAAATATAAATTGCTCAACAACAAAGTAAAATTAAGGAGAATTTCTAAATCCTAAGAGATTAAAGTATACTCAGTCTCAAGAACATTTGTTAGGAAGCCTGCTTTACTCACATCTTTTGCATCCTTCCACCCACAGAAGCAACTGTGAAAACTGAATTTTGTATTAGTCTGAGAAAAGAAAACCACAAACCCCAAACCGTTAATGTTTGGAGATCAGGTAGGTGTGCATAATAACTTTTTCTATCTCTCTTTTTTTTTTTTTTTTACTGCGCATTTATATGGCGACATCCCCTGAAATGTACTGATATTACATAAAGGAAAGAGACTTGAGGAGGTCTGTAATTTGTTCTCAGTGGGAAACATAAGATGTACGATCTCTAGGGAAGATTGCTGAGGGGATGAAAGAGCTCTATTTCTTCCATTAAACAGCCCCAGCTGTATGTGTCAACCAAAGACGGGAGCATGGCTCCTCTACCAAGTAATCTGTGTCTGTGGACTGCCTAGTGACGCTGCATGCTGCATACAGCTCTGAATTAGCACTGATACTGCTATCATATCACACCATTATCTCCCCACCATGAAGGTCTTTGCACTTGCATTCTGATGCACCCACCTGTATTTGTATTATTTTGAAACACAACAGCAGGTAGCTCTCAGAAAAATGTTTACGCAATTCCCACAAAGCATAAAAAGAACGGGTTTGAACTTTATGGACTGAGCACAAACTAGCCCAGGTTTCTTTTAAGTATCTGGTACAGAAAATCCAAGCAAGTTGTTATTATGGTTGCATGACAAACTGTGCTTTAGATCCTGCTAGGATATTTATCAAGTGACAGGCTTAGTTTCCTTTACCGCTCACAAAAGATGAAGCCTTACAGTCCCGTACCTCTGTATTCTTGGCTATGTTAGCATTATGGACCCAGTCATATCTGGCTAAAGCAAAGTCCTTCCTGCCAAAGAGTCTGTGACCAGCACACTAGGTAAAATTTACTCAAATTGAGGTATTTATTAATTCATTCAAAGAACATGGAAAAGCAGGAAAAAGATTAAAAGTTTATCTTTTTTACCCATATTTCCTCTTAACTACATCTTAATGTTTACTTTCAATGCTTGGTAAGTCAACTTTCACCCAGTTCTGGTCTGGGAAAAATAAACTAAGCTTCTGCAGTGTGCTTTATTGAGCTAGTGGTAACTTTGCAGTGATACAGTCTCAGCCTGAGGTCAAGAGGATTAAACTGAGCAACACTTATAGCTGTTCATCATACTGTTTCACCCAGGTAGTGGATGTGCATTTGGCTGCCTCTAAATCTTAGAAAAAGTAGGAAGTAGGTTAAGCTTCTCAACTAGCGATAACACAGGAGGACATCTGAAGTGACTCCTAGAGACCCCAAG
Organism: Ciconia boyciana; assembly: GCF_034638445.1. Lineage (NCBI taxonomy): Eukaryota > Metazoa > Chordata > Aves > Ciconiiformes > Ciconiidae > Ciconia > Ciconia boyciana. The sequence goes on along the minus strand of NC_132935.1, from coordinate 50,082,418 downwards.
CCTGAGTTTTAAATCAGTGAGAATTGTCATTGGAGGTCTACTGCACAGAACGAGTCCTGCACAGCCTTTTTCTCATTTAAATACCATGAAATCTGAATTTATTATGCAAGGGGGGGAGAAAAAAAAGGATTGAAATCTCGGTATATGTATTTGGTGTGCAGGAAAACTGCAGTGTTTTAAATGAAACTAGGGTATTAATGGTGGACTGAGTGCAGTTCTAGGTGTTAAACTTCAAGAATGATGTGGACTAGCTAAAAGTAGAAGAATGAGCATAATCCAGAATTTGGAAGACCTGACTTTCCAGGGAAGACTGCAAAATCGTGAGAAGTTTTCCGTAAGGAAAAGAGACAGGGGAAGGACATGATCACGAACTTCAAATTTGTAAAGAGTAGCTTGTTGTTCTCTATGTCTGTGGAGAGTAACGTATCATAGGAAAAGAGAATGTGCAAGGAATAAACAAGGAATGAAGTGCTCTCAGGCCTCCCAGGTTTCCATGTCTCATGGCAAGGACTGGGAGAGGAGAGGATGATCCAGTTAAGGGCTGCCTAGATAAGCTGGATACATGGGATTGTGTGGGATACCTTGGAGGGTATTACGAGAGCTGGTCCCTGTGAGGCTGCTGTTTCTCATCTTTCAACTTGTGTCCTACCAGCGTTCCCACTTGCAGATGCAATGAGATCTTCACGATCTCACAACTTGACAATGAAAGCTGGGGCACAATTATTGCTATTCATTAAGTTGTCTAACACCTAACATGTTAAAACTCTAAGAATTTCACCACTTAGATTCCTTTAATTACTTTAAGTTGACATGATGCTATTTATGAATATTAACATGATACTACTTATGAATGTTAACATGCTGCTACTTATGAATATTTGCATTACAGTAAAATTTGCAGTAAATTTGTTACCAGATCAGTGGTTTTTTTTAATTCTGGAACTAATTTCTTGACCTCTTTTGGTTCACAGCTGAGGGTCAGCAGTAGCCAGATTTTCCTGTTCTCTCATCTTTCTTTCTGAGCTTCCCAAACATGAGTCAGCCTGATGTAGAGTGGTACCTGAAGCAGTAGCCTGAAAGGCAGGGTATATTAGCACTCTGCTAATTTGCCTCTCCAGCTGCCGAGCCAAAGCACACTCACAACTTCCTAGCTTGGAGTACAGCCAAAATAAATCTGTGACTACACTTATCTGAGCAGATACACACTTCAACATTTAATTCCTTTTAACGAACATCATTCTAAAAACCCTTTCCTCTTTCAGTGTAGGAAGCCACTGTCTTTATACACGGCTTAGCATCAGTGCTGCCGAAGGCAGTGGGAAACAGCAGCCATGTTGAAAGAGAACAATTCTTTGTGTTTTGCTGGCAAAAAAAAAAAAAAATTGCACGGGCTTCTAATGGAAGTAAGTTTCACCTCTGTGTTTTTACTGTTAGTTCAAAGGCTACCCATGTACCTACTGTACTGCACCTATTCTGAGCAGAGGCAAGGAGGGCAGGATAATGAGGGGTGAGTGTGTGAGTGTGCATTTAAATAGAGTACAGCAGAGGAGAGCACGTGTCGGGCATATGGTCCTTCAGGGGAGGACAGGGAGCTGTGAGGAAGCCCAGCGTGGACACCTCAGCCACCAGAAAGAGAAAGAAAAAGGTACTTTCATGTGTCCTTGAGAAGCATTCCTTTTAATAAACATTCCGCTGAAGGTAAGGATTCAGGCGAGTTCCTGAGTTGTAACCTGAGGTTGTTATTGCACTATTTCACTGGGCATCAGAGATCAGAGATGAGGTTGATTGTGTTCCTCCACTGTCCATAGCCAGTGAATTAACTTTTAACATTTTTTATTTATATATATTTTGTAGTTTTAAGCTATGGGTTGATTATGTTGTGCGTGATGTTTTTGGGCAGAGAACTACAGTGGAGTTGGTCAAACAAATTTTGAGCAGGATTTTCGATCAGAACCACTTCTTGTGGAAGATTCTCTTTTGATAAAAAATTGACAGTTTCGAAAATTGCAAATCAAGGTTCTTTGTCTAGAAAACAACAGAATCAATCACTTTATGAGTCAAAATAATTTTTCAATTGCAAGTTTAAGGTAATTAAATCAAATCTTTTAAATAAAGTGATTTGTTGAAATTGATTACATTGTTGACTGAATTGTTTAAATTGAGCTGGATTGTACTAAATATCCTTGAGATCTCAATTTTTTCTTGATTTGAGGTGGGAAGAGATTACAAAGTCTTGACCTTTTTCATGATGATTAAACTGTTTCCCATACAGTTTTAATTTCTAACAGTATAAGAATATGTTTTAGTATAGATTTCAGATGTACGCTATCAACCTTAACTCAGTTTTATTGTACGTTTCTATAGCAAATTTATTAACTGACACAAATACATTAAGACTTAAAAGGAGACCATATTGTAAGCCAACCACCACTGATATAGACAAATTGAGGCTTAAATTCTATCTCTGCTCCTGTTCTCCCCTTCACCTTCCAGCACTTCATTAAATGAAATTATTAACATTGATCACATGCAGTTGTAGCAGAAAGTGGAAAGATTTGTTAAGACCATTATTTTGCGTGGTAGCTTACTTCATAGTCTTGGAGACACCCCTAAAATATTCTGTCTCCTGCATAGGCAAGCTTTACCTCTGTCATAAAATCGCCCTTGTGTCTGAAGAACAGAGCTACCACACATTAGTCATCATTTGAGAGCTTTAGGTGATTTTTTAGTTACCTTGGTTCCACGCCAAGAGTTGTCTGTAAGATAAAGACTGTGGCCCAGCACAAGGAGTGGAAAATAGGTTAGATGTGCTCATGGTAGGTTACATTACTGAGGACGTATGCTTCAGCTTTTTTTTGTAATTAGCTTTCCGAAGGGCTGATAATTTCCTGTCCCAAGTAACTTCCTGCAATAAAGTTGTGATGGGACAAGAGGGTGAATGATGATGTCATTTTCCTCTGAGATGTGATGGAGGGAGGAATCACCACCAGATTTACATTACCAAATACTGTTAATAGAAAAGACACTTCACAAATACAGTTGTGGAGGAACGTGGTACAAGCAAACGCTCCAAAACTGTAAGTCAGGTTGACCAACTGCTGACACATACTTTCAACTAAAGTGCACTCAGTCATGGCAAAGTACACTCCACAAAGTATATTCTATTTACCTGCATGACCTTTGCCTTGCTTAGATTCACCTCCATTTGGCTGTACTTAATTCAGGAGATTATCTGATTGCCATCCTAGTGATTAATGCTGAAGATGACATGGTCATCCACCTGGTCATTGACACGGTTCCCCACAACACCCTTCTCTCTAAATTGGAGAGATACGGATTTGATGGGTGGACTGTTCAGTGGATAAGGAATTGGTTGGATGGCCGCATCCAGAGGGTAGCAGTCAACGGCTCAATGTCCAGATGGAGATCAGTGACAAGTGGTGTCCCTCAGGGGTCCATACTGGGACCAGTGCTGTTCAATACTTTCATCAATGACATAGACAGTGGGATCGAGTGCACCCTCAGCAAGTTTGCAGATGAAATCAAGCTGAGGGGTGCAGTTGACACACCAGAAGGACGGGATGTCATCCAGAGGGACTTGGACAAGCTGGAGAAGTGGGTCTGTGTGAACCTCATGAGGTTCAACAAGGCCAAGTGCAAGGTCCTACACATGGGTCGGGGCAACTCCTGGTATCAATACAGGCTGGGGGATGATGTGATCAAGAGCAGCCCTGTGGAAAAGGACTTGGGGCTACTGATGGATGAAAAGCTGGACATGAGCTGACAATGTGCGCTCACAGCCCAGAAGGCCAACCATATCCTGGGCTGCATCAAAAGAAGCGTGGCCAGCAGGTCAAGGGAGGTGATTCTGCCCCTCTACTCCGCTCTGGTGAGAGCCCACCTGCAGTACTGCGTCCAGCTCTGGAGTCCTCAGCACAGGAAAGACGTGGAGCTGTTGGAGCAGGTCCAGAGGAGGGCCACGAAAATGATCCAAGGGCTGGAGCACATCTCCTGTGAAGAAAGGCTGAGAGAGGCTGGAGAAGAGAAGGCTGTGGGGAGACCTTATTGCTGCCTTTCAGTATTTAAAGGGGGCCTATAGGAAAGACGGGGACAGACTGTTTAGCAAGTCCTGTTGTGACAGGACAAGGAGCAATGGTTTTAAACTAAGGGAGGGCAGATTTAGACTGGATTTAAGAAAGAAATTTTTTACAATGTGGGTGGTGAGGCACTGGGGCAGGTTGCCCAGAGAGGTGGCAGATGCCCCATCCCTGGAAACATTCAAGGTCAGGTTGGACGGGGCTCTGAGCAACCTGATGCAGTTGAAGATGTCCCTGGTCATTACAGGGGGGTTGGACGAGATGACCTGTAAAGGTCCCTTCCAGTCAAAAGCATTCTATGATTCTATGATTCTAAGATGAAGTAGAGCTAAATATTAACTTAAAATATCAGCTTTGTCTCTGCATTTCACGATGTCTCCATAATCCTGATATTTTAAATACAGCATTTCTTTGTAGTAGATTTTGTTTGAAATTGTATTCCTTTGCCATTGGAAAAATACCTGCTAACTAGACATGTCCATTCTGTGGTATGACACTGTGTATAACATCCTTATTCTTATGCTATGAACAGATACCAAGAATTAGGTAACTCTGTTACCCATTATAAATTGAAAAGGTTCACAGTTTGACACAGTTCAGCCATGTCAAAAGGGAGAGTTAATGAAATATAGGTGAGCCAAGAGGAGACAAAGGAAAGGGTTAGGAAATGATGCAAATAATCCTACTGCTTTTCAACACAGATGAAGCAGTGTGGGGCTGCAGTCATTTGGTGCTAGTAAAGTCTGGTACTGTCCTTTTTCCAATTTCTCCTATGTGTGGAAGGACATTTCAGAGAGATATTGGCACAAGTGTTTAAAGGATATATAATGTCGTTAACACCCTTTGATTAGGACTTGAGAGCATATCCAAATATATATGTGTAGCAATATACACGTGTGTATTATACATACATGCATACAAACATACACATGTATATGTGTGTATATATATATAGACAGATGTGTAACACATAGTTAGCTATATATTTAGTATGGAATATTGTTCACTTTGCCATAGTAAAAATGACCAGTTTGATCACTCCATGTCATCTATATATGTATGTAGCTTACAGGGGAGAAAAAACACATTTTACTTTGATCTGAAAGGTGAGTGAGATATGGTTTGTTCTGATTCATTCCATGTCAGTACAAATACAACCTGTATTTTAGCTGGAGAATTTTTATTGTGAGTGGATGGAAAATTATGTATGGAACAGAAAGAACATAGTTTAATTTTTTTTTAGGCAGAGGCTGAATAGGGAACATAGACTGTTTGATAAAAAAGCAGTTAAAAAAAGTCTCTTTTGATTTGTAAACTGAGCAGATTTAATCTGGAAATCACCAAGGGAAAATAAATACAGTACATGATAGATGTCATTTTTATAGTGTCAGGTTTTTTTGACCAGAGTTACACTTTAGCAGTTCTGCTGACATGATAGATGTTCCAGAGGAGCCTTGTGCCTCACAGAATTTTAACTGCAAACCTTTATACTTAACACATATGTCCTAAGGCAATAAGACACACCGCAATCAACACTAACATCATTTAAACCTGCATCAGCCAGAAACTACAGGTCTGTGTCAGTTATGATTGCTGCCCATTAATGCAATCTTCTGTTATTATACCACCTATTATCTTACCACTTGTTATTATACCACCTATCTCTAGGAGGTACGAATGCAGTTTGCATTATCCAGTAGATGTAAAATGAAATTATATGCTCATGGAAGTGTTATTATCCACACTGTGTTATTTCAAAATCATGCAAACTTGAGTGATTAGTCCCACATGGGAAAAGAGAACTAGCAATGGTACCTAGAGATTTGCAGGACATGCATTTGCTGCAGTAAGGCCACTAGAATAAGGGGAGAGCCTTAGAGGTGATAATTTTTAGAGTATAGCATGAGAAATGATGGTAGGAAAGTAAAAGAATTGAAAAAGAGGAAAAGAGAAAGCGCAAAGTGAATACTGGCACTAAATCTAGCAAAAAGTGGTAAAGGAAAAAAGCAGATATCTAAGGGAGTGAATAAGCCTTTAGTTATCCATAAGTGGTCCCATTACCAATTTAGAATTCATTACAAGCATTAGCATGGCAGCCATCAGCATCGTTTCTGGAACCTCCCTAAATGCTTTCTTTCATCCTTGTGAAAACCTCCAAAGCATAGCAATACAGCGTGCCTGGCGCAGCGCCAACTTAGAGCTTCTCAGCTGCATAGCAAAAACAGAGTTATACTACCAGGAGGCTGAAAAAGTGGGACCAGGCCAACGTCCTCTCCTGTCACTGGAATGGGCAGAGATGGGATGAAAGGGAGCCATGGGGAGGGAGGCTCGTTCCTGCACTGGATGAAGGGACAGACTGTGTTCTTCTGGGGGGACCTTCACCCCAGACCTCCCACTGGCACCTTGGCAGCACGAGCAGCATTCAGTGGTCAGGAAGATCTCCAGGGCTTTGGCACAGCAGCCTACTTTGCTGAAAATCTATTGTTATCCCAACTGCGCTATGGCTGGATTCCTTCTATTGCCACCTGAAGAGCAAGAGAGACCGGCTGACTCTCTTGATATTTTGGGCATCTCTGGTTTCATAATATCTGATAATGTGTGAACTGGTGTTATCAGTGATGATAGCTAAGGAAGCAACAATGGAGATATGTTGAGTTGAGAACGTTTGTTGCCAAATGGTGTTTGCTGAAAAATGCATTTTTGAGTACAGCTAAACCTTTGCAGGAAGTTGTGCTGAATTTGACATACAATTTTAGTTGATAAAGGTTGCAATATTTTATGTTTGGTAAATATGTTTATTCAGTTTTGCCTCAAATATTTAAATGTAAAATGTAATTAAAAATAGCAATGTAAAATGTGTTAATAAGTAAGAACATTCAAACCAAAGTGAAACACATCTTTTTAAGTTGGACAAAATCTTTCATTTTACAAGAAATAACCCTTTTTTCTAATGTCAGCAGTAAATGTGGGAGAAATTTTAAAAAATAGATCCTAAAATGAGAACTATATCTCCAGTTTCTCTGAGGACTGCTGCTCTTTGTTGTGTCCTTGGAAGGCATTTGTGCAGTCCTCCAGTAGTTGAGACAACATTTTTTTGGCATTTTGTTTTTCTGAGGCAGTGGGTCCATGTTGCAGATATGGAGTATCTCTTTTTTAATCAAATATTGAATTTGCCTGGGACACTCAGAGATTCAAACACATTTACAAAAGACAGCCGTACCAATACAGCATCCTTCATGATGACCCTCAGAGTGTCTTCAGGGAAACAATATTCTAACAGCATAATGTTTTCTGAGAAGCATATTGTTTCCCTTGTAAAAAGGAGCAGCTGAGCTTGAAGTTAGCTGGGATAAGCTGGTGTTAGTCTGACGGTCTATCAGGAAGAATTCTGTGCCACATTTTGCAAAGGACATTAATCTCCAAGACAATTTTGGTGTAAGAACATATGGCATTCTAGCACCAAAGCCAAGTTCCAGGCCTTGTAGAATGGTGCTCTCCATCTGAGTATGCTTGTTGGAAGTCACCTAGGGGCTAGTAGTGATATAAAAGGACAACACAGTAGATTAGCTATTAAAGGTATAAGTAGCTGTTTATGTGTAGATATCTAATCAACACACCACCCTCTTCTCCCTTTGCTTTTTCGTAAGTACTCATATCTGTAAAAATAATGTATTTTGAGGAAGTTTAAATCAGGCTCCTAAACTTCTATAATTGGTTCAGTTTTGTTCTTGATATGGCTTCAGAGAGTTCTGGAAAGAGAACAGAAAATTGTATCCTCGCTGACATCCCCATTGTTCACCGTGAGAAAAGAATCAACTTTTGTCTGAATTCTGAATCTAAACTTTTGCATTTTAAGAAGTGTAGTGATGTTGGTACAGTTGAACAGTTTACATTGCATCACAGAAAGCTTGGTCTAAATTCCCTTCTGAGGTCATGCTTTCGCATCCCTGGGTCAGACTTACATAACTAGATTCCTTGATACTGTGAATATTGAAATGTCCTATGTCTTGAACATGATTCTTTCTCTTTCACCTGTATCTCCAGATGAACGTGAAGAAATTTTTACGGCATGGCATTCACTGCCCCTGGAAGACACGCCTAATTTCAAGGCTCCTTGTACCTTTTGAGCAAAGTTTTCTGGACGTTTAATGCGAGTAGTCTAACTGATCATCTTCAACTTTTATAATGACATTTGATGTTCAAAATGCAGCTGAAAATGCAGACTTCTTCCAGGTCGCCACTTCTGTATCTGTCAGGCACCATTCTGTGACAGTGCTGGTTGAATGAGAAATAACAGATACTTGGCCTTTGTTGGACTTTCCATGAAGACATTTCAACTTTGAAAGTGTGAAAGAAATCAGCAGATTACCTGGGTGAGGTTTACCTGCTGCCAGGGAGCAATTGGTGCAGGAAAAAACATTGGTCTTTTCTTTCTTTTTGCTTTTCATTTTATCTTGTTGAAGCAGAACAGCAATTTTCCAGAACAGCAACATTTCAGTCCAGAGAAGCTTTGTTGCTAATTATCATTTATTATGCTGAATGACTGTTGGTAATGTGCTGCATGTAACTCAATTCACACAGGAGAGAAGATTCCTCAGAAACTTTACAAAAATACTGAGCGCAGTGTGGTTCCTGATTAGTAACGAAAGAGGAGAAAGGGGAGAAAGTCTGTAAAACTGGTGTGTGGCATGGTGAGCTTGTGGCTCTCTGTAGCTTACATTGTACTTATCATGTGTAGATATCTTCATTGCCTAAGTCCATGTCTCAACAGGAAAGGACCATTAGGAGAATTTAAAAGAACAAGGTGGTCACCAGGAGAGCCCTGCATGGACTTGGCACGTGTTTGGAGCATTATGGCAAGCACAGCGAAAATAATGGGAGGTCTGGTATCTGAAGCTGGTATTACATACTGAGAGTAGGTGGTGGCCAAATACTGAAGTCAGATAAAACAGTGGGAAGCAGACCTGGGGATGAGTGTAGCAAAGAAACAGGAGGCAAATACATTCAAACATGGATGTTTAGACCACTGGACAGCAAGTATGATTTCAGCAGTAGTATCCTCCTAAGCAAACAGAAGCAACATGGACTTTAGCGAGATCAGAAAAGATTGCATGCAGCAATTAAGCCTGGAAATGAGAAACCTACTTGAGACTATTGTTATTGTTACGACCATTACTATTATTGTTATTATTTGCCTGAACAGACAGAAATGACCAGGTACTGTGTATGCAGAGAACACAGTAGCAGGATCTGGATTTGACAGACAGGAGGCAAGGCAGCAAAGTGTAGTGCCTATATACATTTTTAAATACCCTAATAGTCCTTTTCTAGGATGTCGTTAGTATGTTATTGTATACCAGATGAGTCTCAGAGGTGCCACGTACTTGTGAGTTCACCATCATATCATATTTCCAGCTTGTCCCATCAGTCCCACATGTGTTTTACATCTGTTGTAGAAACTGAAAGTTCTGTTTCAAGCCTGGCCTTACTCTTTTTAGCTATTAAATTGCCACAGTTCAGTGAGGGGGTTTAGGTTTTTCATTATTTATTTGCAATAGAGGAATTTTACAGGAGAAAAAACACATAAAAATTGTGTTCCTGTTTGGAAAAAGCTTATAATCTAAGATGTACAAATATCCTATGCAACTAACCCAAGTGGCAGATTGTATAAGGTACGTAAACCATATGGAGGTGTTCTCCGCTACCAGTCCTGGACTTTGGCAGGTCTCTCCTGTGCAGGAGAACAAGGGGCAATAATTTTGGAGAGAACGAGAGTGCTCAGGGTCATTGAGAGCCTGGGAAGAGAGGCTCATCTGAGAAAGGGAACATAGGGAAGAAGAAAAAGAAAGTTTTCCTTGAGGGATGATTCTTTCAGCTAACAGACATCCTGCTAGGTCAGCAGGCCTTGCTTCCAGTGATGCAGGAAAGAACAAAAAGCTGGAGAGCCCCTTGCTATGTCCCAGCTGCTGGTAAGATAAGGATGTCCTGTGCCCTCAGGCAGGAGGGCTGAGTAGGGTTGGTCGTGCAGGGCTGCTGAGTAGGGCTGGTCAAAACCCAACAGTTTTGCTTTGTGAAAAATCTCAAGGTGGTTAAGATTGATGCAAGATGTCAGCACACACGAGACTGAGACTTTCTGTTAACATGGAAAGAATTTGATTAATCTCTTAGCCGGTGAAATAAGCCTTTTATAGGGGAATGACCTGTACAGCAGAGTGAGGACGTGGGTCGGACTCTGTATGTGAGTGCATTGTGGGTATGTGTGTGTGTGTGTGAGGGTATTGACCAGTGTATCTCGTCCCTGCATCGTGCAGCCCCAGCCCTCGGATGGGGATTTAGAAGCACTACAATTCTTGTGATGGGCAACCTCCATCCCTGCTCGGCTCTGCCTCTTGTCTAGCTAATCACATCAGTACAACAAGCCCAGCATTGCTGACTGCCCTCATCAACTTTGCTGTTACTTGCTGTCACGGGGCTTACCGAGTGAGGAATTTGTGCCTCTCACAAATGGAGTGGAGAAAAGGTAGAGCAATACAGTAGGGGAGGAGGGAAACTGGCTGTCTTTTCCTTTTCTGCACTGCTTTTCACCCCAAATCTCTGTGACCAAACCCACTTCCTTCCCCTGCAGGAATCCCATTATTTCACTTTCAAAATCTGGTCAGTCTGCTCATCATTAGGTTAAATCAGGATTCCCTGTGCTATGTCTAATGTGTTATGTGGGGAATTTAGTAATGACGCTTAAAATCCCTTCCAATTTCAGTTTAAATCCTTCTCTACAATTGAATCTTACTTCCCTGACAAAATCATTCTAGATTATTTTTAAACAATCAAATTTGCTGTGGACACGTTTCCCTTGATACGCTGAGCTTCACCCTCCTCTCCCCACCCTGGAGTGACTTGGAGCCCGTGTGTACTCCTTGCCCCTTGAGAGAATATCTCAAGGACAAAAAAGCTGTCAAGTGACAGGAACAAAGCACGGGGAAGTGCTGCTCGTCCTCGCTCTCCCATCCAGTCCCTAATAAAGAAAACTAATAATGCCCATTTTAGGTAGCCTGCTTCTACAACTCTAGTCTCATTATTTCAGCAAAGCAGTGTAAGCTGCCAGCTGTATCTTTTATACCTCCAGTCACACTTTGCAGAGGAGCTCTTTGCTGCTATTTTGAAAGTGAGTCCCCCCTCTCCTCCCCCTTTTCTTCATGTTGCTCTCCTAGATCCTGGCTGAAAGGAGGGTAGGGAGAGCTCTTCATGCAAGGCTGAGGAGGACAGACAGGGCAGGGGGGGTGAGCAGCAGCAATCCCTTCTATTACCTGTGTCATTTTCTCACTTCGTTACTAATACCCTGATAATTAGAAGGGTTCTCATTAAGCTTATCCCAGTTCCTTGGTTTAAATGCAAACTATTTGTTATATCCAGCGGTATCCTGCTGAGCGCTATGCCGAATAAGAGCATTTCTGCTCGCATCCCCAAAGCTTTTCAGCTGCGGAGCCCTTTGGGCAGCCATCTCCTGGTTCCCAGCGTAGCTCTGACAGAGGGTGGATCCTGGGACCATACAGAGTGTCTCTGTAGGGCTGCAGCACAAGTGCTGCATCCCATCTCCTTTAGTGCTGTCCCTACTGGCCTCGAGCCAAGTTTAGCCCTTGCTGAACACAAGAAAAATCCAAGTGTTTTTTGGCAGAAATACAAACCACTTGGAGCACTTTGGCGTATGGATGTGAAGTGTTTTACAAGCATCCTTAGAAGCCCGGCACAGCTCTTTGTATCATAAATTCCTGTAGTGTGGACAAGCCTTGAGAAAATACCTAGGAGAGGAATGGGAGGCAACTGAATTACTGATTTTGGGAAAAAGGAGGTCAGAAATGGAGGGGAGAAGAGACACTTGTTGATTGGGCAAAATTTTAATAATGCGGTTTGACCAAGAACTGGAAATCAGGGGGGAACTGAACACATTTTCATTTTGAGGTTTGTTTTTTCCCTACTGATAACAAAAACTAAAAAGAGCTAAAATCAGAATAATTTAATTTCATCAAATAGAACATTTAAATTTACTAGAAACCAAGTTTTCCCAAATTTCATTTTGCAATTAGAATTATTACAGTACCCTTATTTTACTGTTACTTCCGTACCACACACTCCTCCAATCTCCCTTTAATTTGCATGGGGACAATAAGAGGTTTCTGCAGAGACTATATCATATTTCTCTCTGTACAAAGTCTCTGCATCATTGCATTCTTCAGCATGTTAATGTTGATACTAGTATTTTCTGCATGAATTTCCACGTTTTTATTTCTCAACCAATGCCTTTGATGCACACCACAATTTAATTCCATTTAATCAGAAGTGATGCCAAATGTTCTTTGGTGAAACTGAAAGATGATATCAGAATATACTTTGTGTGCAGCACTCTCATAAGTACATCAACAACTTATTTTTCTTAGCCATTTAACTGATGAAGAGGAAGAAAAATTCCTGCATTAGAAAAATCTAAAAAGAAAGTGACTCCACTGACTTAAATTCTTGTCTCAGTTTCACTGTTATGAATCTGGAGAGAAAAAAAAAATGAAGTAATATCATCTTTTTTTGTCTCTCCCATCTTTATCAGTTGAAGACTCACTGGCTAGTTAAGTTTCAATAGCTATGGAGCGGGACACATTTGTGAAGCTGCTTGAAGATTAGTGGGTACTCAAGACAATAAAGCAGTGATAGAATGACCCCAGTTAATAGGTTTTATCTTGGCAAGGAACTTATTCCCATCTGCCTTAACGAGCTTGAAAATAAAATAAGCAGAAGCTGTCAAGGTCTCGGGAGGTGTGAGCATCACTTCTGACTGTTAGTAGTGCAGTTGCACAGAGCTGAGGAGCCTCAGGAAAAACTTAGAGGTCTCTGCTTAGCTCTGGTTCCTCTATTGCATTCAGATCACACCAAACATGTCCCACCACTAACTGACACAGCATAGAATTTCAAGCCAAACTAAAGCAAATGGTTAAGCAGCGTCGTAACCATTGCTTGTCATACAGGATGTACCCTCAAACATGGGGCAGAGAGCACAAAGAAGTGTTCTGCCTCCAGTAAGCCTCTAGAGAGTATATATGCTATTACATCTCTTTGTAGGGTAAAACTTGCCCTCCCTATATGCTGCTTTTCCACTAGTGCGTATAGATACAGGTTTTGTGGCGAGTGAACTAAATGATGCTCCGTACTTATTCTTGATATCTCCTTTGGGGAGAGGACAGACCAATCCCTGTGCAGGACTCCACAGCTATTTACTGCTTTCTTATGTCTTGCAAAGCAAATGTCCTTGTCTCCTATAATAAACTGTGTACCTACAGTTAAAAACAGTCTTGTGATATTACTGGTTTATTGGAGGAAACTATGGGAGGGGAGAGAAACTGGATGAGAAAAGTGGGCATTACATGTCTTTTGCTAGCATGGCAGTGCTAGGGAAGGCTTTGCAGAAGGTATAGATGTTTCTTCTGTGAACATAAGAGACATCGTCCTTCAGTTCTGCATCTGGATGATACCAGTGAATCTTCAGAAAAAGAGAAGAAAAAGCATTGGACTTCTGAAACTTAGACCAACCTCCTAGAGGCTGGAAAGAAATCTGAATGAATGGCCCCAGCATGGGGAGAAGCAGCACAGCACAGGCTGTGGACACAGATGCACTGGCTGAGCCTCCCATCCCTGCTCCTCCCTCTGATGGCTCCTTGTAAGTACCAGCTTACTCTGGGGGCTGCTTCTCCCACAGCCACCAACCAAGCTGCTCCTGGGAGCACTGCTTACCCTCTGCAGCCAGAAAGAGCTGGGCTATCTTGCTTATTTACCAGCATTTACCAGCATGGCATATTCATCCTGAAACTGATTAAGGAGGACTCAGGTAAGAATTTATCCACTGGATCTGAGGTATCGTCAGTCTTCAAGGGGACAGTGGGAGCCCTTGAGGAGATAAATGTTGTCAGCTGGCACTCCTAGTTCTGGAAGATGAACATGCATAGCCTTAATTGTAACCGCTGTTTAAAAATACACTGCTAGAAACTTTAGCAAGGCACAAGAAAATTTTTAAGGCAGTAACTAAAGACAAATTTTTAGGCTGTTCTCTTCAGTTATTCCCAACCTGTGCATGGGGAATTCATTGATATATAAACTTAGGATCACTGAAGTGTAGGATGCAGGCTGCAGCTGGTAATGAAAAAAACAGTGGTTTTGATTGCTTAACCTTCAACAAGTAGGACAGGAAACAATGAGGCAAATGGGGACATCCCTCCACGTGGTGAACAGCCAAATATCAAACAACAACTAAAGATTAAAAGTAATTGTCATATATACTTAGTCTTTGTGCTTGGATATAGACTGAGAAGAAGGCAATTTAATCAATTTGTTATGCTCTATGTGATATGCATGTCTCAGAAGTTTGTTGTTTTGAAGCTGGTTTTGAAAAAAAGAGAAGAAAAAAAAGGCAAACAGATTTCATCTACAGATAATGTGCTAGAAGTGGTTATCAGAGAGGTCTAGAAAAATATATTGGTAAGTAGAGGGTAATAGAGGTTAAAGTAATAAGACTGGAGGTTAACATGATAATAAAGTTTGGCCAGACAGGTATGAGGAGTCCTTTCACTACATGGCATGAATATGTACCACTCCTGCTTCCTCCAAAAGGTTTTCTATACACTCTTTGAATTTTTCATGTGATTTTCCAGGATATCTGGACTAATATTGGTTTGTTCTTACTCTTTTTTGACATGTTGGTAAACTGTCCTTTATTACTGATAATCTATTTTTAATTGCCTTTTATTTAAAAAAAAATTATCATTAATGCATAGCAGGTCAAGCCTTGCATAAAATCCCTGTTAGAGTAATATGTTATACTATGGAGTCTGCCACACAAAATAAGATAAGGACCTTAGTTTGCTATTATAAAAATGTGGCCAGCTACAATTCACAGCCACAGCAAAAGAAAAACTGATGCTGAAAATTGGCACATTGAGATATTCTCACTGTTCAAGTCCAATTATCTCCTTGGTAACAAGTTCTTTCATTCATTACATATTGTATTGTCAGAATAAACCATGTAATGGTGCTGTATCTGGGTCTGTTCTGCTCCTGCAAATGTGGAATACAGAAGCATAAATATGCAACCTGCGAACCAGTTTCTTATGCTTGCTGGAAAATGAAAATATCCCTGTGAGTCCAGATCTGCCAGACAACAGTACTCTTCACTTTTCATGTGTAACTTTGCTTTTAGATACAAGTCACCAGAAGTTAATGGGCTCTAAGTTATTTACCGACAGGTGACAGGAGAAACTCCACCTGGCCATGTTTTAAAATCCTCCTCTCACAAACAGATTGTGATTTCACCATGCCTATAACCTCATTCAAATGAACATGTTTTATACATTTCATGCTTTTACCAAAGTTGAGGGGACTTTACCCAAAGCACGGGTGAAATATGCTAAGGTGATTTACATAACATCTCAGACTTGATGTACGTGGTTGCAGCTCTATATGCTGAAGGTATATCTTGCTGTTGTTGATTTTTGTGACTGATTCCAGCTTAACTATAATTAAGATAATGGTTGCTGGGGGCTGAGAGTGGAAGAGGCCATTCATTCAATAATTATCAGGTCTAGTGTCAAGGAAACTGCTACGTGTGAAAAAGAACAAGGCAGAGCTAGGCTATTACAGCCCTGTGTACGCTGCTATCTGTTTTGGGCCAAGATCCAAAAGCATTTCATGGTCTAAAACAGCATCCGGAGATTTTAGCTGGGATAGGAGCCCATTTCTTTTTATTGCACAAGCACATAGGAAGAGATGTTCTGCCACCAAAGACTTTGCAGTCTTGCTAAAACAGCAGAGAGAAAGGAGATGGGATGGAAAGACGAAGGCAACTGGCACTGGACCACGGCTTGTCTACGGCTCTGTTATGGCTTCTCCTGTGAAGTCATGGAAGCAGTGAAAGAGAATACCAGAATATTCTCCTCTTCGCTGGTTCCTTCTGGACGTTCAGGGGATCTGAAATACCATTTCTTGGGCCAAGGAATAATATCGTATAGTGCTAGTACAGTTAGAAACCAAGAAAGACATGGTAAAGAATGACGGCCACAGCTCCCTTGTGCCGGGGAGAGTATTACCATTTGTAGCAGGAGCTATGTACCTTTTAGGTCAGAGCCTGCCAGCCTGCTTACATCCTGCTGCTAAGTTATGGGTATTAACTTGGCATGTTCTGTCAGTCATTACTCTCAATGTCAATCCTAAGCTTTTCTTGGTAGTAGCAAAAGTGGGAGCATTAGGACAGACAGCACTGCTGTGCATGAAGTAAATAAGAAGTCTGCCCTCCTCTGATAAAAGCCAGTCTCCGTTCGAGCGACTGCTGCTGCTGCTGCCAATGGCACTCCATGCAGGGGTGGGTGATTTGAAGGAAACAATCTAGTGTAGGCACATAGTTATCACAAAGTTACCAATTTTTAGGTTGGTTAGGGAGATAGTAAATTGGGAAATGAGCCAAGGATGAGATACTAATATTATTAGGATTCACATAATGTCCCAAGGACCAAATATCTGAATATCCTGGAGAAAGCAATGTCCCCCAAAGTCAGATGAAAAGTCAAAACCAGTGCATATGTGATTCAAAAATGCTGATGGGATCTAACTGTATCAGCACATTTACATGTATGTGAACTCATGCACACGTGATGATTTCATACAAAGCGGAGATTTCAGTGGGGCTCCTTTCATCTGTATTGCATCACCTGTGTGATGCTTGTGTGAGCCCCACTGTGTACAGTGCAGCTGACCCACATCTAGATTTACACTGGCAAGTACAGTTGTGTAGTTTTATTCGTAAGCACTCAAAAATGTTCCTAGCCTGAAAGCTCTTCAGCTACACGTTATATGCTTATGTTGGCTGACAAATGCGCACTCTGGGGTGTGTTAATGGTTACTTAGGAACCGTTGCACTTTCCTTAGCCAACTTCAGCTGGCATGTTGCCTGAACACAGAGATCTTCCCAATTGCAAGGAGTGCCATGATTATGGGACAGTAGGTTCATGAAAAAGAGACATTATTTTTATATTGGACTCTTCAGAGGAAACTGCCACAATCAGCAGTCTGATCTTGGACTCTGCCATTTTGGGTATTTCTGTTTTATCATCTGACAAAAGGGAAAAAAATACAGTAGCAGTGCTGCTTTTCTGCTAACCCTTTCCAAGTTTAACATCAATGGGATCTGCTACAGTTTTTTCATAATTACATGAAGAGAGAAAAGTTTCTCACTTAGACATACTGGGAAAGTGTTTTCTCTTATCACAGAGCAAAAAGCTGCAGCCTAAGGAATAGATCTGGAAAGGTCTGGAAAAAGTCTTTCACAACTGGACATTGAAGCAATTTCTCATGGGGAAAAAAAAAAAAAAAAAGAAGGATTATTCTGTAATATCTTGTTTTCTTCTCATAGGTCGTGATTCCTGAAGTTGAAGTTCTCTGTTTCAGTATTATGCATGCTGTCACATGGAGGAGAAGCATGAAATCAGTATTTATGAAAGTGACTTGCATGATCATTCAAATACTCCTCCCCATGTAATGTTAAGCATGCAAAGGATGCCAAAAGATGACCACACACTACCCACTGGAGTCTCAGTTAGATAAGAAACCGCTGGACATGAGCCAACAATGGGCGCTCACAGCCCAGAAGGCCAACCGTATCCTGGGCTGCATCAAAAGAAGCTTGGCCAGCAGGTCGAGGGAGGTGATTTTGTCCCTCTGCTCCGCTCTGGTGAGAGCCCACCTGCAGTACTGCGTCCAGCTCTGGAGTCCTCAGCACAAGAAGGACATGGACCTGTTGGAGCGGGTCCAGAGGAAGGCCACGAAAATGATCTGAGGGCTGGAGCACCTCTCCTGTGAAGAAAGGTTGTTCAGCCTGGAGAAGAGAAGGCTGTGGGGAGACCTGATTGCGGCCTTTCAGTACTTAAAGGGGGCCTATGAGAAAGATGGGGACAAACTTTTTAGCAAGGCCTGTTGAGATAGGACAAGGGATAATGGTTTTAAACTGAAAGAGGGTAGATTTAGACTAGATATAAGGAAGAAATTTTTCACAAAGAGGGTGGTGAAACACTGGGACAGGTTGCCCAGAGAGGTGGCAGATGCCCCATCCCTGGGAACATTCAAGGTCAGGTTGGACGGGGCTCTGAGCAACCTGATGCAGTTGAAGATGTCCCTGGTCATTGCAGGGGGGTTGGACTAGATGACCTTGAAAAGTCCTTTCCAACCCAAACTAGTCTATGATTCTATGATCTATGATTCTGTAATTCTATGATTCTATGATTCTATGATTCTGAAAAGAGGGATGTTGTCATTCCCCAAGGCAATGATAGTGCCACTTAAAATACCACTATATTTCTAAGCTTTGAGCTAGCTGCTCTTCTCTGTAACTTCAGATGTATTTTGATTACTAGTGTTGAATTTGGAAAGAACTTGAGGGGTTTAATACAAATATTAACGTCAAAAGAGAATTACAGATATGCATATTACAGGGTGCTTTCACAAGGTTCTGATACTGGAAGCTAAACAGAAATTAAAGTACTTCCAAAAGGAATTTGAATAGGGAATAGGGATTTTCCCAGCCCTATCATAAGTTTATAAAATCTGTTTGATGTGTGTTTTTGAGGACAGAGAGCCCTATGTCTAAGTTTTGAAATATTTTAGAGACCCAAATAGGGCACTATTAACTTTCCACATTGACTTTCTGTCCTGGTTTCAGCTGAGACAGAGTTAATTTTCTTTATAGTGGCTGGTATGGGGCGATGTTTTGGATTTGTGCTGAAAACAGTGTTGATAATACAGAGATGTTTTAGTTGTTGCTTCACTAGTCAAGGACTTTTCAGCTTCCCCTGCTCTGCCAGGTGCGCAAGAAACTGGGAGGGGGCACAGCCAGGATAGTTGATCCAAACTGGCCAAAGGGCTATTCCATATCATATGACGTCATGCTCAGTATATAAAGCTGGGAAAGAAGAAGGAAGGGGGGGACATTCAGAGTGATGGCGTTTGTCTTCCCAAGTCACCGTTACGCGTGACGGAGCCCTGCTTTCCTGGAGATGGCTGAACACCTGCCTGCCCATGGGAAGGAGTGAATGAATTCCTTGCTTTGCTTTGCTTGTGTGCGCGGCTTTTGCTTTCCCTATTAAACTGTCTTTGTCTCAACCCATGAGTTTTCTCACTTTTACTCTTCTGATTCTCTCCCCCACCCCAGTGAGGGGGGAGTGAGCGAGTGGCTGCGTGGTGCTTAGTTGCTGTCTGGGGCTAAACCACGACACTTTCTTAATTGGTGTTGGATCTCAGTGACTTTTAACCATGGGTGAACCCTGTCTCCCACCATTAAACCATGGCAAAATTCTGATTCATAAAAATACTGCATATCCACGGTAGGATTTAGTAGTAGGGTTGTAAAATCTAGGCAGGTGGAAGTTTATATCAGCTCAATACAATTTATACAGGTATCTTTTTCATTGGCCTAGCTAAACACTGACGGTTCCTACTAAATTAAAGCCATTAACGGAGTTGGTCCTGATGGGACTGAGGTGATGCTCTGAGGCTGACAAGAATGCAGGTTTTTCCCTTTACTAGTGAAGCTGCTTCATCCCATGTGGACTTGCCCCCCTAAATCAGCACTTTTCCTGCACATTACTGCCATTGCTCTGGTATTTGTTTAGTTTCACCAGCAATGGAACTGCAGTATAGGTCTTAGCAGCTGACAATGTTTTAAGTACAACAATGCTTGATCAAAGCAGATCTAGACTTTTTAAACCTGCCTTTATTACTCATTCATTTTTTTCCTATGCAGGTTGTGCAGGTATGGTAGGTCCTGGTGGTGAATGACAAGATTTACCCCAATATGGGGTCCATGACTCCAGGCTTTTCTTTGCTTTGGAGCCTTTTTCTATGTATTATGCTTGTTTGTGTGTTTATTTATTTAGAAATGTAGAAAACTTCTTTGATTGACCTTAGTTCCAAAGTGACCGTAGCATGTATCATCTTTTGCAAGTTAGAGGTATCCTAAAAGACAGAGACTGCTCGGGGGCACCTGTAGTGAGATGGACATGAGGGTAAAAGAACAGAGACTCATAGGAAATCTGGCTTCATGAGTTCTGCTGCTCATGGATAACTATTATTATTATTATTATTATTATTATTATTATTATTAAATGTAGTCTCCTAAGGGCTGGAAATCCAGTGCTTTTTAAGTTACAACCTTTGGTATGACAAATGTGTTTTAAAAAAAAAATTATGGTGAGAGATTACATCCCCTGAAGCTGGGGATATTTCTTACAACATTTCTTCTTCCCAGCTCATTATCTGTATGGCTCATTGTCCCAGTGCTGTGTCTCCCATAGAGAGTTAAAAAAGCGATAAACAAATAGATCTCAATTTAGCAGCAGATCCTTCTGGGAGAATATTTGTAAAGCTGGAATTTTTCCATCTTCCAAATTTCCTGGTGATTTTGTATGTGAATGTTTTTCAGATATGAAAGTCTTTTCATATCAGCTTGACAGGAAGCAGTGCATACCACACTACTGTAAAATACCTAGAGTTTAAAATGAGAGATGAACAACCTGGCTTAGCAGGGGATGCAGGAAGAATTGGTTCAGCCCTCAAGCCAAATCTCAAACCGACCCCAAACTAATTTGTGTCTGGCTGAATGTTGTCTTTGAATTTTATTTGTTCCAGGGTTCCCTGGAGAAAGAAGATAGCAGTGAATTTTGAGCTGCCTCTTATGTAGGGAAGCCCCATAACTCATGAGATTTGAAAACAGCATCTGGTGAAAGCCCAGCAAGGGGTTGAAAAGGATGCATAAAAGACAGAAATAGGGCCCAAGTTCCTCAGAAGTTGTTTCTCCTGTCTGCTAAAATGTCTCTTTGTCTGTTTCTCTGAGTCATGCCATGATAATAACAATACTCTGCACTATTACAAGAGTGGTTGGTGAGAGAAGAGAAGAAGTAAGGTAGTTCCCTTTGCTCTAAGGCACCTTCAGTGAGTAATACATATGAGTCTTCACATTCAATTCCAGCTATCTTCAATAAAAGGATTGTTTATTTGCCACAGGGTAGAAAAACAAAGGTAAACCAAAGAAGAAATAATCAGAAAATAAAAGTTAAGCAGACTGTAAGCACAATAGACCAAATTACTTCAGGGATACGTTTGACCCAGCTAAATATATTATCCCAAAAAAACCATTCAAGCTGGGCATGAAAGCTGACATCTTAAAACTCATTTAGTGTCTAAAGTTAGGCACCTAAATCTAGATTGTGAGTGCTTAAAAAAAAAGAAAAGAAAAAAGGAACCTTTCCTAAGGTGGTCACATTTCTGCAGTTCTTACAAATGTGAGCAGTACCTGAGGGGAACCATGTTTTGCACCTTTACAATTCAAGCACTCCACTTGAGACAACCCAGCACAGAGCTGTAGTGAAATTTCAGGGCATACTGTCACTTTGGCACCTCTCTTCCCTGCCTTCCTGCCCCTGGAGATGCCACGAAAATTCAGTAAAAGACACAAGCAAGCAGCTTTGTATCTGGTTTACAGCTTTACTGTAGGAAATGGGTATTTATAAGCACTTAACTCCTGTTCTCAGTGTGTTTGTTCCTAATTTGCAATATTTTTGCCTTTACGTTGTAAACTCTCCCATCTCTTCTAGCTCCTGCCATCTTGCTTGTGTAAACATCCTAGCTTCTCTGGAATAGGCCACATCCAAGCAAGGATTGTGAGATATAAGCTATCCTCTCCTGTTCACTTATGGTATACTCTTTCTTTTCATTTCTGGAGAAAAAGCTTCCAACTCAAGACCTCTTGTGGAAGGGATTCAATTGCCATAATTCAGATCCAAAAAGTTGTACAGTATTCATACTTCCAGTTGATTTCAGTGGGAAATTAAGGATGTAAATAAGAGTTAGGAATACTTTCATGGACCTAGAGACCACTCTCAGTAATGCAATACATCCCTCCCAGTCAATCAGATGGAAGTTGTTTTTGCTGTAACAAAAACCCCCATTTCTACTGTACAATTACCTTAGCAGATACTGTGGAAGCCACATGATCTGACCCGTGCATTTCGAACACTGTAAAGCCCATTTTTCTCTCATTATTTCACATTCAGTTTTGGTTTACTCTCTATTTGTATTGTTGACAACATTAATGATTTGCATTTAATCAAATAATTCTGGTCCAGTTCCATTGTATAAATCGGTCCTCCAGGTGTTCACATAAAATCCCATTAGTGTGTTTTCTCTCAGCACATCTTGGGATACAATATCCCATTACTATGAAAATGGAAATAACTGTATTTCCAGGCAGGTGAAGTGTTGCGTAGCATAACTGCTGTGCTACTAAATTTTAACACTCAAATTTTGTTATACAATATAATTCGTATCAGAAATGCAGGGCAGTGACTGTCACACATGGTATGTGCTGTGTTTTTTTTAAGTTTTAGCAAAAATCAATCTAGCTGCATGAGCTGTGTGAGCAGGAACTCCCTCCCCCACCTCTTCCATATGTTCTGAATTAACTGCTGCATTCACATGAGCAAAATGGAGCTGGAAATAGAAACTGGATCCCAGATCCTCCTTTGGAATAAACTAGTACAGTTACACTGACGCTAAAGGGCATGGGTTGATGTAAACAAGTGAGGATATGGCCCTTAAAATTTCAGTTATTTCATTGTCTTACCACTAAAAGAAGAGCATCCCTGCTTTGCAGAATACAGGCCCACTGTTTTAAAAGACGGAAATGAGGATGTCCCCTTTGGAAGTGCTGTGCTATATGTCTTCTGAAAAAGTCTTGGTAGAAAATTTAAGAAACCTTAAGTCATTAATTTTTAAGATCTTTATGTGCTTTCACAATATCATTAACCTTGCCCAGGCTAGAATATTAACTATAGAAAATGAGGAATCTCAGCTGTCTTTGTCAAAGTGTGGTTGAGTTAAGGACACCATGCTGAAGCAACAGGGAGACCCTGAGAGAGCTCTGAAGGTTGGGAACAGCCAGAAGGCATTTACCAAAGGCAAATTGTGCTTGACTAGCCCGAATGCTTTCTGTGGTGAAATGCTGGGCTCTGTGGCTAAGTGGACAGCAGTGGATGTTTGCCTCAAGTTTAGCAAAGCTTTTGACACACTGTTGCAGAGTACCCACATAGCTTCATTGAGGAGATAAGGACTGGATGTGTAGTAGTGGTTAATGACTGGAAGTCTAATTGGCAGCAGTCTGATGTTCCTGGGAGGCTGACACTGGGGCTGATCCTGTTCATCATCTTCATCAACAGTGATGGGGTCGCATGAATGAGTCCTCTGCAAGGTAGTGGATAGCACCAGTCTGGGGGATGCAGCTGGCATGCTGGAGGGCAGGGCTGCCAGGGAGGGACCTCAAAAAGCTGGATGAATGGGTGGAGAGGACCTTCATGAAGTTCAGCAAAAGCAAAGGAAATTCCTGTGCCTGGGATGGAATAACCCCATGCATGGGCACCCAGGTTGACTGGTGGGGTTGACTGGGGAAGCAGCAGTTATCCAGAAAGGGACCTTGCAGTCCTGGTAGTCAGTCAAACGTGCCAGCAGTGTGTCCTGATGGGGAAGAAAGCTAACCACTTCCTGGGATGCATTAGAAAGAATATATCCAGCAGATTAAACAAAGTGATTTTCCCCTCTGCTCAGTGCTCACAAGCCACACTTGGATTGCTGTGTCTGGTTTAGGGGCACCTAAAAAGAGTTGTTGACAAACTGGGAAGAGTTCAGAGGATGGCTGCTAAGACCATCCTATTGAGGAGACTGGAGAATGTGACATACAACGAAAGTCTAAGTTTTTGTGTGTGTGTGTCTAATTGTAGTCTTCCATTACCTGAGGAAGGGTTACAGGGAGCACAGAGCCTGACTCTGATGTGCACAAAAAGAAGATGAGAGACAGCAGTGACAAGTTGCAGAAAGGGAAATTCGTACTAAAAAACTCTCAACAAAAAGGGTGTTGAGACAGGTTCACATGCATGAAGGCATATTAGCAAGGTCCATCCATAGCTGATGGTGAACATCAATTCTGATGATGAAAGCTACTTTTGGGGAAAAATATAAGGGTAAAGAAGGAGAAACAGACAGACAGAAGGAAGGTACAGGGGAAACTGCTCACAGGCCAGCTGGGAAAGGAAGTGATGAGGGTTCCCAGAGGAGCATCCTCCCTGCATGTTCTCTCCTACACAGCAGGGTTCCCCCATAGTAATTTTCCCACAGTAACTCTATAGTTTCCACCAGCCCTTGCTCAAACGTTGGTCGTTGGTCGTTCCTGCTGAAGAACGTTAGCGCTGATTGGAGCACACTTTGATGAGCGGCAGGTGCTGTGCGCTGCTTGGTAGTTGAGCTTTGTGCATGCGCATTGTTGGTCCCCTAATGTAACCCAAAAGCTACAGCCGAAGGAAGAAGGGAAGAAGGGGAGAAAGAAGGGTGATTGTCACACCAGCAGAAGTCACTTCCCATGAGAACCCCTCACAACAACACTATCAGTGCTTGCAGGTGCATGAGAGAAACAGCATGAAGAAACAGCGTGAGAGCAACAAAGGAAAGATACCGTGGCAGAGGCTCTGGAAAACACTGCCCTGGCAGCTTGGGTGAAAGGGTGCAAAGTTGGGCATGAAAAGGTGGTCTACAACATTGCAGGCAGAAGGCCCTTTGCAAGCCAGCAGGCTAAGGCATCTAAGGCACCATGCAGTGAGGCTTAGGGGAAGAATCCTTCACTGAGAGAGTGGTTTGTCACTGGAACAGGAGCCCAGAGACGCTGTGATATCTCCCTCCTCAGAGACACCCGGAGCTTGACTGGACAAGGTCCTGAGCAACCCGACCAACCCTCGAAAGTAGCCTTGCTCTGAGTGCGGGATTGGACTAGGTCATGCCCAGAGCTCTCTTCCAACTTAAATTTCCCTATGATTCTCTGTAAATAGTGTTGGGTACCATCAGCACTGTAAATGTATTTTAAATGTGGTGACTGAAGGCTTAAAACCTTGTCTAAAAATTCCTGTAAGGGGAGAAGACAGAGCTCATGCTCACACTGGACATATTTTGAGCTGCATAAGAAGATGATTTTTAAAAAGATTATTGTAATTGACATAATTTTTATAGGAACTTCATCTTTTTTACTCTCTTTGGATTGTGACTTATGAAAAATTTAAAAGATGATTCAAGCATAAGTACCAAACACACTGAAGGCTTTGCAGCTATATTTGACTCAATAGTGACTTCAAGGAAAGCTATAATAATGAAGCTTTCTTAATGTCATGAAATCTCCTTAATAATACTATTCATAAAAATAAAAGTGTTTACTGCTTGAGCTAAATGCCTCCCCAACATTAAAAAATCATCCACACATATCAGTTCTTCTATTTTCTTCCCCAGGCTTTCCAATAGATATTCTCAGAAAGATCATCTTTGCCTAGGTTTATAAAAAGGAACAGGAACAGGTGAGTAAATTTATGTATAATATGCATCTTCAGGGAGTTACATAAATTAAATCTGAATTCTTTCTATTTACTATAAATCAGAGTTCAGATAAATGAGGCCCTGTCCATATTCTGGGTGAATTCAGTCAATCCATGTTAGGATCAAATTTAAAAACAGCTTCCAGCACAGTGACCAGCCACTGTGCAACCTAGCCAGCTACATTACAAAACAGTGTCATTAGAGTTACACTTCCTAAGTAGCATTTGAGAACTGCAGGGATTCTTTTTATATACCCTGGAAGGAAAAGTGAAAGGGTTATGGGACTGATGTCATTCCTGTACCGGTGAGCGGACTAAAAGACTTGAGTGAGCTGGAAAGTTGGGATGGTGTTATATTTCTAGTCTATATCAGATGCTGGAGAAATTCCTACGCAGTGCTAGATCCAGCTGTTGAGAAAACTAAATGCAAATTTTGCCTATTTAGAGCAAAATCTTCATCTTGGCAGTGCAGCCTTAAAGAAAATGTGTCTTTTTTCCTCTTTTTTATTTTGCTTTAGCTGATTAGCTCCATGGACAGTTGAATGACTGATGGGTACAGACCACTCCAAAAATTTTCAGAACCATACTGTTTGCTGATGGAGAGAATTATTCTGTGCAGTTATTTATTTACAAGATACAGGATGGCAATGGTGGTCCCTACAAATAAATGCAAGAACTCTAGAGCAAACCATGGGAGATCAGGATTATGCTTTTTTGATGTTTAGAAGTTAGCCAAGGGGATAGTGCCATCTACTCTGATGGAAATCCAGCTGTGTCCCTTTGCCTGGGAGAATGGAGAAGGAAGTGTTTTAAAGTGCTATTGGAGATGTGTAGGCTGATCCTTAGGCCTAGATAGACAAGGGTTAGCCCTATCTACTGCTGAGGTAACTGAGAAGTCTTTTTTTTTTTTTCCCTTTATGCTTCAGTTATACTTGTTCTATTTATTGAACCAATAAAGCTTTATGGAAAGAAAAAACAAAACAAGAACCTGTTAATGTCTAATCCTAGATTCAGAGATGGGAAGAGGGTAGTAAAGATATCTAGGCTGCTTTTCTTTGCCATTGTGTCTCCTGGTCTGCTGTAAATTAAAATAGAATGAATGGAACTATTTCATTGGGCAGCAGTTCACAAAATGCAACCCTTAGCCCACCTGCAATATTCCTGGACACACTAGAAGGGTAGTGTGGTGTCTGTTGCATCTGCTTTGTACCACTTAGGAAGAACACAGAAGTTCCCAGACATCAGGGTCCTGCTGTTAGAGCAGGTTTCCAGCAGCCAGTTGAGCGAGGGTCCGTAGCTGTGAAATAAGGACATCATACAATGTGAAGTCGGACCACTCAAGTTGAACTAACCCTGCAAATAAGTATGAAATGCTATGAATGATATGCTTGAGTTTCATGCAAACTGAACAATGTTATGCAAAAAAAAAAGTCAGAAAAGGAACTATGTCTGCAGCATTTTATCTTTGCACATAGCTTTTTTGATTATTCCCTTGTTCCTTTGCTGCTTACATTCAGAAGCAGTAAGGGCACATAAGGGACTGGGGAAAGCTAGATCATTGCTCACTACAGGAGATATGTGTAGCTCAGGTGCTGGCAGTGGAAAGCATGACAGTGCTGGTCACATCCTTCTGGTGTGTTTTGAGGGACGCTCTGCAGCCACCCTCAAGATCAGACTGTTTGAACAACAAGTCTGCAAGTGAGGTCTCCCATACAAGAGGTTTCCTTCTCCCGTACAAGAGGTTGGCCCAGTGAGCTGCTCAGTGGTTTAGCACACACACCACCAGGCACGTCCAGCCAGCAGGTCTGTCAGGCCACCGCTTGCCCAGACGATGGAGGAGAAGGCTGGGGGGGAATCTGAAAAGATCAGCTAGTTTTAGCCCATCTCCCTGATCTAAAGTAGGATTAACCATCCTTATACTGAATACTAGAAATCTGTCCTGAGTATCCAATTTTTTACTGTCAAATAATGCAAAACTGGGGGTGCTGTACTTACCACCGGGTGATGTCTTGCTTACGGCCCAGTCTGCCATCAACCATGCACTGCTGTGTCTGCTGCAGTAAGTTTGATGGAGGAACCGAAAGTGCAGGAACAGCCCAACACATACAGTCATGTTTTGCTCTGCTTTCTTCTTCATTGCGGAGATCAAGAGAGGACTAGCTAATGTATTCTATTGTTAATTTGCCTTTGTAAGATATTGCTCCCTGAGCCTTGAGATAGAAGGGTACATCTTCTGCTAATCCAACCCTCTAGAGGCATTTTAGCAGCTAATCTGGTTGAATCAAATCATTCCTGCTGCATATGATTAATTTTGGGCCAATTTAATTTTTATTAGTCATGGGTTTCAGTCACCTACAGTTGCGTGACTATAATTGCCCTTGAGCACATGGAATTTCTTTGTAGATTTTATCTGAAAATACATTGGGATAGCCCCGCCTCCACTTCACCTGTTTGTGCACTGCTAATCTTATCGTGCCTAGATTTGCACCCTCTTAAATATAGGTTGTTAAAATAAAACCTTTACAGATGAAATTGGTGAGCCAATTTGCCTTCCTAATTGTGGGATTTCTCAAGTGAATTTAGTGCTTTAGAATGTGGTGCCTATGGCACCCATGAAAGGATTAGTTTATGAAGGCCAGCTCTTAGAAACAGCCCAACAATAGTGCCTTATCCTCAGGATCACTTATCAGTCAATGGGAGTTTGTTCTCAGGAGGGCCAGAGCCAATGGGTAAACTCCTGTTTACGCTAGCTGAGGAACTCTGTCTCAATGTTTGGATAAATTATCACTTTGTATCCCGTTGGAGGTAGAGTAGTACGGGAAGCTTAGAGGAGTCTTCAGCTTTTGCTCATGCAGCTTTGAGTCAGCTCACTCCTGCCTGTGCAACGGAATAAATTTATTTTCATGCGGAGATGCGTTGCCTCATCTTGTGCTTCCCCTTTCTCACCCATAAATCCCCTCCAGTTGCACCAAAGAAGCTAGGGCATTCCCGAGAAGTGCATGGGTCTTATGGGACCTGGACAACCTGGGACTTTGCAATGAGGAGGGCAATAATGGCTCTAATGAGTGCCAGCAGGGATAACGATTTTTCTTCTGTGGACAGTGGAGAGAAAGTGCCAACTCATTTAATAGAGGCAATGGTGCTGGTTTTGGCCAGCGCCAGCCAGGGCTGGTTTGGAACTAATGACCTGGAAAGGTTCCCGGTACCATTACACCACCCCCAGGCACCCAGCTGGCTTTTTAGAGACTGGATTTCTGCATCTCACGGTGAACATTAGGTCCTACATAGCTGTGCTTGATTGGCATGACTTGAAGAACTGCTTCTTGTTTAATGAGTATTGTGTAAGAACAAATGAAGGGAAAGCCACACTATCTCTTCTAATAACATTCACGCTTTACTAAAATCCCATAGAGATGTAGCAGACATCGGTGGTATTAATATTATGCGACTTAGCTGATGCTAAGAAGCATTTGGGAAAACTTTGACTGACTGGCTCAGGCAGTTGCTAATGAGGATATCTCACTTACAGGGGTATGGCAGAGTAAAGAGGTTTATTTCTCAGTATGCTATTGCCCTGTCTGAGAGATGAGAGAAATATTCAAGCAAATGGGAGACGTGAGGGGTTGTAAACCTCTGGCCTGCCTCAGTCCTGATGACATGAAGCAGCTAACGATGGCCTCCTCTCTACTTGATCATGACGTAGAGGCACGGTGATGCTGTGGGCGGCAGGGTGGACCTTTTTGCATGGAGGTGAACACCCAGGAGCAACAGCCAAGAGAGAATACAGCCAAGAGCTGCTTTCCTAGGCAGGGCTCGATGAGAGACAGATTGCCTCATGGCTTGAGGCACCCAGGAGAGCTCCCTGTGCAAAACACTCCCCCCAGATGAAAGTGTAGAAGAATTGCTTATTTTAGAGACACCAAAAGTTTCAGGATATAGCTCTCTTTGCCTCTGAGGAAGTGACTCGTCACCCTTGTTACCCTTGAGACTCCTGGCTGACGTATGCTTCTTCCATTAGCCAGCTACTTCTCTGCAGCTTCTCTGGGAGGAAATAGTTCTGCTTTTGTCAAAGCACAGGAAAAGGGATTTATTTATTTGTTTATATGTTTTTCTGGGCTGTGCTTTTTTCCCTCTGACAATGGAGGTTGTTGGAATGTGTGAATATAGATAATGCGGACAGATTGATCAGCACTAAATGAATCTCGTGACAGCTTCTGTAAGAAACCTATTTGAAACGTCTTTATTATTTTACAAGAGTACTTCAGCCACAAGAGTTTACCAAGGATACAGTGACTTATTACATTATGGACTCCAATAAACTTTGGATTCCAAAATAGATACAGTCACTATGAAACCGTGTGCATTAATTTTTCATATTTATTCCCAACCTTAGAGTGTATTTGCTAATGTACAATTCTTAATAGTATGTTTCACTTAATACAAACAAATTCTCATATTGTCATTGTGGGAAGTAATGTGACACCAAGTTTAGTCCCATTGAAGTTAATGAAGCTCTCTGTGGACAACTCAACATGGTCAAAATTGTTTTCACCCTGGTGTAATGCTCAATAGAAATAGTTGTTCAGAATATACGCTTTCCATTGTGCATTTTTCAATGTACACTTTTCATGTACAACTCTCTCAACTGTTTTGAAAAACTGGTAAATACTATCTTTAGGGATCTACATCCTTCTGTCCAAAGAAAAAAGCAACAGAAACCCAGCTGTAAACTCCAGGGTTAAAACTTTTCTGCATTTCTGGTCATACCCTTTGTGGTATCTTTCAGGAGGATAAGCATAACTGGAAACCCGTAAGTACAGTTTATATGCATTTTAAATGGGCTGAGCTAACATTCAGTTTAATTGGAAAGAGTCCTGAATGCAAAGCAAAGCCTTCCCACACTGTAGAAATCCATATGTTAAAATACTTCCTTTTTTTAGAATTTCACAGCGCTATAGCCAAGAGTTGCTAGAACAAGGTCCCTGTGCTGTCCTGTTTTGAAAATAAACAAATTGACAAATCTGTTCTTTGTGCCACAGCCACCAGTTCCTTGGTATATTTGCAAATGCAGAAACATAAACCTGAATAATCTGCTTCTCTCAAGACTGCACATTAGGCAATTAAGGAGGTATGTTTGCAGGCAGGCACACTGGGCATTAGGCACACAACTATTAACAATAATAAGAATTGGGCATTTAATTCCCTTCATAGGGATGAAAATGTATCTCCGCTGTTTAATGCAAGCCAGTGTAGTATTATGTGATAAACACGGATCAATAGAAAAGGATTTTTAAATTTAGAATGCCATTCCTCTACCACAGAATTGGCAATAGAGACTGTTTCCCAGTAATAGAACCAGTCTACCTCTGCTGAGACAGGAGCAAAGTTATCTGAGGAAGTAGCAACAATGTCATTTATTTTAATGAGGCTTGTTCTCCAACAAATGCTGTTTCCGCACTCTCGGGAAGGTTCCAGTAACACTATAAAAAATGAAAAGGATCCCTATCAAATGCTTGAGAGTGCCTGTGTTTATATAAGCCCAGATCATGGCACATAGCAGGGCCCTACGTTCAGGCAGCACCAGAGTTATCTAACCAGGTACGTCAGGGCTTATTACAATGTCTACGCTTGTTGGGTATCCAGCTTTTTAGTCAAGCTGATAAACTGATTGTCATGTATCCTTAGGTGATTCATGTGTTTGCTGAACACTAAAAACTCCAGATTCAAACTTCTCCAGATGGATATTACAAAAAATTGTTGCTTTTAGGGCATTAGGGTTTCATTATCCTTGAGCTTTTCCATGGTATTTTGCTATACACTCTTTTGGCTTGCCAGTCCCAGTCCTCATTGAGGGGAAAAAACCCCAACAAATTGGCTTTGCTGTGGGGTTTGCCAGTGTTAGTCTAGGGAGAAAACCAAGCTAAAACTGGCACACAGGCTGCATTTACTGTAAGCTTGTATTTCAGCAGTCTAGCAAACCCAATGAGAAACTTAATTTCTAAACATGAACATTATTGAATTGCAGAAGCTATATTTAGGTCAATCTTTTCATGCCAAAATTATTAGACTTTACTAGGAAAAAATACATTACCGGCTAGAAACATATTAGCACTACTTGTGTTAAATGGAATAACTGTATTTTAATGCACTTTTACCTAATTCTGAAGACCCAGTGCCTATGTCTGACATTTTGAAAATCCCAGGAAGTTTGTATCTGGATATTTTACAAG
This sequence comes from Ciconia boyciana, assembly GCF_034638445.1. NCBI lineage: Eukaryota > Metazoa > Chordata > Aves > Ciconiiformes > Ciconiidae > Ciconia > Ciconia boyciana. The sequence continues at coordinate 50,050,612 of NC_132935.1, read as the reverse complement.
TATTTATTTATCAGTTAATGTCTCAGTCTGGGTTAGGCAGATATTTCTGTTGGGGGGATGCTCTTGAGCATTTTTTCCCCTGCCTGTGCTGCTCCTTTCTTCGTGCTAGTGCAAGTGTTATGGTGAAGGAGAGCTTGTTCGAGAAATTGTTCTGGGAAAAATACCATACAGAAAAAGGTGGGGGAAGTTTAGAGAATTTAAACATTTGGAAGCAGAAGAAAAAATATGCAATGGTATGGAACCAGTAGAAGCATGTGGTGAAAATTTAATGTTCTTTTAGCAGGCATGTTTTTTTGAGCATGCTAGTTGGAGTTTCATTTACAGCAATGAGTTATCATGCCTTGTCAGATACAAAGCTGTGGGTTTATTATAGATTAACTCGTGACATTTTTAACTTTCCTGAAGCAATTTTGAAATGTAAGTTGGAGTAAAAGCACAATGTTTGTTCCATGAAGTGGTAATTGATGAAAAAGGGTTTGATGAGTAAAAGAAGTTATGGTCCTTTCATTGAGGATTAAACCCTATTCATAATAGAACTTCATACTAAGTAATTGGGGTTGTCGTGTTTTATGATTCAGAAAGAGTGGGCAATGCTTGTAGCAGTGTGAAATGGAACTTGAGCTCAGCAATAAAATCTTTTCTTCCTGTACATCAGCAACAACTCATTCCTGATGCCTCTAAGGAAGAAGCAACTTAAACTGGAAAAAAATCAGAAAGGCACAGACTTTTCATGCAAAGTATAGCAAATAACACCTGTTAACACTTGCATGTAACATAGTAGTCAGTTTGCTGTAGTCCAGAGTAAGGTTTATAATCTGCATAGTATTTTTCTGGACTTCTCTTTTAGAATAAACCATCTAAGATAAAGCATCATTTGAAGAATTCTGTGGTAAAGATGGCTGTCAGTTGCCCTTTCACCTTGTCACTTCTCTATTCTGAGCTTCAAAGGAAGGTGATAAAATATCTTGCTGGCAAAAATACTACATTATGTGTGCTTTTTCATGGTTAAACTCTATTTTATAAATGAAAGCCTTGTTAAATATTAAGCCCCAATTCTACATGCTGACATGTGATGAAGCTTTTTTCTATTCTGTTGTGGTATAGGTTTGTAAAAGGTCAAGCTAAAGTGTTCTGAGTCTAGTCTCAACATATATTCTGTGGACAAAAAGGAGAAAAAACTTATATTAATAACATTTTTTATTAAAAGTATATCTTTATTTAGCATTCTCAGCCTGTAGAATTCTCTGAGATAGAATATCATCCATGGTTAAGCTAAGGTTATCCGTGTAGTATTGGCAGTTTATGCTGTGTCACCCTTTTCTTGCTTTTCTTAGCTAAACCCAGTGAGTACGCAATACATAATTTTAAAAATGTAGAATAAAATACCAATCCCTTTGAAGTTAGTGGAAGGTTTCTCAGAGAAAATACCAAGGCAGTAAAGACGCTACAAGGGATAAGCGAAACCCACTTAATTGTTTAGACATCTATTAAGGGTCAATGGCTTAATGCAGAAGCTACTCCTATTTTCCATAGCAGCATAAGAGAGTTTTTTTCTATCAGAGGCAGTGTTACCAAGGCGAGGTGTCTGATCAGGTGTATCAGGGGCTACAGAGTGTAAAACATAGGTCCTGCTGAAAAGAGATGTCCGCGGCTCACTACTGGCAATGCATCTACTGCTATGACATTATACAGAGGAGTTAAGGAGCCGAAGCTGTTGTCCTGAGCGGACACTGAGCGGACACCTGATCTTTGACACTCAGGAACTGGTTGGTGTAAGCTATTTAATGCAACAAAACAAAGGGAGTTACCCTTCAAAAATAAAGAACCAATCAGATTCTTCAAATGCTGTGAGTCTAAAAATGAATCTCTTACCCAATCCTGCAAATAGTCCTGCCTAATTTTATAATTCCTCTAAATTAGACTAGCCACATGCTTACTGCTAAGCTCAAATCTGTCTGCAGGATCTAACATATGTTAAATCATGTGTCTGATTCCCTGCAACCTATTCTGTAACTCAAAAATGCACTAAAAAGCTGTCCTGTAGTTTCTACTTCTCTACCGACAATTGAAAACAAATTGTGACTCTTGTTGCTGAAATTTTCGTGACCTAGGAACATTTTGCAAGAAATGTGTTTGTACAAAATCCCACCAAACCCAAAAAGGAGGGGAAATCTGTGTTTCTAGTGAATATTTTTCTCTTCCGCAAAAAGCAAAAGCTATAATGGAAATCACTGCTCACCACAGAAATACAGTCACCTCTGAATAACTATTTTTGGAAGTTTCTTGTTATAGCTGTAATTGACAGACTGTAAAGAGTAGCTTCTTTTGAACATGTTGAACCTTAGTAACTCCTTTTTTTGATTTTGTGAAAATACAAAATTAAGTGTGATTATTTAAGAATGTACTCCATTTGGAAGGGAAGTGGTTTACGGCATATTGAAGCTAAGAAATAAAATACAGGCACACTTGTGAAGGACTGTCCTGATTTCTTTACAGATAACTGATTTCAGCATGTAATATTAGGCACTCGGTTAATTTGCAACTTGAATTTTTACTCATGGCTTCTTGACTCAAGCAGCTTTGTTTTTCCTGGATACAGTTGCACAACGCTTGGTTTCTGTACAAGTGAGTGGGGAAAGCTCTGTTATGATGCTGTTGGAGAACCCAAGTGAAATTCCACATAAACTATCTAGTGTAGGCAGGCTTATCGGTTACTTCTTTTCTAAGAGTTACTGTCTGCATCAGGCTAAATTGACTGTTAACTCAGAACAACCTCAGACCTCGATTAATTCCGAAGTTAGCCATTGTGCAGCCCCTGAGTCGGTGAGTGTTAACTTCCCGTGCTGCCCTACAATTGGCCTCAACATTGGACTTCTGGAGCAAACGCTGATAAGGGGTGAATGCCAGTTCAGCTGCATGCAAGGTCTGAGCTAGGTGACTGAGTCGCCCGGACCTTGTGTATCACCTTCTCTACTTGGGTGATGCTGCGGGCTGTGACCTTTATGGTGAAGGTGCTGAGCTAAAAGCACTGAGCCTGTCTCTTCCAGTGCCTGGGTTTGCTTCCAAATGTCAGTGCTTTTATAAGGATGGGTAGTAGAATCACTCTTTTGACAGGTCCAACATGAAAAAGAGTAAGAAAAAAAAAAACCTAGAAAAAACCTGCTGCTGTTTAAAATAGAGCAAAGTTCCACCGAGTGCACTCCACTGCAGAGTCACGCGGTGCCAACGCTTACCCTCCCATAATCAGTTGTTAGCTATCATCTCCCTGCTTTGCTAGTTACTTCTCACCTTCTTAATCAAATTGTCATCAATAGGTCAGGAATTCTGGCTATGGGTTTTATTCAACAACACCTCTTTATCTCTTACTTGTCCTAAGTCCTATCCAATTTTCTCTTACTTTTCCATGTGCTCTGTCCTCATGACAATCACTTCTGTTTGATTACTGCTACAAGGCCCTGATTGCAATTCTTCACTGATGAGAGAGCGCCGGGACTCAGGGTATTAGGGTTCTATTCCAAATTCTTCCAAAAACATCCTGACCTCAGACGTGTTCTGGAGACACATCCTGGAGACACGTCCTGATACTTTTAGTCACACAGAATATTTGTTTACTCCAGCAGGAAAGAGTAAACAGGAATCAGGAAAATGAATCCCAGAATCATTTTCTGTATTACCTGGCAGAATTCACAGTTTATAGCCTGCAATCATTTTTTACTCATTTTTACCTCTGATAAGATAGTGCCTTCTCTCGTGGGGGTTGGAGGTGCTGGAGGTGTATCTCTGTTAATGATTGTGAGCTGGTCTGTGACAAGCTGTGATTGCTCTCTGATACTGGTCTGATAAGTGTGAATAGACTATTAACAATCTTAGTTTTTTAACAATGGACCATGTTGTTTTGATTTCATTATTTCATCATGGCTTGGTTTTCACAGATTGTGTGTATTACAGTAGGATTTATTTTACAGCCTTAGTAAAACCAGTGGTTTATAATTGTAGGATTATAAGGAATAATTGTGGGATTCCCTGCTCCCCCATGGGAATTTTGCAGTCTTTCCCCACTGACTAAAAGGAGATGAGTTTTATAGTGGTTAACGTATGAGCCTGGGAATTGAGGAGTCCAGCTTTTATTCCCAGCTGTGTCAGTGATTTACTTAGGGATTTCTCAGTGCCTCAGTTTTACTGGAATAATGGTGTTAACTTCCTTTTTGATAGGAGTGCTAGGAAAATCCCCGGATCGTTTGCTGCTTCAGCGAAAGATGAAGTTACTCCACACTGACCAAGGGCAGATTAGTCATTCAACTAATTCAGCAAGCAATAGCTGGAGACATCGTGCTCATACAGAAAGTTACAGCTTGTGTCTTGGTGTTTAGCATTGTGCATAAACTGAGTATCATTATTGTCCCACCCCTACTGGGTGCTCCCTTCGTGGATTAAAAGGGAGTATTGTAAGCGGCTGTGGCAATCTGAACACCTGAGTCTATGGGGCTGTGTGCAGCATCTGATCTTCTTTGAATCTTTCTCGGTTAAATTTCCAAGCTGTTTAAATTCTTCCCATTCTTTACACCCCCCCCATACATACCTACATATTAAAAAAATGCCCCCCTCCTCGCCTCCCTTCCCCTTAAAACTGACAACTTCTCTGTCCTCTTTGTCCAGACTGGCAAAAAAATCCCAACAACCAAACCCCCAAAAATTCCCAACAATTGAGGAACAAGGAAAGTTTTTTAAAAGCTATTCCCTTCACAGATAAATTGTTCTAAGGGATTAGAAATGACAAGGCACATTTGTTTTTAGTCAGGAGTGATATGGTGAAGCTAATTAGTTCTTTTTTTTTTCAACACCCTCTATGTATATTAACATTATGCCAAGAGTAGGTGTGCAAAGCTTCTTCCTCTATAGTGAGACTGCTTAGGTATATAATCATATTAAGATGACTAAGGAGAGAAGACAGCCCCCAGAAATGTTTGGAAAATGCTTTTAGATTTCAGGAGCATTTGGTCCTATATGTATGAATATACGTACATAATGTGCATGCATACATATATGTATATGTACACACACATGTACGTACACATGCATATAACTATAGCCCCTTCACTCCTCCCGCCATACACCAAAAAGACACCGTAGATTGTCACTTTCACAAACTATTTATTTATCTCTCAAAGCATTCACATCTCCAAATGACCAGTTTTAATGAACATAACCTGCTCCTCTCACAAGGTACAATGAAGTAAGTATCAGAGACCAATTAATTGATCAAGCTAGTAACAGGTTATACCTACCCTGCTCCACCGTGTATATTCACAGCACCACCCATTGCTTCTGCGGTTCCATCTTTGTTATTTTAGTTTTTGCTTTTTACCCTACAGCAGCAGCAGCAGCTCTGACTGCAACAACCAATAGACATGGTTGGCAGTGTGAAATGTAAAATAACAAAACCTACAGTTGGCTAGCTTTGTGGATAATATGCTGCAACAACCACCCATTTCCTGCCTGTGGCTGTGTCAGCTGAGCCATCCACAGTCCATTTTTTCATTGGTGTTATTTTTTTCAGTGTCTATGAAATCAGGAATAGGACACAGCATGCTTGGAATTTGGCCAGTATCCTGTTGAGTTAGTAGAATGGAAAGAAAATAAAAAGTACACTGACCCGATTTCTTTGACTAAATATACTGGGCCATAACAGCAAAAGCTATGAATGTGTTTATTCTTTGAATGATTTCTCAGATGAAGTGGCTTAGGACAATACATTACAAATGGAGCTGGAGATCAGGGAGTGAAGCCTTCTCATCAGACGCTCTGTTAACTTCAAATGGCTCTTTACATCCCAGATCTCAAAGTTTTAAAAGCAGGCTTCATTTTTTCTCTCCGTTGTTTTTCTACTTAATTTCATTTCACTGAAAATTTCTGCCCACTTTTTTGTACCTGTTTTAATTAAAGGAGTTTTAAAAAAAAAAAAAAAAATCAGTCAGTGTATTTTTCCTTTACATGACAGGTACCTACATTTAGGATTTGGGGAAACTGTGCCCCTTGCTCTCTGGTGTGAGCAGAAATGCATCTGGCTGCATCTGGAAGTGAGGAGAAACATAATAGCACAATCAGTTTTTCAAATGCAAAGTGGAGGATGCACTTAAAACCTGATAATCATCTAAATCGAACAGCTTGTGCCTACCTTTGGCTCCCCCATACCTGTGCCATTCATGGTGCCATCCCAGGCAATGTGCTGTTCCAACTAGGAGGAGCGTGCCAAGGGGTCGGCTGCTCTATTGTTGGATCTGCGTCCCAAGAAGGACCAAACAAGCCCTGTGATCTCTGTCTCAGTTTCCTCATTCATAAAATGGGGACAATGATCTGCCTCCGTCTTTGCAGAGCACCTGGATATATCTGAATGCAAAGTGGTAGGATACAATGGGAGCCAAGCAGAACTGTTCTCGAGTGCCATATGGCCAGCCAGGTTGCCAGCATTCAGAGCTAAAGAAGCCAGAGTAAATTATAACTCCTCCCTCAAAAGAAAGAAAAGAAAAAAAAAGCCCCAAACTGAAACAACAATTAAAGGGTTAATTTAATGCTAATAAACAAAATGCATTTCAGAAATGCCTGGCCAAATAAATGTTTCCTTGCAGCTCCCCACCTGCTGGTACTGGCAGAATAATAATAGTACCTGCAGTATGGTGCACAGCTCCTCCTCCAATACAACCCTGCTTTTGTTGTCTTCTTCAGACCTACAACATAAGATCCCTCCCTATCTTACCGTCCTCCTGCTTTTCAGCTTTCCTTTCCAGAGATCCACCCAAAATGCTTAAAAATTGTAGAAAGAATTACGCACTAGGAGAGAATGAGAGAAAAATATAGTTATGTCTGCAAATTTGTACTTGACTTGGGCCTGAGCTTTTGCCTAATTCACAGATCATTCAAGTTGAATCCTCGGCTTGGTTTTGGCAGCCTCTGTCCTCAGCATTGAAACCCTCTGTCATGGGGAGCAGAGGGCCCAAGACCTGAAGAGAGAGGGGAGGGATTGAACACCTGAGTGAGGGCAAGAAGGACATTTTGATCAAACTCATAGATTTATCTGCCCAGGAGTGTTTCCCTTTCCCATTTGATGGCAGGTGAGTGTGAGCCAAGGTGCTTTAAGGTATCCTGCTTGTTTTGGCAGAGTGGTGAGGAAGAGCGGTGTCTCCAAGATGATGGCTTGGGGAGTTCCGTGGACAAAAGCCCAGGCTAAGCCGTGCATTGGTATTACTCCAAGGAGCCTGAATGCATGAAAGCAGGAATCCCAGGATCCCAGCAATTTATGGGTTGGACCCTAGCTGTCCTTCAGGGCAAGATCCCTCCACACAACGGTTTCACAGGCAACATCTGTTTTATAGTACATTCGTGTTAGCAGGGGCTGGGTGAGCAGGGCTAGCAGTATGATGGTACAAGGTCGGGGCACTGGTTTTAGGCAAACACAGTTATTTGGTACATTTTTATTTTAGATGAGAGGTTTCACTGTATGTGAACCCCCAGCTAAAGTCTATTCATTGTAAGAACTGACAGAAGTAAAACTAGGCGAAGGAAAGCAGATGGCTGAAACGTTGTTGAAAAAAAATCAATAGTCCCACTTCTGATGCATCGATATTTGGGTGTGGACACATTCAGAATTGATGTTTAAATGTCAGCTGGGCCCAATTTGCAGCATTTCAAAGCTGCCTTTGTGTTTCAAATTCAGCTGGACTGAAGGTCAGAAGTTTTACTAAGTATTCGACTCCAATGATACACTTTACACACATTATTTTTATTTTAAAAGATCTTCTTTTATCTTGTTCCGCTGGTAGTAGCCAAGGTGGAAGAGCATAGAGCAGGCATAAGTTCAAAGCTTTGTCAAAGGACAACAGTTGCTTATGTTATCTTGACCCTAAAGCTCCCATCATTGCTCCTGAAAACCTAGATAGCTGCAAGTCTGAATTTTTCCAGTGTAGAATTATATTATATAAATAAGTTATTTTTTGTCCAAATCTGTAAAGATACTGTGGCCAATAAAACTCTTCACTGAGTTGGTTGTTTTTGATGTGTGTATCTTTTGTAGTAGAAAGAAGACTGTGGGGCTATTTAATAGAAAGTGTTGATAGCGCAGAAAAGAACATAAAAGACATGCATTTCCTTTTTAATGCTATATATTTAAATTACCAGAACTTCAGTTAGTACCATGTGGCAAAGCCTCTTTAAAACTAACAGAAATGTGCATTTAAACCATCTGAAGAGTCAGTTATGCACCTTAAAATGCAGTTAAACAAGAGCTACATGAAATTGTAAAAAAACCCCATCAGTGTTTTAACACTGATACCAATAGAGTGTTTTATTTTTAAATTAATTTAAAGACGTTGTTTCATTACTTTGACATGGTTGCTGAAAAATATTCTGGACATGCAGAAATAATAATTCAGTTGTCCATTTCACAAACCTGAGCAAAGTACTCCCTTCTTTACATGTAGTAGGGACTTCAGGAAGTAGTAATTGAAGTTTAAGCAAAAAGGACATTATAAACAGGATTTTGCTAGATAAATGCAAAGGGACAGTTTTAAACCCATTTACTTTTACTGAAGCAGATGCCAGTCAGCGTATTGGGGGAAAATTTTGCCAGGCACCAGCGATGGCATTTGCTATGTGCTTTGCAAAGAAGCAAAAGACTGCATGAACAAGACTAGTCAGGATGGGGAAGTCAGGCTTCGGAGCTGTTAATAGGCTACAGTTGCCTTGAAATTAGTAGGACTGGAGGGTGTTCAGAATTTCTCAAGAGTTGCATTTATTTTCATCTCAGCTACATTACATATTATGAATGACAGATATGTGGCAAAATAGAGTACTGGAATTTTACTTTAAGTTCTGAACTGCAAAGACAGAACAATGCTTGTCACATTTCAAAAAGGCTACAAAGGAAAATCCTAAATAGTTAACGGAGACACCAGAAAGAAACAAAATAGCCAAGCTTCATAAAAAAAGAAAAAAGCCACCTATATTTATAGCTGTAAAACAACATATCTTCAGAACTTTCTGAGTAATAGAGGACAAGAATTATCTCAAAATCCCAGGCAGAAAAATTAATTTGGAAGTGTGCTTTTTTTGAAGCAAATCTTGGACTTGCTTGTGTTGGACAGAATGATTCTGTCTGTGAGGAAGGGGCTAGGAGACACATTCAAGGAAAACATTCTCAGCTTGCAGAGGATGTCCAGAGGATCAGAATAGGACACAGTTATGAAATCATCCAGACATGAAGGTCAGCTTGTCCAGAAGTCATGTCAACAGCATTGTGGTTAGGAATCAAGCAGGCAGGCAGTTTCAGAAAAACAGCTTCAAGCCCCTGAGTAACAGAAAAAAGAAAAAGGCGGAATTTAAAAGCCCTTGTAAGGTTTGGTAGCTTGATATAGGAATACTAGAGTAAAAGTTAGATATTCAGTATGCTCAAATATCTGTTTAAATCAAAGGTGCAGGGATGGAAACATACCACGAGATACCCTTTCTGGAAGAAAGCTGGGTCCTTCAAAGATTCTTCAGTGCTACTGTGAATCCTTCAGTGGGGAGATGTACTTTATTTAGGAGCCTCCAAAAGTTGAAAGAAATGATGTGCTAGGTTTTCCTTGTCTATTTTACAATTACTTAGAAAGTACAAAGAGCTTTCTTGTCCTCATTTATTCTGGGTAAGAGGAAAGAATAATTATATAGAGCCCTGAAGAACGAAAACAAAGAAAACAGGATCAACTTTATGGCCATGTACCCCATTCATACTAGACCTTAGAGACACATTATGTCTTTAATATTGTGAAAGAAAACTTCATTCACAAAGACCATTTTGACTTTCTTGGAATGACATTTTACTTTGCAGAGATTATTAGTGCTTGGTTGGTTGGCTTGTTTGTTTGTTCGCGTTAGAGGAGTCTGCTAAAGCATATTGACTTAAACTAAAAGTCACCTTGGTATCAGTTGCAATAGCCCTGCAAACAGTGCTTGGATTTGCAGCACTAACTGTCATTGTGTTCTGCTGTTTTTTGAAGGCATTTGAAGGTTAAAGTTCAACCTATCCTTAACACCACTAGCCATGGACCTGCTTCTTGACTTTAGCTATTTGAAAGACAACATTCTCTATGATTTCTTCCCCAGTGTTTAAAAACCAATCATCTCATTCCCTACCCCTATATTCCTCTTAGGTTTTGTGATTAACAGTTTGAGTTTATGACTGTAGAGGCCCCCCATAGCACAGAAGTCTCAGTAATGCCGTTTACTCCATGTGTGCTCTCTGTGCTGTGGCTAAAAGGGAGACTTCATCCCCGTGGGTTATCTTGGCAGTACCTTCCACAAACACATCCCTTCTTTAAAAGAAGAAAGAATCTACCTTTTCAGCTAGCTTAACTTTGTCTAGACAGCAAATGTAGCCATGTTTTATGTCGCTGATTTAGTTAGCCCACCTGACTAAGCTAAAGTGAACGTGATTCACAAAGATTTTCTCTTTATCCTGTGTTTGTCTTTCTGACTTCTCTGGTTGCTTATCTGTGCTTGTACCTGTGAAACCTGGGAAACTCTAAGCAGCTATCCCACACTGCAAGCTGCATGTCAATCACCTCAGCAGGGATATACTAGTGGTAAAATGAGACTTTCGAGAGTCTAATGAGTAACGTGCAGTGCAGATGATGCATTTTTCTTCATTTTTGTTTCAGAAGTTCTTATTGTTTCTGCATGTGATACAGTTTTATCTGCTGGTTGTAGCTTATACACAACAAACTGTTTTTACAGCTCAGGATAGGTGTTCTTCTGCCTTCTTATTAATTTAAAGAAATAAATATCTTGATGAGAGTGACCTTCATTATACCTCAGACCTGATCATTGCTCCCTGTGGGCTCCATTACCTCAGTGAAAGCCATAGACAAAGTTCACTCAATAATTAGAGGGACTGAAGTTGTTCTGGTCTGGGAACTTGACTTCCCTGCTGTGCTGAATGGCACTGTACAGATGAGGGATTCGAGAGCTAAGAGAGCAAACTAAATTAAGGCTGCCTAAGGTCTGCCTTGTGCATTAACTTGCAAATAAGGTGGGGGCACAACAGAAAATGAATGATCCTTTTCCTAAGTAGTAGTAAGTCATTCCTAGTTAGGATGTGTTCAGACAGGTAGACGTGAGCTCTCATGTGTGATTCAAACCTACAGTAATATGAGATGAATACTCTATGTAATAAAAAATACTATTTTGTGTCCACTGACAGGTCTAGTACTTATCCAACAAAACTTGCTGTATTTTTCTGTGCAACCATCTGTTTAGAAAAGAGATTATACATAAGAAGTTAATATAATATAAAATATGTATAAATATATATTTGTATACACACATGCACATAAATATGTATATGTGCACATATCTGAACTAATCAGTGCATAGCAAGAGTACTTAATACAAGGAAAAAATCTTTCACTCACAAATTCATGGACAAAATTAATGTATTCAACAGCATTACCCTTCTACATTACCACCCACGCTTGCCCTGAAGGACTATCTGAAAGCATGACCTACAGAGAGCCTGTCCTATAGCACCCAGCCATAAACCAGGTCAGGGCCCAGGACAGCTCTCGTGATACAGAGTGGACATCCACAGAGCTTGTCCGAGTACCTCTCAGAAAGACTGCATTAAGCTTGGATTTTCTAAGAATCTTAAAGCCATATATAGATATAACTCCGAACCGGAGGCCAGATATGAGTGAAGATGCTTAAAACAGGACTTTGGTGGACTTCGTGCAACACTGACCTGCTAGTGGGTAACGCAGCCCACCTCTAGCTGTGATGTGCGCTGAACGGTAGTGGTGGGCTTTGTGGCTTCTGTGGTCTTTCACAACATGGTAGTTCTCTGGAAAAACTCTGCTTGCCTTTCGGCTTTCTGCATCTGCTTATGTTAGCATCCAGTTATGGCATTTGGCCCATCTGCAATCCCAAAACCAGGAAGAGTTGCTGAGTGTGGAGGTGCTCTTGCTGCACACCAATCCCTATCAGCTGTACCATTTCGTCTTTAAAATGTGTTTTTAAGCATCCCACTTTCCCAGAGAGTATATTAACAACCAAATCCTTGGTTAGGTGGCTGTGGGGAGGGTAGTAGGAAGGTGAGGCTGCCTTTCATCTCCCCTTTTGAAGCAGTGCTGCTGTGCAGAGGGGAATGTCAGACGACTACACCGACCTTTCTAGCTTGTCCTTTTGAATCAGATTTCTGACTGAGGGGAAGCATCCAGCAGAGCCGCTCTCAGATGCCCAAGCGGTGGGTGCCTGTCGCCCTGGGCTCCTCGAAGAGCCCATCCTGCTCTTGTCTGAGGGAGCAGCAGCCCTGGGCAGGCGGGAGGGCTGAGTCATTTGATTGCATCCACCTATTTTGGCTTTGCAAGGGTTTAGAGCAGAGTGCAGCAGTATCAGAGGGGGGTGTTACTGTGAAGGTGCACAGGACAGAATGGCAAAGTTCACTTTCTAATAACAGTGCCATCTTGAGCAATCCTCACCCCTTAATCTATTTTCTTCCACAACAGCCCTTCTTTTCACTTTTATTTATGCTGGTTTATTTTTCAAGTGGGAGCAATTCCTCTATGCAGGTTGCAAGAAACGACAGTGCCAGGAGAAGTGAGAGTGTGGTGGGGAACAATTAGCAGTAGGAAAAGAAGGTAGGTGGAGATTCCCAAAACTGTCCTAAACCCCTCTGCTGCTGAGTGAACAGCTATTGCCAGAGGGTGCCATTAATTGTTTCCATCATGACAGCGAACGTCTTCTCAATTCTCCACCTAGCTCTTTCCATCTTTCCTTTTTTTGGATGCTGCTGCTTGGCTTTTCTTCCCTTCTCTGTCATTTTGCCAGCCTCTTTTTGGATCCTCTGCTCACAGACGTGTTTTATGCTATGGTCACCAAGGACACAGGATTATTCCTGCCGTTCTGTGACTCCTTGGTTTATTATATCAGCTGAAGGAGTCCTCTCCTGCATTTGTTTCTTCCTGGTGGAGATTACTCCTTTGTTTTGGGCTGTTTGGATGTGGTCTCTGACACACTGGGTGCTGTTGGGTGCTTAAGGGCCACCTGTTGGTCCTGCCTGGTCACCAAGCTGTCACCAGCCTCCACCTCCTCCTGTTTACAGTGGCTGTGGGTGAGGCAAGATAAGCAGAACGTACAATGTGTTAAGAGGAAATTTATACCATATTTGACAGCATTACCCTGTTGATGGCTGCCAAGAATATGACTGGCATCATCTTCTTGGGTCTTTCTCTGATCTCAGATGTAAATTTGATATGTGTTCAGGCAAGCACATATTTCAGAAGAGTTTTAAAGAAGTATGCCACATATAGCTGTATTACAAGTATTTACTCTGCTGAATTGAACTCCAGCCATCTTCACAATGTCTCTTTGTTTAAGGTGAGTAATCATGGTGTCATCTTTAATAGTGCAACTATTTATGGGAATTGGAAATTAAAAATCCCAACTGTGAACTTTCTAGAAATTTACTCCTATGTTCCTGTTTAGGAAATGAAAGAGAAACCTGATAAAAGTCACCTATATAATTGTGGGTGAAAATAACCCACCTGTGTTATAATTTGTAGTTAGTAATAGGAACACTAGAGTAATTTTTTTTCTTTTTTAGCTCTAACACATGGTACTGAGATCCTATTGCAATGAGCCATGTTGAACCGAACATCTCCCCCTTCACCTGCTTTTATAAAGAATATCCCTACATTGTGCCACCTTAGTGTCAAATTTTCAAAATGTTGCCTGACAGGCATATAACACCACAACTCCAGCTAATTCCTAAATGTAGTGTGTGCTTATACTCTTGTATAGTGCTTTCAACTTTAAAAGAGGAAATTTTTGAAGGAAGCAAAGGCAGCTAGGTTGGTTGATAGGAATTACATATCTCTCTTTGTGTTTGTGAACTCCTTACTCTAACATATTGTGGCATCAAATATACACACATTCTGTATTTGCAATTTTCCATACTTGATATATGCTTTGTCTAGGCAAATTTCTATACTTCCTTTTGATGGAAGAGAGAATATACTTAGTTTAAGTAAATATATGGTATATTAATGTCCATCATTGCTCGTATAACTGAAGAAGGTATAAACCGCCTCACCCCTATGTGTTCTTCAGGCAACATGAAAACACTTAAAAAATACTTAGAGAGAAGAGACTGAAAACTACAAAAATACTAACTTTGCATTAAAAAAAAATTAAAAAAACAATTAGAAGTTTTCTTCTTCGCAGAGCATGCACGGCAATAAAAAAGAGAACAAAGAAGCAGTGCCAAGGGGAAATAGTGTCCTGAGCCCCTTTGCTACCATGTGTCCAGGTAAAAGACCATTTTATTTTCCGGGATGAGGTCAGCTCCATTATTTGCTTTCTCCGAGTCAGAGATCGGCTGTAGAAATACCAGTGTGCTTGACAGAAAGGAGTCAAAGGAACACAAAGCAGCAGGGTGACAAAGTGGCATACTGGCTCCAGGACTGAGTTAACACGTCACACAGGGCTGCATAACAGCGTATAAAAAGGAAATGCAAGAACTGCAGGGCGAAGGGGACTTTTCACAAGACTAAGGGTCCAGTGCCTCTGAGCTTTTGTTAAAAAACAATAAAATTATGAAGAAAAAGATACAGTAGCAGATAGTACTGAAAGTTCAAGGATTGCTTAACTCCAAAGCTATCTCATCAGAAAACAAGATGAGAGAGGGGGTAACATCAAGGGCTGGAAAAGGAAGGGTGGGGAAGGGGGGAGAGGGAAGACAGACAAATGTGGATGACATCTTGCAGCCTGAGAAGAAACAAAAAAATTATTGGTGCTTCCCTGTCAGTCACCAAGACAACAGCAGACTGGATTTGGAGCTGCCTGTAATAATTTATTACTACTTTGTCTTGGTTGGATTATTGTGTTGCTTTGCCTGCTTATGTTGGATTCATTAGCTTGGCAAGAGCTTCAGCCAGAAAGACAAGGTAGAGGGAGAAGAAAGGGGGAATTTGGGGAAATTTGGATCTACAAAAGGGTGATATATAAATACTGGTCAACTTGAAAAAGGTTTATCGCTCTTGTTGTTTTGAACATCTTTTGTGCTATGATTTCTTCCCAGTGGTAAGAGAGAGAGACGCACACAAAGAGCACTGACAATGAAATCCCTTGCTGCTATAAAAGGACCTTCTGGTCCCTGTATCCACTGCTGATCTCAAGCTCCCAAAAAGAAAGGTCAAAAGTGTGCCGGGACCTAGCGGCACCCCTTGGCTCTGACAGCCAGCTGGAAGGAGGATCACGGTGTTTGCACCCCTGGAGGGCAGGGTGGTAGGCCCAGGGCTCAGAGAGGTGAGAGGCATCAGAGAAGCTGAAGCGATGGTCCTGCAGGAGCTGTGTCGCAGGAGCGTGGTACGTTTTGAACACGAGAATGACAGTGATAATGGAGAAGCTGAAAACAGCTGCCTGCAAGCACCAGTTCAGAAAGTAACCTAGCAGTGGCATAGCAGAGATGGACAAGCATCAGGTAACATGCTGCACTTAGCACTTCAGTTGGTTGGAGGATGGAGAGACGGAGACTGGTGGTGAGCGAGGGTGCCCTTTCACAGCAGGCAAACAACTGAGTGACAAAAATCCTGTTAGTCCATTCCTGCTGGGATACCCACACCTGTTAGAGGCAAAGATGGTAAATTGCACACACAGGCAAATTGCTCACCATATGGTCTAATTTCCTTTGGAAGCAGTGTGTGGCAAAATGCAGAAGAAACCATCTTACAGCATACAAATCAAATGCAGTGCTATGGCACTGGATCTGCTAGGCTTGCTTTTTCAAAAGCCAAAGCTTTTACTGGGGATTTGCTGTCCTGCAGACTTCCATTTCTGGGACACCTCAGAGGTATATTAAAACCTCCAAGTAACAATAGTAAGAGAGCATTAACGATGGCAGGGAAAACTCTTTTGTACCTCTGAAATGGATGCTAGAATTCAACTCCTGAGCACCCAAAAGGGGTGGAGGATCTGTCTGTTCTGCTCCACCTGTAAACCTACCCAGCTTCATCACCAAAATAACCACACTTCCACCTATGTATTTAAAAAACTCAAACACCAAAACTGATTCCCCCCGCCGCATGCCCAAGTTTTATGGCTTCAGTAAAGTGACAAATGGGAGGAAGGAGCAGTTTGGTATGTGCCATGCTTTGCACATTGCACTGCTTTTATTACTTCTAACATTTTAAGCTGACAAGGCAGAAAACAGCCTGTCCCTATGCATACAAAGGACCAGTTCAACATGGGGGTGTCTGAACAGTTGTAATTAGTGCACATCCCACACAAATGTATTTGTGGAAATAATTTAGTATTGTAGCCTAACTGTTTGGGTTGAACCATCCATTTATATGCCTGTATTTTTCTTGACTTGTAGCTTTCCCTTTCAATGATATTTTGGCAGACCTCTCTTTCCCCCTGAGGTTTGGGCCAGTTTAGAATGCTACTTTAGGATTACAATAAATAAACTTACAAAAATCATAAACAAGAAAAAGAAATGGCAACTCTGAGCCATTCATCATTTTTCCTTCACTTCTTTTTTCTCCCTACAGCTATTGCAGTAGCACTTTATGAACCCCAAATGTTCCTTGCTCTTCTGTGGCAAGCACTTTGTGAATTGTTTATTAGCTTGGAAAACTGTTTCTGTCTCTCAGGACAGGCATCAGTAGAAGATATCTGGGACAAGTACTCTGTGAAGAAAGTACCTTTATGCCTTAGGAACTGATGAACTATTCCAAATGATCCAGCACTATGAACCATGCTGAACTGAAGACCAGCAAATGCTACCTTCCATCTCTTCTAGTGACTTTAGTGTTGTCTTCATTATCATCTTCTGTTCTCCCTTGCCAATTCACTCAGCAGTTTGCCTCCTGTGCTACATACCAGCTGACAGATGTATCCTTTTCATTTCACATACTCTTAAAGCCTTGGGCACTGCTTTCTGGAGATATTTATACAGCTCTGGGACCCAGTTGCTGGAAAAGTAGTTTGTACTGAATATTTGTTACATGTTCTACAAGATCCCACACACTCTTACTTTGCATAGAGTAAAACAAAAAAAAAGGTGCTGATGCTTTGTATGTATTTTATATGAAACATATACAGTATACCTTGCTATATTCTGACAGTCTTTCAAAGGTTTTCTGCATAACAGTATAAATTACATGAGAAACAATTTTCATATATGCCATAGTGACTTCAAAACTTATCTACTGCCAAGTTTCTTTATTTCCTACAAGCAAAGAGAGTAGGAGAATGTCTTCCTCTTGCATATCACAAGACATCTCTGTGTCCTCATCTCAAACACTGGAAGAGGAAGGACATCAGCAACAAAACACACTGCTGAGTCTGTTCCCCTGCAGTAGTCACTGAGAGCAATCAGTCATGTGCTAACTCTGCTGGTGTAATTTCTTCCTCTTATTTTAATTGATATGGGACAAAGTGTGAAACTGTTATAAAGATCACTTATTTTTATGTTGAAATTCTCTTTTCCTATGTGTGTGTTTTGTTTTCAGGATACCTTAGGGGTATATTGGCTACCTACTGAATAACCAACTCCTGGCTCTGCCGGAGGAAGGAGGCAGAATCTGAAGGCTCTTTTGCTGAGTGTTTTACCGCTGTTCAGTCATTTAGATGGTCTGTGCAGAAAAAGCGATAAACATATAATATTTGAAAAATACCATAGCAGAACCCTTAAGGTAAAACAGCTGGCCTTTGCTTCAGTTTCTAGGGCAGCATTTTAATAAACATTAGTCATGGTGATTATGGAACATTTTATCAAGGATACATCATTTCCAGCATTATTCTGTTTTTGAGTCCATATTAGCATAATAACTTGCATTATTAGTATAATTTGAGATGTTTTAAGGACATGGCTGAAGAATAAGAAGCTCAGGCTGGAAAGCGTCTGATTGCCAGTTGCTTGTCTTGCTTGCCAGGGCCAATTAACATATTTCTTCTATTTTTGCTTTTGTTTGACTTATCAAAATACAAATGTGCTGCAGACTTTCAGAATCACTTAGGCTCCTTGTTCAGGCTTTAGAGGCACATAGCAACACGAAGCACATTCATGCAGATTAAGTGCTCTTTGGAGTATTAGAAACCACTTAATCTGTATAAATATGCTTCAGGTTGCTCAGTTTTTACAACACCTTGAGAAGAAACTGCAGTGGTTCAGAAAATCGTGTGATGCATTATTTAAAAGGAGATATATAATCCATGATAAGTTTATCTTCCAGGTGACTATTGTCAGAATCATAGTTTATTTTTTTGTATTTTTGTACTTCATTGCACTGTGTTAATGCAAGTGACAAAGGGAATTTCCTATTATATACTCTATTACTCTCAAAATTCTGTTTTTACCACTGTTGATTTAGAAGATAAGCATGAGAGATGTATAAGTACTGAGCAATTTTACTTTACAAATTCATGCAGCAGGAAGGATTTACACTTTTAAACAGAAAAAGATAAACAGTATTTATTTTCTCATCTAGCTAAAGTTAGCCCATGCATAAAAAAGCATACCTTTTTAGTTTCCATTGACTCTAATTTTCATTTGCAGTAGAGCTGAAAAAAATGAGGTATGAGACAGGACTAAGAACAGCATATTGGGATGTTAGCTCTTTTGCTTTAGTGTCATTTAGTCTAATAACTCTTCGTAGTATAGTTTAATTATTGCCAAAAATAGAAAGCATGGTTGCATTGCACAGCTTTCCCAGAGGATGTCTTAAGTATCCTGAGATAAATTTAAGCTCTATATTTAACATATTTGCAACTGTAACTGTGTTGTATTCTGAAATCCCTTGTTATTCAAATGCTTGCAGCAGCCATTTGTAAGCAGACGGTACATGGACAAGACAGCGTTCATCGTAAAATGCTGATCCCAAAGAATTAAATAAGACTTTTGGTGGTCACAGCAATGGAGACTGGATGCCCTCTGAAGTATAGAATCCGATATATTGAGTTCTGATTTTAGTGAGAACTTTTGAGTTTTAGTATCAATAAATACCTATTATGGGAAAAAGCCTACACTCCTCTGTGGTCCATCTCAAGATGATTTATCATAGAATCATAGAATTGTTTATGTTGGAAAAGACCTTTAAGATCATCAAATCCAACCATTAACCTAACACTGCCAAGTCCATCACTAAACCATGTCCCTAAGCACCACATCTACACATCTTTTAAATACCTCCAGGGATGGTGACTCCACCACTCCCCTGAGCAGCCTGTTCCAATGCTTGACAACCCTTTTGGTGAAGACATTTTTCCAAATATCCAATCTAAACCTCCCCTGGCACAACTTGAGGCCATTTCCTCTCATCCTATGGCTTGTTACCTGGGAGAAGAGACCAACCCCCACCTCTCTACAACCTCCTTTCAGGTAGTTGTAGAGAGCAAGAAGGTCTCCCCTCAGCCTCCTTTTCTCCAGGCTAAACAACCCCAGTTCCCTCAGCCGCTCCCCATCAGACTTGTGCTCCAGACCCTTCACCAGCTTCGTTGCCCTTCTCTGGACACGCCCCAGCACGTCCATGTCTCTCTTGTAGTGAGGGGCCCAAAACTGAACACAGCATTCGAGGTGCGGCCTCACCAGTGCCGAGTACAGGGGAACAATCACTTCCCTAGTCCTGCTGGCCACACTGTTTCTGATACAAGCCAGGACGCTATTGGCCTTCTTGGCCACCTGGGCTCACTGCTGGCTATCGACCAGCACTCCCAGGTCCTTTTCTGCCTGGCAGCTTTCCAGCCACTCTGCCCCAAGCCTGTAGCGTTGCATGGGGTTGCTGTGGCCCAAGTGCAGGACCCGGCACTTGGCCTTGTTGAACCTCATACAATTGGCCTTGGCCCATTGATCCAGCCTGTCCAGGTCCCTCTGCAGAGCCTTCCTCCCCTCAAGCAGATCAACACTCCTGCCCAGTTTGGTGTCATCTGCAAACTTACTGAGGGTGCACTCGATCCCCTTGTCCAGATCATTGATAAAGATATTAAACAGAACTGGCCCCAAAACTGAGCCCTGGGGAACACCACTTGTGACCGGCCACCAAGTGGATTTAACTCCATTCACCACAACTCTTTGGGCCTGGCCATCCAGCCACTTTTTTACCCAGCAAAGAGTAAACACCAGTCTTCCCTACTTGTATTTCTGGGGCTATTGGCCCCCTGAGTTGAAGTGCAGCATCCGTTTCAGGTATGGTAAGTCAGCGCTAGCTGCTGGAGGCAAGTGCTGTGACGCCTACCCTTCACCAGTGAAGTCCTCCATTTGCCAAGGACGTGCTGCTGCAAGCAAACATGTCGAGGCTTATCAATCCCTGACGTTCTCCTGCATGGGCAATAATGGCCACAGTGGTTTATATTCAGGCCCCGAAGCAGGACTTCCCCTGCCACCATGATCATAACCTAACTGCGGTTTTAACAGGGAGTGGCAGGGCTGCCATGTTTCCTGCCCTGGTACGTGTGACAGAGATGGTGGGAGCAGGGGAATACTTATTTGCATGTTACAACAGGCTGAAGGCTCCTTTGAAAGACATTAAATAACACAAACAGGACTTGCAAAGGGCAGAATGTGGCCTGTTTGCTGGGTGCAGGGCTGAATTTTAGCCTTCCTTTGCTCCTTTCACATAAAATACCTGAGGATGTCACCTTAGTTGTGAGGGGGACAGTTGGGTGTCTGCTCTGGGTCGTTTCATTGTCCTTGTAACAAAGTTCTTTGTTTTACAGAGATTTGTAAATTAACAATTTTTTTTTGGTAAGAATTCCAAATGTTCTCTTTTGTAAAAATAAATTTTAAAAAATTACAAAGAAGCTTTGGATCTTTTTGATCTTTTGCTGTGATAAGCAGTATCCAACTGCAGTAAACTGGGTGAATAAGGCTTCTCAAATGATTTCAAAATGGTTTTTAAAAAAGGTGAGGTAATTAAGTAGTTTTCCTAATTTTCATCCAACTTAAGGTGAATGTTGCATTGTTTATGAATTGCATAAAAAATACTAATATTCTTTCTGCTGTAGGCTTGGATTTAGTTCCCTGGGTTATATCCAGTGCAAACACTGAAATGTTATATGACCTCTGTTGCGCAGAGGTCCTTTGCCAGAAGCTCATTGCAGAAATGGGCTTTAATATTTTTTGCATTGGATATTACTCTACTGTTGGTTTTATCATTCTTGATCTCTGCAAATGTGCTTTATTGTCTGGATCATTTAATTTTGTTAGGCAAACGTGCTTCATTTTTTAATGATAAAATGTTAGCATGCTCTTCAATAATAACTGTTTTTCCTTTCAGAGCAACTGATGCATAAAGTCTAATCTTTTGTAGTTGAAGGAAGATGTTCTTTAAGAATTGATTTAGGGTCTGCCTTTGTCTTACTAATTTTTAATTACATGCAGTCAGACCTGATTAATCTGAATTAGTATGCAAAGACCCTTTTTAGAACTAAATAAAATCAGATTAACAAGTAAAGGATTCATACCAGGATGTGTTATAAGGTTGGTTAAAAGTGAAATCCTTCTTATTCTTAAACATACAGACATTTCTGTCTGAAGAGTTTATGTCTTCTAATTGGCTACATAGTTTTGCTGTGTTACAAAGCTTTAATTCCTTTTGACTTTTGAGTGAAGCATCTAGGCGTCATAATAATATTATGCAATAAAATGCCTTTGTAGGATTTTATAATTGAAACTGGACTTAACAAGATCAGTTCAGCCAATGCCTTTACGAACACAAGTGTGTTTAAAGAGGTGGCATTATGTTGTAATTTCAGAAGTCACTTTGCTTTTAAAGAGTGGCTAATGCAACCTGATATGAATTAAGAGCAGTTGCAATGAGGGTGAAACGCCCACCCCCCTTCCCTCCAAGCTCTCCTCCCCTCTTGCTCTTGGACACCCACTTATTTTGTATGGGCTTTGGTGCTTGTTGGAGCACAACACAGCACCTCATCTAACTAAAATGCCAGAAAATAACCTGGCAGAAAAGGGAATATGGATGTTTTTTGCTGGTAGAGCAAACTGAATGAGTTTACCTAGGGGTCATCTAAGCACTGAAGCTGATGAGATGGAGGGGAGAGGGTAAATGTGCAGTGAGGAGGCAGGAAGAGGAGTGGAAGGAAGAAAAGGAGAGAGGGGGAAAAATCTCCATCTTTCAGACACTGTGGACCATTTGTTCAGCTCAGCCAGTGTGGGACTGTGCCCTAAGGAGGCCAAAGTCAAGTCTGCAGTTTAGCGATGTGCTTGAGCACCCTGTTTAGCTCATGGGAGCAGCCTCACTAAAGTCAGCTGCATTTAAGTATGTGCTTTAAGCAGAGGTAGATCCAACACTCCACCATGGGGATCTGATTAAAATGTCTCCTGACTCTGCCCCATCATTGCCTCTCCACACACATGCCCCACCCTTGGTGGGAGCATGCAACTGTCCAGGGTTTTGGCTAATAGGAGCAAACATGCTCTACTCTGGGCAGGGGCCACAGGTGTGCAGAACCCTACTTAAGTACAATTGCCCTTTTTAAATTGATTGCAGTTCATTGTATTACTACTACACAATTACTTCTGTTTGTTAGAACTGCACAGTACCATAACTCTGCATCTCATCTCTACGTCTCATCTGTGTTTCTAAAACAAAACGTGGCATGTTACACTGTTAGCATTAAATTGGAAAAAAAATTTAAGAAGCTTCTCAAATACAATGGAAAAGGCTACTCTAGCGGGACATTGGCTATTTTAATTTGAAATGATAAATACGCATCTAGTAGAGGACAATAAAGGCTTTATACTCGACTAACCCATGCCCTATTTATACTACATTTTGCCGTGATGTATTTCAGTACTGCAGAAAATAAAATACAAATGACTCAGATTCATCAAGGAGGGATTAACTGCCATGTAATAGGGGATCTGGCTACTATATTGGCAAGCTGCCAAAATGAAAGAAGAAAGAAGCTTGTGGAGAAGGGGACATAAAAATACATGTGAGTGCAAAAAGCCAGCAACTATAGGAATAAGTCCATGTGGAAGCTAAGTCTAACTATGTGACTTGGCTTATATCAAAGAACAGTAGCGACATTATGACATTCCCAACATGGAATGATATCTATGGGTCATTCATATATTTCATTTTATTTAGGCTTAAACTGAATTGCTTGAGCAGACAGGTGGAGATTTGATATGGTTGTTTGGGTTTCCCCAACCCAGATGAGCAGAAACCACAACCATACTGGCATGCTGATCACATCTCTTCAAGTTGAAAGGCCTAACACTGCAAATCCTTGACTCTCTGATTAGATACTTTGCTTAGCTGGGGCCTAAGTCAGGAAAACTCATTACTTCCTTCCTTTTTTTTATTTTTTTATTTTCCTATTTCTTATTACTATATTCCCCTTTCATGTCTTGTACTGCTGTAGATTTTCAACAATGATCACATTATTGGTTAAACCCAGACTCTCTTTCCCATCCCCCGTCAAAAAAGAACAAACAGAAAGGCTGTACAGTTTCTTAAGAATCTGCTGTTGCACTTATGAACTTTAGCTGTCAGGCACTTAGATGCAATGTTTTTCAGGAGGGAATACAAATCTGTCCATTTCAGTGCTATTCCGCTTGCCCTTAATTCTCTTCCTTCATTCTGGATAAATAAAAAGATTAATTCCCACACATTCCTGAAGCTCTGCTTGCCTCTAAATTAGATCAAGTTGGGAGTTTTGCTCATTACAGCTCTTCTTCCCTGCTGGCAGAGAGACTCTTGTCTTTGTCACTTGTCTTCTGCCTGTCCGCCTGTCCTTACAATTCAATTGTAAATCCCACATGACCATCATTCAACCAAAGAACAGACTATCAGGGCTTTTTATCACATTTCTTACTGTAAAATATGTACAAATAAATGCACATTACTTCCAGACAAACTCTTATGCTGCTAATAAAGTTTTAGATGCATAGGAAATAATGCAGTTGAAAATACGGTGGAGCACAAATTTTAAATGGCTGCTTATCTCATTAGAACGGCATTTCAGCAGCATTTCAGTGTGCCGGAGTGTCAGTTCAGTTTTGTGGGTCCTCCCTTTCAAGAAGAATTACTGTCTCTCCTTATGCAGGCGTATTCTGCAACAACAGTTCCCACCATGTTTTTAATACATATGTATATATATTTTAGAGGCATAAAAAGCTATACATAGTATGAATCATCTGTTTCATAAACTTGACTATGCTGTTGTCAGAACCTATAAAAATAATGTGACAGGCAGACCTTAGCAGAGTGTCTATCCATCAGCTATTGTGAAGACAATCAACCACGTTCAATCTTCATCACTTCGGCTGGAAATCTGCCCCTGGAAGCCAGAGGGAATACAGACAGGCAGGAAGCCAAAAGTTTGACAGATCTGATTTTTCAATAACTAGGAATATGTGTTTCATAGCAGAGGTCTGTCTTTCTTTGAAAATACCTTGTCAGTCCCACCTTCCTGTTTATACTGAAGAAGCTCGAGGCTGAGCAATTTTGCTGATTACAGCACCAGCGAGACTGACCACTGTGATACTGTCTAGAAGCATTGCTGCTTTATAAACTTTGCAACCTTTCTAATAGCTTCCTGAAAGTTAGTGCAGACTCCTGAGGTATGGTATGCTCCTACACAAAACTCCTATCAGGTATGGGTAAAAAATATACTCCTGGTCTTTCCCTTCCTCTGCAAGAGGCACACCTATAGATGAATGTGGGCACGCACACAGGAGGTCTCTTTCCTGCTTGTCATTCTAGATGGCCACAGACAAGCATCACTGAAAGGAGTTTTCAATAGCTGAATATGTTCCTATTATATTCAGTGAAGTCAGGTTGCTATTGCTAATGTTTTTTGTTGTAAAGCCAAAGGACAAAGTTGAGTGGCAAATGATGGCAGTAAGTTCTAGTCTTCTTTCACCAGAAAAAAACCACCAAAACTATCTTAACACCCTTTTAGGGCATTGTCCTTATGCATGCTTTTTTTAGAAAGGTGCTAAAATACCAAGACTGGTTCAACACAAAGTGGCCAAGCCACACTACAAATTGGCTTGCAAAACTAAGCGGCTAGTCCTGTGAACAAGGAGCCAAGGAAATTATCTTAGCGCTTTTCTATCTCTTTTATCCCCCTGTAAAAGCGCTAAGATGATCTGAGTGGCCAGTGTGGACACAGAGATTTTGCTTATCTATAGATCAATCAGATCATGTTCATTTTATCATCCACAAAAATTGTAAGAACAATAATAAAATAACCCCCAAAGCACCTTTGAGAATTCATACAAAGGCTTATTTAAAATTATGAAAAAGTAAAAATAATGTTGAGTTCAGCTTCAAGAACGTAAAACTTGTGTGCACTATGAAATTACCTGAAATTTTATGTGATTTTGAGTGATAATGTTTGTGGCCATGTGCTTGCTAATAAGTCCTTCTAGATTTGCACAGCTAAGGTGAATTTCAGCTAAGAAATTTGGATTTAGGTGTAATTAGCAGGTTTTTATGCTGTAAAGCATTTATGAATGAGAATAAGAAACTGTACTTATCTTGGTATTTTTCTTGAACTAGCAAACTCATTAAAGACATTTAAAAACAGTTTAATACATGCTTGACCTCAAACCCTTGTTTGGGCTTGACTTTAATGATATGCAAGTTCTCATTTGATTTAGAGCATAGGTTGAAGCCTTTTCAAAAGTGGAGATAAATTTCCATAATGCAGATTTGTCTGAAATTCAGATAAGACACAGACAGGTGAAATGTTACATCATATTGATATATAGTACATGGCTTTTTCTTCAAAATTGTCACCTGTCAACCCCTACATCCTGGTTACCATATTCAGAGACAAGAGAAAGTTCAGGGAGGAATCATTTTCATTTCCTAAATTTCAGTAACCTCAGTTTGCCTAAATACAAGACACAAAAGCTGTCTGAAAGAGAAGAAATTATTCATTTAAATTAAGACGCAACTGTAATAATCATTTGGCTAGTATACAGGCATTTCTGAAAGTGAAAAATGTGTATTTAATATAACACTTGTAAAGGTAGACAGGGTATGAGGGGCAAACTTCTGGTGAGATCCACTCGGTCGTGCTTCTGTTTCCCTAGTTCAGCACTGGAAGTCCCCTTACTTCTATTGAAAATCAGCTTGAACAAAACACTAATGAATATACATAGACGCAACAAATCCTGTACTGGCAGAGGAACAGATTTTATGACCTAATAGGTCTTTTCTCTCTCCAAAGGCTATAATTCTTTGAAAAATGAATCACTTTCCATGGAAATGTGGGTATCTACTGCCCAAAACCATATTATTTTGCAGAGTGATGAGAGTTCATTATACTATGTAGAGCTCACCTACACTTTCATAAAGGTAGAAAATAAACAGATAACCAAGCTATTAACAATAAAGGCCCCAGAAGCATAAACGATTTTTTTTAAACTACATTAAACAATTAGCCCATTTCTAGGCAACCCAGCCTGCTGCCTGAATAGTTTTGTGTTTTCCATAATCCCACTAAAGTCTTACACAGCCTTGCTGAATTTAATTTCTTCAGTTTCCTATTTGTAACCCTGTACTTTCTCAAATTGACCATTATTCTAGTGATGTTGCATTATACAGAACCTTTTGATTAAAGTGCTACCAACACAAGGAACCTTCAATATAGCTGAGGTTTCCACAGGGATCAAACCAGCCTCATCTGCTTCTTTATGCCGAATTACAGAAACCATGTAACATGGCACACATTCCTCCCTGCTTTGGCAATCCAAAACATTGTTTAAACAAGAAGGTACTTTGGCACTGCATATAATTCCCAGAAGTACAAAGAAGAAAATTTCAGAGGGGTATGACTCAACAAACAGCCTTAAAAAAAGATCTGCTTTCATTTCCTGTTGGAATCAGTAACAAAATAAATTCTGCTTTTTTTTTGACCAGCATCAAATTAGCTCTTTCCAATGTGAGCCAAACTCAGCTGCTGTTCATTTGGTACTGCTTTCCTTTGTGCTTTAGGCTAGGCTATGCAATTAATTTTTACTAAGGTCTGTTGAGTAATTTTACTGAAGCCCACTAATTTTTACCAAAGCCCTCTGGATAATTTTATTCAGGTCTGCTCAGCAGGAAGCTGTTCTGGCTCCAGCTCTGATGGTCTAGCCAAACGCTGGATGCTGCCCTCATATCTGGGAACAGTAGCAGTGCGCTGCAAGGGCTTCCGAAGAGATCAGGGCATGTTACGGACACAGTGGCAGGAATGTGCCTGTGACCCGGGTGAGGTCTGCTCAAAACTGCTTTTATTCCTAATCCATCCGGAATCCCTTGTTTGAGCTGCTGCAGTGTGTGTTTTATTCATCTGATATTTTTTTAACCCATGTTGGTGTAATTCCATGAAGTTTACAGAATTATTTTTATTTATAATATTGCTAAGGAGGGAAGAAACAGGTCCTGTTTACTCAGGAGTTTTTCTTAAACTTAGAGCTCACTATCTGCTATTTGTGACAGTTTATCTGACAACCTTTTTGGATGCAGTGATTATATTATTTGTGAATACATTTTGTCCTCCTTTTCCATAACAGGTTAAGCTGTAGATATTTCAGTGGCTTGACTTAATAAGGTCTTTCCTAACCTAGCAAGCACAGTTTGCTATCTCCTATGTATGAAACAAAAGATGAACACAGAACATAAGACTTTTTTTTTCTTCTTTTTCATGTGAATAACATTTTAATAAAATTGTTGAGAAGTTGTATATATCTGTGGAGAATAAAGGCAAATGAGTCATCCCCTTTATAACCATGTATCTAAAAGCCATTCTGAAATCCATGGGAGCTGGAGGTACTTCAGGGACAGAAGATCAATCCTTTCTTAAGTATGAAAACCTCAGAAAAGATTTCAATTGTCCAGAACATCTACTTTTGCCTCAAACCATTGCTTGACATATTGATGTGTGTGTTTTCTATATGCTCCCTTAAATGGACTGAGGAATCAGATGATGCAGGGTTTGCTACAGAAAACACACACTCCTTTTTGAATATCAGGATAAATTGTTTCCAAACCCCCCCTACATTACTTAGGAGGTATTATACCCCTAGTGCTGTGGATACCAGAAATCTCTGTGTGGGAACGTTTTTCTCCTGCCCCCTTGATATTTTACAGATGCTGCAATCGATGTTGTCCTCCATCTGTAAATAAGGAGTCCAGAAGAGGTAGGGACTTCTGTCATTTACATACCAGCTGGATCCACAAAGCCATTTAAACACTTATCTCACATTGATTTTTATGGAGCGCTGGCTCCTAAATGCTTTTGTGGATCTAGCAAGTCGTATTTTCTTCTCTTTATTGAGATGAAGGCAATTATATGGCCAAATTCCTTCAAAATCCAAGAATAGTGTTGTCACTCTAATGTATGCTTTTTGATCAGTACTTGAAAACTTGTCAGTGTATTTTACTGCTGTGCTCAGAAACATAATTACATGCTTTATAAAGTATAATCAATATTAGCACACTACGGTAGAGAACAATCTAGATCTCTTAATTTGCCTGCTTTCCATGTTAATACATTTTTCAATATGTTTGGAAACATTAGCAATCATGACTTAGAGAAGGAAGTGGAAACAGCCTGGGTCAAGTGTTCCAGCTCCTCTTATGCTTCCTTAGAAATATAAAACAACCTCATATGGTGTTTATCTGGCCCATCAGACTAGTTTTACTATTTTTCTATAACT
Source organism: Ciconia boyciana (assembly GCF_034638445.1). NCBI lineage: Eukaryota > Metazoa > Chordata > Aves > Ciconiiformes > Ciconiidae > Ciconia > Ciconia boyciana. The sequence continues at coordinate 50,021,907 of NC_132935.1, read as the reverse complement.
GGGGCAGTGGAGAACAGCCAGAGCATGCTGGTGACTCTGGCCCATTAATTTTAACTAGACACTAGGCCTGAAGGTTGTTTAATACCTCTGGACTACAGCTGTCTCTGCCTCTTCAGAGGCATGATTAACGCAGTTGGCAGTGCTGTGTCTAGAGCTCCAGTCATCTGACTAACACTTCTTGTAACCATGCTAAAACACAGCAATGGATGCAGCTATCCAACAAGCAAGAAATGCATCCTATCACCCTTTTATTTCCTTGCTGCACTGCATGGCCAGTTTGGTTTCATAGATAAAATGCACCATTTTTAGGGGATGTGGAAGAAATCAGACCCTGTGGGCAATGGTGGAGGATCAAGTCTGCTCTGCTCTGCCAACTTGCAGTAGTCCCCTGGGGGCAGTTACCACACCTATGAATCACTGAAGTAAGCTGCTGTATTAGCCTCACCCTCACAATACAAGAGCAGTACATGGAAGAACTTGGCACAGAGAAGATCCTCAGCTGCTGTTACAAGGCTCTTTTAAGTATCTTGTGATGTCAAGAGTCAATCTGGCCCTAGTATACATTTAACTTCATACTTAAGATTAATGGGGCAACCCTAACATAAAAATGAGGAATGTAGAACACTATTAATCCAAAAAGGTACCACGTTTAATGACACATTACCTAAGATATATTGTCTACTGGTTTCAAAGTTAACACAAAAATATAACATGCAGGTGGCTCTGTCTGTGAAATACAGTTTATGTCTAGAGGTGTCCTGGTTGTTGCTGGAACACCATCAAACTCTCTTCTACCCATAAATACCAGCCTTTGGAATGATCCAGGGCAGGGCCAGCTATAAAAATGCTGTTTGCTATTAAGAAACTCAGTGCGCTATCCAAACAAGATTAGGGAACTGTAGGAGTTGGCCATGAATACACAATTATATGATTTCAGTAGAGGCAATATATGCTCTAATATTAAGAAGGCACCATGGGATTTAAGAACCTATCCTACTCAAAAAGAAAATCAGATTTCAAATATATTAGACTCAGGGTAAACTGAAGTCAGCTGGTACCACTAATCATTAATCTGCATTACTGAGATACAAGCCAAAGTCATACAATTTACACCCCAGGGCAAATCCTGAGTTACTTAGAAAAAACAAAACCCAAAATATTTTTGCCAGTATTGGGCAGTCATGGGATGCTATAGGATGTAAGACCTCTGATGCTGCACCAGGCCCAGTCGTTTCAAAATCATACAAATATGTGATTACTCCAATCCTCCCTTATGACTAAAACTTCACATTTACTTTTCAAAATGGTTCTTTTGTGTTCCTTCCCCCTTATCTGCTCCTACTAACTGAAAATTATCAAAGTGCCACCCAGTGTCCAGAAGGGATGAGGCAAAACTCTAACGCTTCAAAGCCCAAGTGCCTCAGAGGCAGCAGTAGCCCTCACCAGCCTCGCCTGCCTCCCAAAGAGCCCACGGGAGACATCCGCACCCATCAATAGGGCACTTTGTGTCAGCCCCGCTCCTCCCAACCTCACCCCTTCCTGCGTGGCAGCTAATGAGGGAGCGCATTGCAGAGACAGAGATGCTATGCCCGGAGGCAGCTGCTTTGAATAATGCCCATTTAAACTGGTATTCTGGTTCTTCTGCTCTTCATTGATTGTACTTCTTCTGCATGTCCTGCTTTCCCTTAAAGCTAAAAATGTAGGGGCCTACAGCAGTTAACTGTCCATATGCATGCATTAAGAGGGTGTGAAGAAGGTGAGCCTGTAGAGTTTCCCTTTATGGGTGCTGTTCAAGGAAAAAAAAGGGGAAAATCGATGAGTACAGAAACTAGCATAAAATGAAATCTTGTGAAACACACAATCCTACATTTATTTATGCTCATTTAAACTGCTAAATGGGCTATTAGCGGGCTATTAGCTGGCCATAACTTTCCCAAGTGTCTCTGCATAGACCAGCCCACACAGTGCTACCTCCTTAACACTTCTAGAAAAAGTAAGACAGCAAAGAGATTTAAAGTTCATTTGTAACTGGGTTCTGTGAGTAGCAGTGCGCTGTGTGTTTATCAAGGTGCCTTTCAGTCTTGGAAGTACAAAAGTGGATGTTTTCCTCTTACCACTTGCCCACTGTTAACAGAGCAGCATACGATTGTTAGTTCCTATGGACTGTTTCAACAGCTACAGGCTGAAAATTGGAGTCCAACAGAAAAGGAAAACACAGTCGTTGACAGCTATGAAACAGCACAAATCTGGCTGTTGATTTTGGAGACTGAATTGTGTTTGGGGACATGTCCTAAAGGGATGCATGATTATTCTGCTATCCGTGCACCTTGTTACCTTTCTATAGTGAGAGGTCATGAGGAAAAATGAGGAAGACATTTGGAAGGACACTGAAGAAAACACGAGGAGGAGAAGTAAAGAAGCTAGCAGCACAGAAAGTAGCTTACTAAGCCATTACATGTTGGAGGGACTCTCCGTGCACCTCAGGCAGCTTTGCTTGGCTTTTGTACAAACTTGCATTGGCTTCTTGAGCCATAGTCCCATTTCTTTCTCTAGATGTTTGCATCTCTGTTGTCCTTACATACCCCAGCTTATCAGCTTTGTCTAGTTTTCTTAGGAAAAAGTGAAATAAAAACCTAAATCAAAGGAAAGAAGAGCAGAACTTCTATCAGTACATAAAATGCTTCAGGCAGATTTTCATCTGGAAAAATATTAAGGAATGAAAGGGAATGCATAAGTGAGCTTCTATGAACAACAATAAAATGTACTGATGAGAAAGTACATATAAAATAAAGCAGCAGAAAGCCCACAGGTTGCTCCTGAAGCACACAAATGTCCAGCCTGACATTTGAATGCCCAAAGACATCTGTATCATTTGCTTCCTCTGCGCACTGTGGGCAGCATTCTTTAACAGTTACCCTAATAAATGGTTTGAGGAAAACACCCTCATATTTTCCATTGATATGCAAAATGTTTCCTTAGAGCAAATAAATAAAACAAGCATGAATAAGTTTAGGCTTGTAAATTGTGACATTCCTTACAAATGAAAATCTGGGCCAAGAGTTAGCTAAATGCAATAAATTTATCTCCTGGAAAAAAAAACCAACCAAAACCTAACAACTCTGAAACAAAAGGTATGATATAGAAAATAGTGGTATAAATTATTATTATTATTATTATTATCATCATTATTATTATTATTATCATCATCATCATCATCATCATCATTATCATTATCATTATCATTATCATTATTATTTCATTGTATAACTGGCTCCATAAGGGAACCATCAACATCACAGCTGAACACCTTTATTGTACCAATTGATTAGTTGCTTCTCAAAACATCCCTCCAGGTTGGTGTTGCTGATTCTGTTTCACAAATGAAGTTTAAGGTCGTGAAAGAGCATAAGAAGGTGCATTTCCCCTTTGTGTTGCTTATCTGCATCAACAATCCTTTTAAAGTATGAGTAGGGAGAGAAAAAAGAAGCAGAAAGAGCAGACTATAACTAAAACCTCTAAACCCTGTCAAAGGTGAGAAACAGGTCAGGAGGCAACAGTGTCCAGGGTAAAACGAAAGCCTTGCTGTGATTACTTTCTTCACGGAGATAAAAAGGACCAGTCTGAGCCCCTTAAGTCTCTTCATTGCTCTGGGCAAGTAACTTGCTCTGTAATTGTGCTAAGTTGCAAGGTTAAGCCAGGCTTCAGTCCTCTTGGCCTTGACTTCCTGCCTGTGGCAAAGCTGCAAGTAGGCTTGTGTTTATCGGCTTTGAACTTGGTAGCCTACACATGTAGTTTCACTGTAACTGAAGGCTATCTTTAGTTATTGCTGACATGGTCCTTCCCTCCCTCCTTCTGTGGCCCTTCTTTTGTGGCTGGATTTTGGCAGAACAGCCCTAGCTTGGCATTAGCTGCTGCGAGAACCCACCCTGTGTATGGGACCCACCTTCTGCACTAATGAAAGGGCCGTACTTGCAGAACAGTAATGTTTCCTGCTGTGGCATCAGCTGCAGTTTGCTAAACTCTTACTCTCCTGTGCTGGAGTGTTGGGAGCCCTTCTGTGGGATATGGGGGACTTGTGGAGTTTGGTCTCTGATTCCTTGGGGACCAAGTATCTACTACAGAGCAGCCAGTGTGGAGGACTGGACTCGATGCCAGTGTACTCCTCCACGCTACCCTTGAAGAAATGTGGAAAATCATATCCTTTACATATCAAGAATCAATCTTACTCCTATCAAGGTTAATGGCAAAGCTGCAATTTATTTAAGTGGAAACAAGATCAGGTCCCGGGTGGCTGGAATTAGAGCTTGGAGCAGGAAAAGACATTGAAAATTAAGAAGGTGGTTATGGTTACATGGACATTTTTCCATTGTCGTGCTGGCTAAAACAGCCCTGCAGCCACTTGTTCTTGCCTTCTTTGTTATGCTGACCCCAGAGCTTGTACATAGAGCTAAATTACTTTTCTGAGTGGAAAAGAAGCAGTTTTGGTGGGAGTTAATTTTCAAATGCATGAGATCCCTCACGTAGTCCATTCTGTGCTCCCACATACGCTTTGCAGACACAACGGGGAAGGTGACAGGGAGCCGGGAGAAGTGGCCAGGGAGGTTGAGAGTTGCTTAAACTACTTTTAACACTATCTCGCTTTTCTTTATTTTCTTCCTACTGTTTTTCCTGTTCCCGTTTCCAGTCATCAAGATTAAGAAGCAAACGATGTTTCATCTCTTCTTGTCATTGCTGGCTGCGTGGCCCTGTCATCTTCTGTCTTTCAGAGACAGTGTCTGTCTGGTAGTGCTAAGGGCAAGTTCACGTAGATGAGGTGGCAAAACTCTTACCCCAACTGGAAGTCAGAAAGTTGGCTAACGCCCTTGCAAGTATTCAGACTTTGTGTGCATTGGATACTGGTGTGAATTACTGTCACTTAACAACCCACAGCGTATCACTTGAAGTACAATAGCTGCCAACGTGCGTGTCCTCAGGCAAATATAAAGTGAGCTGGCTTACTTAAGTCTCATAGAAAGCTGAACTAGGGCAAATTGCCTCAAATTTCCCAGGGCAGATCACTGTGCTGATGTATGGTGACCTGACTCTATATCTGAGCCCTTAGTCCAATAGGAAGCACATGAATATTTTAAAGGATCTACTCCTAAATATTAAGGCATTACTCTATATGTCATCAAACGACTAACGTATGATATTCCCTTCTGGGAAACGATATGCTGTAACTTACCCTGCCTTACAGTTTATTTGCCTTCCAGTTTTTCTCTTTTTGCCCAAAACCATTCTTGTTTCTTAACCTTCCTTTAAAAGTGCCATTAATTTTACGGGTCCATTGCCAGCTGCCGTTGCTGCTGTTGGTCCCTCCTCCCAGGTCCTCTGACTCAGCATTTTGTGAAACCGCACTTGGCAGGAAACACACTTTTAGAGGGACCAACTGTAATTTAGACAAAAAGACCATTAGCTGCACTCAGCAGCAATGGCAAGACTGCTTTTGTGCTGCTGTGTTAAAGCAGACCGTGGCCAGGAAGAAATACATTATTTATGTTTAGTAAGTTTTGTATAGGCAGCTTTTCAAAACCTACCCTACTTCTTTTGCAGTATTTTGGTCAAATAGATTACAGGGCTGGATGAGAGATCCTGCTCCGTGGCACTAAGCAGTTAACGTTTAACAGGGCCCAAGCCACAAACCCACAGATGTTTCTGTGGACACTTCAAAGGAATGTGGCATTTTCTAAACTGGGAAGACCATAGCATGTGGCAACCAACATCATCATGGTCTTTGATTCTGGTTCCTGCTCCCTGGAGGCTGGATTCCCTCCAGAATTGCCTGTTTTCCTCATTAGGACAGAATTACTGTTTTCTCCATGGTCAACCAGCCACACACTCTGTATCTGCTCTTTTGGATGTCAAACAGAGGAGAAGAGCAGAAACAGTTATGGGCGATATATTTAGTCCTTGTCAAGGGGGGATATTTCTATTAAAAGAGCAGAACTCTTTCCTGATACAGTCAAAGTGTCTTGGAGTTGTCAAGGTAGATACTCTTAAAATATACAGCTTCTGACAAAACAAACAGAAGTTTACTGTGGGAACAGAGCAGTCAAAAAGACTATTCAGCCTTTATTTTAGGCAGACTGTACAGTGTTAAGGACAGGTCAAGGATAATGAGCTGTGATTGTAAGAGTCATGTACGAGAGAAAGATGTAGCAATGTGTCATTTCAATCAAGGGAGAGCGAGTAGGAAGGGTATTTGTCTTCTGCCTTGTCAGGGAGAAATCGGTCTCCTCCTGCAGCACCGTTGTCGCCCAGCAGCAGATATTGGTCTGAACTGGCAGGTTCTGCTCTCCTTTCTGGGCCTCCTGAGTACGGAAAGAGAAGAGCTCACTGTAGCTTTTGATCCGCTGCAAAGCCCAGCTGCGAAACAACAGACTGGGCATTGCAATGCGGTGAAATAAAAGCCATCAGCAATTAAACAGCATATTCATGACAGTGATTGAAGATGACTTTATTTCTTGCTGCCTTTGTTTAAACAATGTCCTTTCCATATACTCATAATGTACATGACAAATGACTACATAGCTGTGGGGAAAATACATAATGCTCTCTGTCTCCAGTCTAAGGTTGATCACCAAATGATTAAAGCATAGTTGTTTAGGGTTATTCCCAACACGGACCTGCTAACTTCTTTGTTATTGATGTTATTTGGGCAATTATGCCAAAGTATGTTATGTACCAAAGAGAAGAATAACTTCCTAACGTAGTATCTGAATTAATGCCTGTATGCATATATAAATATATCCATGTATAAGCAATATTTTAAATGTCTGTCTGACAAAGAAATGAGTATGGTAATTAACATGAGCAAATGTAAATGAATACACATTTTTTGCATGAACAACACATTCTCTCATTGGAAAATTTGAACTTAGTGCCTAAATAAATTCTGAGAAAGGTTTAGGGTATTTTTTTCATCTTTTTGCTGGGGAGGAAGGAAACACCAGCAAGTGTGATCAGGCAGCAGAAGTTAAAAAAAAAAACAAAAAAACCCCAAAGAAAATGGAACAAGTTGGAACACCTCGATCTCAGTGGAAAAGAAATACTCACTGGTTGAAGTCTGCTCCCAGGACTGTTCCTCTTCTACAGATCCGATGGACTTCGTAATTGATTAATTTGAATAGGAATTTATAAGGAATTGTCGAGCCTAACAATCTAAGAATTCAGCTTTTTAAAACAACTCTTCAGGGCTGCTAACCTGTTTGTGATATATACTCTCTTCTCAAGTAGAACCCCAGTTATTTTAAAACGGAGCAGAACTAAAAGCACTATGGACAATCAACAGATCTGATTACAAATTTAATGGCCTGATTTCACCCCTGCTCTGCTTCAATTTTGGAGCAGTGTGAATCCAGTGCTTTTTATCTCCTCACCCCAGACACAATCTGGACTAGCACAGCAAGGAGCAAGTTTCTGGGAGCTTAAGCTTGTTCTGCTTTATTCGTTTTTCTGTTTTTGAGAGCAGCTGTCTTTGAGATTTGTGATCTTTTCTAAAAGCATGACCATAGTGATCATAAGAGCTTGGTGAATTTATTAACTCTACTTCATTAAATCCTCCTTTGACTCCATTTTGAAAGAATTAGTTCAGGAACACAGATTTAGATCTCCTCTACCATGTTATTTGCCAGATGTAGGGTGAACTTTGTAAGCATCTTGTTCCTGCTTTGGACTCAAAAAAGAAATATCAAAATATGTAGTGTAGACCACTAAAACCAGCAGCTAAAACCTAAATTACATTTCTTATTCCAAGTCCTAAACTTTAAAATGGATTATCTAATGGTACCTAGCTTCCCCTGCAGTCCAGGAAAAAATGTGTGGCCCTAGCTTGACAGTTAAGTGATATTTTGAGGGAGCTAAAAGTGGTTATGTGTTATCTGTGAACAACATTTTCCTGACCAAAAATCCTGTGATGAAGGCGATTGTATTGTAGTCATACCATCAGATATTTCAGAAAAGAGATGAAGCTTATGAGATCTCCAATGCAAAGACATCTAAAGGCTGAACATTTGGCTCAGAACAAACTCAACCTGAGCTGAACTGCTAAGCTGTGGAAATGATCCTTTCATGGCATCTGCTTAGCTATTAGCAATTATTTCTTTTGTTTAAATATGACCAAAGCTCTTCTCTCCTCTCTTTCCTTTTTTTGAGGGTTTTGTTTTCAACAGAAATCATTAAGTTAATCCTTGATAATCCAAGAAAAAAATAGACGCAACTGTTCAAGCCCTTTTGCCTGTGTTTAGAAAACTGAGATACGACTTCACTTTACACAACCATTTTCTATCCAAATTCTAATAAATGCTATATGATGTGTAACTCATAAATGTTCACAGCACACGAATGGGCTGCCCCTGGAAATTGCATGGCTTGAGCGCAGCATAAACTGGCAATTGTAACATGATTAGAAGCGAAGGAAAGAGAAGAATTTCTTATGACATTTCAAAGCTTCTTATAGCACAATACCTTCACCTATAATTGCCAGCCAAGATGTTACCACAGGGCCATGGATTGTTATTTAAAAGGCTTATAAAGGTTTTTCTTTCCTAAAAATAATGATGAAATTAAACATTGTCATTTGAAAGCATTTAAAAACAGGCTCCTTATCTGCTCCCATTCAGCAGCAGTGTCTGGCTTAGGGAAGTGAAGAGGATGTGCATGATTAGCTCATGTCAGATAATATCCTAAATGACACTGTGTAGAGATTAAGACACTTGGATTTTTCTAAATATGTATTTTAGTGCTATATAAAGGTGCTAAAATGACAGGTCTGGGGACTGAAATCTCCTCTTTACCTAACAGTGGACAGAAGACAGCATCATTCAGTCTTTGCTTTATTCAGGCTATTCTTCATCTGTCTCCTACAGCTGCTGTTCAGTTTCCAATCAGCCAAAGTTTGCAGTAAGGATTTCTTGGGACACCTTAAAAAATAAATTAAAGATGGAAGACCACATATGTCTTTTACCTAGGACATCCACTGTCAGTAGCTTTTCTTCCTTGGATCCATGATCTAGAGGTAGAGACTCATTTTCTGATAATCAACTACATCTATAAAACTAACTTCATTGTTTATCTGCCTTCCAGCTGAAAATGTACCTTATAACATGCAAAGCCTTGAAGACAGGTTTTGGTGTGAAAGTGTATTTGAGAAGTGACTGGAAACAATTTCCAGAAGAGAAGAAGCTGATTTACATTCAAACAGACTCTTTCTTCAGAAAGGAAGTTTACCTGGGGTAAACCACTGTGTGGGAATGTCCTTTGAAACGAAGTTAATTGTACCTTGGTTCAAAGAACTCTTTGAAATTCCTGTAATGCAATTATGTTAAGCTAGAGGAAGTTAAAGGATTGTGTATTGGCAAAAATGCAGTTAGAGTCCCAGTTGAAGTCATGTGTCAGAAGTGCTATTGATGATAACATTGACACCTGCCTCTGATAACTTCAAAGTCTGTGCTCTCTGTATGAACGTAAGTTCACTGAGCTCAGCTAGCAAAAGGACAAACCAAGACAGAGACACCAGTCCAGACCTTCAAGAAGTGTAAATGGAGCTATGCCACTTAACAACAGCACATCAAAACCGAGCTGACCACCTTTTAACATAGAGGATACAATGACTGCGCTCTACCAAATGAAGCCCAACATCTATAGACCTACAGCTGTTAGTCATAGACAGAAAGGGATCTCTGTGACTATCTGCTTTCTCCATGCTGGTGGAAAAAATAAAATTGCCCTGTGTGAGTTTCTGAGGAAAGATTGAGTGTAAAAGACAGCTTCCACGTTGGTTTCTGAAGGCACTGATGTTCTAAGTTTCTGATGTCTTCTGGGCGTGAGTTCCACCCTTGCGGGGGGCCATGTTCAGGCAGAGTGAAGGCAGGTGATTTTCCTCCTATACCACAAAGTGCTTCAGGAATACTGAAAGAAGTCTGAACTGATGAATGCACCCAGAACTCAACCTTTGGGAATAAAACTCATTATGTATCACCCAGTGTTTCATAAGCTGCTGTTCAACAAACATTTTTGTGTATTTTGAATCTGGTTTGATAATTTCTCTCTTTTTAAACATCAACCTAATATTTTATTTAATTACTGCTCCATTCTGCCCAGTTCTGTGAAATGCCAAGCTAGAGCTAAAGAAGCCCAAGCATCTCCTAAGATCACACCCTCCCCGTTTGTATTTGGCTGTGTATGTGGAATAAGAGTGACTTAGAAGAAGTCCAAAGAATGGGAATATTAATAAAGGCACTATTAACCTTTGCAGGGGATGCAAGGCTTTAAAAATAAAGTGGGAAAGGGCTAGATTTTTCTGTCCAAAGCACTTCTAATTATTTGGTTCAAAGTCTTCCCTGTCACAGAGGCTCTGCCTTTGGATTCTAGTCCCTTGATTTCCTCTCTGTGCATCAACTGAAATATGCAATGGTTCCCACCTCAGTCACAAGCATATTTCCTTTTTTTTGAGAAAATCGGGGAATAGGAAAGGTGCAGAGCAGTCTGGGTCTTCCTCAGTTTGGATTTCCCATGCAAGTGAGGCACACAACAAGATCTAGGAACTACAGAGCTCTTCTGGCTTCCTTAGGAGATATGCAGCCAGCCTCAGCCTTCATATGTTACAGGAGCCAGGTCCTCACTCTCCAGTTTCAGTCTCTTATTGCTAATTTCCTCAGTATTGAATTTTGTCCACAGTATAACTTAGGAGTAGGAGATATGTTCTTCACATCAGGAAATTACGGTGGATTTCAGAATTTAGAATTTTACAAGGGAAAATGCCCACCCTGGTCACACAGTCTTCTTGTGTACATACTCCAGAGGTGCTTTTGATCTGTTGTTCAAATAAATTCTCAGTGAAAAATCATATATAAGTGTGGTGAAGAGGAGAAAAAACACCCCAAATGCTGTTATAGTGGAACTGAAAAACATGGAGTCATAGAATCCAGATGACAAAAATAGATTAATTTTTCATGTAGTGCACTGCGGTTAATCCTTGTGCTCACAGTATACTTTATTTAGAATCACTGCAGAATTCCTCCTCTGATTTTCCTCCCTGAAATTAGCCTGTAGTTCTATGCTTCAGACTTCACAGGAGCCTAAAGGTATTTGATTTAATTTATATCTATGAGTTTTATTCTTTGTTCATTTATTTTAATCACTGTTGGTTTTCTCTCCCTTTGACTATCCTAAGATTTTCGTTCTGATACATCATTGGTTATTATTATCTAAAGAGTTCTCCACTGAATTCAGGTTCCCTAAAATTTCAAGTACAGCAATTTCATTTGAGAATGAGTATCATTAAATGAAACTGTTGGATTAAGCTATCTCAGAAGCAGAATGTGCAGTTATAATTTTTATATAATGTTTATAATGGCAATTCCAATCGTCATGCTAACACTTGAGTATTTTCTGAGAATTTTCAATTCAGCATTTTTAGATATAGTTAGTATTTTAAAGACTATGTAAATGTTCTAAAATGGTAAAATATTATAATAATGTGTTAAATTGGGTTTTTTTGGTAGACATTAGAAATGTACTGTTTCATAATGTGTTCAAAGTTAAACCAAAATATTTCGCTGGAGTATGTAAAAATATTTGGATGTTGAATCTTTGAAAATTAACATGTTCTATGCCTATTGCAAGAAAAAATAGAATAGCATATTCCACAAGTTGAAGCTGACTTATCCGTTTGTATTTAATTACATAGTTATCACTTTTTTGTGGCAATTACGGTAATATTTTTAGATATTGTATGGTTTGACATTTTGGTTCCAACTGTAGACAGGCAACTATGCCTTCAGATGGGTCTCTGCCAGCTAAAAATACGGTCCTAGATAAGTACATGCAACCTCCACATTAGTATTAGTGACACCCAGAAATAGATTGCCATGTTGAAATAATTGAACTCCAAAGAGTTCTGTAGCTTGTCCGTTATTAAGCTAGATCCTAGCTTGCATATACGTAATAGTATAAAGCTGAACAGCCTACATATCTGAAGGGTTAATAGCTGCTTCCATTAGAGAACTGTGGTCTGGTACAACGCTGCAGCTCCTAGCAATTTAGGAGCATAGGATTCAGGTGAAGAAGGAGTCTCTGGGTCATGGAACCAGGTCCTCACACTATGGTGCTTTTCATGGACAATGACATAATGCAATACCTTTTAAAACTGTCTAAGTTGCAGCTTAAAATTGGTCATTTGCTTGATGCTTACACTATCAGAAGGCTGCTCCAGACTGTCACTCTTCCAAAGTTAAAAAACTTGTCATTTAAAATTTAATCTATCATCAGTGAGTCACAGCTTTGTCTTAAACTCTATGCTGGCGTGTCTAGCATTGCAATGGAAGTGGATTCACCTCTTCCCAAAGAAACACAGTGGAGGCTCCCCATGCAGATGGATGAAAACCTTCTCAGTCTTGCTAGAGCAGAGCGAACACAAAAACTTCTGGTTGCTGCCAGATAATCTCTCTAATCCAGCTATTGGATCTCATTCTGCATGAGATGAACCAGATCTTTGATGGCAAATAAAAGCCTTGTCTGCAATGGTGTGATTGATGATATCCTTTTCAAAAACCAGAGGGATGTTTAATTCTTTTCCATACCAAACTGAATATGAGACAGCATTGTAGGTACCTTACTGTTTCAGAGTTCAAAGACTGTAGAGGATGTGGCTGCCTCGCAGAAAGGGGATTTAGAAAAGGAAAAGTTAAAATTTTAAGTATTTTTCTCCCTACTTTACTCCATATGTTACATTTGCAAGTTCCACTCAGGTAAGTCATAAACCTGTAGGAACACATTTTAGCCACAACAGATTACTTGTTGTAGGCTTTTTCATCTCCCTCTGCCTCTACTTAAACTATTACTCCTGAGATAGGTGAACCTGTATTTGTTTCAATATGGACGAACCAGTGTTGCCAATATTTTTGTACTCTGCACACAGAAAGTAATGTCCTGCAAGCAGAAGATGCACTTGAGAATACTTCAGCGCTGGCAGTCAAAGGTTTCACCAACATTGCTTCACTGAGAACAGAAAATTCAGCAGTAGCTGACTTGTGGGGTTCCCAAAAGACCATTTTATTCTGAATCTAGGGTGTGAGAACTTTTGCTTTTAAACCACCGTGGCAGGTAGTTAGAGTACAAGATGTTATAAAAGCAGCAGTTACTTACCTGGATTCCTTGGATTTCTCTGCCACTGTTTATAATGGGATAATCTGGTGCTCAAAAAAATGTGAAAAAGCCTTTTGCAGAAAGCAGTAGAAAGACTTTTTATGCTCCTTTTTACTGATTACTTTTGCTTGATGCTAGGAAACAATTATTTTAAGTGGATTACTTCCAAAGAATAACTTAATTTGATAATAAAACAAATACTACTTTCCCATTTATTGATGAATCAAGCAAGGTAATTGGATTTATTACTTCTGAATCTATGAGTAATCCTGTTTCCAAATCACATATGTGTTTCCTCCTCTGCTTTTATGTTCATCAGGAGATGACACTTATTTATGCCTTCTCTTTCTGGCAGAAATTCACTTTTTTGAATCAGGACAGAAACAGTCTTATGCACTGCTTCTGAGCTCAAAATAGAGCTAATTTATATTTATGCAATATATATCCTTGCTGGAGAAAAGTGAGCTTCAGTCATTCTGAGTAGCTAAAAATACTAGTTAATTAAAACATATCTCGCATTAATATCTATAATATGCATGGTAACAGTGGGATAGATATAACGACATTATTATGCTGTTTTGTACTACTTCATAGCACAGGTCTGAAAGCTGAGAGGCCCCTGGAACATATAGCTCAGCCTGGTGTGTAGGAAACGCCTTTGATGGGCATATACAGCTAATCTGGGGAGTGGCCATGCAAAGCATTATTGACGCTTCTCCTCCCTCTGCTTTTTGGCTTGATACTGCAAATCCACCATGCTGAATCTTTAGAAGACTAATGATGCTTTAAAACAAAATAAAATCACAGAAGATTTTTCAGCTGAATTAGTAAAATATGCGTTTTTAGCAGTAATTACTCTTGTAGCAATTTATATCCCTAGAGCATCTTTCACCTGGAGATCTCACATCAGTTTGCAAACATTAGGTAAACTTCTTAGACTCTCTGCGTAAAGTACTTCATTTGCTTTACAGGGATGGTCTGCACCTGCAGTGGTCTACCAATATAGCTATACCCACTTATACCAAAGCATTTCTGAAGTGGAAATGTGGCTTACATTAGAAAAACAGTTCCTCTTTTGATACAGAGTAAAATCTGTTCCTTGAGGAACTATGTCTGCATATTCTGGTTTAAAGTGTGATTTCTTTTCATACCTCTGTTCAGCTCAGTAATGCTAGCAAAACTTTTAAGAGCAGATCAAATCAGGAACTGAAAGTGCTAAAGAAGCTCATTCAAATTCGGATTATTTTCTTACGTAAAGGGCAAATGACCCTTGTGCTCAAAATACACTACTTTATTGATAGGATTAATTGATCAGCATATGCCCTTGGTTCCATTGATAAAGATGCAAATCTGTTACATCCCCCAGCTTCACCACCTTTACTCTCTGCATTAGTGTTGTCCTCTTGCCTGATAAAGCATTGCTCAAAAACGGACTTCCAGAGCTGAAAGAACACGTCTGTAGAGCTTGAACTGAATAGCCAGTTTCTGTAATTTGGAACTGTAACAAAATTGCATGTGCTGAAAATCACAGAGTTCTGCTAGCTGTCATGGTTTTACCGAGGATCTGATATTTAGACATTTTTCCTGGTCTGCCAGTGTCGGCCATGTTCTTTAACGGTGGTCAGCAGTGAATGATAGTGGGAGTTTCCAGGGTTTCCAGGCTACCGAGCCCCATTGTGGTTTACAGTTGAAAAATTTCAATCCAACTTTTCCATTTGTAGATGCCATTTGAAGCCAGTGCTGCACTTTCCTATTTTTTTTTCAGACAGGATCAGAATGTGGTGTTTTAACTGAAATTACATTCTATGGCAGAATAGAAGGGGCCAGAAGGAGAGACATGTTATTTGTTAGGAAAAATATGCTATGGGCTTTGCGGTGCTGTGGGAAAGTTTGCTGCTGCTGAGTATACGCAGAGTCCACATCGCCTTGATTCCCACCACGTTTTCTTCTGTGCCTCCTTCCACGTAGTGACAGAAAAAGACAGATCTTTTGGACTAATCTATTATACTCTTCCCTTCTCAGTCTCTTCTGTCTCTCCCCATTGCTCCCAGAAAAGGAGGGACTATTTCTGGCCATTACAAGGCATCCTAGGGCTTTCTCATGTCACTTCCAACGCATTCCTTGCCTCCGTTCACCCAGGAAGAATCTGCTGCATTTGCTTTCTGTCTCAGGTCACTCATCTCACAGCTATGTGCCAGGTCAATGCCAGTGAGTTGTCTTGCATGGCAGAGCTTTGTTATACAGGCTGGTGGGTCAAATTTCACATGTTCAAAAGGAGTCAGTGTAAAGACAAAGAGAAACAGCATACCTTTCAGTGCCAGTAATGCATAAACTACCACATCAACTACACAGCATGAATATCTTTATCCAGCTGTGTTTATATATTATTTTCATTAATTATGGGTGTTCCTAACACTTGACACAAACAAGGACATTTTTTTCTGTTAGGTTGCCTTTTTATTAATCCATTGTTCTTCTAAAGAATAATACCTCCCCCCCATTAACTGGCCAGTGATACATCACTTTTTGTAATAAATCTCAGAAAGCAGCCCTGCAAACTACTGCTCTTTGGATCATCACTTATGAAAGAAGATACCTTCTTCTTCTGTCCACCGTGAATTAAAATAAAATTGTTTATAATCCACCCTTTTAATCCACCATTTATTCCTGGCATCACAGCGCAGGAAAGAGCATAACTGCTCCATGGATGAACTTAGTCTCATGAGTTTACCTGTGCTTTGAAAGCTTTTTGATGTATGTGTTGTATTTTATTTATCATTTTTTCTTTTGCTTTGCTTTTTTAATACCAAGGCTGTTTGGGGGTTGTATTAGTAACACGAACTTTGTAACATTGACTGCAGGAGAACCCTAATAAATTTTAGCCTTTGTCAAAGATTACACACAGTGTATAACCAGCAAAAAATAGTTATTTTTGAGAGATCGGAAGTACTCATGCATTTATTGACTACAGGGAAGCTGTTTGAATTCAGACAAATGCATTTCTCACAATTCATTTCAGGGCTGATTCATTTTATCTGTGTGTCTCCTGTGCCAAGTGGGAACATTAGGCCTCTTTAAAAAATGATGGGGGATAATAAATGCTCCCGGCATTTGTTTTGCTGAAATGAAGTAATGGCAGAGAAGCATATGGTGAAATATATTTTTAATTACTTTTCAACAATGTTAAATGTTTTTTCCTTATTTTCATATTTAATGTTCTTGATCAAGCTTGCTAAATAGGCAGCTCTTATGGAACACAGCACTTTGTGCAATAACACATGACTAATTTTATGGGCGATATTATATATGCCTGTGTATCAGCAACATATTAGCTGTAGAACTTTGTTTATGATGCGTTGTGCCATCCAAGGAAGCTGGGGTTGGGGGGGCTGTTTTGTTCCTGTTTTATTTTTTCCTCTGAGCCCACAGCTCTCAACATCTTTGGTTTGGTTTTCTTATATTTTTGTTTGTGCATGTAAAGCAGGAAATATGCTGCTCTTCTGGTAGACTAAACAAAAGGAAATCCACCTGGGACGGAGAGGAGACACGAGCCTCCCTTTTAACAACTTCACTTCTAATTCACCGTTCCATCCCCTGCCTTCATCTTCCTCCCTGTATCACAGACTCTACATTAAAGTGAAGCGAACAAAACAAAGGACGCCTGTTCCCAGCCCTACTAAAGAGAGAAAAGCTGCTAGTGCCTAAAGGCTAAAGCTGAGCTGAACATATTATGGCTACAGAAGTTGGCTAGGCTGCAGATATACCCGTGCAAGGGAAATAAGAGCCTATTGCACAATGCCAGCAAATAACAACTAAAAAGTAACTTACAACACAGGAGGATGGCGGGGGGAAATCAAGGTACAATTATCACCACGCATCTGCGCCTATATATCATCTTGTTGGGTTGTACGCTAGTGTTCCTTCAATACAAATTATTTTTAAAAAGTAAAAAAAACCTGGCAATTTGCTGTCAACACTTACAGCAGGCGACCACACTCTCCCCTCACTTGTTACAGAGCTTGCACAAATTCTTCTTTTTCTTCAGATGTCACGGTCATCACCAGTGTGAGCAGAGGGATGCTTCTTGTAGCATGCCCTGGAGATCAACAGACCCAGGCTATTTCAGATCAGTGAGTCCTTTCCAGAGCTGAGAGCTCCTCACAGAGACTGCTCTGCAACCATCACCTTCTTTTTCAGCTTGAGTGGCTTTTCTTCTTGCAGCCGTGGCAGTATGGCAGAAAGGAGATGGCATAGCTTTCTCACACGTCCAGCGCTTCCTTTCTCACTGCTAGTGATTCAGAGGATTAAAGCGGCAGGATATAAAGCAACAGATGGGGATTTCATTCATTCCCTGTGCTTTGAAAACAGCTTCTAAGAAATATATCCATTGTTATTATTGTGGCCTCCAGTATGCTGAATGCGGGCTTCAGTTTGAGATGGGAGGGGAATGTCTCTGGGTCCAGGGAAATGGCACCGCAGTGGAGAGAAACACTCCGGTGATATTTTATCCACATTATTCAATCAAAAAAGCAGTTTGTAGCCAAGGCATCGAAGATGTACAAGATATTCCTGTTTTTCTCCATGCCGTCCCCTTCTCCCAGGTATCCAGTGTAGAGGAGCAGAAGCTGGAGGGGTTGGCAGTGGGAGAGGAAAACCCCAAGTACAGCTCCCGTAGTGAGGTGCTGGCCTCTCAGGCCTGTCCCTGGTACTGGGAAAAAACTCAACAAGCAAAAAAGAGAGGTAAAAAGTTGATTGTGGGAGAAGGAAGGCCATTGCAACTGGTGGCCTGGCTCCCACATTGCTTGAAGCTGCAGAGGGGCAACTGGCCAGTTCTGAGACTGCTCATACGAGTTTTGGGACATGCTCTGGGGAGACCTTACTGAGGTCTTTCAACACCTAAAGGGGACTTGTAAGAAAGATTGGGACAGACTTTTTAGTAGGGCCTGTTGTGATAGGACAAGGGGTAATGGTTTTAAACTGAAAGAGGGTAGATTTAGACTAGATATAAGGAAGAGATTTTTTACAATGAGGGTGGTGAGGCACTGGGACAGGTTGCCCAGAGAGGTGGCAGATGTCCCAACCCTGGGAACATTCAAGGTCAGGTTGGACGGGGCTCTGAGCAACCTGATCCAGTTGAAGATATCCCTGCTTATTGCAGGGAGGTTGGACTAGATGACCTGTAAAGGTCCCTTCCAACCCAAACTATTCTATGATTCTATGATTTATGACAGAAGAGGGAAATGTAGCCTTTGCGCCCCAATCAGTGGGGCAGCCTTGTGTGGGTGGTCTGCAGAGAGGGAGGAGAGGATTCCCTTCAATTCCCTCTCTCCCCAGGTTGCTCGCTGGAGGGCTCCCAGAGCAAACCAAGGGCTTCAGTCGCAGGGCAAGGGATGAAGGAAACAGCCTCCAGAAATGGCCTCATTCTTGTTTTAACAGATAAGAAAGGGAAAAGATTAGTCCCAAGGAAGAGGCTTTTGCTTCTGGGGTTCATAACCTGGGCGTGCTGTGGAGCTTCCAGAACCCAGATGTGATAGAGGACGTTAGCTTTTCCAGAGTCTTCACTTTTAATCTCCACACATGAAGAATTGGGTCAATTGTGCATGGCCAAAGACAGCAGTTCCCCTTGCACTGTAGCTTTGCATGCTGGAGATAACACTTTCTATAAATCAAGACAGGCTGTAAAAAGTGACAAAAACTGTAAAGTTCAGCTTGCCAGGAAACTGTTATCGTGTATATGTATTTTTTTTAGAGAAAAAAACATTTAATATCCACATCCCATTTTGTCAATCTTTCAAAACCCCTGACAGGGATGTGAACGTTGCTCAAGAGCTATTACATGTCGTGATTATAATTTGTTCTTTTTGAAGAGGGTGATGTCTAAGTCATTCTTGATGATTACATTTCCTTGGTCTATATTTATTCGAAAGACACTTTTCAAACCTGAGAATTGTTTCCAAACAGTATGCATAAATGATTAGTACTGCTTTCAGTCGTGCAGTTTGATCCCTATTCCCTTTAGATGTTAGTCTAGATGTGAAGACAATGCCCTACCTGGTGTAGAAAGAATAGATCTTAACTGCTGCAGCAGCTGAAAGAGTTGGAATGATTTAAAGATAAAACTAGCCACGTCCTATAGAATCAGTCAGAGCTGTGGGTTATAAAATCCACTGTATACTTTGCATGTGCTAAGGACGTCGTGTTTACTAGCAGAATGCTATGTAAGCAACTAGTAAATACCGTGCTTTCAAACACATAGATTTCCTGTTTCGAGCTTTATTCTATCGCCTACATGCAACTTAGTCCTACTTTGTGGCTGCTATGACACAAACCCTAAATTATCTTCCAATTTTTCAAATTCAAAATAAACTCTATTTAATTGTTTAATGCCTCTCTAAAGAATCAGGGCATTTTACACTAGTCTCACCAGAATGAATACTTATCTCGGACATCTGCCTTTGAAAAGAAGGTTCTTTATCTTCCTCCAGTAAGGAAAATATTTTGTGAGTGCTGCAATTTCTTTTCCAGCTAAGTGACAAGGAACATTTGAGTTTGGATAAAATAGGTGTATATATTTTATTTCTTGTCATTTTTTGTTTTAATACTCTATTATTAGTGTCCTTCACCATTTGAAAAACAGGAAGGAACAACTTTTCTTGGGAAAAGACCTTTAGACTCCCTTTATCTACCTCAAATAACAGGTACCCTCACAGTGAAATGTCAAAACCAAAGAATCAGTGTGTTTTGATAACATGTGTTATGTACTGAAGTCTGTATAGCTCCCATACATTCTGATACATTTTAGACTTGTATTTATCTGGAAAAAAAGTAGGGAACAGTTGTTGCAAAAATGAGCACATGTTCCAAAAGAGGTGTATATGAGCAGAGGGACTGATTTTTAAGGGCGCAACCATATGGGCGCATGTGAAATGAACACAAAGTAGTTTTATCTTTACCAGCACTAGGAGCAGTGTGGTCTGATAGCTTTTATAGTCTTTGCTGGTTTTTGACCAGTCTTCCCCTCTGCAGATCCTATTCTTGGAGCTGTTCTTTCTCCTCCAGCATCTGACCTGACACCTGTTTCCAAATTAAATGTGCTTTCTATCCCTTGGTTCTTGAATGGCCTCTCTTTTCTTTTTACCTCTTCTGTTATTTAAGGCTGCAAAGTATATTAAAACTCAAAAGACAGGCTTAATGTCAACCAAACCCAAACTGCCTCTGTGTAATGCGGGCATGTGTGATTGGGAGCAATGGGACAGAGTTTCTTCAGTTACTGCCGGGACATTGATATAAGAGGCAAACATCATTTAAACAGATGTTCTTCAGCAATGCAGAAAAGGAGCTGGATTATTCCCCTTCTGTGCAGTGACAATGTGTCTTGAAGTTCACCTGATGCCTCAGTCCTTTTGCATGCCAACTTGTGGCTGCAAAGCTGGAGGGAGGAACCACATCCTGCAGTTTTACCACAGGGGAGAAAATAACAAATGTCTCGAATCAGAGAAGTACTGAGGGGCAATGGATGGAGATGGGGGTGGCACAGCTGGAATCATGCATACAGTATTCGGTGGCACCAAAGTGTTTATCTGGGGTTGCTGTGAGGGTGGAGGGAGGCATTGACATGACCTCTTTAGTCCCCCAGTAAATCCATTCCTAGTCCTTCAGCCTTCTCCTTCCTTTAAAGAAACTAAAAATGTCCTTCAGAGGTTCGGTGTTCATCTATTTAAAATTATTTGTATGTCCTTTCCTGAATTTGGGCTTGCATCAGAAATGGGCTGAAAGAAGCAATGAGCCAGAGTTGTGAGACAGATCAGATAGTCTGTATAACATGTAGCCCCTTAAAAATAGTTACTGTCTTCTTCTAAAAGCAGTAACAGAATATGGGTTGTAATCTTGATGTTCTTAGTTGTCGGTTTGGCTCTAACTAAGCTACCATTTAAGGCCAGTTTCTACATGGGTAGGACTGTTAAAAAAATAATCAACACTAGCTGCTCTCATCTATCACTTTCCAGTGAAGGATTTTCTCTTTAATTCCTGCTAATCTTTGTCAGCAATTTCCTCATGGATCTTTTTGTATTTCTTTTTTTTTTTTTTTATGTAGCTTTGTTCTAGAAAATTTGCTGGCTAAAGAAACTGTTTGGTTTCATGGGCCATGCTGGAAGAACCTCTGCGACTGCCCAGGTGAGGATTTGCTCCAAGTCAGAAAAGCTAAAAAGGAACAACTGCACACCCCCAGAACTGTGAATTTCAACACCTCTTCTGGCAGCGCATGCAAGGCAGTATCATTTCTGAAAGCATAATAGTATTTCTAAAATCCAATTAAAGATCTTACTTTCAAGATATCTTATTTTCTCTTCCAAATAATCTGCAGTCTACAGTATAACTTTGTCATCCAGAAGAAAGCCTGAAATTAAGAGAAACATTATATGATCCTAGCATCTATTATGCATCTTTTTATTTGTTGAAGGCTTGCTGTAAAATCTGCTTGTTTCCAAGGAATGAAAATTGCTTATTATCCTGGATAATGAAAGAGAATGTCGTCATCTATAATTGTTAGTTTAGGATACTTACTGTACCCTTCTATTATAAAAGGGTTTGCATAAAAAAAGGTTCAGTAAAGGAAGCAGCTTTTAAAGATTTTCTTAAAAAAAGAGGGATTTTTTTGCAAGTGAAATGTATACGGTTTTGACTGCAAAATGTATTGGAACAAGTTTCTTAATTGACAGATTGTAACGAATATGTATGCTATTTACTGAATGCAGTCCGCGAATGTTACAGTCTTTTTTTCAATGATCATAGAAGTGTGCTTCTATATATACCTAAGTATATAAATATACCCACCTGTCTATGTATGTCTGCATACGTAGGTGTATTGTATATGTGCTTATTGCTTTTTTTAACACAGAGTTTTGCAATATCTAGGCATTTTTTCAAGTCTATTCCTTGTTTTATTTCCCCTGATTAATCTCTTGCAAGATAATCTTTACTGGGTAAGAAGGTTTGCATTAACACCCTGTGCCTGAATATGACAGCTCTGTAAACAGCAGCTGTACGGGGTCAGTCATGAGATCTAGAAATCAAAACTATACGGGCCTTAGTCACAGCTCATGAGACAAACACTATGTGCTGGAAATTGACTGCCAGACAGCCTATATTTGATAAGTTGCACTAGACTATATGTCACACTTTCTACAGCAGTAGTATTTGACACACACACAAAAGTGCCTATATGATAAAAAAAAAGGAAGGAAAAAAAGAGAAATCTACTCCAAACTCTAGGAGGAGGATATTAAAATCATTCAACTAGAAGGACATTCTCAGAGGAACAAATGTTTGTGCCTAAAGGGCTAGAAAACCAGTTTAGACCTAAACCCCCGTGAACATCAGGTATTCAGAGCTGTTAGCTCTCTCCGCAGTTGCAGAAGTGAGGTTTAAAGCTGTGATTGCAGTCAGCCAGTAACAGTTTATGCCTGCATAGAAGAAAAAGCTCAGCACTGGAACAGTGAACCCAAAGAACTACAAAGATGAAGAAAATGAGAACTTTTCTAATAAGGAAAATAATAGTAAAAAACAGTGTTAGAATTGGTATCAGCAATCAGTGTAAGAATTCATATAAAACTCTCCTCCTGCCATCAGTCATGGATTTTTCATCCAAGCCCAGATAGCCTTCATCTATCTCACTGACATGTCCTGCCAGGCTCAGGGTAACTCAGCCTCTGTTTTGGATATCGTTGCAGGGATGTCAGATTTGAGAAAGCAAGCTGCAAAATGGTTGCAGTTCATTTCTAAGCACACACACGTGCAACTCCCCCATGGTTAGCAGGTATAACGTGTCCCTGTGAGCACACAGGCACAGTTGGGAGCCAGCTTTTGACTTCTGTCAGTGCCTAATTAAAATTATGCTAATTCTAACAATAAAATTACGACTTTGTAAAACAAAACAAAGAAATGTGTTTACCGCAGTGCTAAGTATTTTATTTGTCTCTTGCTTCCCTTCACCTTCTGACAGACAATTATGGGAAATGTCTGCAGCAAAACTGTCCATGGCAGGGCTTCAAACATTTATGTGGGGCTTTCAATTTAAACAGGTTGAAAAAACACCTGTGCTTTTCTAGGCTATCCACATGCCATTTTTTCCAAATTCCAGCCGACTGAAGGTGAAAATCCTCAAACCCTCAACCACACTGTAGCTCCTGCTGTACTCAAATATCTTTGCATGCAATGCTGAGCTTTCCAAACCATTCTGCCATTCTTCCCATACTTTATGGAGATCCTAATTCATTGCTCTCATGGTGTGCAGGAATGATATTACTTTGTGAAGAGCTAGAAAGAAATTCCTCTGGTATGGGAGTTGACAAGAATCTCTCCTTATACTTCAGAACTTTTGGATCTCCATCTAATTAGGTTGTACATTGCTAGGAAGTAAGCACCATGCTGTGTTTGCTTGCTTGCATCAAGTCAGACACACTCCAGCACAGCTCAGGTGCTTTATAAAATACAGATATAAACATTTTTTTTTTTCTTCTGAGATGGTGGGGGGTAGTGGGGGAATGAGAAGAATGTTTTGATCCCACAATTCACGAGTCTTAGAGAAAAGCAGAAAGATTCATATTCCAGCATTTAAATTGTCACAAGTTGAAAAGCTTGGATACCTTTTATTTATAGTGACTCTATTGTTTTATTAGGAAATCAGACAGGAGGGATCTTCTTCTTAGTGTGGCAATGGCTATGAAATTGATCTTCAGGGGGAGGTAATCTTGACAGAATTTGCAATAACAGAATGTGCATTCCCTTTCGGAAGCCATTTGATGTTATGAAAACTGGATGCTGTATCTGTGATGATAGAAAAAGTCATAATTTCAAGATAGTCCCAACTCAGCAGTTGTGTCTTCCAGTATTTCAGCCTGCAGGCTGTGCTCAGAACTGGAGTCCACAAGTGAGTGGAAGGTGGTCTGTAAAATAACTGAAAATTCTGGAATAAAAACCTTAACTTCACCCTTTTCCATATATTTGAGAGTTTTGTGTCATTACCTGCTTACAGCTGCTGTCAGCTCTTTCACTGGATATGTGCATACAAGAGGGACCCTCTTCTTTTACTTTTTTCCCCAAAATGATAACATGCTGCTGGGGATTGAGGAAGGTCAAGAAATACAACCCTTTGTAGCTTGCACACACCCACAAAATTTGCACAAACCCACACAGACAGCAAGCGCAACGTGTCTGTATTTGAATCTGAACCTGAATTCTTGGATCCAAAAGCCATCACTATGCCTGTCAGCTCCCCTCCACAGCCTCCAGCACCCTATGGTCAGCGGTTCTTGCAGGTGGCTCATGTTTGGCAGGAGCCCTTCATGAGCACTTCTGTGGCTCCACAGCTGCAGGGAACACCTGGAAGTCCCCAGTTTGGCTGAGAGCTGGAAAGCAGCCAGTCTTCTGGCTTTGCTTCTCATGGGGGCTGACTGAGTTCCTCCTGCTGTCTGGGTGCTGACATCTCAGAAATACCCACAGAGTTGGTCTCTAGGCTTCACAGCAGTTGTGAATCCCACCTCACATCACAATCCAGGGGAGTTTCACCAGGCTCTGGGATAAGGCAGATTTATCCTCATTAGAGATGGTCTGCTACAGGTTATGACATTTAGTTGCCTTCAACCAAGCACAGAAGGGAGGGGAAGTCAGCTGAGTCTTAGTGCTGTGACCTGAAGGAATTGTTTCAGAGGGAGAGAGTGGAATTTTGGTTAAATTATCATTTATGAGACTGACAGGGAAATGGTCCTAATAGCGTCAACTGTCCCAACCTACTTGATCTGAACTGTTGGGGTTCAGGTCAGTAGGTGATCATTGACTACAAAAGAGGATAATTTCTACCTTAATAAGGCAAAGATGGCTTATTTCTGTCTAACAGATGGCAGTGGATATGAGTGGTACATCTGTCTGGGATGTATTTTTCTGAACAAAGTAATTTGGCCAGCAGTTTCCAGTAGCTCCATGCTCTTCCCTATGGTTCCAGAGTTTGCATGTACTTTATGGACTCTGACCATATACTGTTATATCACATTTGGGAGGAAGGAAAGGAAGCATATAGTGCTAAAACCATTTTTGCCTACATTTGGGAAGACCACATTGTTTCAAATTACAATAACACAAATGTGGCACCTGCTTGAAGTCCTTACGATGCCTTTTT
Organism: Ciconia boyciana; assembly: GCF_034638445.1. Classification (NCBI taxonomy): domain Eukaryota; kingdom Metazoa; phylum Chordata; class Aves; order Ciconiiformes; family Ciconiidae; genus Ciconia; species Ciconia boyciana. The sequence goes on along the minus strand of NC_132935.1, from coordinate 49,996,547 downwards.
GCTCATCTTTTTTTCTGGTAATACTCCAAACTGCAAAGGGAAAGGAAGCAAAGGATGCTCAGACTATTTGTATATTTATGGAGCTAATATGACTTTTAACAAGTTATTCTGAGAGTGCTGGACCTTATGTTAATGGGTTTATATCTTCTAGTTATTAATGAGCTCTGATTGGGATCTTTGCTGCAGTGATCCCGCAGTGTGGATTTCTTGGTGTCTGATACAGTGAGCTTTCATGATGCAAGTGGTCCCTCAGAGCATGCAGAGAGTTTCTCTCTGCTGCCTGTTTATGAGAAACTTGCAGAAAGTTATCTTTGAGGTTTCTATCTTTCTTCGGAGTTGAGGTGAGCCATGGGATTCAAATGTGTGTATACACGCTTATACACAGTGGAACCGCTCAAGCCTTGCTTCCAGAGGGAATCAGGCTAGAATGATACGATGACTCTAGGGCTGAAAGGAATTTCAGTTCAGAGATATTGCAAGCTGATAGATTCAGAAGCAGGGTCTGTCTCAGATTTTATTTTAGAAGCTGATTTTTCTTTTGGTTTTAAGAGCTGCTTTCTGAAGGAAGTAATGGATTTTTTAAGTCAAAAAATAACTTGCTGAAAGTATTAAGTATTTTTAAAATACTTTTTTTTAGAAAAATATCAGCCTCTGGACATCACCAAACAGAGAGCTTTCCTGAGAATGCAGGATTAGTCTGGGATATGGCATTAGCTATTTCTTCCCTAAGCAAGTTTGAGCACTATCAAGAATAGTGAAACACCTGCTGTTTTTCAGTCTCTGTCATAAGGGGACTGAGCATTACTTGAGCTTAGTTAGGTTAAGTTAAATTGAAACTAAAGCGAAGAACAAAACAGCAACCTTTACCGTACCTGAGATTATTTTGATACAGGTGTAACTGAGGCAAGAAGATGAATCAAGATTCTATTTACATCCTTGAGAAGGTCATTTCAAGATACTTGTATCCAGATTTCTAAGACAATGCAGTTACATGGCCACAGTGTGTACTAGTGTTCTCTCCAGTAACTTTCAAACCTGCTGGCAATTTCAACCAGATTTGATGGTAAAGTAAAAATCTGAAGGATAATAGAGCAAATAGCAGCAATTATTCCATTTCTACAGGTAAGTATACGCTTGTGGGTAAAACTTTCCCTCTACCTCCCTTTCCAGTCTTAGACTGGTATGGTTGATGAGTGAAGTGCTTTTAAATAGCACCTCCCCTCCCATTTTCCCCATGTTCCTGGAGCTGTGGACTGTGCCAGACCACTTCTCACAGACAGTGAGTGTAAAAAAGAAAAAAAAAGGAAAAAGCTTTTTTTAAAATGCATTTGATGCCTTTTGCCTTTAAAAGCTGACCAGCAGATTTATCAGCAGAAGCCAGATTACATGTGGAGAAAATGCTATGGAAGAAGGAAAATGGATTGTTGTCTCCATGGATTCACCTGTTTTCCGGACAGACTTTGATGCACAATGAAACATGGTCTAGAGGCAGTTCTGTTACACTTGATCCTATACCAAGGCAAAGCGCAAGCTCAGTTGTTTAAAGGCACGTATATGTATACATAACCTGTGTGTCATAAATCTGGCTAAACTCCCTGGCTAGACATTGACCAGACACTAGAACATGTGTGCCTTAAGCCTTGAAGTCTGAACAAAATCTGTAGTTTTAGGATTAACTTCAGTCCTTGAGATTTGTCCTTGCTTCATATTACCCTTTCCCAAATTTTAGCTAGCATGAGCATGCTGAGCTGCAACTCATTTCTCAGGTGCATGTGGTGCTGTAAACAAATTATCTTTATTCTCTGCTAAATAGAGCAAGAAAATCTTCAAACCTACCTAAAATAACAACTGCTCTTTATATTCCCAGTGTGAGTTTCTTTTCATTCTGTGACAACCTAAGCTGCTTCTACAGCTCATGAGTTAACTCCTGTTTGGCTTGTCCCCAGGTAAGTCAACTATTCTCTTTTCAAATACACTCGTCTCTTCTTTCTTCATTTCCTTCACTATCTCTTTGCTTTTTGTTTTTTTTATCCCTGTCTTCCATATCTTTGTTTTGCCTGTGGTAACTCTTCCTGGCTCCAAACTCCCTCTCTACAGAGAGGTGAGCCTCTTAAACTTCAGTTTCTCACTGTCCCAAGTGTTTTCATCTCAGCAGATAACCATTAAGATTTAATTACTAACTGCTGCCTTGGTTCTGGAAAGGCTGTAATGCAGACCTTGGTCAGCAGTACATGTGCATGGGGATATCCCAAAATACACCTGACTTCCTAGTAACAGCTTCATAATATCAGCCAGAGCTAATAGATTGTGCACAGACTTTCCTCTGCTTAAAATGTAAAACACCACTTCCTTAATGCCCTATGATGCAGCTATACAAACACACAGATTTTCTTCTTCCTCTAGCTCATTTGCTCAGCACTCAAGCATCAATTTAGAATGACTGATCCAGTTTTAATCCAGATGGCTTGATGTAGTGGTTTCTCTCCCTCTCACTAACTCTCTCCCTCCTCTCCTTCCCCTGCAATTTGTCTGCATTGTTTGGGTCTGTTTTACAACCTTTGGGTAGGACAGGTATTTTGCTCTCTCCTTCACCAGATACCTGACATTTGTGCTGCCATTGTCTGCCGAGTCTTTCAAGTCACTCCCAGAGACATGGTGTTTAAAGGCAGCTCCGCTGGGAATGGCATTAGAGCGGCACTGATTGTCTCATGATGTGCCGTCACTCCTACAGGTAGCAGGTATTTTCCTGGCAGCTTGTCTTAAGCTTAGAGTGGAATAGCATAACTGATAAGGGGTAAAGATGTCTGTGATAGTAGCGCGCTGTGAAGAAACCTACGCAGCATCTGCCTCGCTCCAGCTCTGCCCAGTATTGTAATCATGATATTGGTAATCAACTGGGCACTTCTAAGAAGAAAAAAAGATACAGCAAAACTGCTCATACTCTCAAGGTGTATGTATGAAGATAATGAATATTATTATCCCCTCTTTAAAGACTGAGAGGCTGTGCATAAATGATTTACCTAGGGCCCCAAAGGAGCCTGTGTTTGACTAGGGAGCTGAACTTTAATTGTACCTGACTTTAATCCTATGTGCTGACTGTACCTCCCTCATTACCTATCTGTCCATTTTCATTAGTGCTCATATCCATCAGACTCATTAATAAGTCTGAGAGGGTGTTTTGTCATGGCTACTAACCAAGAAATTTAATCGAGACCTAGGCGGGAAATGTTTACTTGCCTCAAACACCCATTGCCTAAAGTTGCTGTCATTTACAATGAATGCCAGCTACGTTATGACATTAACCATGACACAGTTAATGTCAGCCATTAACCTCAGGTTATGGTCACAGAATCACAAGTGACTGAACTACTGTTTTTTAAGAGACTACTGCCTACAGCTGGAAATTACTGTCCCCAGAGGGGACAGTCCTGTGACAGTTTCAGTCAGTCTAAGTCAGCATGTCCATGGTTCTGCCTTTATTGGCAGCTCCTGAAAGATATTTCCATTCCTTTTCTTTTGCTGGTACCAGCACCTGCATATCCTTCAGAATGAAACAGTTCCGAGAGATAAAATCACCCCCAACATTTTTTTTTAAAGGGCCGGTTTGACTCTCTGAACTGGCTTACTCTCCAGTCAGTCAAGAAAAGGTGCTAACACAAGCGGCTGCAGGATCACTGTCTGCTCTGGTTTACATTGCTTTAAACAACCTCAGCTGAGAGGCTAGTGATTGCCCACAAGGGCTAGGAAGGTCCCAAGTCCTTGCCATGCAAAATACAACGGACTAACTTGAGCACCACTGAAAACTAGCTAGCAATAGACAAATGATCAGTGTCTGTCTCAGGTGAAGAGCATTAATTTCTTCAAACTAGCTAACTTGATAATTTGAGATTGCCCTACCCTGCCTACAGACTCGTGTTGGACTTGGGGACAGCGGCTAGAAAAGTTATGACCCCAGTTACCAGCTCCTGTTGAAACTACTGCCTGAGTTCATCAGGTGATCTGTTTTCTTGGTGGTTGAAGTTCAAAATGGAACTATATGATAGATTAAACTACTGCCCTTGTTTATGTATACCTCAGGAGTAGGCCTACTACCTATTCTGCCACCTTTGTAATGTAGCCAGTCTTTTGCAGGGGAGGCAGGAGAAAGAGGCTGGGGAAATAACTTCCTCAGCTGACTTTGGAAGGAATCATGGAGCAGAGTCCTTGCCAATGGTTTAACATAGCTGTCACCTGCAGCAACTGCTGGTGAAGAAGGCCTCACTTAAGAGGCATGTATCCATGAAGGATTATTTCAGCAGTATTGAAATCTTGAAAATGCAGATAGAAAAATGAATGAATTTTTATTTGCTGCAGAATATAATTTCAAGTTTGACTGGAATAGTTTATGAGTTTGGCTCAAGTTTAATTAAAGAATTTTTGCAGAAAAAATTGGAAAACAGTGTTTACATTTAATTTAAAAGAGTTTGCACTCTCATTTCAGAAGCATTTTTTAATCCAGCCCTCCTTTCTTATGTATTACTGCCCTAACCTAGGGGTATTGCAGGTTTAGTTTAGGAGCTCTTGTTGCAGCTTTTCTATTTTGAATAACGAATTAAATATTAATTTGAACAGAAGTTCCTTAACGGTCAGGCAATAAACTCAGTCTCTCTTCCTCTAGCTCATTTTTGTGACAAAGGACTGAGCTGGATTAGGGACCAAAGGACTTTCAAACCTGCATAGGAGCTTTCATTCAGCCTCAAATGTAGCTTCTCACCACAGCTAAGGGGACCTAAGAAGTGACCAGCTGACCTTAAGAGCTCCTTCTGCTCATCTTGTCCCTTACACCAAAATCAAGGCTTTTCTGCTTCTAAGCTGAGGCTGTTCCTGAAGTTGAACAACTAACTCTACCAAACCAAACCCTAACTAAAAAAACCCCAACCTTCTCATAACCAGTGATTTCGTGGAGTTGCCTTAGTTCCTGGAAGAGGGCCCATATAAAGTTTGATAAGTACCATAGCTTAAGTAAGGGAGGGAGATGACCAAATGGACAAAAACAGGTCTTCAGCAGCCGTGACCTGGATCTGTTGAAACTGTTGTGAAACTGGATGTCAGGGAGCAGCGGGGCCAGCTGTGCTGTGGGGTGTAGAGAGCTGGGAGTGGGGGTGACAGCATGGCTGGCATGGCAGTGCCCTCACCCACACAGGATGCAGCCCCACGGTACCCCTGCAAGAAGAGCAGAGCAGGTCCAGTGATGGTACCAGGGTCAGCCACAACCCAGATCACCATGCAGGTCCATAGGGATGGAGCAGGTCCAGGAACAAGCTTGGAAATCAAGTCAAGGTCAGGATCAGCGAGGAGCATGGCCAGCACAGACACACTGACAAGTGGCTCAGGCAAAGACCTAAGTGTAAATGCAGCTCTGCATCAAACAGGGGGGATGGGGACTAGCAAGACTTCTCCCAGCTCATCTTGCACAACCCTCTCACAGCGTCCTGATCCCAGGTCCCAGGGTGGCTGTGCCACACCAGCACTGGCTCTGAGGGCAGGCAGCCAGCCACTGGGAGGGGGGAACTTGCAGACCCTGATGGAGCCCTCAGAGCCAAGCACTGGATGACAAAAATGGGGCCATAAACTCCTGGTGTAACTACCTGTTTATGTTATTCAACTGACCTTCCTCCTTCCCCTGACAGTTCCTGTTCATTCCCACCTCCCTGTTCATCTTCTGCTGCTGCAGGCTGGGATGCCAGGCTCTCAACCAGGTCCCTGAAGTCTTGCAGGTTAAAAAAAACCCAAAACAACAATAAATAATATCCCCAAACCTTTTAAAACTTCTCGAGCAGCTATACTATACCTGTAACAGAAATAACTGGTGGGATGACCGTTGGGAACATGGGAACTTCTTAAGTTGCCTTCACTGCCAAAGAAAACATACAATCAAGACAAACCTTCAGGCACAAAAAAGGTCTGAAGTGGATTTTAGCCTCTTTATATGGACAGTTCTCTTCTTGTTGCACTCACTACATGTGTGCTTAATTTGACAATACACAACATGTTTGTGTTCTGCATCAACAATATTGCCAAAGAGCCTTCATCTGCTTACAAGAAAACTATGTTAAAAACAAAACAAAACAAAGCAAAACAAAATAAAATAAAGCATAGGTGAGCATTTTTGAGAGAATGCTCCCTTCCTCTTGCTCTAATGGTGTTTTCAAGTTCATGAAATGTATTGCACTACTTCAGGTCACTTTGCTTAAGTCACCTTCCATAATGTTACGCAGTTAATGCAGAAGACTAATAATAACATAGATTGATGATTCACAGAGGGATGTACCTTAGAGGATGCATAGAAACAAAGGTGCTTTCCTAGGATTCTGCTGAAGAAAAGATTAATTTGACATATAAATCTATTACATAACTTAAACGCACCACATTATCACCACTAACAGCAAAAACAGCAACAACTTTTACTGCCTGAAGTTTTCTCTGGCACTGCACAGTAATTATCTGACCTATCTCTAAGGTCACTGTATACCGTGGTTGTATTTCAAGTTGTCTGAGACTACTATAATTATAAAATGTATTATGGCTGCATAGTCTTTTTTAGTAGGAACTCCCAGAAAAATAAAATCCAAGTGCATTTATGGCCTCAATATTTATAAAACCAACAAAATAACTTGAAGTCATGCTATTTTAATCCTAAATATCTGCCAGTGGATAGAGAGAAAGCTCTAGTTTTAACTGTGTCTTGTAGTCCTGAAAAGTTTTCTTTTTCCCCTTATCAAGGCTGCAGAATGCACACAGCAGTAGATATGCTTGACGTTATCTGTAGGAGGATAAAAGCCCACACAGCAGCTACTCTGTGCTGGACAATTTTGAAGCTGTTGGGAACTGTTTCTGTCCTTTCAAAGTATTACCACATGCACATCAGGGGCTGTAGTACTTTCTGGCCTAATTTAATCACTGTAATGTGAAAGATAATCTTTCAGACTACCACGTCGCTTAGGATTTGGGTCTGGCGTGCTTTGGTTTTGAACGTCAGTGCTCCAAAGCACCACCACTTACAAAAACTGAACCCAAATATAAAGAAAGAAATAGAGCTGTTTATCATAAATTCAAAAACTAAAAAAGTGCAGAAAAGAAAAAAAAGGCAAGAATGACATAGCTCAATATTAAGCTGAATGCTGTTCAAGATTTTGCCAGTGGAAGAGAGAATTTTTCCATTTCTAAGACCCATATAACAGGGAAAGTATTGTTAAATAGTTTCAGGAGGTAGCATTAAGGTACCTTATGATTTCCCATCATTTCCTCATCTTCCCCAATAAACAGAAATCTGGAGTTACAGAAAATAAGACATTCATTGAAGAAAAAATGAAGCTATATTAGCTAACAAGTGCTGAATAATATGTGTTGAAACCCAGTGTAGAAAATGTATTGTATTTTACTGTGCATAAAGCTTTTAACTAGTGGAGTGGCATTTAGAAAAAACATATTAATAAACAAGGTTCCTGTCAAGGAATGAGTATAATCACAGTCTTTAACATTTTTTATGTAGCCAGCTGAACAGTGGCTAGCATTCAGATGCCTGTGTGATGGATGACTTAGAAATGATGTAGATGTTTCTTCTAGGCAGTAAGCTGCACTCAGGTTCTTTTTAAGTTTCTTTGTTGAAGGAAACACAGAGGTTGTCATTGACTCACTGCCACAGTAGTTAATTAGCTAACATCCATTCAAAATGCTGAAGCTGTCAATATAATGCTTAATTTGGATGAAAACAACCTAAAGAAGCTTTATGTTCTCCAAAGCTTTCCCGCTATGTCAGTTAGTTTAATAAAAGCTACAAAGCTTCTCTCTTTCGTACTATTTGACCATCACGACTGCAACAAAACTGCTACAGTGGGTAAGGACAGTTAACTATATGAACTCACCAAATGATTAGGAAATATACATATTATTAACATTGGCACGCTGGAGACATTTAATATCTGTAGATGTGAAGCAGAAAGCTAAAAGTAGCTTTTAACATTTCAAACATTTGGAACAACAGTATCTGAGTTTAATGTTAACACCTATTTATGCTGCCATTCACACGTTTCAGGGTGGGACAACTCCCACACGTTGTGGAAAAAGGTGACTGTGGGTGTTAAAAACAGAGAGATGCCTTCTAATTAGAGGTATTCAGGTATATATCTTGCTGTGAATAGGCTAACTTTTATTGAGGAAAAAATAGAGCCATTATACATATATTGGGGGTGATATAGAATAATAAATGTTTAAGAACAAGGCTGTGGATTACTTCACTGAAAACTGCATTTAATCAAGATGTTTCAACAGCTGAATTTGTCACAAAGAGACCACTTCTCCAACATTATCTTTTCATGTACCATTTCTTATCAGGCTAATTTCTGATGATTTTGTCAGGAAATGCCATTTTCCTTTAGGCAACATCTCCCAGCAGTGGTCAGCACATATCAAATCAGAGCTGGAAAATACAGATAGTTTATGTAAAATTAAGAACTATAGTGTAAGAGGTATTTTGTATGTGTTATACCAAGGTTGGGATTGTAACAGACACTATATTAAAATGTATAATTATTTTATTGCTAAATCTCCATTCTAAGCAGAAAAAGAGAAGACAAAATTATTTTAATTTATTCTAAACGTGCAGTATTTTTTCCACTTGATAAACTGTGCCCATAAAATTAATGGAGATTCATCTCACCCCTAAAATTCTCCTTTTAAGTCTGGAATTACATATGCTGTCACAAACTTTAAGCCAAATTAAGAAGCTGAAGGTTTTTGGTTCAGAAAAGAGATTTTAATCAGAACTATGTAAAAGATTAGTCAATAAAATGATAAACAGAATACTTAAAAATATTACGCAACCATATAACATTATTCTTATTACACATGATATATTATTCCCACTGTGCATTGTAATTGCTGTGTTACAAAATAATGTGTGAACAATTAAGAACTTAGATAGATTAAAATTAAAATGATCAAAACCCAAATTAATATTTCCCCCAAAGAGTTTGGATTTGTTTTGACAACAAGGCATTCTGAGTTTTTTTTATCAGCAATATCTTTTTGGTGCATTTGCAATGGGAAAGCTCTTACCCAGGATTTGTCTACTGATGCAACACATATGTTTGGGAAAGACAGCAAAGGAGAAAATCAATTCACCGTTCATCCTGTCCCCAGAATTTCAGCTGATGATCGGCAGAGCTAGCTAGCAGGCACACACTGGAAGAGATTTAACCTGTGACACCACTGCTATTTCAGACCTCAGCCTTCCCCACAAAAGTTGAACAAGTAAATTTATGTCAATTTTACTGTCAAAAAGAAGACTTGGATTTTTTAACATATGCTAACAGGAGCATATTATTAAATATACATACAGCTATTAATAGGTGAGTTCTCAAAATAGCAAGGATATCTTGAATACAGCTCATGGAATTATAGCTGGCACAATTTTTTCCCCTGTGCAGTATAATGTTCCAACTGGGCTAGGCTTGCTCATGTACACACTGTATATATATATCTCTATCTCTCCAAATTATAACAATGTATTTGCATTGCAGGAGTATTACTTGAACTATAAAGTATTATTCAAGGTGAAGAAGAACATCATATAGCCCATATTGAAATATATAGCTAATGGTAGGATGCATCTCTCCCTCCTTTTCCTTCTGAACTTCACATTTACAGTGGGAGTAAAACACGTACATGGGCACTTAGTGCAGATGTGCTGTAAATCAAGACTATGATTTACTGTATCTGTGGGGAAGAAACTGTTTCTAGTTTTATGTTTGAATAAGTGAAGGGGTCCTCATGCCACCCATGAATGCTACTTTTATATTAATAAATTCCCTTTTGTTCTAGCTCTGCCTCATGAGAGTTTTAGAAATGGATCGGAGTTCAGACCCAAACCCTGTCACCTCACAATACTGAACACTAAACAGATATTTATGGCCAATGCAGAATACCTATCAGTGGTGTCTGGTGTGGCTGGCACGTAGCAGTAAGTCATCTATATCAGCACTTGGTGGTTATCCAGAAATTTGGTTGCTATGTGTTGATACTGAAATTCACATATTTCCAACTGCTTTGAGTAAATCTTTTTTTCTGACTTCCCTTGGTGGATTCCCATCTCCTGCACAGGGAGCTATTGCTGCCTTTGGTAGAGAAGACATATCAGAGGCATGGCTAGGAGAAGAAACATGAATAAAAGGAAGCTTTTTGTGTTGATTTCAGCTCTTTGGGTCAGTGATAGATGATGCAAGAAAAGGCTGCTCCAAACTATCACAGCAGCTGAGGGAGTTGTAAATATTTTCACACCAGTCCCTCTTTCAGCTGCAAAGAAAGAGCTGCTTGGGCTTAAAAAAGAATGAAAACTGAAGTATGCTTAAGGAGGTTCAGCAAATCTTAGTTGAAGGAAAAGTGCAAAAGTAGGACAGAAAGCTGTAGAGGTATTATCAAAAAGTGACACTGTCATGGTTGCACACTGACTTCTTTTTGATGAAGTAAAAACTTGGTTGATTCTGATGTCTGTGAAATAGTCAAACTCTCAGATTCGGTGTAAAAACAAGTGGAAATATTCCTGAATTCCTGCTTCTTTGAAGCAAGTACATGAGTTCTGATTTGAAGCTAAACACATACAGACATTTTCATACGATGTACATACTGACTGCTGTTAGCAGTAGTGGTGAGTCATGTACTGGCTCCTGTGGGAAGGCCATCACATAGTTTTGTTAGGGGAGAAAACAAAAGCCATATCTGTGTTTGTGACAATTCCCAGCTGGCTTCCCTGCTAGTGACAGAACTAATTAGCATAAATAGTTTTTTAGCTCTTTAATGCCTCCAACAGTATATTGCAATGAGAATACATTTCCAGAAAATCATACAATTTGTTATAACATTTTTATGTTTTATATGTGATTTATTACTACTTATTATTTATTATGCCTTCTTGTATTGTGAATATATTTGCACTGAAATACTCTTTAGGGA